>NC_135783.1:155103946-155848946 GCF_051106095.1 Pogona vitticeps
ATTTTAATTTTTTTTTTTTTTTTGGGACTCCAGGCAATATTAGTGGTGAAGAGGTAAACTAGAAAGTTAAATCAACTGGGAAACCACTAGTATCCATACAAAAGGTCCTGTTTCTTGTTTTCACAATTTTGGGTCAATGAGGACTTCATTTCCCAGAAACTCTCAACCCATATGACCACTGCACAGGTAACACAGCCATTTATTTAAGGTGTGCCCTCAGTAGTATCCATGCCAGATTTCATGCTTCCAGCTCTTCAATCATTTCTGAGAGCCTATTGGAATAAACAAAGAAACACTTCTGCTGTGTTTATAAAATGCATCACAGCTTGCCTGCCACTGACAAAGCCATCCTTTATAGATAAGGCATGCATCTTGGATAACAATAGTGATAATAATGTTCTGTCAAGTTGATGGCAACTCTTTCCAGCTTTTGCTGTTCCCTTCTTCTGGAGGTGCCCTAAGACTCTGCAGCTTGCCCAAGGCTACCTTTGACAGCAGACCAAAAATGTCAACATCATGAAGTTGGGCAAAGTTGTAAGATTCATAATTATTGCAAGGAACATGGTGCCCAGGAAGCTGTCACTATAGTTTATGAGAAAAAGCCGTAGTGATGAGCCTCAGGCTAACTTGCTCTTTGGCATCTCCCAGCACTACTGTGAGAAGTGACAAAGACTCAAGGGGTTCTTTTCCATTTTTTAAAAAATTAATTGGCATATAAACCCAACAAATATGGGTTCATATGCCAGTTAGTGGTTTATCTTCTCTATGGTTTATTTGGACAAGACTAACCTCAAGTGAAGCATTTCAGCACCATAAGTTGTATGCACCACATTTTTGTATTATTAAATTTTTAAAATAAAACATGGAAAACAATGTTTTAAAAGTGTCCTTTCAGCTGTGGTAAAAGAGAAGTGATTGTGAGGCAACAGGAGATAAAGAATTCAAAATAAATTTCTAGCCACTTGTCTAATATAAAACAAATGCCTTAGTTTTTATAACATATTGACATTATCCTACAGCATCGAGAGGAAACTGTTTTGCTTCATTCATTCCAAACTATTTATCCAATCAAACAACTCTGATTTAAACACATAATTTGATTGTATTCCCCAAATATATTTCGGAAAACACAAGGAATGTATGTTCTCTGCCTTATACGGAACCAAAGAATTGGCAAGTCCCGCCCAGACTGGGTTTTCAGGCATCACTTTTCTTAGCCATGTCTGGAGAAACCTTGGGATCAAACCCTCCTCCAAATGCCTCAGGAAATGAGGCACACGTAGGTGGTCAGAAGAGAAAGAGCATTTCAATGGTGCAGGAGAACTTTGCAGATACTCTGGACTGCCAAAATGCTGAGCAAGTGGGTCCTTAGCAAATCAAGCTTGAAATATCTCTGGAATCAAAATGATGGAACAGGTTGTCATACTTTGGACACCTCCTGAGAAGGCAGGATTCTCTGGAAAAGACAGTAATGCTGGGAAAGGTTGAAGGCAGCAGGAAATAAGGAAGACCAGCTATAAGATGGATTGACTCTGTAAAGGAAGCCACAAGCTTGAGTTTACAAGAGTTTAGCAGATCTGTTGAGGACACGACATTTTGGAGAGTTATTATTCAAAGGTCATTGTAAGTTGTATAGCTATAGTAAAGCTCTGCAAAGCTTCAGACAAGCCATCCAATGCAAGAAGTTGGGGTGGTGCTCCTGGGAGTGGGGACACTTTCACAATGTTGTTGCTGATCGGTTGCAGAGGAGTACTTTGGAAAGTCTGTTTGTTCTCTTGATACCACGGAGTGATGAAGGAAGGAATGACTAGATTGTTCACATTAGTCCTTAAAATGGACACAGCCAGGGCAGTGCTTAAACCGTAATATCACAATAATAGTGTTGAAAAGCACCCTGATGGTCCTCTGTCAAAGCAAGATAAAGCATCCCTGGAAAATGGCCATCCAATCTCTGTTTAAGGACCTCCAGCAAAGGAAGAGCCACCACCAAGCTTTACCCTATGCTTTACACCACATTTTACCTAACTGTAGCCTTTTTGTCCTCTCTCTAGTCACTGATGTGAGATGCTAGTCATCATGGTCCATGACAGGTGACAACTCGTCATTTCAGATTACCCGGAAAGGAGCATAGGAAAACCAGGCCCTTGAATGGAATGGGCATAATGGTTTGGGGGGCAGGTAGTCCATGACTTGATAAACTGTGATGACACTGGAGTGGTGGCAGTGGTGATTCTGACAGTGATGTGCCTGCACTTATCCTCAGAGCTGTATCAAGGCAACCACACATAGCTGCCCCTATCTGTTTCCAACTAGGTTGGGCCCACAGAGACCCTGTGCCTTACCTCTCAGGTAACGACTGATACAATGTCAGTGATTTGCATAAAATTTCCATAAGCAAATGAATAGATATAGATACCTATTTAGAAATAATGACTGTAAGTTTAAATACTGTGCATCCCATAATGATGGGAGAGACTGATTAGACAGTCTGGGTGCCTGCTGATTCTGCCATCCAAAACACAAGTCCTGTTGTTGTTTAGTTGTTTAGTTGTATCCAACTCTTCGTGACCCCATGGACCAGAGCACCCCAGGCCCTCCTGTCTTCCACTGCCTCCCGGAGTTGTGTCAAAAGTCCTACCTCTCCTTATATTTGAACTAGACCTGGACTGGGCAACCCTTGGACTAGAGGATGGAAAGAACTGTCCTCTGACAGTCCTTCCTATAAAGGACTGCCAATCAGCTCATATGGCTCTGTTGCTTACCACCCTTACACATACTCAGTTCATAGTGAAAAGCTCTTAAGATGATCATAATGGCCACCTTAATTTAAAGCTTATAGGTTTAACAGTTTTGTTTTCTTTGGCTGCAGTGCCTAAGTGTGTGTTTCATTCAGAGGATCCATTAATATAAAGCTGTGATTTGTTTTTTGTTTTTTAAGTTAAGAAATGAGATCTCATGGTTAAAAAAATGGAGATGATTTCTGTTTTACATGAATTTGTTATAAGTAATGCGGCATGGAGAGGGAAATGAGAAATGGCCCTTGCCAAGTTCTCTGTACTCAGCAATATCAATTGCTGCTTTTTTCAACACTGAAATTATACCCAGCCAAGAATTTGTGAATCTTGCACAGTTAGAGGCTTAAAACAGAGTAATGATACTGTGGCTTGCTAGTCATTATGCAATGAATTAGCTTGTTATGGAAACAGGTTCTGAAAATTATCCCTGGCAATACCTACTTTAAATAGGGAGAAGTTTATGTAATGGTTCCTAAGGGTCATTTGTGATTATCTAGAAGTGGTTTTTCCTTTCCTATCTTTATGCTGCCTTCTCTCTTCCAAAATTTAAACATTCAGTACCTGAAAGGTCACCGTGTTGTTTATTGCTTACTTTAAGCCTGTCATGCTCCCTGGAAGTGCACTACTTCTTCCACCTTCAGATTTAAAAATCTTGGCTGCAAACCTCCGCTCACCTGAATACACTCCAACAAGAACTCCATAATTTTCCAGGTGTTATCTTAATATTGCATGGCTATAACAATGACAGTGGCAGAGATGTGGGGAGATTTTCAGTCTGGAAGCACAATTCCCAGTTGGACAATACCTTTACTGGATCACTAAAAAGGTATAAATCTGGCAAGCTTATGACTTCCCAGAACTGTGCGTTAGGTGAAGATGGCATAAAACTTGGAATAAAGACGAACAGTTCACAAGTTTAGCATGTGGCTCATGATGTCAGAAGGCCAACAAGACAGAAGGGAATGTGTGATTCTGCACACAAATCATACTCTTCTGCTCCAGACAAAAGGCTGACTCCCTGTTCCCTGTAGATTGGCCAATAGCCTTTGGGTGAAGCAAGATCTCTTTGTGAGCTTGCCACAGAAAAATGTGGAGCAAAGCCTCAGTCTTTGTGCCAGCAAAATATGAAAATAAATCTCAGCATCCTGCTGGGTTAAAGAGCCAGTTGCAGTCAAATTGGTACTCATATCTAGTGGTTGGAGGAAACAGAATCCTCACTGAAGTTCATCCTTAAGGAAAAGCCTCTTCTCATGCTGGCAGAACTTCTCTTAGGTGGCCACTTGTAGTATTTCCAGGATAAAGTACAAAAAAAATTGGCTATGCATTCGCTGCCTGGAAATACTGTTGCCATACAATACCGACCAACATTTTTTGTGTCTCTTCTGTTGTTGCTTTCCATATAAGTAGCAGGGGGTAAATTAAATAGAGTAATTTGAATATTTATTAAGAATTCAAAGGAAGATTCTTTACTGTAGGGTTTCAAATCTGCAAATGTCCAAAGCAGGCATGTCTATTTACTAGAATTTTTTTGAGCTGTTTTGCTTATAACTGCGTAAGAACACTGGCTTGACAATACATTAAATATGTCTGGTTGTGGACTATATATCTACTCAATTTGCCCCCATCTAGAGTATTATACTAAGGCTAATGATTAACTACCGGTAAATATGTTTAACCAAATAGGAGTCATTGATTGTCTGCCTGATCTTTTTTAAGGAGAGAATTCCAGATGTGCTATATTGCAGGGTCTAAGATCCTAGGACTCTAAGCTGTTTCAGATACAGTGGTGCCTCGCTTAACGATGTTAATTGGTTCCATAAAAAAATCGTTATGTGAAAACATCGTTAAGTGAAACACCATTTCCCATAGGAATGCATTGAAAACCGGTTAATCCGTTCCAATTGGAACAGATTAAAGCTTGCAATCATTAGCCCACCTCCTGAAACCTATGCAAACTTAATTTGGTGTTGTTCTGAGTCGTTGTTAATTTTTGGTGATTTTTTGTTTTTCCCTCATTGAACTCTATTGAACTGTCCGTCCAATGCATTTCAATGAGAGAGAAAACAAAAAATCACCAAAAATTAACGACGACTCAGAACAACACCAAATTAAGTTTGCATAGGGTTCAGAAGGTGGGCTAATGATTGCAAGCATTTAAAACATGTTCCAAACATTGTAAGACACTTAAAAATGAGCGAAAACGGAAGAGCTTCAAAAGCACTGAAGCCGGCTTCAGTGCTTTTGAAGTCCTTTCCGATGTCCGTTTTTGCTCATTTTTAAGTGTCTTACAATGTTTGGAACATGTTTTAAATGCCTGCAATCGTTAGCCCACCTCCTGAACCCTATGCAACCTTAATTTGGTGTTGTTCTGAGTCGTTAATTTTTGGTGATTTTTTGTTTTCTCCATTGAAAGCCTTTGAACGGACCATTCAAAGGCTTTCAATGGAGAATTTTAAAAAATCACCAAAAATTAACAACGACTCAGAACAACACGAAATTAAGTTTGCATAGAGTTCAGGAGGTGGGCTAACGATTGCAAGCATTTAAAACAGGTTTCTAACAATTTAAGACACTTTTACAGGAGCGAAAAAGGGACATCGTTAAGTGAAATTCCCCCATAGAGAACATCGTTAAACGATGGGGGAAATTCCTCAAAGAAACCCATCGCTGTGTGAATTCATCGTTGTATGAAGCAATCGTTGTGCGAGGCACCACTGTATAATAAAAATGTAGATGACTTTAACAATCACTTTTATTTCAAAAGAGGCCCCTCGTAACCTGGAACCAGAGAATTACCCAAAAGTTTCTGTTCTTGAGGGCTTCCAGGAGTGGAATGTAATTTTGGTCCCCAGCATCCTTCTCATCAGGAGAGGCTTTGTATTTCCCATATATTTCTCAAAAGATGTTCTGTGGGTGTACATGCAGCCCACAATCCTCACTTTATTCATTCCTATCATGACAGCATTATGCAACAGTTTACAAATACCACCTCCTCCCTGGTGTCCCCTGGGAAAGAGAAATAAGGTTGAAAATCATCAGCACAGTAATGAGATCTAACTACCAAACACCAGGCATGATGATATATGTATTCACGAAGGCTTTCACTGCTGGGATCTAATGGTTGTTGTGGGTTTTTCGTCTCCTGAAAAGGACAAAAGCCTACCTCACAGCCATAAATACTCCACTCCCAAGCAAACTACACCAGAGCACAGAGTGCTATCCTCTGAAGATGCCGGCCACAGAGATTGGCAAAACGTTAGGAAGAACAGCCTTCAGAACACGACCACAGAGCCCGAAAAACCCTCAACAACCATGATAATATAATTTCACCAAACTTCCCACTTCAGAATTAAAATAGGCAAATACTCACTCTATATAATACTCTATATACATAAACCTCAGTAAAAACCACATTTAGCTAAGAACATGGATGTTAACTTTTCACTATATTAACACTTCTTTAATTTTTGTTTTTCCTTCTCCTTTTTCATTTTACTGGTGATGGATCACATTGATAGAAACTGTTAAAGAATGATAAATTTACCAGTAGTGAATGAGTTAGAGGCAACAGAAATGCATCATACTAGAACAGGAAGGAACAGTAAATTATAGCAGTTTCCCTGTTCAGAAACCATAAACCTCTCTGTACATAAAAACTTTTTCACATCCTCCTCTTTGAATGGGATCTCTCTCTATCTCTCTTTGAGGAAGCAAGCAAGTAAATATATGTTTTCCAACCCCACCCCCCAGGCCAACACTACCAGTAAAAGAATATCTATACTCCCTATGATGATTATATGTCTAATGGATTGTAAATTTTGCCTTCGGTCTATACTCCCTTCCTTAGTCCAGCAGCATCTAATGAATAATAATGGCAGAGTTTCTCCTTGAGCTGAAGGAGGCCATGTTCACATACAAGAACAAGTTGAACAATTGCTGAGAACTGTGGACTGTCATTTACAAACAGCATGCTGTTGCTCACTGCCTAGTCATTCCTACTTGGCTTCTTCTACCATTGTGTTGTGGCTCAACTAGTTATGGATTTGCTGGCAGCAAACATTTAGCTTCACATCCAAATTGGGATTACTGGTTTGTTGTTCACTCAGTAGCTAGCATCTTAAACTAAGTTTTTAGTTCTTAGATCTTGATTCCAAATGAGCCAAGATTTGCAAACTAAGTTCAGGTATAGCATCATAAACGTTACTGATAACTCAGCTGAAATCATGTTGGCTTTCTGGAAATCTCACTCAGGAGAGTTTTGTATCTGAGGAATCGGACTTGCAACAAATGTTGCTGTGTCCTGAAGACCCATTCATTAACAAAGACAGCTGGTCTACAGATTCCAGGAGGTGAGAAAAGAGTCTGTTGTGATAGCTCTGGACTACCAGTGCTTAAGGAATTATAATAATGGCTTCTCTGTAACATGTAGTTTGACCCTAAACTTTTGCTGGCTAGAGACCGGCTGGGAAATCTCAGCCAAATAAGAGTTAACAAGCAGTATGTGTCACTAGCGCATTGCTCATGAAGCATAAAACAAAATTCTCAGCAATTTGGTGTGAATGTGTTTGTTGCCAATGATAATTTTAAAAACCACCTGTATTTTAGAAGTGCAAGTATTACAAAAGGAAGTGCTTTTAATGTGTATTTGTCATTACAGTGGAAATTTCAGAAGTGTACGTTTTAGTCATCTGATGTTTTTCAAATGCATGATTTTACAAAGACACAATCCCGAAAGAGGAGAGAATAAAACAAAGCATGTGAAATTCTATGTCTTTGTGCCATTCGAACACAATAGAGAAACAGAAGGGGAGGAATATCAAAGAACCTGCTGTGTATGAGGTTTTACTGTTGCTGTTTCTACAAAAGCTCAGTTTGTTCCAAAACAAAGTATTCAGGACCACAAAAATTCTTCTCCTCCACTTTTCTTAATAAGAAAAACACACAAGTACTGAGGAATCATGTTGCACATTCCATACTGTTTTAATATGTTATGGAAAGAATGAAGGAGAACTGAGTAGTGTTCTGATTTGAATAGCATGCTTTATTGGACTAAGTATAAACTGAAATATAGATACTGGAGATGGTGGCTTCATATTTGTATACAGATAAGAAACTCCCATTTCTATTAGATACCAACTTGCAAGGCAAAATATTTTTAAGACCCTAAAAAAAGAGAGAGAACTATATACTGTATGAGATGAGCACTTTATCCTATCAATTGTTTGGCTTACAAGCAAAATGCGCTTCTCGCTCCTTTCAAGGCTTTTCCATGCCAGGGCAGGGCATCATTGGCACACAGCAAGGAGGAACCTAGGAAATTGCCTCCTAAGGGAGCCAGAACCATACTTCATCCAGCCCAATATTGCTGAAACTGGCGTTTTTTTCCAGACCTGTCTGGCAATGATGGGAGAGGAACATGTGGGCTGATTGAGCCATGAGTGAGTGAGGAGTGGAGCCAAAGCACCTGTCCTTGTTTAGCAGAACCCTTGCCATTGGTCAACAGAGGAATACCCTCTTCCTTGCCCATTCTGCCGGAGGGCATCATGGCAGGTGACAGGCACTCGTCCACAGCTTACCAAAAATGAATTGCTGACTTCCCTAAAAAACAATGTGTTCATTCTTTACAGCAACTCTTGCAGTTATGCCTTTTATTTTGTTAGATCGTGTTGTTGTTTCTGAAGTCCAGGGAACAGAGATCTGGACAAGGGAGCGATGTTGTGTGTTTAATGTAATATTGCTAACCAACTGTCATTATTTCACTCTTTCCCTAACGTTTAATGCCTGGTCACGCCTCAATTATTCATTTATCTCTAATCGGAATGTCTGACTCCCTCAGGAATCCTACAGAGATATATAGGCTTCCTAGGCAAAGAACAGAAACGTATGGTTTGTCCTAACTGACATTTTCCCAGGAAGGGTTAATCCAAGAATACTCCTCTGGGTATCTTATTAAAAGCATTTTCTTTCTTGCAATAATTCCAGGCAACTCAAAAGTTTGTCCAATTCTACAAATTTTTACTTCTAAACCTTCTAGGTTCCATAATATAAAATTACTTTGGAGTTGTTGTAACATCCATACATCTTTCAGTTGTAAGAAAAACTGTAGGCACATTACTTAAAATATATGAAAACTGAACATACATTTTAGGCAAATACTTGAGAATATAATCCTCTATTCATTTTAAAATGCACTCATCTGCAAGCCTAATTTTGGCTATCACTGAGAGCTGTCAAACCAAATCTTCTAATAGACGTATCTGACACCAAAAGAGTTAATTATTTGACTATTAAAAATCTGTTCTTGACACACTACATTTGGCTCCACATGCTAGCACTTGGCTGTTGCAGAGTCAACAAGCTTATGTCATAGCAGTATTTCAAAGATTACTTTCAAGTCTTTATTCTTTGCATCCTTTTTTCTTTCTGCTCTATCTGAATGTCAGACTTTAATAGCCAAATAGAATGCTGAAACATTTGTCAGTTGTGAAGTGCCATTGATTAGCTACATGTAAATATATGCTCACTGTGTTCCTTAAACGTTATTCCATCAACAATCTCACTTACCTGTTTGTGGCTGCTAATAAAAAATAATTTGCTCATTGATTCTAAGGCAAGAAGGTGCTGAATTGCCCTGGAGCTCCTGGTTAGACTGAGAATAGTCATACAATAGGAATGGGAATTGAAGCCTCTGCCACTTTCCTCAGAGGTGTGTGTATGTGGGTGTCAGGTTAAACAGTATCACTGTTGGTTCATACAAAACTTGCATCTCTGAGTCACCATGCATTTCCGATACCGCTGAAGACATGTCAGCAAACAATATATGGGAAAGCTTGACATGAATATCAGCAAACATCCCCTGGTGACATGACTGAAAATATATCCTTCAATTCTGTTTGCCTACAATTGTAAGGGAATGGAATCTACTTTTGGCAGGAAAACGTGCCAGTATAGCTTAGAGTTAGGAGAACAAATTTATCATTTGTTTCTTGTAGGTGACAAATTTAGTTTTTCATCTGAGACACATAGCAGGTCTTTCCTTTCAATGTCTTGCTTAATTAGCAGTGCGGAAATAGCTTTGCATATCATCAGAAAGGAAAAGAAATTGCTCTCTTTGGTTAATACAGTTTTGGTCCAATGACTTGACATGTTAAGGGGCGTAATTTTTCTTCTGCTTGCAAGGACAGGGTGGGATCTGCTTTAGATTCTCTCATAGATTTCCAACAGTCATGTGGAATCCCCCTTTGTTGCTGTGATAGTTAGAGGTGAGCACCCACTTCTAAACTGAGACACTTGAAGACATCTCTTGTACTGCTTTGACACAATACTCCTGAAGGGTCTGAGACATTTGTGTAGAACAGCTGCCACTCTCCAGAGCAGAAATGACCTTTCCACCCCTGGGTGGGAGCAGGGAATTTGCTGTTGCCAGCTCTCCACTGTCTGAGGTGATTTCATCACTGCCCTTCACAGTAGAGGCTGGCTCTGTCTTTTCCTCTTTCTTTATAGGGAAAGGAGAAGTAAGCAGACCCTGTCTTTCAGAGACGTAATTATAGCAAGGCAGCTGGGGCTCTGACTGAGATGTCACGGTATACATTGCTACTGTAAGGATGTTAATCCATCTGTCCCAGGAGATGGTACCATCTCCATCCCTTTCTCCTCAGGCATAAGGGTACACATAAGAACACAAGAACAGCCCTGCTGGATCAGACCAAGGGCCTGTCTAGCCCAGCTTCTTGTACCTGTGGGAGCACATGAGACAACTAGAGATCTGTCTCCTGATACCCCTCCCCTGCATCTGGCATTTTGAGGTCACTTCCTTTTAAGTCTGTACATTATACATCCTTATCATGGCTTGTAAACTGCAATGGACTTTTCCTCCAGCAATCTGTCCAACCCCTTTTAAAGACATCTAGGCTACATGCCATCACCTTGTCCTGTGGCAAGGAGTTCCACAGACTAACAACACACTGAGTAAATAAATATTTTCTTTTGTTTACTATCACTCTCCCAACATTCAGTTTGAGTGGATGTCCCCTGGTTTTAGTATTGCTTGTGATGGAAAAGAGCTTCCCTCTATCCACTTTATCCATTCACAGCATAATTTTATATGTCTCAATCATGCCCCCCTCAGGCACCTTTTCTCTAGGCTAAAGTGCCCCAAATGCTGTAGCCTTTCCTCATAAGGGAAGTGTCCCAGCCTAGCCATCATTTTAGTTGCTCTCTTCTGCACCTTTTCTAGTTCCACTATGTCTTTTTTGATGTGCATTGACCAGAACTGTACTCAATACTCCTGGTGTGGCCTTACCAACGTTTTGTACAATGGCATTATAATGTTGGCTGTTTTATTTTCAATCCACTTTTTAATGATACCTAGCATGGAATTGGCCTTCTTCACTGCTGCTGCACACTGGATTGACACTTTCATTGAGTTGTCCACCAGCACACCAAGATCTCTTTCCTGGTCCGTCACAGACAGCTCAGAACCCATTAGCTGATAACTAAAGTTTTGAATTTTTTTTGCCCCAATGTGCATTACTTTACATTTTGCTGTATTGAAACACTTTTGCCGCCCATTCTCCCAGTTGGGAGAGATCCTTCTGGAGCTCTTCACAATTGCTTCTGGTCTTCAATATGCTGGAAAAGTTTCGTGTCATCTCCAAACTTGGCCACCTCACTGCTTATCCCTGTCTCCAGGTTGTTTATGAACAGGTTGAAAAGCACCAGTCCCAGGACAGATCCTTGGATCACACCGCTCTTCACCTCCCTCCATTGTGAAAATTTGTCCGTTGACACCTACTCTTTGTTTCCTGGTTCTCAACCAATTCTCAATCCATAAGAGGACCTGCCCTCTTATCCCCTGACTGTGGAGTTTTCTCAGCTGCCTTTAGTAAGGGACTGCATCAAACGCCTTCTGAAAATCCAGATAGACAAGATCCACTGGTTCACCTGCACCCACATGCCTGTTCACCTTTTCAAAGAATTCTAAAGGGTTAGTGAGGCAAGACTTACCCTTACAGAAGCCATGCTGATTTCCCCTCAGTTGGCTTGTTCTCTCAAAAGAGACAAGCACAGTACAGAACCAATATGGCCACCACACATTCAGACCTAGACATTCTTCTTCTTTCCTCTCACTGGGCATGCCAGTGTTATGTTTCTCAAACTTAACAATAGGGCAGCGAAGCCCCTGGTACCAGCTCATGCCTATGCTGACTTTGTTAAATGATTTCATTTCGAAGCCAGTGGAAGTGGCGCTTCAATGTTAATTGCTTAATCCACACCCACACTCATACACCCACCCACGTTAAGAAGAACAGGAATGGTCCCATGCAAGCCTGAGGACAATCCCAGCTCCTGTTTTCATAATGCTGGGACAGAGATCACAGGAGTGGCATTTAAAGACAGTTAATCGCCTTCAAGGATTTGGGTAAATGTTCTACTACATTTGGAACCAGCAGCAAATGTTTCACTAATCGTGCCTTACAAGCAACAAATATGGCTGTTCAGATTCCACTGAAAGGCTCAAAGCCTTTTCATCTGTACCAGGAAGATATCATTCAAAAATACATGGTATCAATATACTTCAGTGGATATTCTCATTGTCAGTGTTGGCATGGAGAGAGGAATTCAGATTCAACTTTGTCCATATTTGTCTGAAGTAGCTGGACGGTTTTGATCGCACAACAGCCTGAACCAATGGCAATCAGAAGAACCACCTTTTTAAAGGCGTACCTCAGCTATTTTAAAATAAGAATCGCATTCAGCTTTTATAAGTATCCCATTCTGCATTATGCTAAATATGGATTTGATAGAATGCAAAAGTGTGGTGATCACTGAACAAAGGAAAAGCTAATTGCCTTGGAGAGAGAGAACAAAGGAGTCGACAGCAGCTGTCCTAACCAGTGGAGCTTCTCGGCAACACCCCGAGGGCTCTTTTTATTGACTTAGCATGATTACACAGTATGTCATGAGAGAAACAGATAGGATAGTGGTTATCTAATCATTAACTAGGATTGGCTAAAATAACCCTTTGATCTTATGCTCTAACTCTAAGAGGAAGGGCAGAAGAAAGGGCTACTCTGCCTGCCGCATCCTGCCAGGAGTATATGCACTTCACTGAAACAGAATCGCAGCTACAACCTTTAGAGTTTCCCACATCTCCCCCTTTTTATGTTCATTAAGCAAAGGCACATATTCTTTCATGTATTTGTGAACTACATATAAGTCTTTTCAGTGAAGACCAGAAGGCGAAGCTTTGAGACAGGTACTGTAGTTATCATGGAAAAGAAGGTTGGTATACATTGAATAAAGGAACAGGAACTTATGAGTATGAGGAGTATAATTCCATTAACACAGTGTGAAGCCATCAAAAGTAGGGTAGCCATGACCACAAACTGTCCACCAAGAAGGAAGGATGTCCTGTTGTATGTTATTGTCAAGCTGTCTAAGCTGAGCAAGTTGATTATTTACTGCATGGCTATTATCAGATAAGTTGAAGCAACAGAGACTGGCAAAAGACTCACAACCGACGTGATTGCACAACATGACATAATCCAATGCTGCGTGGTTGTCTAAAATAGCGTCACATAGTTGTCACTGTTCCTGATTCAGCAGGGCAATAGCAGTGGAAGTGCGGTTAATGGCTCTAGCTACGGAACACACAATGTTGACGAGTGTGAGAATTATGAACAGCAAGGCCAGGAACGCTGACAAGCAATACAGCCAGTGAAACATATTCTGCTTTGGATAACAAAGTAACATTACCATTACAAGTACTATCAAGAGATAAGCTTTCTCCTTTCAGCCGAATCAAGGAGTTCTGCAAAGCAAAAGGTTGCATTAAGTTGATTACTAATCTACTAAGACAGCATTGTGTTTCTGACAGATTGGCTGGAACATAGCTAAAAGTATGTTGACCACATGTAAAAAAACACCCTGTAGGTAGGATGATATGTGCCAAATTATTAGAAATGTTGACAGCATGGGTACAATTCTCTAGCTGTAGAAATGCACATGTCAGTGGAACAGTTGACGACTGGCACATGACGTGTTTTCATTAGATGCTGCAAAGGGGGTGTAGATGGAAAATGCATCAATGGGTAGCACTTTTGTTGTTTGCCCCCATTCATGAGAATTAGTATACTTAATGACAGTGGCATTCAACCACTGTCTTAGCCAAGTGTTATTAGTAATGTTGCAAGGTTCTTTACAGACAGGAACTAAGCAAGTTCCTGGCAATCCTTGCATGACATATGCCTCCTGCAGACAGAAGTGAGAGATGTTCACAATTTCCGCCAAACTTTCCCATAAGTTAAATTGCAAGGTAAAGGTTAGGTAAAGGTTCCCCTTGGCATTTAGTCCAGTCGTGTCTGACTCTAGGGGGCAGTGCTCATCCCCATCTCCAAGCCGTAGAGCCAGCGTTTGTCTGTAGACTGTTTCCGTGGTCACATGGCCAGCGCGACTAGACACAGAATGCCATTACCTTCCCACCGTGGTGGCACCTATTTATCTACTCACATTTTTACATGCTTTCGAACTGTTAGGTTGGCAGGAACTGGGACAAACAATGGGAACTCACTCCATCATGTGGATTCGATTTTACGACTGCTGGTCTTCTGACCTTGCAGCACAGAGGCTTCTGCGGTTTAACCCGCAGCGCCCCCACCTCCCACTAAATTGCAAACGGGCATGCAAATTCTCTCAAGCCTCTGCAACACCTATTGGAACAGTTCCAAGAATGAGAACACAACACAACAGCGTTACAGAGTTGGCATTTAGTTGCAAGATAATGGCTGCTAGAAAAGTTTCAGGAGTTTCTGGGATCTGCTGCTGATTTAGAGTTATTTTTGCATCAGCACTCAGCGTCTTTATTATCCCCCAGGTAACTTTGGGTTGAGTGCCTTCAGGTCGGGCCGGGCGCTTCACTGAAACAGAATCGCAGCTACAACCTTTAGGCAGAAGTTTCCCACACAAAAGGAGCAAGCTATTTTAATATTGTTATCGTTTTTGTTGTTTTTAAATATTTTGCTTGATTGGCTTTTAAGTACAGCATATGTAAATACACTGTAAAATTTTCAAAATTCTCTGCATATTTTGAAAAAGTGAATACAGTGAATATCATTCTCCAATTATATAAAAATAATGCAGAAAGATGGCAAAAGAAATTTTAAAAATCAGGGCATTTAATCTAGATTTTAATATGTGAATGTTTGTTGTGCATATGCATTTCAAAGACAAAATTCATTGTGCATTTTCATTGTTATTTTTTTATTGTATATGTTTAGCAAATGTTTAAATAATTTTCTATCTCTCAACCTTTTTTATCATGGTTATATAATATGAAAGACATAGGTTAAATCAGGATTGTATAAGTTGCACAACAAACCTTATAAGGTGATATGTGAAGAATTATTTATCTTCTATGGCTCCCTTCAAATGTGCCAGGGCCCCCCAAAGGGCCATAAGGCCCCAGTAGGGAATGGCTGCTCTAAATGTTGTACGATTTATTTTTTTGGGGGGGGGAGCAGGGAAGACTGTCTGTAGGCAATTGTGTGTACTGTTCACCTCCTCCCTGTATTCCATGGTTCCACTTTGAGTACTGATTCTCTAGAAATCTCACCCACCTATGAAGTTTTATGATAATGAAGTCTGGCAGTAATGCAATTGGAAATGGTAATTGAAAATGGTATCTCGCAAACTGTATTCTGGTTATCTCTCATCTCCTGCTGAGGAGGCCCTGAGATGTGCATCTTGTTTGTGTTCCGAGCAGTAGCAATCAAGATTGAAAGGCGGCAGGCTGGGGCTGGAGGGGGGGAGAGAATACCTTTTGAATAAAATGCTTCTGAAGGCTCTTCTTGTTTTGATCAGATTCTGCTGCTTATGTGAAATGGACTCATTTCTCTGTGGCACACGGCTTTATTGCACAGCAGGACAGAAGAGCTTTGGGATAATACCTGTTTCACATGCATGTCAGCATAATGAATGTTGTTGTTTTCCTCCCTACTCACTGACAGTCGCACACACATAGACAGCAAGCTGCCCTGAACAAAATGAAGATTTATATAAACAGAGCTTCAGTGTTATGGAAAGCCTGCTGATCGAATAGATAGAGCCCCCTCGGCTTGCCACCCAGAGCAGCACAATGAGGCATGATTAAGCTCTGAACTTGCTTTTAACTTCCCCCATATGGAATTCTTAAATCCTTGCATTGTTTTTCATAATGGTATTCTGTCGTTCACAAGGTAAATGTGGTTGTCTTGGAACTGTTTCTTTGTGGTACCTGTTACAAATCTCAATGCAGGCCAGGTTCCCCATGGCATTTTCCTTCTGTGTCTCTTCCTGAGCCATTTACTCCTATCACAATTGTGGAGGGCACTGAAAAATGGGAAGGACTGCCAGGTCCCTGTCCCAGTTACACAGTGTGTCTACCACAAGGGGTTCTTTACATTGTTATTGCACAACAAGCATTTTGGGTATTGGGGAAAAGATCCAAGGAACATTGATCTCCACAAGGTCCAACACATTTATCAGACATCAGAGGTAAACAAGAATTCAAGCCAGATTTTGAAGCTGCCTGATGCCATTCCCCATTGGCTTTCATCATGTTGTTATCTTCGTTGTGGAAGAGTTGTCCAGCATTTGTACCCTTTGGCCAAAGGTATGCACAGTCAGAGGAAATACAGCTCCTTCCACAACCTTCTGTAAACCAAAAAGCCACTAATGCCAACCTGTTTGGGAGACCCTCTTCCTTAGGGACCAAAAATGTGCAGCTCCTTATGCTATAGAAATTGTGTGAGTACAATGGCACAGTAGGATCACGGTGACCACAGTCACCAGTAACACTGAGATGCTGCTAGTCATGCATAGAGAGAAGCTATATATAAAATTTTAAATATTTATTTCTTCAACATGATCTCTATGAATCCACACCAGTGGGTTAAACAATGCCTGCGCTGGACCTCTCAGAATCTTCCAGAGCTTTAACCCACTAGTGTGGATTCATAGAGATCCACTTGAAGAACCATGTTTACAGGTAAGTAACCTGTCATTTTTTAACTACTAGGAATAGGGTAGGGAGTACAAAAGGTAAAAGGAAGTGGGGGGGGGGAAGGAAAAAAATTGAGGATTGGAGAACACAGAATATACAGTCCTTCCAACTATTCGTATTTCAATATCAAATCAACTTTCTGCTTTTTTAAAAACTATTAGATTACCCTCCAGTTATCAACCTGCAATTATATTTTAGTTTAAACCTAAGTTACTCCAGCACTGTAAGGAAACCAAGACCATTTGTAAAATACATCCCATCGTTCAATTTCCTTTTGATTTGGACACTCATTCAGCACACCTGAAAGAATATCCCTTTCTATCGCTTCGTATATTTTCTCAGTATGCTCCTGAGAGAAGCTATATATGAAGGGGAGATATAAAATGCACCTACACAAACAGTGGCTGGAATCCTTAGCATATAAGTCACACTAGAGTAGGTCCATTGAATCAGTGAAGATTTGGTGAATTAACTCCTCCTTAAATTCCAACTATTCAAATGGACCTAATGTACAGTAGTTGCAATATACTAGGCTAAAGTAAGTTGCAGTTAAAGTAGGACAACTTGATTGAATGAGACTTAAAGAGGTGTTGACTCATCATATCCCCATTGAATCGGTGGGCCTACTCTAGAAGTAAGTTCCTATGCTAAGCAATGAGATTTCAGATGTTGTCCCTAAATGATGTAAATTTTGCCATAAATATAGCGCCTGCATGCCTTTCTTCTGAAAACCCAGAAGAAGGAAAGGACAGGATATCTGGAAAGCTCTGTAGTTACCTTTGCTGGAATTCATGTGATGGATGTCATGGGTGAATGGATTAGAGGTGAAAAAACCCCTCAATGAAATTGTATTCTTTCCCAACTATACAATAGGGATAAAAATCTTTGCAAGATAAGACAAAAATTACCCTGCAAGAGAGTGACAAATTTCATTATAGTCTTGACATGGGAAGGGAACTAAAACAAGAGGAATGTTTTTGTGTTCAGAATTAAGAACCATTGTCCAAAATAACGGTTTAACAAAAATGTATCTGGAAGTTGAGTCATGGCAACTGGACTTCTTTCTCATTAGGTTGAAATGTTTCGCTACTCAACCAAGTAGCTTCTTCAGCTCCTTGGATGAGTAGCAAAACGTTTCAACCTAATACGAAAGAAGTCCAGTTGCCATGACTCAACTTCCAGATAACCTCACCTGGATGAGTGAGAATCTTCAGATATATTTAACACAAATGCTTTAACACAAATAGCACAGTATGTTCAAAATGACAGTGCTTGTTGCATAAACTATTTTAAGTACTAAAAGCACTGGAGAGGGCATTTTGTGTCTGTTTTAACAATCAGATTTGCTCAGAAAAACAAGCAAAAGGACATAAGGAGCAAAACAAAAAAGAGTCCTTCGTGAGGAAAAAAAAGAATCTTATAAGAGTCGAAAATTCCTCCTTTATGTTTCTTATCAGGTCAAGAAAGGCTTGAAGCTACATCCCTAAACAGTATGTGTGTGCAGAGATGTGCTTTGTTTTCTGTTCACCCAGTCTTCTGCGAGGAACATAGGTAGCTAGAAGAGGTGGGTTGTTGATGGAGAGAGTGCTGCTTTCTGATTATCACATAGGGTCAGTGAGGTGAGGGCAGTATAACAGAGATGGTCTTTCTCAGCTGTAGATTGAGTAACAGCATCAATAATGACACTCAACTCTGTACAGGACTTTAAAACAGTGCTTCTACCTGAGGAAACCAATGTTCCTTGGCTCACGTATCAAGAGCCTGAAAAAGAAGAAAACTTTTTTTTTCAGCTCAGAGAAACCAATACTGCTGACTAGCTAATGGGCAATTTTGAGGCTATGCTTAAGGATGTCACATGAGCCTCTTCAATGCCTGACAATATCAGCAGGCCTAGGTATCCTTGAATGCTATCAAATTGAGGAAGCTGAGGTGCTATCTGTCATATTGTACGAAGTTTGCTTTGTTAACCAGCACCATTCCGGAGAAAGCATCAGCAGATCTATGAGACATCAGCCATCAGGCAGGGATGTGGTGTGGTTATTTATCACATCTCCCCAAAACACAAGTGTTAGATATTTGAGAGAACTGCTGTAGTGAGCATATGAAATCTGACAGGCTTTTTTTTCTCCTCACAAAGTGATTTTTTTTTTTGTAAAGGACTTCTAAGCACTCCATTCCTGAACTTTAGAAATATATAAAGGCGCATAGTGCTTTCATTTTATTGTCCTAATAATAATCCTTTAGTAATCCAAGTATCTCACTTGGTTCCATTTCTTTAAAAAAACAACACACACACACAAGCTCAGTGGATGATTTTAAATGTATACAGTGCCACTTGGGACTTTAGAAAATATGCAGAGAGTTCAATACTGGAGTGAGACAGTTTTATCCGTCAAGTGTGAACGACAGTGATGAGTAAAGTGCTTGGAAAGTGTAGACCCACTGGTGTCTAACAAATGCCAAGGGAAAACTTTCTTTACTCTGCAGAATCCTCAGGAGACATCTTGAAATTTTAACATGCATGCAAACTTGTCATTTCTGCACTTCACTGACAAGAAGAGTGTGAAAAACTGAGATGTTTATGTGCAATTGAGCATGAGGGGTGGGGGGAATGGTTTAAAAAATACAAAATGAAGGAAAGGAAACAATGCGTATATATTTTTAAAAAATAGAAAAAGGCTGTGTGGTCCCCAAAACAATACAAATGCAAAAGCAAGTAATATCTATATAAAAACAAGAGGTAACTAAGCAGGCAATCCACAGAGAACTTTACTGAGGCAAACAGTGGCTTCCCAATAATTCAAAGTTTCTGTGGTAGGGTTGTTTTGGTCATTTGTTTGTTTGTATGTATGTATTTTTGTTCTACAAATACCTTAACTTCAAATGTACGATACAGCTTTGTGGTTTCAATGTTTGGACCTCCAGATGTTTTTGCCAACTTCCAGAATTTCTTACCAATGGCTAGGCTGGCACAGCTTCTGGGAACTGAAATCCAAAGCATTTGGAGGACCAAAGATTGAGAACCACACCTGTTATAGATAGAGTGCTGGACTAGAACTGAATAGATCCTAGTTTGAGACCCCTCTGAGCCATGAAACTGGGTTGAATTTGGGTTAATTATTTCCTATCAGGCTATCTAACATGATTGTTGTAAAGATAAAAATACTTGGGCATACTCCCTTGACCTTCTTTGAATGTGAGTGTGTGTGCTTTTTAAAGATTAGGGTTTCCCAGGTGAGGAATATTTGGGAACGGTTTGCCATTCCCTTCTCCTGGGGGTGCCCTGGGACTGCCCAGCTTGCTCAAGGCCAAAAGGGTGGTTCTAGTTACGTACAGGAGGCACAGTGGGGAAATCAGACTCCCAATCTTTGTCTCTGCAGCCAGATACCTAACTCAGCCCTTATATGACTGAGAGTAGACATTTTCATTCTCACGCCTCTCCTCCTTTCTTCATCCCTGCCAGATCTTCTCTGTGGTTTGGGGCCAGGAGTTGGATGACTTTTCAGCTCTTTTTTTTTTTTTTTGGTCCCAGCTGTAGGAAAGATGAATGATTGTGTTCAAAGCGTTAACATTTTGAAATGTTCCATCCGTGCAGCCTCTTCCCTCTCTCTCCAAATTCTACTGATTGCTTAGCAACCGACTGCCTGATTTCTGCTGCTCAGCCGCAGGGTAGGCAGAGCCAGCTTCATATTTGCCACAAAATATGGGAAGTGCCATCATGGAAATTAGCTAACAATTGCTCTCAGAAATCCTAAATGGTTGAAATCTGAAAGTACAGAGCGTGAAACAGGAAAAGGCCATTTCCTGATGATGTTTCATTTCTAGCATTCTTTGGAGTTTCAGTCAGCTCCCCAGCAAGCCCCTGAAGCACAAGAAATAAAAATGTTGAGTGCCTGCTATCAAGTACATTTTCCTAAATTTAAATTCTAGGTTGTATGTGACTGTTCAGTGTGCACACACTTCAACTACATCAATTTTAATGCCGATCGATACAGGAAAGCTTTCAAAATGTGATTAGTCCCTATCTCATCTTGTATTTTACAAGAAGGAGATTCTTCAGCAATGATCACAAAAAGAAATCAGGCGGTACGAACCAAAGTCCATATTACGGTGTACGTTTTGACCATCACCCTAACAAATAAGCATGAATCACTGTGAAGTCCTCATTTCTACTGTGCCCTTTCTTAGACTGGCCACCACTACTGGAACAGGATCATTCATAAAACTCAGAAGGCGGTTACATTGCTTTTTTTTTTTTAAGCCTTCCTATTTAATTCAGGTTTAGTCTGTTTTGAATTGCTGTAAAAATGGGTGAATACACATTACGGGTAAGACTGGATGGGGATTTGTGCTTTTTGTATTGGCAGCGAGTTTTATTTCTCTGTCCGAGGTCTGTTTATTTTAACACTGGTGTGAAATTGACTCATTTCAATTGATTGCCCTATGTGAACACCTCTCTCCACATTAATCAGCCACTTGTCCCTGCTGTGGTTATGTTAAAAGTGGGGCGGGTGGGCGAAAAGTCTGGCTATCAAGCAACCACTTCCTTGCCTAAATTTTCTTCCAGTATTGGGGTGTGGGAATGGGGGAAAGGATACGGCGAGATCAATCCAAGGAGGCGTGTTTTCACGGAGATGGTACACAAACCCCAAAACTGGCAGCTGAAAGGCAGGCTGGCTGGCAGGCAAAACGCTGCCTCTCTCTTCCCCCCTCAAAGCTAGCCAGTTTCAGCCCCTGTCTCCTCTGCCCCAGCTCTGTGTGTGCATGCGTTTTGTTTGCACATTTGCAGTGTGTGTTGGCTACCTGTTGCTGCCAGGCTCTCCTGTGCTCATCAGCCCTCACACGGCATTGCTGTGGGCGTGAAGACTTTTCTGGCACTGGCTTGCTCAGCTGCTGCTTGTTGCACTGCTCTCCACCATGTGCACACACCTAGGGTATGCACCCATACACGCTCGCCTGGTTGCCCCTCTGAATTCCCACTTTGGGTTCAAGAGAGAGTGCACCCATCTGGCAAGGGTGCACTCTCTTCAAAAACACCAAATTAAACTTTGTTTCCAAGGAACACAAACTGCGATTCAAACAGCACGTGATACCACGTTGCTTTGAGTCCATTTGAATTTACACTGACGCATATTCTGACCTATAGCTTTAATGTAAATGAGCCCTGATGGTGAAGAAAAGAAGGTAATGGACGTCCAGGGTCTGTGAATGGTACATTAATCGGATGCTGTGCATATTGTTTTGTCTCCCTTTAGTCATTTCTGAAGGAGCAGAACAAGGAAAAGAAAAGCAGATTCCAGAGCCAGGGGAACCCGAAGGCCCATGTGACACAGAAAACATTTCAAGTAATGATGGTAAGCTTCCAAAGAGGTTTTGCCATAGTAGCTTAAAATGACACATTCAGAATAATGGAAATTATACCACATTACACCATTTGATGCAAAGGTAGAATGTAGTATTATTAACTCGATCAGAAGCAGTTTACAGTAAACCTAGTTTGTGCAAAATTGGGTTCATCCAGATGGGGAATTTGTTCCAAGGAACGTACCTGACTGGTTTTTGAGGTTCCTATCCCCGCACTCCATCATCCAGATGACATCACCGTTTACATCAGTATGAACAGGAATGAGTTTCTTGGCTGATTTCCTGGATCTTCCTGTCCCTCCTCAACCCCTTAGGGACTTTTCTTTTTGTTCCATTTTGGCATGCTTCCCCTTTTCAGTCCAGTCCACTCACCTTGTGTTTAAAGAAACAGTTCTTTGAGGTTGGTATGCTAAGAGCAAGAAGGTGAGTTTGTGCTTTGGCACATCCCCAGATTTTAAGAAAATGTAAAATAGGAGCTGGCGGGGCAGCTAGGGAAGAAATGCTAAAAGGTTGTAGCAGAGAGACAGACAGACAGACAGACAGGTATGCCCAATGTGAGTGTTTGCAGCAGGAGGGAAGGAACCAGACAGGAAAAAGAAGTGGTGGAAAGCTTCGATGCTAACCACACTTAACTTAGGAGGTGCCATAGGTGGTGGTAACCATGGAAGGAAAGGTGTTATAAGGTGGCAGGGCAGAGCAAAGGGATCGGGAAGATTGTGGATGCATCGGGATTAGAGATGGGCACAAACTGATGGTTCAGCCGTTCTTGTCAGTTCATTTATTGGTTGTACAAGTGTTTGGGGTTTCCTAGCTCTGCCTCCCATGCCCCAGCTTCCCTGCCCCATTTCCTCCAGCCACTGCCTCCGAGTGGGATGCCTGTTAGAGGAGGTGGGGCTACGAAGTGCTGAACACCTATTTGGCCCATGAATGGACTGGCATGAACCACTGAACTAGCAGTTTGTGCTCATCTCTAATCAGGATGCAAACCTCGAAAAATACTGGTGTAAAGGAAGTGGAAAGTGTCATCTAGTGTCAGACCAAAAGTCCCATCAAATGTGTCTCATGTGCATTCAGGTTGATTCCAGTGGGAGCTCTAGTAGGGTTTGTGAGGTATGTGAGAGATTTAAGGGGTGGTTTTTACCAGTGCTACCCCCTCTGTGAGTTTGTATGGCTGAGTGGGAGGGGGACTGGAACCCAGGTCTTCTGTCCTAGTCCGACAGGCTGTCCTCTACACTGTACTAGCTTCTTCAGGTGCAGCCCTCTAGTTTTTGGCTACAAGGAATGCTGTGTCACTCCAGCAGGACTTATGGATGAGCAATTGGGCACAGGATTATAAATGTCATGCTCATGCTAAGAATGCTACCTGCATAAAAAGCTTAGCCGTAGGGAAAAATACACAAATGCATAAAAGCATTTTTCATGCTTTTGTTCTCTGCTCCTTTCTTGCCCCACAATCTCCTGGTGTGCTTTGAAAGTAAATCAACTAGTACTTAAGGATAACAAGTAAAAATTAGCTCCATTTGAATTTAGAGAATGTCATCATTTCCCTCTAACTGTATATTTCAGAGGTAAACACACATATATTTCTTTTAGCTCCTTTAAATACTGTACCTCCAGGCTGTTTATTTAGTTCACATGCTATACTATAAAAAGGTGTGCATAAAAACATTTGTAAACAGAGATAGATCGTGTTGTTTCTGTATGTCAAGAGGCAGTTTCCAAGCTTCTGAACTGTATGTTTGCATGAGATGGATACAACAGTCTCTTCTTGTCCAATATCAGCTGAATTATATCTCTTCATGTGTCCAAACACTTATTTTCACAGGTATTTTCATAGTTTGAGCAGGTTAACTCTGTCATTGTACTTGGACTCCATCTTTCTTTTCTGTTTGACCCACCAGGGGAGGGGGGCTTATATATAAAAACACTTTTGTGTAATCTGAAAAATTGGAGCTTGGTTCATGATGAAAGGGCCCTGCATTATTGTGTCTAGTATTTCAAAGTCTTAGAGTGCATATTTTATATATGCTGTATGCAAACATCTGTTATACAGAATACAGCAAAAATGGTCACGGTCCTGAAATTTATGCATATATTCATTGATATATATCAAATACACTTTTGACAAGCAAGCTGCTAAGGGTCAACATCCTGTTAGTTACACCTGATGGCATAATGCAATCGATCTAAATCCCAGTGGCAAGTTCTTGCAAGTTAAGAAGTCAGTGGCCGCGGTCCTAGTGTGGGAGGTCATTGTTGTGACTCACAGCAGCTTTTTGTTGGAAATTAATGAGTTCTTGCATGTTTCAGTGCATGCCAGTGCACCAAACTGGCAGATGCTTGAGAGCATGGGTGCAGAGACCTATTGTTGACCCAGTTTGTGGCCTGATAGAGTGGCACAAGAGAGAGGTGGAGGCCATAATCTTGGGATAGTTGTGTGACTCCGAAGTGCCCTGGCACAACAAGAAGGCTTCTGTCTAATTGAGGGCTGCTGACAGGCTCCTGAGCCAATTGGGAGCAGCAGTGGACTTGAAGGTGGAAACCCAGACCAGACTTTCTCTCTCCTTCTGGAACATTTAGTTATTCCTTGCCTTTTTGGGATTTAGAGATCCCCTTCTCATCTCAGGACTTACTGACTCTTTCAGCTTGCCTTTCCAGGCTTGAACGCTGAGAAGAGTCCTATACTATAAAAAGCTGCATAGAATGCCCAATGTTATTTCCTCTTTCTGGTTCTGCCTCTATCTCCTCATTTACATCAAGCCCATAAGAGTTCCCCTCAGAGGTGTAGTGGTGAATTTCGGAGGTTCAGGTACTCATTGTGACTGTTCTCATAGCCGCCTAGCGTAATCAATAGTTCAAAGACGCAAGCAACTGCAGTGGTACAAAATTGGCAATTTCGGAACATGTCCATTGTAAAATTAATGACTCTGTTAATAGTCCATTCAGGATCAAATTGTGTTCAAATACTTTGCATTACAACAGCAGTCCCTGGAAATTCTATTTCTCTCCCAGCGAGTACGAAAACGGCAGCTGAGCTTAAAAAGCCCAGGAAGGCCTGAGTGGGGTGGCGGATGATATCACAGTCCCTGCTACTCAGAAAGTCCTTGTACTTCAAGACAGGGTGGATCTACTGTGGGAAAAAAATGAAGCTTAAGCTTCCCTAATTCTGGAGCAGCCCCCGAAGCAACTTTAGTCCACATGACATTTCAAGCTTCAGGGCCCCCAAAATGTTGGTCTGCCACTGACTGTAAGCTGTGCCTGAGGTGACTATACTACTGTCTCTTTATCCCTGTGACTATGCCTTCCCTATTGTCAGCCCCCTTCTTTCATGCACTCTTTGGCCAAAATCCTGTTATGTAACTTTGTCTCCAGTGTAACGTGTTTACATTAATTACAAGTTTCCTAAGATTCCTAATTATAAGCCTTTGGGAACCTGGGAGAGAGCCTTTAAAGGTCTAAAATTGCAGGCAGATTGGAATCAGCAATCCCAGGCCTGGTAGTGGTGATTAGCTGGCTAGTTTTTATTTTTAAATGTCCTCCCCCATCCCAAGGCTCACAAAGGCTTCCCCAGGACAAAAGGGAGCTCAAGGGAGCCTGGGAAGCTAAAACAGGTGAATAGGAAGCTTTTAATTAGCATAAATTAAATGTTTCTAGCTCCTGATCCAGATTACAACTGGTGCAAAGCTATGCAACA
Organism: Pogona vitticeps; assembly: GCF_051106095.1. Lineage (NCBI taxonomy): Eukaryota > Metazoa > Chordata > Lepidosauria > Squamata > Agamidae > Pogona > Pogona vitticeps. The sequence continues at coordinate 155,129,841 of NC_135783.1, forward strand.
GGACTTTGCCCTTTGTTTCTTTTGTCTTTTGTTTCCTGTACTTTTAATTTTTAAAAAAAATTCTGTGCCACTTCTGCTTTGTTCTCCAGTCACTCAGTTTTAATTGGCTGGGATATTTTGTAATGAAACAAAGGACAGCTACCTTCTTACCTACCAAAGTCTTCCTGGCTATATGAAACTTCTGAAAGGAGTACTTAAGGGGATCAATAGCTGCTGCTTAACACACAAACATACAAACTCACTTTTAAAGTACTTCTTCCTTTTAGCCTTCCATGTTGCTCATCACAGTGTCTGCTTGCTGGGTTTTGGTATTGTCTATGGTCTCCCAATGAAGCCAAAATCTGTCCTGATACCTTAACAAAATGTACTCCTCATTTAGGAGCATAGGTGTTGTGTACCAGGTTAAACTAAACTAAAGATGGACAATCTTCAGAGGTCTAGTAGTGCCTATGTCTGTTCTAGAACCTTGGAGAGCCAAACCTGGAACCATTACCCCTTATAAAATGGGCTGGATTTTTTTGAAAAGAGAAAATGCCCCCTTGTGCCATCTAGTGGCCAATAAAATATTATTTTAAATATTTTTCTTCTAAATTTAAAAAATTGGAGGTAGGGGCCTCAGGAATACTCAGGGAGACCCCCAGTCCCCAACAGCATTGTTCCTTAGAACCTCTAGAGCACACAAGGAGGTTTATTTGCCTTTTAAAAGCTTTTGGGGGCATGCTGGTGGATGCATACAATCCACATTCCCCATGTTGCCCCCTCTGGACTGAGCAGTTCTAGTACTGAAGTCAATACTAGTCAATGAGGCCACCACTTACTAATTCTTTAAAACTAGTAATTAAAAACTTGGAAAACCAAATAAGGAGACTGTCCCCAAATACTGCCTTTCTAGTTTTCACATTGAGGCCAATTCAAATATTATTCACATCTGTTTAGACAGTGGCCTTGGATATACATGAGTCAGCAGGTGGGCTTATTTGTGTTTCTAAGCATAGCCATGAGAGTAATTTTAATCACTGTTTTGATTCCTTTCATAAATCTGGATAAATTTTTGGTAGGAGGAACATCTGGCCTTTTCATACTTTGTGGATGAATTTATATAATGGCCAGAATCCTGCTGATTAGTTATTCTACTGTTAGTTAAATGGTGTAAACTGCAGCAGTTAATTTCTCCTGGTTAACAAGTTGCTACTGGTATCTCTCACTGTACTCCAGCTCATACGACTGGCATGTGATAAGAGATACAGTAGGAACTCCCTAACTGTGGGACCAGTATCCACAGATTCACTTATCCACTGCCTGAAAATGTTAAATTAAATAACCCAGAAACGTGTATTTATACATATTTCCTTTGTGTGTTTTCCAAAACTGGCCACTAGATAGAGCTTGAGACCATAGCATTCAGTATTTCTGCATTTTTCAGCATCTGCAGGAGGTGGGCTTGGAACCTGTGGATACCGCATTCCAACTGTATAAGCAAGGACCTGTTAATTAGCAGCAATTCAGTGCTGCAAATTATACTGGCAATAACCCATAGGATTCTGGCCAATTTATTTTTCTCCAAATCTGCAGTGTGTATCTTCATGTAATACCTGAGTGTGAAACATAAACATGGGTATGTGGGTTAACATTACATCCACAGGCAATCTGACATGGTATGTGGATATTAACCACAGTCAGTTAGGCAGAGACATGGTTCCCAGCCTATACCTAGCATGTTTTAATTCTCCCATTCAGGTATAGGTTTAATTCAGGCAATCTTGAAAGTGTCACTCCAGGGAAATGCCCCATTCCAGCTATGTACGTAGGAACTTGGCTTCTTTCAGAGTGTTAGTACAGAACCTCTATAAAGGACTTGTATAAAGAGTTCACAGAAGTTTGTGAAAGGTCTCATTAAATGTGACTGAAACAAATTGTGAAGAAAGGCAGTAAAATTGTAGTAAGTATTCCTAAAATCTCAGATACCTTATGTAAGCTAATCCATTCTCCTAAAAGAATCAGTCAGCTCGGAATAAAGAGGTTCCAGAGTTAGTATGCTCCTGTGTGAGACAAAATGAGTCCTTGTTTCATCTCAGGCAGACATACCACACTCCTTTCCCAAGTCCATTCCCATTTTAAAAAATCATTGAGAAACCAAAATACAGTGGTGCCTCGCTTAACGAGCGCACTGTATAACGACGAAATCGCATAGCGATCCGTTTTTTCGGATCGCTAATGCGATCGCTCAACGTTTTTCCAATAGGGGAAAATTCGCTTTGCGAAGACCGGTAAGCGTTTCGCTTACCGATCTTCGCAAAACGAACCCCGACGATCAGCTGTTTGGCGGCCAAAATGGCCGCCGGAAGCCTGGAAATGGCCCAAAATGGCCGCGCGCAGCATTTTCGCGCCCTTGTTAAGCGAGGCGAGGGTGCGAAAATGGCTGCCGGCCATCCTGAAGCATCGCTGAACGGTGAGTATTTGGCCCATTTGGAACGCATTAAACCATGTTTAATGCGTTCCAATGGAAATCCCTGCCCTGTTCAACGATGCTTCAGCATAGCGAAGGTTAATCCGGAACGGATTAACCTCGCTATGCGAGGCACCACTGTATATTCATGAGCCTCAGAGTTATCAAGATCTCTCAGTCTCAAGAAAATATTGGACTCAAGGTAGCTTAGTTCTGTGGCCTGAAAGAAATCAAATTAGGTACTAAGTATTTGGTAGCAGTTAGTCTGTTCAAGAGATCAAACATAAGATCTTTGGTATAATCATTTTATTAGAAAAAGATTCGAAAGAATTCAATTTATGCAAAAGCAAAGCAATCAGAAACATTTCCATAACAATCCAGTTAGAAATCTAACAAACTCCAGCTAGAAAAATAAAACAATAAAATCGCTATCTAAGAAAAATTAGGAAAGCCCTCTAATTACTTGAAGAACTACATCCTAATGAATTTCAGGTACTCCAAAGTCCATCTAAGAATTCATAGTCCATAAAAACCATACCAATCCTCCTCGAAATCCAATAGGCAAAAGTCCCTTTAGAAATCCATAAGGTGAAAAGGTCCTTTCTCTCTCTCTCAATCCTCCATTTTTCTTCCAAGCTGGAAAACCCCCTTCTTCTTCTCCCCCATTGACAACCAATCAGGAAGAAGAAAAAGTTGTCTTTCTCCGCCTTACTTTCTCATGGAACCCAGGTGCTGTTTACGTACTTCTGCTGGAATGTTTAGACTTTGGTAGGCCCTCTGTCTCCTGGTTACCAGATAAGAACACTGGCCTCTGTGAAGAAAACAGCATCTAGAGACTTCCAGTAAAATGAAACAGACTTAAGATGGATTCCTTCTGGCTACTTCAGTGACTACCAATCCCATTTAGAAATTACCTTCTGGCTTATATGACCTATGTCATCACATAGGTCTTTTGTCTATTTTATAGTCATCTGGAAGACTCAGCCTTTCCTCTGAAGTTTCCCTGTGTAGTGACAAAGAACTGCATGTCAATATCTCCATTTGTTGCTTTCATAAAACCTTAACGAGATGTATTATGGAAAGGGGGAGGGAACACTGTTTTAAAGTGTGCTGGCCAGAATCCCATTGGCATTTTTATTTGCAGGAAGTATAAGGCATAACTGTAATTGGGGAAAAAAATTGAGTATTTGTTACATCCTTATCTGTAGAACTCCTTCTCGTTGGAAAAAGGTCATTGGTGACAATCCTATTGCCACCATAAATCAAACAATGTAAATATCACCAGGGGGAATTGCTATGGGTTAAGAAGTCAACATTTGTTTTCCATCTTGCATGTGACTGATGTGCGATGAGTGATACAAGCATCACATTATTAACTAGCAGCAATTTGCTGTTGCAATTTGTACTGCTATTAGCTTACTTTATGTAATAAGATTCTGGCTATTGATTGGAGTACCTGACAGCTTTTGTATGAAATCTTATTTCGTAAAGCCATCTCATTTGCTCTCCCTAATGCTCATTGGAATGGTTGGTTTGCTTGCTGTCAACCAGGGAGACGGGCAACATCAGTTGGGCCATTTGTATCCATAGCCATACTCAGATATATGCACAGCCATGTCTTGGACCTCCCTGCATATACTTTTGCATCCTAGAGGATCATATGTGTATAGAACTCATGGTCAATAACAGGGGTTCCAAGTCTTGGGTCCCTAAATATTCTTGGACTAGAACTCCCAGAAATCCTGGCCAGCAAGGTTAGTGGTGAAGACTTCTGGGAGTTTTAGTCCAAGAGCATCTGGGGACCCAAGTTTAGGAACCACTGGTCTACATTGTAGGGAATTCAAATGCAAGCCTATTACATATTTATTCTCAAATAAGCCTAACTGGATTCAATGGGGTTTACCAGAGTTTCTAAACATCACTGAAATAGCTAATAGATTAGTGTTATTTTTTATAGAAAAAAAATGTAGTTTTAGGGTTGCTAGTTCATAACATGTTACTTTTTAATTACGTTTTTAAAAAACTACTACCCTTTTGTAAAATAATACAAAACTAACTCTCAATTCCCTCTGATGGCCCACACAAAGTAATGTTTTGAGTAAGAAGGAAGCATTCCTCATTATGAAACATGTGGTGTTCTCATATTGTGTTTTAATACAGTCATTAAAGCACTGAAAAGCAATGGCATTGACTTGTCTAATGGCTGAAATCCTGTTTTACAACTCCGTGCATGTAACACAAAGTTACACAAGTGGTAGGAAAAATCAGACCTGAGGAGCAGTGGCATTCATGAAGGCTTTCTGCAGGGGTGCTGCACAAGAGCTGTGCCATGAATCAGTTGTGCAATCAATTTGTATGTTGTGGACTGCCTAGATGTTAACATCCTGCACAGTAAACAGTAGTGATATTGTTTATAATTTCCATTCCAAGCTCTAGGATTCACTCCCTCTTAAGGATGTACAGGAGTTCAGCCTCAGTAAGTAGTGAAAAAGGAGCAGGCAGAACAAAACCAATTGCATATGGAAAACATCCATGTTCCCTGGGCAAATGCTGTGCTGCACTTGATTGTTATACTTAGCAGTATTGTGTAACTTGTCCAAGTCTTGCTGAGATGCAGTAACTGGATTCTCGAAGTCATGTAAAACTGGGAAGGAAAACAGTGCAACATCTAAATATCCCTGATGTAGACAGGACATCAAAATACTTCTGTAATGATGGCAGAAGTGGTGTTTCAAATCAGGGCTGAAGAATCCTGATTCACAGCAATGGTGCCATTAAAATAAGGTGAAACTGGGCTTTGCAGCGTAGGGTTTCTTGTAGGAATCTATTGTAAATACACCTACTTTGAAATATAGTTATGCCATGAATTTTTAAGTTCCATAACTGAACGATTTTGCTGTTTTTAGAACAAATACTAAGGTACATAAAAGTGCACAGATGTATAATCCCACTGCTTTATTTTCAGTTGAAATGACTAGTCAGGTTGAAAACGCAGATGAGCCCACAGAATCCCAAACAGAAAATTAAGCTCCAGGTAAGTCTGTTCTCGTTTTCTTTTCTGATACTGTATTTTTGATTGAGAGATGTTTAGTATAGAATATCTGTGCAGGCCTATGGAACCTAGCAATGGATCCACAAAAAACCAAACCAAATATATATAGGAACACAGATCTTAACAGCACTCCACCATTGTACAATTCAGGAGGTCAAGAACTGTCTGCAGATGAGATCTTTGAACATTGGTTCACATGTGACATTACATTCTCCATTTGCTTGGTCCCAGCTGTTCTATCCTTGTATTAATGAAAGAACTTCACATTGTTTGTGTTAATTGCAAGTGTGAACCAGGCTGCATAATGTTGCGAGGGTCTCATGTTTTCAGTGGATGGGAAATAAGCTGCCATAATTACAAAAATTGTTGCATCCATTTGGTGCCACATTTTTATTTCTTCGTTAAAAACAAATTAATTTCTTCTGCGAACTGGTCTTGAAAACTTTCAACATGCTGCTGCTGCTTTTTTTTCTATTGATGTAGATACATGACTACATATAGTAAGAGAGGGATTATAGGACATTGGGCAATCAGTAGATAGTGTTATAAATGGGAGAGGGAAGGAAGTTAAAGACTGATATGATTTCAGCTACCTGTTTATATTGAGCAATGTCACTGTTCTAATAAAAATACAAATCTGCCATATAAATATTCCCTAGTTCATACAGAAAACACATGTATAGAAAATGTCTCTTTTGCCTACCTATCTGGACAGAAAGCATGCTAATTTGGCAATTAGGGTAGAGGAAGCATCTTCTACATATAAACTAACTGGCCCTGGAAGTTTCCTATCAGACCTTCGGACCTACTTCTACATGGATCCATGTTTTTTTAAAAATATCAAGGATGAGAAATAAAGTCTGCAAAGGTTTTGGAGTGAAATGAGTGGTGGTTTCTAGCCCTGGAAGAGTTTGCACGAAATACAAGCTCTGATTAGCAGACTTAGCAATGTTTGTTTCTGGACACCTGAAAGTTGTTGCTTGGGGGTGAGTAAGACTTATATCTGGCCCTTCCTGCTTTGCTTTGGCCCTTGGGTCCTCATTCTAGCTCCCCTCCCACTGAATGTGTCTGTCCCCTAAAGTCATCCCAATTGGAATATAGCCCTTGGGTTCCTCATCTTGGTTGTGGATCAGTGAAATCCCGGCAGTACTCATGTGCACAGTTACAGGCTATGTTACACTTTAGAAGAACGATAAGCAGTTTGTGCTGGTATTCAGTTCAGCTCTCAGATCTGTATTCTCAGAATGAGAGGTCTGTGTCATGGGAATGTTAGGCCCTTGGCACTGCTTTACAGAGCACCAGTTGTGATTAGAGTGCTTTTGAACAGACCTGCTCTATAGAAATGGGACAGCGTGCCATTGCAGAGGTTTAATATATGAGAGACGAAAGAGATTACAAAAATACGGGCATAAACACAAGCAGCTTGATTCCCTGATAGAAATCCATGCCTGGCTGAAAGAAGGCAAATTCCTTTCACACCTTAATTATATAATGCAATTTCTGAGATCCCTGCCAAAGCTCAAAGACACAAATATGTTCCTCTCTTTCTTTTGTAATGCATATTGCAATATACCAACATCGCATATTGCCACAATCTGTTATTTACACCCATAATGGGATTTCATGTATCTCAAATATAGTAGCTTTAGAACAGTGGCAGCTTTGTCACTGTGATTTCAAAAAGTCTTATTGTTGTGCATACCTTTTTGTCCTTGTCAGTTTATTGACAATATACTGCAGTGGGGAGAAAACTGCTGCTTATTATGGCCTCCGTCGGAAAAGTTGTGAAGCCAAAAGAAGTAGAGAAAGTCTCGATACCATTACAATTAAAATGGAGGATTCAAAATTCTTCTTTTCTGTTTAACAATCTCTGGTGAAATAGAAAAGAGAGGGAGACTTTTCCCTCAGCCCCCCTCTCTCTGTGAGCCTGTCCACCCTACCATATGATTATTATATATGGTTCTTTATGGCACTCTTTGAAATGGGGGGGGGGAGACCTGATCTGCTTGTGTTTCTACTTAAAGCAGTCCACCTTCCCCTTTAAGAGCTAATCTGTATCTTTTTGGCACAGGACTGGGGCATACAGTCTGAAAATGAGGTCTCTGTTACCCCAGTGGGTAGCAGGGTATAACCAGAAATGACACTAGGCTGCTTCCAGGTATAATTAATGGAGATATTTAATCACAGCAGATAAACAGGAAATAAGATTATAAAAGAAATCAAAGGAATATCAATCAGTTTCCAGCACAATTCAATGCAGTGATGAAATGAAAAGTACTGTATAAACCTGTATTAAGTATCAAATAAAATTACAGTTATGCAAAATCAGCCAAAGTTATCCCTTTGTAAAACATTATATTTGCCCCTAGCCTTTTACTAGTCCTCTAGTTGAAGCTCACTCTGTTCCAGGTATTTGGCCTAAAGATTGAGAAAGAAAGACATATAGCTACCTTCTCCCAAGGGAGGTGTAGTATTTCCCTGAAGGATTAGTCTGCCCCATTGTAGAAACTGAAGCTTCTCTCAAAATCAAGGCAAGCTAAGGCCTAAAGGCCCCAGAGCAGTCAACATCTGCAAAAGTAAAAATGACATGATGAAAAGTGAACTGAGAAGCATCTGAATGTGAGCATGGATGTGAGTGTGAAAGAATGGGATTCTTGGTCTGGGTCCCAAGCAACAATTGCTTCTTGCTCCACTGATGCCCCTAATTCTCTTGCATTCTGGCTGGCTTCTTTACCTTCACCCCTAAAATTCAGTTCTGTGTTAGTAGATGGCAAACTGGGAGAAAAGGGGCATTGCACCACTTTCTATATTCCCAGAATATGAATCACCCCTTTGTCTTGTGGCACATTATGTGACTGTAGCATCTTATCAAGGTACGTTTTGGGCCTGGAGCCACCAAAAGTATTCAGTCTTCTAGCCTGTCCATATTGTTCCATTGTCTGCCAGCCCAGCCAGAGCCTTGTTGCCACAACAATCATGTATCAGTCTTTTTTGCTCATTCCATTATGCAAAAGTCCAGGCTGGAATGAATTCTCAGCCCTTTTTGACAGCAGAAAACATTGCTGTGCATGAAGTGAACCAAAAATTTCCTCAGTGCTGTTCCATAGGCAGACCATTCCACAGGTCAGTAGTCCAGTCCATGGGCCATATCGTATCTGCAGGTCAATTCAGTCCATACATCCACAAGCCTTCTGTGCAGTGTACGCTTGTAGCATAAATGTAGGACCTGATTAACACAGTCTTTGTGGGATTACTCACTGAGATGCAAAACAGCTCTTTATTCAAATTGCACTGAAGATAAGGATTAAGGGCCTTTTAAGCACCAGCCAGATCATATCAGATTTCACAGTGCGGACAGGCCCTCTGGCCCTCTCACACATATGCACACACACATATATACTATTTATGTATTTATAAACTAGAAGTAAATTTGTAACATTCAGAAATAGATTCAACAACTGTGACCTCCACCGAGTAGAAAAATATAAACAATCTTTGTAAATAGTTTCTGTATAAATGGGGAAAACTCCCTTTCTCATACTGAATGAATTATTCTGTTCCAGAGAAAGATAGGGTAAGAGGCATAAGACGAAATTAACACACAATGGGTGTAAAAGAGAAGAAGGGAGGGGGGAAGGAAAGGAAAAGAAAGAAAGAAAGAAAAATGGTAATGACCAATGTTGTTTTTGCAGCTGTTATTCTCAAAGAAAGTCTAAATTTCTGACCTTCCAGAGAGGAGAACAATGATGTAAAATTTGCCCTACTCCTGTCCTGTCCTTTAATATTTCAAGTATTATTCATTACTAGATTTGTGTCCCATACATTTCACTGGACCTGACCTCAGATAGTGGAAACTGTAACCATGACTGATTCCCACAGCTACACTGAAATTAAAATTAGTTTATAGCACAATTCTGTGCAGCCTTACTCTGAGATAAGTGGGACTTACTTCCAAGTTAAGTTTGTCTAGCACTTAAAGCCTAAACCTATGTTATCAGTGGTGATAAAGGTACTTTGTGCATATACACAATTGGAATTTTTATAAACATTTATTGAAGACAAAGAAAATGGCCAGGAACTCTGTTGGCTTCAATCTAATTACCTTTCAATCTCAGCAGTGAATTGCCATTAGATAAAAGTTGACACTTGATATTTAACATGGCACAGTCCTGTTACTTAGCATGCAACTAGAAGTAAAAGCTTTGATTTCTTCTTGTTGTTTAGTCGTTAAGTCGTGTCCAACTCTTCGTGACCCCATGGACCAGAGCACGCCAGGCCCTCCTGTCTTCCACTGCCTCCCAGAGTTGGGTCAAATTCATGTTGGTTGCTTCGATGACACTGTCCAACCATCTCGTCCTCTGTTGTCCCCTTTTCCTCTTGCCTTCACTCTTTCCCAACATCAGGGTCTTTTCCAGGGAGTCTTCTCTTCTCATGAGATAGCCAAAGTATTGGAGCCTCAGCTTGATTTCTTAACTGGTGGCAATTTGCCGTTGAGATTACATGCTTGGATTTATACTGACCTAAGTTAAGCAATAGGATTCTGACCAGCAATCTTTAAAGAGTGAATAGCTGTTGTATCAAATTGTGTTGACACTTGTGACAGAAGCCATCCATGAGTTGAAGTAGAGGAGTTTTCAGGTGTTCTTAATGAGAGATGGCGAGCAGGGGGGGAGTGGCCACAGTTGTGTTCCTCTCTGTTCTGCTGTGGGATGCCTTCCATCCCTGGAGTGACCACATATTGATAGCCTCTGGAACAGGTTGGGCAGGGACAGAAGGGGCTGCAGATGCTGCAGGGCATGGAAAACTCTCCATTAGGAGAGTGACCATAGCTGGAGACAGCCTGTAAATACACAATATTTAGGTCGAACAAGAAAAAAGGGAAATAAAGAATGGATGTGAATAAAATGGATGATAGGATTAAGACAGAGGGACAAGACTATTCATTTCCAAACACGAGACAATATAATTACTGATTTATAATGAAAGATAGAAGAATGGCCAAAAAAAGCATGAAGTTTGGTGAGGGAAGGAGAGAGAAAGAGAGATGAAGGACTTCTGTCATGCATGCATATCTGATTGGGATGCAAAGAAGAACTCAAGGAGATGGGGAAAATGTCAGAACAAAGAATCTCTTTCTTTCCAGACCTTTTACAGAGCTTGATGTTATCACCTTGTCTGATGAAAAAGCTTTTATCTGGACTAAAGAAACTTTAAGCCACCGCTAATTGGACAAGCCATTTAAAAAAATCCTCTTCTCATTAATATTTATATATCATTATGTGATGTTCAAGCGATTCCTCCCACTTTAGCCCTTCTTTTAAAATAATAAGCTAGAAAAAAGAGAAACTTCCATTGCTTGAAACTTTCCAAAGGCTAGAAACTCTTCTCCCCTTTTTGCACAGAGAATTCCACGAAGTTATGATAAAATCCTTCCTTTTGATTTCAGCAGATCCTATTGAAATGGGCTCATAAAGTTTGTGATACATTGCCTGGAAAATACTAGGTAATTGTACTGTGCTGGATAAAAATTTTAGTATAGATAGAGCTTACATTTTAATGTCATTAATTTAACGACTCCCAGGGAAAAGCATGGTTTCTCTCTAGCATCCTCACAATTAACTTCAATTAGTCATCATTAGAGATGGGGATATTGCTATTTGTATACAAATATGAATACTCCCCACACAGGTGGACATAATGAGGGTCTGCCACTGTCGTGACCTCCGCAATCCTTTCAATGGCTTCGGAGATCATGTTCGGCAAGCCAGTCTTCGACCTAACAGAGAGGCTTGTCATTCTGCCTCCTGCCAGGAGTGGCGAGCCAATCTCTGGAGCCATTGGAAGGATTGTGGAGGTCACGGCAGTGGTGGAGCAATGGGGCTGGACCCTCGTTATGTCCACCTGTGCGGGGGGTATTCGTATACAAATACCCCCCATCTCTATTCATCATAATATTGGTGACTCAAACTATGAATATCAGAAGGAACATGAGTTGTGTCAGCTCACTTGGCTCAATATACTGTGAAACAAGCACAATACAGTAAATGCCCTTAAATATCTAGGACTTAATCACAATCTAGCATTCAGTGCTTTGAGTCCCTCTTCCACTGTTACATGTTGTCAGCAGACATTGGACAAGGTGTGTTGTTCCTGTTGGTGTGTTCCTAGTTTGCCCAGAAACTGTCATTCCTGCTTTGATTTGTTCCTTGATGATGGCCCATATAATTTAATATATCCTGCATAATTTACACAAAAAAAATTCTCGCTCCTTTCCCGTAGAGGAAGGTGTGGGAAAGGTGTGTACATTTCAATGATAAGGCCTATGTGTATGCCATGTAAATGAGGTGATCTTTACAAAAGCCACTATGGCTGGCTGGAAGATAAATTGGGGGTTTGTATATGTATCAAAGGTCAGAGTTTGGAAATGCTACTCTCTTTCTTTGGACAACAGTTCTCACAAAACGTAGCCACTGCCCATCTGGCTAGGGGATCCTGGGAGCTGTGGTCCTAAAAATTAACATTTACAAGCTCTTCCCAAGACCATTTGCAAGAACAACAACAACAACCCAGTGTAAATCCTGAGCATTAAACCAAGTCAACCAATATACAATTTGGAAACAATCACCAAATATTTTATGGATTTTGCATCTTTTCCAAAATACCAGCCCGCATTTGAGCAATGCAGATACCCTGCTTGCTTTAGAAATTCCCCAAGTTAAATAAAAAAAAAGTAAGTGGTTTAATTCTCCACATTAGATCAGGAAGTCAGTAGAATAGATTGCAGAGGAAGGATGCAATCGCATGGCTTCAAAGGCAAATCCCTGATTGCACCAGAAAGGGTCACTTTGACAGGGGAACAATCTGCTTTAAAGCAATTCTTCCATCTGCTGGAGAATTGCTCCAGCCCAGCCCAAAAAAGAAGCTCTATAACCGGATCAAAAAGATCCAGCTTTAGCAAAGACCGGGGTTTGGCTGGAATGCATTTCCCCATGCATCATGTGATCACTGGAAATAGCGCTGGACCGCTCCATAACTGGTCCAAATTGTGATATATTTCTCCATTTGATCACAACCTAAACTCACTTGAAAAGAACTAAGAATGATTTCTTATCCCTGTTTCCTTCACATATTTGCAAATCTGGAAGTTGTCAAATGGAATTCTGGGAGCAGCCTTCCTAAAATGCATGTAATAATTCATTTGGGGCATTATTTACAACACATTCTTCTTTGTGAACAGTTTCCTTTCTGTCTCTACAGATATCCACGATAAAAGAAGAGAGCGGGATGTGAATCGAGAACTGCAGTCACGGGTGCATTGTGTGACGATATTTTGACTAGCAGACAACAGCTCACCGTGGAGTGCAACATGGGATGGGGAGGGAAGGGGAGGGAAGGGTGACAAAGGAACAATGATTCTTTACATAATTTTATCTTCTCTGATTCATTTTGTTGAGTAACCAACACTCAGCTTCTCTACTCTGGCTATGGTGTCTTGGTTTTGTTTTCTTTGCTTCATCCCTGTATTTTCTGCATCTTTTCAAAAGCTCAGCTCCCCTCTGCCAAAGGAAAAAAAAGAGGGGGGGGGAAATCCTTCTGCAAAAGAGAGAAGTACCTTGTTTCTAAGGATTTTTGTCAGTTAACACTTCCTCCTGAGGGAAGCATGGCTGCAAAGGGTATTTTAAAGAACAATTCCCCAAATCTTAAGAGTTTGTTCCCACTGGTTGTGAAACTGTTACATCTACAGCTATCTACATTCAGTGATGATGGTAGCACATATTTGTACCCTTTGTCCCACTAGTATGATCAGCCCGCCAATACTAGGGCCTAGTAGTTTCAGCTTGTTAAGACTTTTCCTGCTGCCTATAGAACACTATGAGAAGTAGACATGCATATATTATTGTGAATAAAATCTTAGGGTCAGACTGTGTAGCCTGAATAAATAAGTCAATCCCCTGCAGCTCTAATACCACACACTGGTTCTAATACTAACTGGAAGCTGAACACCACTTCTAGGTGGAGATTCCCTGTATGATCAGGCCACTCTATCCGGCAAGAAGCTTACATGGATGACAGAGCATTGCCATGCAAAAGTGGCCTCCACATAAGGGGTTAATGACATTTGAAGTAGCCCTCAGACTTAGGTTTTACCTAGGCACGTGTGCACAGCGAGATTACCAATGGACAAAATCAATATGTATGCCACGGAGAACATATCTGTCCATGGATATGAGTCATGATGTCTAAGAATCATATGTCCATCCACTGTTCATCTCCAAGAGTCGAACAAGAGGAGAAAAGTTTCCTTTGTTCTTTTGCTATTTGTCAACATTGCAGGAACTAGAGTTTCTTTAGAGCAGCTGCATTTTTCATAGGACAACCAGTCTCCATAATTCACAACTGGTTAATTAACTTATTTATAGTATGAAACATTTTGTCACCCTTAGTGGTGATGCTGCTGCACATATCAACAAACAGTGTATTTTCTACTAATAGCTCAGCAGCCACCCCTTATTAAAGTTCCTGCTATTTTCAGGGCCCTCAAATTTGGGAGGATTGCAGATATTCTGCACCTAGCACATTATAAAATATGGCTTGTGGCTTTAACAATTTATTGTCAACATTGGTTACATTTTTCAATTGCATATGCACACTTTTTAATACATACAAATGCAATTAACAGTTATTTGGTGATGAATGTTGTACCATATGTTATCTGTTCTGCTAGCAAATGCTGGGCTCAATTTAAAAAACAAGAATTTTACATTCATTTTTCACCCACCCTGTAAATTAAACTGATACCATACTTGCAAAATAGAAAGAACACACAGCATGGGTCCAGGGTTTGATATTCTGTAAACTACTTCCCAACTGCTGCTAAAAACAATTAGAGGAATGGTTTGATATTTTGAGAATTTCATTTTACCTAATTATGCACATGTACCATCCTCCAAAAGTCTTAAAATAATAATTTTTCAGGCTTGCAAAAAAAATATACATAAACAAATAAAGGTATATATGTGTGAAAGGAATCTGAACTCTACTAGCCTTGCTCATTTTGTTAGTTTCTTTCAACATAAATCTGGAATAAGGTAGTAAACATAGTTTAAGATTCCACAATTCTATATGGAAATATGAACTAGTTCATGACTAATTCACTGTAGGCAGATACAAGATTGTTTTCAGTGTCGTATAACTATGCTTTTTAATTATCAACATCTTTGTGGGAAAACGAAACAATGTGCCATGAAATTACAACATTTGCACTTCAGCTAGTCATTTCTCTGTCCTTTTGAACCATCCAGTGCATTGGTGCCCAAGAAGCTGGCTTTTGTGTAAGAAATCACAGAGAGATTAATATCAAACCAGGTACCATACGATCAACTCTATTGGTTTCCTTTGCATCCACATGGTCTGTCAGTATGCCACACTTAGGCGGTGTGGATTTACCTGTGGAGCCTCTTTTCTTTTCCATCTCTACTGGCTAAGCTGGAGAGATCTCTTTCTGCTAATATGTCTTTCCCTGTAGCCCTCTTTTGTATTGATTCAATATTTTTTATAAATTCCTCTGACTGTGATCAAAGGAGTGGCAAGCTGTGCATCGCGATTGTTTCCACAATTTAGAAAATTGAGTCAGTATATGGATTGACTTTATACATGAAAAGATGGAGGTGTGGGGAACTATAGAGCGGGGGTGGGCGGGGGGAAGCAACAAGGCTGCGACAGTTAATTGTCTTGGTTCTATGCACACATCACCTTAACAGGGTTTTCTCCTCTCTTTCTGATGTTATTGCTTCAATATGCAAATGTGTGAAAGTATGGAACAAAGCGGAAACACTCAGGATAAGAAGGTGGGAAGGGTTAAGGAGTGAGAAACACAATCCTATGCATGTTTACTTATATGTAAGTTGGCACTTGCCATCAAACGTGCAAAGGATTGCAGCTTCTATCTTGACATTCTAATTCTAGGCTTGATTTACAATTATCTCACTTAGAATTGTGGGATGGCATTTGATGGGTGGTTCATTCTTTGAATTTAGTGATCTGGAGACAGTAATTTCACTCCCATTTGGTTTTCCTAGTGCTGTATGAGCACATCCTAACACATGCTGAGCAGATGCTGTGGCTTAGACCCATCTCAGGTTCTATATACTGTAATGTTTTTGGATATCAACTCCTCAAATTTTGTAGGCAGCAGGATTTTGTGTTGCCTGGAGAATTCTGAGAAGGTGGTCGAAACAAAAAATTTGCACAACTTTTTTTGACGCTGTTTGGCAAGTGTGCTGTTTGGCATCTGCACATGTGGATTGGGACCAATGTATATGACCAGTAAATTCTTCTAATTCTTCTAAGTAGCCTGGCTTGTTAAAAGAAAGTGACATAGAAAGGTTCCTTTTACAGAATCAGATCTTTAGTCCATCTAGCTAGTGGCGTCTTAAGGTTTGAAGCAGAAAATTTTCCTCAGCCTTTCCCAAGGGCTGAACTTGGGACTTCCTGACCAAAATCCTTTTTTGTAGCTACATAAATGGAGTAACCTTGAATTACCCCAATCACTGCAGACATTCCCAGTTGCACATTGACAGAGTCATACAATGAAGTACGAAACTGATAATATTTGCAATGATTTCTTACCTTGGGGCAGTTTGTCTGCAAGAGTTACACTGTGCTACAGCACCTTAGTTAGGTAAGAGAATTTGGGCATTGATATGCAAAAGCATGAGCCCTATCACTGTCGCCCTTCCCCAGTAAATTTCCACAAGTAATAGGGAAAGTTTGCAACTTCTCTGAAATTAAGTTTGCTTGAAACTTACAGAGGCTGAAGGGTTCCGTTCCCCTAGCAGCCCTGGAGTAATGACACCATGAAGCAATGTTAAAAAAACACACCTCAATTGCTTTCCATTCTTTTTTAATACTATCGTCAAAGTTACGTAATTCTAATTCATGTTTTGTTCTTTTGTGCTCAGATATGTAATATAGCCACCTTTTGGCATCCAGTTACCTCAAGCATCATTGTGATTAGGTTTCAGAAAAGATCAGAAAAAAGTAAGAACAAGCTGGGTGTGAAAAAATATTCAGAGACCCGAAGAGGTGTTCCGCTAATAGAAGACTGAAAAGTGCTTGAAATAATTAGCTATCAAAATACTAGATTACCGTTTTGTCCTCCAGAATACAATAGTAATTTCATTGCTATCCTTTAACGTTGATCCTCCTCAACAATTAAGCTTCTTTCATGTATTGAAGGTTAATAGGAAGGTGTGAAACAAAAACAGGAATCTAACAATATGAAGGCCAAAAAAAAAGAGTGGTTAAATCTCAGGAGTCTTGATTCAAGGCCCAGCTTTATAACTTACAGTTTCCTAGGTTTCATGTTTGGGGGTGAGTGTGGAGAGAGCGAGAGAGAGAGAAAGCAAATATAGGCAATAATACAATTCCCAAGTTATTTTGGCCAGCTCTATAGAAGCATGGTCAAATGCAACCTGAGTAGATTTTGTTAGACTTTAGAGAAGCACACACTAGAGGCTGTGAATTCTTGCATTAGCACTGGAGGTTGCTGGTATCCAAAAAAACATAGTCTTTCCCACTCCACATTCCCACTCCCAGCCACATTCCAAATATGCATGGAAAACAGAGCTGCTCTATTACTTTCATCACCATACACATGTGGGGTTTTTTAATGCAATTGTTCCAAATGTTGTGTATTTTTTTAAAGCATCCTGGTTCTACACCGAGGCAACATTCTATTTTCGCAGTTGTTCTGATAATGGACAAAGTTTCTTTTCCAGACATTACTTTTTGTTAATGTTGGGTCATATCTTATCCACTGCAGCTATTTCTAAATCTCTTCCTGAAGCTCTGAGCAGCCTCTTTTGTGATTTAACACTGTTCTGCTTATGCACTTGATTTGGGGATGGGGTGGGGGACCGAAAAAGGTTTCTCTATATGCAGCACATGTCCATTTTGCTTTTCAAATGACAAAGTTAGCAAAATGTATTGGATATATTTTCTTGGGAAATAGGATTTTTATCATACTTTCCATCAAGGATTTGCCTTACCCTGACATTTGTGATATAAAAGAAAGTCAGAAAAATATGTAATTTTCTTGATCAAAAAATATGTTTTTACTTCAATGCAAATAAATATAGTCTCTTGCTTGCAAAATACCTTCTACCGTATAATAATAGACTGCTAAGTAGAGTCAACACAAGCCCCTTTTGTTAATCTGACATTTAAATGCTGGACTTGCTGATAAATCTGTTCTTTTCCTTTTGTCTGTGCCATATACATAACTAAAAACTCTTTAACAAATGATGCCTTCATACAAATGTTTGTTAAAAGCAACATCAGAATAAAACTTGTTCTGAGGAGACGCGGAGTTGCTTGTATTCCTCTGGAATTGCAATTGTGTGTTGTATGGGCTGTGCACTCTTATTCAGTACCAACAGTTATGTTTTCCAGGAAGAAATGGGGTGGGGGTGTTTTCACATTGTTTGAAGAAGATACAAACCTTGGAGGAACTGCCAATTTTTAAAAAAAAAATAAAATAGAACAAAGGATTTGGGTATAAACACTCTTGGACAAAATGCTCACCACAGTTGACAATTCTGGCCTGAACTGAAGTCTTTCTTATTTTTTAAACCAGCCTTTCCAGAGCCTTACGTTCCCCTGGGGGGAATATTTAGTCCAGTCATGTCTGATTCTAGTGCATGGTGCTCATCCCCATTTCCAAGCCATAGAGCCAGCGTTTGTCTAAAGACAAGTTTCCGTGGTCACGTGGCCAGCGCAACTAGACACGGAACACCATTACCTTCCCACTAAGGTGGTATCTACTTATCTACTTGCATTTTTACATGCTTTTGAACTGCTAGGTTGGCAAGAGCTGGGACAAGCAACGGGAGCTGACTCTGTCACGTGGATTCAATCTTACGACTGCTGGTCTTCTGACCTCGCAGCACAGAGGCTTCTGCGGTTTAACCCGCAGTGCCACCATGTCCTTTGCTAGAGCCTTAGGTCCTGGCAAACAGTATTCAAATATCCCAGGATTATTTCACAGAACACTGTCCCCTCAGAGAAATTACTGTTTTGGACCACAGTTCCTAGGATTTCCCCACCAGCATGCCTGCCAGCAATCCTGGTTGCAGATTCTAGGAGTTGTGCTCTCCCCCGCCCTAAAAAGTAGCTATCCCAAGCTATTGTGTTTTAAGAATTAAAAAAAGAAGATGCAGATGATGTGGCAGGACAGAGGACATGTGATGCTCAGAGAAAAGCTGAAGGAACTTAATGGTGAAGCCAACATTTTAAACGTTCTACTTAGAAATGAAAATTCAGCCAGTGAGACTGGGCTGCATGTGACATCCTGCTCCCATTATCTGCCCTAGGACTTCAAGATTGCTGTTAGTTCTAATGAATACTATCGTGTGGGACTGGCAAGGCCTCTTTAGCTGTATTAAACTTTCAGCTCCTTCTCATTCCCCACAGACACTTTGGAAAACCTGTTTTGGACTGGAAGTCTGGGGACTGCAAGAGTTACAACCAAAAAACCCTTAACTTTTCCAAATGTGAGGTTTTCATGATACTGACCCTTTTCCTGACACCAAATGAAGAAGAAAGATGGGCACATGAGTATAAGACTAGCGCATTCCTCCAGAGAGTCACAGTGAACAATTTATCATGATTAAAACTTCAGTGACTACATGAATTAAGTTCCAATCGCTTTTCCCCTCTCATGTGAGAGATATAAAGAGACAGCAATCAAAAGAGGGGAAGGAACCAATGCCCAACATCGTTGGGACTTTCAAAGCAGAAGGTGGAATGTGGGTGGCTCCTTTTGCTGTCTTTGTTTTTGTTCTGTTTTTAAAGAAAAGAACTGGATATTTCTGGCTGTTTTCTTCTATTATTTTTTCCTTCCCATTGATTTCCACAGGAGAGATATAAATTATGTCATCTCTGGGGCTGAATAAATTCTCTCATGCTGGGTTGTGCCTCTGGGGCACAGAGGTGCTTGGCTATTTCAGTCTCCTACTGGAGGTGTACTTCAGAGTAAGGTGGTAAACTGGGACTTCAGCCTTACCACGTACAAAAATTTCTTTGAAGAAATCAATATGCATGCACAGAGGAGCCACAGGGCAGGGAAAGGATAGAGAGAAGAGTGATGGAAATGGAGAGGCGGGGGGGGCAGAGAGAGAGAGAGAGAGAGAGAGAGAGAGAGAGAGAGAGAGAGAGAGAGAGATGGAGACTAATCATTAATTGTTTGGGGAAAATATGGTTGATGAAAAAAGTAAAATGCTGAGATTTTCCCTTGCTCGATGTCTCTTTGTGAATGGTGGTGAGTGTGATGATTCTGCCCATTTTGAGCCTCTGTGTATAAATGTATACATGATTAAATATCAGGGTTGTAATTAAACTGTTTTGGTTGCCTGGATTTTGTGTGGGGTCCTGGACAGAGTGCTGTGGTGATTTGCAGTTGAATAGCTGAATGGTGATTAGTTAGCATGATTGGAATGTTGTGGAACTAGGATCTAGTGAACGTTTAGTTGAGAGATGACTATCTACAGAAAGTTAGAGCAGAAAGCTGAAGAGAGTTAGGAGTCTGTCTGAGATGGGTAGTCTGTGGTAGAGTTTATGAAGAGAGGTGCGTCTACAGTAGTTAGTGTGAATATGTAAGGAAGATTGAGGATCTGTAATATTTTGAACTTTGAATTCTGAAGAAATAAATTTAGATTTTCCCACTGTTTTAACCTTTACTGCTTAAAAGAACCTACCTTCCTCTTCACATTGATTACCTCTAGTGCCTAAATAAAAATCCTGTTTAATTGTTTAAACCAATTTATCATTATCTGTTTTATATGGAACTAAGAACAGGGAGCCCATACTACTAATGAAGGAAATATAGCCACATCATGTGAAGCTACACTTTACCAATAGGGGCACTGAGTTTTATTTAGATTGATAAATCCATTCACAGAACATCTGAGTTATCTGGGATACTAGCTTGGAGCAAAAGAAACTCTGGCTGGTACAGTATAAAAGGAACAACCCCAAAATACTTGAAAATAAGTTTTGGGAAAGAGGTTTCTTGCACTTTAACATCTTGTGACACTAAGGAGTGGTGTCTATTTAGGATTTTAGGCATTAAAAGATGTAAAAAGGCTGAGGAATGGGTGACCCAGCAAGTGTAAAAATTACTGGAAAGGTCAATGGCTCCCCGGGCCGGAACGCCACAGTCAGCGCAAGAGGAGTGTCATCAGCGTGGCTTTTGCTATATAAAGTTTGGTATTCTTTTTCCTGTCAGCAAAGTGGGCAAGGTATTGCAAAGCAATGCCATTTCTTGCCATTTTGAATCACGGACACAGAAGGAATATCCCGCATTCATAAATCATGGTGCTGGTAAGGGGACGCGAAGGACAGAATATCATCTCACAGAGGTAGAACAGGAGGAGGCAGCTTGCTGATGGGTTACCACTAGCCTTCCTCCTCTACTTTGCCAGCAACTCAAAAGGAAGATACCAAGCAGGCTAGATTTAGCTTTTTGCCACTTTACCTTTGGGCCTGAAAAATGTCTCATCTAAATTTCTACTATTAATGGATATGAGGCACACAGGGTTTTTTTTTAAAGATATTTGGCAGACTTAATTGGGAGTGGCTAATGAATTTTTCTATCAGATATAACTTGTCAATTCTTAAAACAAGCATATTACGCAGAGAGACAGAGAGAGAACATAGAAAACAGGAGATCTTAATTTCTCTCTCTTTTTCTTTTTAGAAACATAGCCTGTTTAAATCAGCCTTAAATTACTTGTTGCTGCAGGAATCAATTTTATATTGTATGAATAATTTAGAGGTAATTATTGTTTTATATGAGGAGGAGGAGTAAGGCTGCTGATAAAAGGCTTGGACTGTAAGATTTCTTGACATGCAAAGCCCACATAGATTTCAAGACTTCCTTTGCCCTGAAAACCTTTCTCTGCTCTTGAGACTAATATAGGCTTACATGCTGCTTTTGTATCAGCATACCTTTCATTAGTCATACTGGCTCTTGAAACCCAACAGATATGGTATGGTACACTCCAGAGTTGATTGGTTTAAGTTTAGGTCCTTATTCAGCACAAGAGGAATATTAAACTTGGGTAATTAGTCCTTTAAAATGCAGAACAACTACTAAGCATGCTTCCCCCTCTGTGAAGGAATCATTTCTACACTTCTTTCTTAGGGCTCGTCTACATGGGCTGCTTTGGAGAAGGCCAGAATGGGGTAAATAGGGTCAGTTGGGATCAAGTAGAGGTGCAATTGGCATCCAAATGCAACTCAAGCTGGGAAATTCAGGTTGAAAATTCTGATATCAGGAAGTGGCCTAAGAAGAGAGCCACTTCAGAATACTGGCAAATTAAACACTTCCTCTGATCCTTGATAGAGGGGGCAGAGGATTTTTTTTTTTTAAAAAAAATAGCCTCTATAAAGGCAGCACAGAAGTGCTGCATCACTTTAAAAAATTCCTTTGCTCCTCCATTGACAAGAAAAGAAAGTGTTCAATTTGCCAATATTGCGAAGTGGCTTATATCCTGAAGTGGCTCTCTTCTTAAGCCACTTCACCATATTGGAAATTCTCACTAGGAGGAACCTTGACAGCAGAAGGCTCACTTTGGGTTTATTTCCAGGATCACATACACTGGAAACAAACCAAAATAGAGTGATCCTACCGGCACCAAAAAAAGTTGAAACCCCTAACAGGTGCTCACAAAGGTGTGGGTAGGAATGGTCTGGGGACAATTTGGTTTACTCCAGTGACTACTCTGTGTGATTGCTGGAAAAAGGAATGAACCAACCCATACCTGCAGTATATCAAACGGCAGGCTAAATGCCAGTCTGGTCACACCCTAAGTAAATAAGAAAGCTTATGTTTATTAGAACAGTACAGTGTGAGATAGAAGTCCTAGCTATAGCCAATTAAGTTGGAGATGCCAGGAGCCATGATTGCCCCTTTCATTTCTAGAGAACAAAGGGATAGGATAAGGAAGGAAGTGACATCAACAACCCTAAGAATAGCAATCTAAGCCCAGGTCAGGGCAGATAATGGACAATCTAGGAAACAAGGTGGCTCTCTCCCAAGCAAAGACATACATCTTCTTGAGTATATCTGAGACTTAACTAGCATATCTTGCCTATTCTCATTGAGGTTTGTCCACCAACCCTACATTTGGAAACTGAAATGAGGTGTGGATTTCATTGATTCCTTGGAGTGTTGCAATAGCAGTAAAGAGAAGAGAAAAACTGCTATAGGGAAAGTCCTGACCATATCATCACTGATTTAATAGTCCAAGAACTGGTGCCCACCAGGACAGGTGCCTTTTTAAAAGAAAAACCATACTTCCCGTATATACAAATGCCCTGCCAGAGCACCCCACCCCAGGCAAAAAAGTGCTAATCACAAATCTTCAGGCTACGTGGTTGCTTTAATGTAATCGAGGGGGCTTGTAGACTTTCAGTACGGATGAAGGTGAAGAAAAGGAGGTTCCAGCTGAAAAGGAGCTGTTTTAATACAGTTTAGGCAGTTTGATTTTAGTGTGGGAACCAAGCGCTGCCTTATGTAAACGGTGCGATGTGACACTATAAGTTCTCAATAAGCAGATACACATTACCCATCTCATTTCCCCCTCTGTTTCTCCAAGTGCACATCTGTGAGTTTCTAACGGTGTGTTTTACGTTCAACAGCACATTTAAAAAAAATCTGCAGGGAAAGATGAGCAGAAGTACACAGACGGGCACATACGTACACAAAACCATTTAGAACACTCCTGCTGCCAGTGTAGGATTCTGTAATGTTTTGGACGACTGCCTACTGGGGTCACCTCTGATGAATGGCAGGCAACTCAAATGCATGTTGCTTCTTCTAATCTAATGATGCTCCTCCTGCAAAATTTGCAAGCTCTGGACATCCAAAAATGTGACAATCATGTAAAGCAGTGGGATATTAGTTTGCCTTAATCATGTCTGCATTCTGGTGTGACACAGTTGGTTTGCTTGCAATAACTTCGGTAGTTTCCATAATGTAATATTATATTTCCACTTTTTACAATCTGGAAACAGTAGGAAATAATTTGTACTATGCTAATGACTATACTTATTGAGCATGTTAGTGCAACAGCCCTAGGCATTTGTTGGGGACAGAGCCAGGATCAGCTACCCCTGCCTCATGAGACGTTATTTCTAGTTTCTCAGCTTTTGTATTTTTTAAGTATGAAAGAAATCCCTAGCCCTTGTAGAGATTGAAGCATGAAGCAAAATATGTAGCCACTATTCTGCTCATTTGTTCCTCAACCAGTTTGCCTAATCCTGCATTCTTTCAATATGAAATTAATCATAGCAAGGATTGACATGCCCTATCTATGCAGAAAGACATTCCAGATTCATTTTAAACCCACTGTTTTGGTCTGTGCGGAAGGGGAAGAGTCTGATGTCTCTTAAAAAAATATCAGGGACTTTCAAATTTTTCATTGTCAGCATTAAAGTTATGTAATTCTTTTTTTTTTTAATCTTCTTAAGATTCACTGGCATCCCTGGTTTTACACTTTTTTCTTGCACCTTTGTCAAGACTCGTTTCAAGTCACTGATGCTTTCTGCCAGGAACGTGATATCATCTGTGTATCTTAGATTAATATAGCTACTAGAGATGGGGGTATTCATATAGGAATATGAATACCCCCCACAGGTGGACATAATGAGGGTCCAGCCCCCTGGGGCCGGATTGTCCACTCACAATTCTGCCACTGCCACAGACTCCGGACTCCCTTCCAATCGCTCCAGAGCTCATGGTCAGCCAGCCGCTCTTTGACCTGGCAGAGAGGCTCATCATCCCACCCTTGTTAAGCAATAAGTTATGTATTATTCATGAGAGATATGCTAATGTGGTTAAGAGGTGGGGCCACAAGAGATGTTAAAAGGCGGAGCCCAAGAGGAGGAGTGAGGTTGAGTTGAGTAGTTAAGTCTAAGTTAAGTTCATTTTAAGTCAGAGTTTGGAATCAGAGAGAGAGAGAGAGAAAGTTTGGGGATCTGAGGAGTGATTAGTCTGAGGAGTGATTAGTAACCTGTGATATTTAATATGGAAGATTAATATTGTTGCTTGGTGAAGCTGAAGGAATATGCTTATGAATGATTCTAGAAACCATCTGTAATCAATAAACCTGTTTTATTAAAGAGACAGTGCTGAATTGACCATCGTCTTTTCGGAGTAAACTAGGTTGATAAAAGGGATCAACTGGTGGCAGCGTGTCAAGAAGTGTGTGGGAACCTTGTGAGTTCTGCATTTAGTGAGACTAACAGGCCACGAGGGGCAAATGTCACAGTCATCCCACCTCCTGCCAGGAGTGGCTAATCGATCGCGAGCTCTGGAGCAATAGGAAGGGACTGTGGAGCCCGCAGCAACAGCAGAAGGCAGGTGGACAGTCCAGGCCCAGGGGGCTAGACCCTTGTTATGTCCACCTGTGTGGGGAGTATCTCTAATAACTGCCAGTTTGAGGGAGGAGGGGGGATACAAATGTTTACATATGAGAGAAGTATGCACACTAGCCATGGGAGCTTCGTATTTGTCTCCTCCTTCCCCCCACTTCCCATGCAGTCATCAAAAGCACTACAATTGCAGCAGTAGCTCAGCTGATGCTGCCCCGCCTCCCTGCTTGTCTGGCCACTTTGGTGAAGGGGCAGGATGCGGAGCCTCCCTACTCAACTGCTGAGTGGCCAGCTGAGCAGGGGGGCGGGCAGCACCAGCCGAGCTGCTGCCGCGATTGGAGCGCTTTCAATGTTATTGCTGCACACACTGCATGGTGAGTAGGAAGTGGGCACCCAGTTTTGGGTGGGGAGGGTCCAATTGTTCCAGCCCCCTGTGCCAGCGAGCTTTATATTTGTCTCCCCCAGGAGACAAATACGAAGCTTCCATGTCTAGTGCACACCTTTAGCTACAGTAAGAGAATGAGTCATATAGACTTTTTGTTCTTTCCTATTCTATGCTTTTATAACATGCTTTAAGACGTTATAATTTGTAGACTCATGCTGGGATAAAGTTAGAGTGGAGCCAGTTGTCTTACAGGAGACAGATCGCCAGTAATCCACCCTCACTAGCTGGAAACTGATCCTTCTCTTGCTGAGAAGCTGCCTGAGGGAGATATAAACAGATTGTTTACCACTGAGAATTATGAGGTATCATAACATCTCCAAGAAGAGCAGAGTGGCGCGGGTAGGGGACAACAAGAACATGGTGCCTCTCCTTTTTAAAACATAGCAACAGCCAGGCACTGACTTGCTCACAGAGAATTGTTTTCCTGGTGTGATAAATCAGTCTTCTATCTCTGGCTGTCTCCAAGTTAAATTAAAAGAATAAAACACAGTTAGATGCAGGGCGTGAGGGTGGGCTTTTGACACAGTCACGGTTTGTTTTGTAGGAAAAGAAATATATCAAATGGGAAGGAGGAAAAAGAGGGAGGGAGGAAAGGAAAAGGTCACCAGATACATTTGGCACTACAGTATTCACACTGCAGTTGGCCACCCAGCTGTGGTTATTCTGAGACTTGAGAAGCCTGGTGGCTTTTGTCATTCCGCAACTCCTGCTCCAGTACATTCCTACACATCCTCATACCACTCTTTTACGTTTCACATTAAGATTTATGTAGTTTTAAATATGCTTTTGGTAGCCAGGTGTAATCAGAGCTCTGTTTTTAGATCAACAGGAAAAGAGATTTGAAATGAGCAAAGTCAATTTTCATGGCCCCCTTTTTCATCACATTCCAATGTCACTGAAGTACTTAGTTATTCTTTTCAGTAATTGTAGCTCTTGTGGTAAGGAACTGCAGGTTAAAGCAAGAGAATTGAAAGCCAGAGGTATATCCACCATAAACTGTCCCCCAAATCATCCTTTTACCTTCCTAATCAGAAGTAACAGGAAGCAGCAAAACGTTATTTTTAAAAAAATCTATCTTATGTATGTCTGTTCAAAAGTAAAGAGGACTAGATTACTGAGGAAGCAGTATGGATTAAAAAGTTCTTGAGACATCCAGACCCACCTCTTTGCCCATGGTGATGGTGATGAAAGAGAAAGAAGAGAAAGAAGATGAGTGTTTGTAAACAACTATCCTTCCTGTTCTTTTAAAAATTAAATGAAAAGACACAGCAAAGTACCCAAGTTGCAGAGAGAGTTGTGTCAGAATTCTCATATTGCTTGCCTATTAAAAGTCAAAGCTCGGAACAAGATAATAAAAGGCATTTTGCTATTGTCAATAGTTGAATGAAAGTGTGGAGTAGAGCTTGGAAAAGTTACTTTGGGACTGTAACATTCATCCTCAGCTAACATGGCTCCATGCTAACTAGGGGATTCTGGGAGTTGTGGTAAAAAAAAAAACTTTCCTGGGCTCTGAAAAGAAGCATATACATACTAAGGGCATAATCACATGATGAAGCTGTTCTCTACTTATGCCCAAATTAGATTGTAGCATAAATCTGCAGTCACACAACAATTCATTTTACTGGCCAGCAATGTAACTGGAGTTTAATTCCCACTCGTTGGGAGGGTTTTTTTTTTGTTCTGGTGAATTTCAGTATCTTCCTTAGCAGTATGGGATGTGTGTATGATCCTATCATTCCTTTTTTGAAGCAAATTCCCTGGGAAAAGCAGCTGCCCTTCTATAATTTTTTAATCCCCCCCCCCAAGGCTGAAGCGTTGATACATTGGTAAATTTATGACAATAGCTTTAAGGGCTTTGGTCAGTGTTGCATTACTCCACCTACTGTCTGGCAAGTCACACAGATATGGGTGTGGGTTGCTGGGTAGATTGAGTGCAATGCATTGCTTCTACAGCCACCAGCGCAACGGAGGAAACTCTATCTATCAGGAAACACTGCCTGACATATGGATGTATCATTTAATTTTTTAAAAAAATTAAAGTTAGCGGGCTGCAGTGCCCCATAAAACAAGAGAGAAAATAAATCAATAACATGGTGCAGCCATCCATAATTATTCAAATGGAAGAAAATGAATCAGTAACATCAAAGCACGTTGGGATGTTCATCCAGGTATATACACCACGTGACTGTGATGCAAAGGTATGGATAGTATTGTTGTAGCATTCACCCTTATTGTGTTAAGTCGTTATGAATATTCATGTTTCAGGCTAAAGTTGCTGAGAGGCAGAGCCAAGAGAAATATAATAAATAGGCGGAGTCAGAGAGAGAAAGAAGGTCAGTCAGTAAGGGTCATTCAGAGAGTCAGTGAGAGAGAGTGGAGAGATAGAGAGTGATATTTGGGAGATCTGAGGTGATTAGAGTGAAAAGTGAATAAGAACTGTAATAACAAATAGAAGGTAGTGATTGATGATAATAGAAGTTACCTATGATTAATAATAACATCTGTAATCAATAAAAACATTTTATTTAAAAGACATAGAAGTTTGGACCTGCATCTTCACCCTTCCAGGAGTAATGTTGATTTCGTGATCAACTGGTGGCAGCGAGGTAAAAAGGAGTAGTAGTTTCCCTTCGTGTGCTCTGTGTTTGGAGGGTCAGGCAAAGGGCATGAGGGCGAACGCCACAATTGTTGAAGTGGGGAACATTTCCCTGTTGTGACCATGACCTACCAGAGATTCTTTGAGGACTAAAGTAAAGCTTGGTGTCCTTTTGCAGAAAGAGAATTTAAAAGTTTTCAATGTTTCCAGCACCAGCTTGTATGTTACGTTCTAAAAAGTATGATTTCCCCACTATATATGTAAGACCGCAGTCAACTTAAAGAATAGTAAATCATTCAAAAACTAAAAGGAAACACATTTTGCTTAAGAGGTTCTGCCAACCAGTATCGTTATGAAAAGATATGTGAAAATGCTCAACTCTTTTAACTACCTTGGAAGGGATCAGCTTCTCCTTAAATCTGCTTTTGATCATCAGTGCATGATCTGAGGAAATGTTTTTGATTTCTTCACGACTGTATCTTCTACGAGGATAACAAATTGTGTTGCTTTTAAAGGACAATAGATTCTATCCTTTGAAAAATTAGACTGTCATGAAGTGCCAACTTCACAATAGAAAGGTCTGACAGGCCTGTACTAACTTTTGGCTCATGCATTGAGGCCATCTGTTCTGGAAAGCATGAATATCAAATATCAGTACATGGTGAAAGGATAGGCATAGCAATGTAACCTTCCTCATTTGGTATGAACTTGGCAGGCAAATCCTGACTCACTTCACAAAGAATATATCTGAACAAAACCATGGTGTTGCCAGTTATGGCCTATAAAGTTCAGTACGGCTTGTGTCCAGGCTATTTGAAGAACCATCTGTCCTCATATATTCTCCCTTACTATCTTTTGAGATATTTAGGGAGGGGCTTTATTGGAGCCCCGCCTCCCTCACAGACATGTTTAGTGAGGATGTGACAGAGGACATTTTCAGAAGCAGGTTCCCTGACCCTCTTCTCAAGACAGACAAGATTGGCTCTGCTTTGTTTCCCACTGTTTACTTGTATTTTGATACTGTAATGTATTGTGATTTTGGTTACTTATGCCTTTTAGAAATTTATAAGCCATCTTTTCTCCCTTTTTGGCAGGAAAAGGTAGGAGAGAAATAAAGTAAATAAACAAACAAATGAAATAGTAGATGAAATCAGCAAAGTGAAAAATCATTCTGATACTACCAACTTCAATAAATGTGTGTGAAACTAAGGAGCTCAACAAGGTTTTATGAGATCACAGTCATAACGTTTGGCACTATATAAGGCAGACAGAAAACTGAAACGGGACCCAACCAACAAAATCACAAAACAAACAAACATGCTGATCAGGAGTTCCTCCCTGCACCCCAACGTCCTTCAACGAATCTGCAAGACAGAAGGTCTCCCACCAAGACTATACGGACTCCCCAAAATCCACAAAGTCTCAATCCCACTCAGGCCCATTGTAAGTGCCATCAGCTCCTCAACATATGAATTAGCCGAACACCTAGTGACCCTCCTACAGACCCACATTGGACAAACCTCATCCTACATCAAAGACTCAGGACATTTCATAAGCAAGATCAGCACCCTAAAACTCAACCCTGGGGACAGACTGATCCGCTTTGACGTAGTATCCCTGTTCACTAAGGTACCGATAAAGGACACCCTGACACTCATCCAGCAGATTTTTCCAGAAGACATCAAGGCCCTTTTCCAACACTGCCTAACGACCAGCTATTTCCAGTGGGATAATGAATTCTATGAACAGACAGATGGAGTGGCCATGGGCAGCCCCCTCAGCCCGGTTATAGCAAACTTCTACATGGAGCATTTCGAAAAATTTGCCCTGGCTTCAGCACCCCTTGCACCCACAGTCTGGTTCCAATATGTGGATGATACCTTCGCAATTTGGAGCCACGGTGAAGAAAAATTGGAATAATTTCTGAACCATCTCAACAGCATCCACCCAAATATACAATTCGCCATGGAAAAAGAAATAGAGGGCCAACTCCCGTTCTTAGATGTCATGGTCATATGCAAAATTGACCTCCGACTGGGACACAAGGTCTACAGAAAACCAACCCACACAGGCTGGTACCTACACAAAAAATCCAACCACCACCCACAGTAAAAAAGAGACATAATCAAAACACTGATAGACCATGCAAAGTGGAACTGTGAAGCTCAGTTTCTCAGCACTGAACTCAACCATCTGAATTGGGCCCTACAGGCAAATGGCTACTCCAAAAATGAAATCACAAAAGCCATCAAACCAAGAAAACAACACCAAACTGAAGAAGAGAAACAGCCACCCACAAATAAAGTATTTCTGCCATACATCAAAGGGGTCACGCACCGCATGGGGAAACTTTTGAAAAAACACAACCTACAAACAGTATTCAAGCCCACCAAAAAATACAACAAATGTTACGGTCAGCAAAGGACAGAAGGGACCCCCTCAGCACAGTAGGAGTATACCGGATACCTTGCAGTTGTGGCCAGGTATACGTTGGAACCACAAAACGAAGCATCCACACCAGAATCAAAGAACATGAAAGACACTGCAGATTAAAATAATCAGAAAAATCTGCAGTAGCTGAACATGCCCTAAAACAAGCTGGACATGAAATTCTATTTCAAAATACTGAAATACTGGACAACACCAGCAATCATTACGTCAGACTGCACAGGGAAGCCATTGAAATCCACAAGCACCAGCAGAACATCAACAAAAAAGAGCAAAGTTTGAAACTCAATAAAACTTGACTTCCAGTTCTGAAAAATAGACCGTGCAAAAGGTCAACGACCTCTACCCAGCCAAAAGGACCAGGGATCACTACACACAAAAGACCAGCTAATGACACCCATCAATCACAGTGATAGATAATCTCTCCTCCTTATCACAACAATACACACACAACAAGACACACCAATCGCCTATCTCACAGCCATAAATACTCCACTCCCAAGCTAACTACACCAGAGCACAGAGTGCTGTCCTCTGAAGATGCCGGCCACAGAGACTGGCGAAACATTAGGAAGAACAACCTTCAGAACACGGCCAAAGAGCCCGAAAAACCCACAACAACCATCAGACATTGAAGTGTTTGGCCATCCAGATATTTTTGAACTGTATCTCCCACAACTCCATAATCACTAGCCATGCAGGATGGGAAGCCTGGAAACTGATGCTCAAAACATCTGGACAGCAAAATATCCCCACCTATGAGTCCAGGGGTGCTAGTTTCTATGGAATCTGGTCCTGGGAATCATCATCAACAGCCTGTCTTGAATGGAGAGAAAGCTTCCTAAAGTGAACTTGATTATTTGGGAGACAGAAAAAGAAGTATGTCAAATGGCTAATTCAGAAGCTTGTCTAGCATTATTCAGGTGTTATGTCATGGAAGGCCAATTGGGTGGTGAGGATGTGGGGATTCAGACAAGGCTATACCATTGACATCCCTACCCTACCAGGTTGTCAGCAGGACCTCCATGTGTTTAATGCAAAGCAACATGGAGGTACATTTTGCTCAAGGCCCTCATAATGCTCCTGTCATTGTGAACCCTGATAAGGCAAGACTTAGGATCAGAGTGTGCTATACACCCCAAACATTTACAAGCTCCTTTGCATTAAGTACCTGAAAGTCTTGCTAATTTTAGGGGTGGTGGGGAGAGCTGTTTCTTTTGAAGAGAGAGCAACTACCTTGGGCCTCACATACAGGGAGGGCACACCAACATAAGCTTTATTTGCCAGTTCCTTCCATTTGGAAATCTTTAGCTTGAGCTCCATAAAACTCACGGGACAGGAAATCACAATAAAGATTCTCCTAGTGGCAATAATTTCCGTTTAACATTTTCAGCATAAGCAAAATGGAATCACAGCCTAATCTCAGCCCAACCATAGACAAACTTTCCTTATTGTTATATTGATGCCTAACTTTTTCCTTCCAGCCAGGAGTTTGAATCCTCAGAAGGCCTACTGGAAGAAGAACCACCCAAGATCATTCAGAGCTTGTATGACTGGTGGGCTTATGTACATTACAAGCTCCAACAATGCCCCCAGAAAGTGGGACTGGTAAACCAGTTCTGAGTATCTCTATATGTAGAAAACCCAGGAACGTTGCCATGAGTCAGAATCAATCAGCTAATGGTAGGTTGTTGGTTTTTTCCTCCAAGGAACCCCAGCCTAGACTATTCCCCCTCAGTCCTGGTACTCTGCCTATTATTTATCTTTAGTCATAAACTCTTAATATTCTTATGTAATTCTCAAAGTATAACATGCCTACTTAATTTATTTTCCAGATGAGGGGGAAAATGACACTGCCACAATGTCCTGTGTGAAAGAAGCAACAGAGAGGGGTCTCGAAGGAATGCCCTGCCCCAGGCCACTCACTGGCTTGCAAAAGGCCTGGAGTGGAGACATGGAGGGGGGTTTAACTGAATGCCCTCATCTCCACCACCTATTTAGCTTTCCATGGTTTCATACATAATACCAGCTCTAAGACTCCTGTCTCTGTTTGGGAAAGAGTGGGATGTTCAACACTGCCAATCCACACCATAAATTCCTACACCTGCTCGCTAGCATTTCCAGTGAGTAATTATTGACATGATAATATAGGGTTCTCTCTGTGCAAGGCCTACTAGGAATACTACTAATTATAAAGTAGTTTTTATGGTCAATGATTTTATGAGCAGCTGATCATTACAACATCCCCAATGATGTTGAGAGATAACGTGATAGAAATAGCGTGATAGCCACAAGACTGTACATAATACATATTGTACTATGAATGCTATCGAAAACATCAACAGGAGTAACTTTATTAAACATTTGTAGGTGCCCAAAGTGCCTTACTCTTATACTTGTTGAACACAAATCCAGTGTGAGGTGCTTTACAGAACTGCTATACAAATACAGTGGTGCCTCGCATAGCGAGGTTAATCCGTTCCGGATTAACCTTCGCTATGCTGAAGCATCGTTGAACGGGGCAGGGAATTCCATTGGAATACATTAAACATGGTTTAATGCGTTCCAAATGGGCCGAATACTTACCGTTCAGCAATGCTTCTTAATGGCCGGCAGCCATTTTCGTGCCCTTCCCTCGCTTAACGAGGGCGTGAAAACGCTGCGCACGGCCATTTTGGGCCATTTCCGGGCTTCCGGCGGCCATTTTGTCCGCCTAACAGCTGATCGCCCGCCTTCGTTTTGCGAAGATCGGTAAGCAAAACGCTTACCGATCTTTGCAAAGCGAATTTTGCCCTATCTAAAAAATGTTGAGCGATCACATTAGCCATCCCAAAAAAGGGATCGCTATGCGATTTTGTCGTTGTACGGTGCGCTCGTTAAGCGAGGCACCACTGTAAATGTATGTTTACAACGTGTGTACATGAGGTTATCTCCCAGTTGGAGAAAGATATCTTGCATTTGGCATGCATGTTTACTCACTGGAAGGTAAACATGAGCTGCTTGAGAGGAAAACTAATGGTGGTGGTGGTCACAGAGAACAGTAGACACTAGCTTGACCTTCGGAGGGTAGATTAATGGAAATGGAAAAAGAACACTCACATGGCACTGTAGCAATGGAAGCTGAAGTGAGGGCAATTTCTTTAAGAAGAGGCCTAAAACCTATGAAGAAAATGGCATGATGGCTAGAAGAGACCTGTTCTTGACCTGTGGATTAGTGTAATGCGTGAAGGAGAGGCTGGGATGGAAAGGAGAAGAGACAAAAGGCAGCCCAGAGAACATGAGCGGTGCTGAGTAGGATAAAAAAAAGAGAAGGGGATGTGTAGAGGAAAATGCAGTTAAAGGAAAGAGGCTGAGAAGTCTGCAAGCACACGTGACACCCTTAGCTCTATAACCCTACCAACAAACAATCCAACCAAGATTTCTGCCACACTAGATGCATGGCTGCATGAGGTTCCATTGCTTTGTCCTTGCATCTCAGGCTAATGTGAACTCAAAATGTTGCTTGGGCATGTCCTAAAAGTCAGCAACTGAGGACAAATCCATATATATATATATATATATATATATATATATATATATATATATATATATATATATATATATATATATTAATCTGCTGAACCTCTGAAGCTACTTCTTAATAACCTGGGGTACTGCTGAATAACTGTGGATGGGGATATTTTTGCTGCTTAATGACATGTAATGTATTCCTTTACTATTTTAACCAGGGTTTTAGGGCCCATCCCGACTGACCACTTTGGGTGTCAGATGAATTGGGCTACAAAGGGTCTGTTGAGGTTGGGGATGAAGCGATGTACAGTTTGGTGCACTCCACCCAACCAAACAGCAAACAGTCCTTTGTAGTGCAATCAATTATCAATTACTGTAAATGTTTCTCCAATAATCTGCGGAAGGTCATGGAAGTGAAATTAATAATTTTTAAAATATCATTTCTCTCTCCCTCTGTTGGTGCCATTGCTTTCTTACTTCACCCTCCCTGCTTTCCTTCCCTCGTCCTGCCCTCCACTTTCTCTTACTCCTACAGCCACAATGTTAGTTGGAAGCTGATGCTTCTGGAGGCTGCTACCTCCCAATGAAACAAGGAACGTGCTAAAAAAGACTGCATGCCTTATCACTGCTCCAGAAAGGTGTGTGACGGCTTTCTAAATAGAAACATTTGCAGACAAGGTCTTTTTCCCTGATCCAAACCATACCATCCACAATCTACAGTGGTGCCTCGCTTAACGAGCGCACCGCAGAATGACGAAATCGCATAGCAATGAGGTATTTGCGATCGCAAATGCGGTTGCATACCGATGGCCCCTATGGGCAAAACTCGCATTGCGAAGATAGGTAAGTGTTTCGCTTACCGATCTTCGCATTGCGATGTCAGGGGAACAGCTGATCGGTGGTTCCAAAATGGCCGCCGGAAGCCCCAAAATGGCCACGCGCAGCTTTTTCGCGCCCTGCCCTCGCTTACCGAGGGCGTGAAAATGGCTTCCGGACCCTGGAAACATCGCTGAACGGTGAGTTTTTTGCCCATTTGGAACACATTAAACAATGTTTAATGCATTCCAATGGGCTTCCCCGTTCCGTACAGCAATGTTTTCACATAGCGAGGGTTAATCTGGAACGGATTAACCTCGCTATGCGAGGCACCACTGTATGTCCCATATCTATATGCCAGTGCAGACAGGCTGTTAGTCTCTTTCATGTCAGTGTGTTACAAGTTACCCAAATGGTAGCTGGATACCATGCATTTGCCTGTAAAATATGCTGAACCATCTACAAATAAGACACAAGCAGCAGCAGCTAGATCCCGCCCAAACAGTGAATGACTCAACACTTCCCTACTTTATCCTCATAGTAGAATCCTAGGTAAGGTTAGGATATGAAACAGAGAATCCAAGTTAACCTGTGGGGACCCCCAAATTCTGGTCCAGCACTCTAGCAAGAACATTGCACTGGCTATTCTACTACTATGCCTTAAACACCATGCCTTATTTGATTTACAGCCCATCTTTCTCCCAGTGTTCTGTCCTAAGGTGGTTACGATCTTGTGCAGTCTTGCGAGTTGTAGTTTATTTTAACTTAAATTATATTAACAATGTTTAATTTTGATTATATTTGCATATATTAGTTTATTTTAGCACATGGAAATCGAGCGCAAACTTCTCTTAATTTTTTGGCAAGAATGGCCTCCTTCATGATGTTTCTTTTCGGTGATGTCTGTCCTCTTTTTTGGTGATGGAGCAGCAGCCACCTTGTGCATGACCAGTTGTGAGGCCCATCCCACAACTAGTGTAAGAATGGGCATGCAACAGGGAGCTTGGAGTAGAGGATATTTTTGTGATTTTCTTTCCACTCAACATTTGGGCAACAGAAAACATCCTAATATTATTTGGCACAAATGCATGTAGTATTAGAAGATCAGCACATCTGCTGGGAGGTCTATGTAATATTCCTTAAACGGAAGTGTAAAATTAGTCTAAAAGATGACTTTAGGTTTTGGGGATTATTTTACATGGTTCTGACCTTGGGGAGGGAAGTAAAAGAGTGCTGAAGAAATTCATGGGTGTCACCAAGTTAAGAGCCCTTGTAAATTAAGAGAAGAATTGCTTAGTTATGCAGAATAATTTGGATGACCTTATAAAATGGAGGGATAGAAACGCGATGAAATTCAACAGTAGCTAGTATAAGGTCAGGCTCATGGGGATAAATAATAAACATTTTTTGTTATCGTCTGGAGACCATTCAGGTAGAAACTGTATATTTTCAGCCACCAATCATTCACATGAGGAGAAGAAAAAGATGCAGTATATGAAGACGATGTTATAGTGGAAGGAAAACTGGTGGAAATAGATATTTAGACTGGCTTGGAAGTTTTAGAGGGCAACTACATAGGAGTTTATTGAATTCCGTGTAGCCTTGGGCATAGTTTCACAGCCCCAGAACACCCCGAGAAAAATAAACCACTGTTGAATACTCTACAGTGAGGAGACCTTTGGAAGGGTCACCTTAAGGCAGAATTGGTGTGATGGCATTTAATTATTCATTATTAGTTGCCTTGGAGTTGTGTTGGCTCCTCAGGGAGGTGTGGACATATCCAAAATTTTGAAGGAGACATTACTCAGCCCCTGTTCACAAACTTTGCACAGCCGGGAATAATTCTTATGACTGTACATTTAATGCACAACTAGCTCAAGGAGCATTGCAGAGAAACACCACCTGAAAACATCAAGATAGAAATGGTAAATTCTCATCTTTTTTCTAAGAGGCACAGAAAACCCGCCGCCACCACCTTCCTTCAGTGATGGAGTATCTCCAGAAGTTTATGGAACTCCATGTTTGTGGCAATTGCTTAGGGAAAAAATGTCCTTTTTTGAGTATACCCTATATAACATATAAATTGTGGATACAATTCTAAGCATTCTTAGAAGGAAACCATATTAATATTTGAAGAACATTAAACATTCCTCCATCTTTTTGTCTTTTTGTTCTATTTTTTAAAAAATATTACAAACTGTAAGTTGACACGGATGCTGTATTGAGTAGGACTGAATGTTTAGATTTGTGGAATGTATTGTTGTTTCAGCTTGGCTTTCTGCAGCTTCCTTCTGTTTTTATTGCTGTGTTTTATTGTACTTTATGATGCTTTCATTCTCTGGAAGTCACTTTGTGATTTTTCTTTTGTTAAACTGAAAGGCAGGATATAAATATTTGAAATAAATAGCTATGCTGGAAAAGAGGCTTGGAACAGTGATCCATCAATAAGGCATGCAGCACAATTTGGATCAGGTTTATTCAGAAGTAAATCTTGCTACGTTCAATGTGACTTACTCCTTAGTAAGTTTGTTTAGGACTTCAGCATTAATTCCAGATAAACTTGGTTATAGCTGAGTAGTGAATCAGGAAGTCCTATGGAACATAATTGCAAAGGCAGAACACTAGCCTGCGTGGAAAGCATATTGCTTTCTTCAGCCTTGAGATTGTATCAGGCTCCTTGTCCCAGTTTTTCAAGAGTATCTCCACTCTGTTGCAATGTCAGTTTAATATGAACTTGCTGGATATCAGCACAAGTTGACTCTTCATTTCTCAGGTCAATACAAGAAAGGCATAAATTCAATCCATGGAGACAGTGTTGTTATTGAAGCTTAAATGGTGGAATAGTTAATACTCTGGAAGATAGAAACAAAATTTGAAACGATCTCGATAGGCTGGAGCACTGGGCTGAAAACAATGGAATGAAATTCAACAGGGATAAGTGCAAAGTCCTGCACCTCAGAAAAAGAAACCAAACACAGTTACAAAATAGGGGACACCTGGCTCAGAAACACTACAGGTGAGAAGGATCTTGGAATCATCATAGATCAGAAACTGAACATGAGCCAACAGTGTGATGTGGCTACCAAAAAGGCATACACTATTTTAGGATTCATTAACACAAGCATAGTCTCCAAATCCACACTAGGCACTAGTTTCCCTCTATTCAGCACTGGTCAGGCCTCATCTTGAGTACTGTGTGCTATAAGGAAAGACGGAAAGAACAGAGCATGTACAGCCTTGAGAAAAGAAGACTGAGGGGATATATGATACCACTTTTCAAATACTTGAAAGGTAGTCATACAGAGGAGGAGCAGGATGTGTTCTCTATCAGCCCAGAGTGCAGGGTATGCAATAATGGATTCAAGTTACGGGAAGCCAGACTTCGGTTAAATATCAGAAAGAACTTCCTACTTTTTAGACCAATATGACAATGGAACCAATTACCTCAAGAGTTGGTGAGTGCTCCAACACTGGAGGCATTCAAGATAAACTTAGACAACCGATTGGCAGGTATCCTTTGATTCCTGCACTGAGCAGGGGGTTGGACTTTGTGGCCTAATAGGCTCCTTCCCACTTAATGATTTTATGATTCTATGATTCAAATGGAAGAAGCCCATCAGTTTTCAACACATTTTCTCTAGGCTCATACTGCTGGCACACATTGTGTCATACCCACACAGACTATTGCATTGCCCCAGAAAAACGGTGCCCCTTTTTGGGGACTGATAATGTCTATGGCAACTTGTCAACTTCAGGCAGTTCACCTCAAAAGTTGTATTGTTTGTGTTGTGCCAGCATAACTAAGAGGATGCTGACCACTGCCTGCAATAATCCCACGTAAGTATTTTAAAGTAATGAACCATAGTAAGAAGGGGAGAGGGCCCGTGTGCAGACAGTACAGTGGTACGCTGATAGATTCTCTTTCCAGCCATTCCACTCAACAGACTGACACTGAAGAAAGATGATGTGTAACTATTAGGAGCGTGGTGTGCAGATGTGATACAACTACTTCAAGAGAGTGGGAAAGGCTTTGTGTTTGTTTTGGACTGTAAGTTCCCGAATGCCTCAGCCAGCCTGGCCAGGCCTCTTGGGGTAAAGTTGGTGGTTTCATAGCAGTGAATGGAAGCTTCATTGAGGCTGAAGAGTTCAGATGCATCTTCAGACAGCTGCCTTTAGATGCTTCGTGTACTTAATACTGATCATGCGTGCTCAGAATCCCATTTAGTACGTGCCACTTCAGAATAACTTTTTTAGGGAAAAAGCACATGATTGCTCATACGGCTAAGCATTAAGATTATTTCTATGGTGAAGCAGATAGTGATGATACCTCTACGTTGTGGAATGATTGTAGCTTCTAGGCAGTGCTCTTCCCCTTCTAGTTAGACTATTTGCATGTGCTACAGCCAGCCTGACCATCTTCAGATCTGTTATTGAAAGCACACCGATTTTTAGGGAAGTTTTGAGGGCAAGCTCCAGTTAATGAGTCTGGGTTTATTGGCTGTGATAAGCAGCTCAATAGGGAAGGTCAGTGTTAGAAGGCAGTCTGTGTGAAATATTTCTTGAAATGGCAACCATCTCCTAATTTCTGGTCTGCACCTGCCATTGCCTAATAGAAATGCTTCGGGCTCCCATCAAGAATGCGTGGTAGTTTGGGCCAGCGAATGTAATTTCGCTTATCTCATGCAGGGCGATAAAGCATTTTTGGTAGTACTGGCATGTGCATTTTATCATGGTCAATAAAGCTGAAGGTCACACCACTAAAAATAAAAATAGGGAGAGGGGGAAAAAAAGCTGGGACTTCTTCCTTCAGAAAATGGCAATAAATATTGGGCAGCTGCTTTTTATGAGTAATGAACTAAAGTAGTTCATGGTGGGGAAGGTTGCATTGTCCCAGGTGCAGCAGCACAAAATGAAAGGTTTCTCATCTTTTGGATTCTTGTCTCTGGTGCTTTGAGTCACGTTGTGTTCTGGTTTGTTAATCCCAGATAGGTGGGTTGGGTTGTGACTTTTTTTGTGGGAACGTAAGTGCATTCTAAGAGGCTCTTGTCTTCATATTCTTGAACAGGTTTGGGGCATGAGCCTCGGTGAGCCTCCTAAGGTTAGCTCTGGGTTGTTTTGCTTTGAGTGTGAGAGGTGTAAGAACTTCTAAGAACCTTCTGCTTGACCACCGCCTCCCAAAACTTAGAAGACAATTATGCTACAAAGGGGCTACTGGAAGGAAAGGCATATAGGACAGGACGGAAGATTCTAAAATCTTTTCTTGTTAACGAGTTACCATAAAATCTGTTGTACCAACGGACAGCAATAAAAAAGCAGGCACAGTTGTAAGTTCATATGGCAACAGAAATATATGATAAAATAGTTTAAGAAGGATTATTAGTAGCAGATGAGGTTTCATAAATGGGAAGAAAAAGATAGTTTAACTACTGTACAAAGGCAGACTCATTAGAGAACGAAAGCCATTTTGGTGGCTCTGGGGGCAAAAATATCCGTCTTCCAGAAGGCTCACAGACCTCCAAATATATCAGAAATGCATGACATCTACGTATTTCTGTTTTTCAAAAAGCGTGTTTTGGGGTGCCATAAGATGTGGGGGAGGCTATGACCTATTTAAAAAACAAATCACCATGGAGCCTTCTAGTGGTTGCAAATATTTTTTGCCAAGGGAAGAGCCGGTGTGGGGCTCTCAGTGGCCAAAAACAACTATGAAGGATCACATTTACCCAAAGGGCCACAATTTGCTCATTCCAGAACTACAGCTATAATGCTAAGAGCAGCAGTCTGTCACAAAGAAAGGCACCAATCCGCATGGGATTTAAAAGCTGGTTGTGACCAACTGTCTTTGGTAAGCCACATCCTAATGTCTCCTACATCTCTCTGCTTCACTGTCTGCCACTTCAGTAGGACAGGATAGTCCTGTCAGACTGACTCTTCGGTTCTGTTGCAAGGCTCAGCCAAAGCTCCCAGACGGTGCTACAATTATTGGGGGGGGGGCATCATTTCTTAGTGGTATATGGAGTTCTTTTCTGCAGAGAGCACATTCTCTGGGGGTCAGTCTCATGAGTGTTGATTGCCAACCGTGGATATGACTACACCCACGGTTGGAAGGGGGACAGATCCCAAAATGAATGAGGCCACTCCTTTTTTTCCCCTACTGCTTTCCCATAAAGCCTTCTTTTCCTCTCCACCCCCCTCCTCCTCCTGATGAGTGGCAGGGGAAGGACCAATCACTCTGTCTAGAAGTCTGAAATCACCTCTTGCCAGCCAGCTTTTGAAATCAGACCTGGGGACAACAGAGTGACCACTAGTTCCTTCCTTTCTTGATTGCATACTTTCTTGCTTGCTCAATTCAGCCAGTAAAACACTTTCTGTTTACCAGCCCAAGCATCACACCCTATACTAGGTTTGGAAAAAGTTGGAAGGCAGCATCTGTTCCATCATTTAGGAAAAGATTTTCATGCATATAAAGATCCCACAGAGCACTGCTGAACAGGGCAGACAGCGGCTGAAGGGAACACAGGCAAGCGGCAGATGGAATGAAGCCCACAGTTGGAGTTGAGATGATTTTTCAACAAGGGCATTACATTGCTTTGTTGTTGCTGTTTTTTTAATGCACAACACTACCAACCACAGAATTATTTTCTTGAGGGGAACCTAATCAAGCAACGCTGCAATTATCTTAATCATCTTCCCCATCCACTTGAGTTTTAAAGTTCCTTGGTTCTACTTCCAGGGAATTATCCACAAAACAGACTCTAGCTGGAGTTGGTATGAGAAAGGCAAAGTGGTAGCCTTCAGGAGAGCAACCTTAGGGTCTTATTTTCTACACCCTACTGACTTTTCTTGTCAGATATCCTTGGAATAAGATTGCTACTAGAAAAAAGTCTCTCAAATAATATTTCTTTTGGCATTAGTCATCTGATGTGTAGACAGAGAAATGGACTGAAGGATGTGAATTTCATTCATTCTGTTATTTGATCAGAGCTGACCCTAATTTACAAACTCCTTTATAAAGAGGGTGGAAAGAACTTGACATTTAAAACATTTGGATGGGGGAGAAGTGAAACTGACAGATTGGGCCAGCCCTAGGGAGTTTTGTTCAAAGTCTGTGTTTCTGTTCCCATGTATGGAATCATATGTGTGACACTGAACCACAGTTGCCAACTCTTTTCCTCTAACAGGTGCAAAATAGTTGCCATCTTGG
This sequence comes from Pogona vitticeps, assembly GCF_051106095.1. Taxonomy (NCBI): domain Eukaryota; kingdom Metazoa; phylum Chordata; class Lepidosauria; order Squamata; family Agamidae; genus Pogona; species Pogona vitticeps. Next base: position 155,171,795 of record NC_135783.1, read on the forward strand.
GTCCCAATCCAGTGAGAAAGACATATTGGGAATCAAATATATAAAACGGGTGGTGGATGTACTCAGAAGAATGACTTGGCAAACATATAGTTCATATACAGATTCATTACGGCCAGAACATTTTGAAAGCATTTGCTTGTCTCCAGTCATCTCCCAATTATTGTGTGGCAGTGGAGTTGTAGGTCCTGCCTGACAGGGGACAGGGCTCTAATTTTCTGTGCAAAAAGCAGCCTCTGTTTGAAGGACCACCAATTTTGAATTGGATGTAAAGAGAAAGAGCCATTAGAAAAGAGAGGAAGCAGAGACCTTGAAGCTACACATCCACATTTAGCAACTGGAAAATAGATTGAGCAAGCATGCAGGTCACCTGGTTTCTGTCTCCCCCACCATGGTGAGAAGCACCACAATTTGGCTAATTGATTTTTTTTTCTTAAAAAATAAAATACCAATCATTTCTAAATTATACATGGAATGTAGGACACAATTTTTTTACACAACTCTGCGTATTCTTTAGGTGAAAAGGTTCTGGCCTTGCATTCTGCCTAACATGCTAGTTGCATATTTTGTTTCTGATGATTATTGAGATGGGTTGGAGAAGCATTCAGTCATGCAAGCTCCCTGTGATGTTTCATGTGCATGCTAGTCATGTAAACCCTCATACTAGGCCACATCCCGTCTTTTATTAGTTATATCCTGCCATTCTTCTCATGAGCTCATGGTGATTCTTTTCTTTTAATTTCAGGAAGGCTAAACATCTGTGTCTAAGCAGGAAAAAGCAAGTACACCAACAGCATGGCTAATACCTGGCTTGACAGTAGTACATATGACAAGGATCAAGGCATCCAATGCAATTCTAGGCTACATCATTGCGGGAGCAATGAATCAGGCACAGACTTTGGTCTGAATTTTACAACAGTTATCCAGCATGCCAAATCCGGTTCTCCTAATAGCTTCTGTACCTTGGCTAGTGCCTGTAAAGTCTGACTTAAAACTTACCCCATGAACTCCAGAGGAGGGTGACCAAGAGTAGAAAATAGGCCCGAGGAGAACCAAGAGCTGCCACATCAGTATCATCACATTCCCTGAGATTCCAAGGGGTGCACTCTTGTGATGACATAGGAGTAGACCCTTATGACATCACAGAGGCAGGACAGGCAAGATTTGGGAGGGAGAGGGTTTTCTCTCAACTTGCTGCTGCTGTTGCCAAGGCTTGGACAAGAAGGTTCGTAAGTGCTGCAATCCGTCCCTTGCTCCAAATGACACAATGGGGCCGGCGGAAGTGTTGCAAAAATACTCATGCCGATATTCTAAAAAGTCCGACGACTGAGTAAAAAGCCAGTGTCTAAAATCCTGTTCCATAATATAAGTAAAGATATGAGCTTCACTACATTTCTTGCCAATAAATAAAGAGCCCCCCCCCCCATGATTCTCAGAGGTACACATGCATATCAGCTTGGTGCATGTGTGTATGCCCCTGAGTATCACAGTAGGGGCTCTTTATTTACCAATATGGCTTATATTCCACGACAGGAATTCAGCCAACAGATGGGCCCATTTTGCCCTTTAGGTTAACAAACACTGACTCCTTAATACTGAGCTGATGAACCCTGGCATTAGCAAGGAATGGATGACCAGCTTAGTGCCCCGGCTTTTGAAGATTCCATGGCCTTAAAAATAAAATAACTGCTACTTACCGTGAGATTTGTTTTCTCATTGCTTGGAGAGTGTGGGCATGGCCCGTCTCTGGCGCTGCAAAGGTTGGGCTCCCTAACCCGAACTTCATGGACTCAACTTCAGTGCCTGAACATAGGGGCACTTCATGTACCGTTGCACGACAGCTTTGCAGAATCCCTGCAGCCTTAGAAAATGCAGGTTGGGGGGCACGCACTAGTCCCTGGACACCCTGTCCCTCAGTGGCATCCTCTGTTATCTTCACTGAGGGTCCCCACAGTTCATCTCCATCAACAAGAGACTTTGCTGTGCTCAAAGACGGCTTGTATTGTCCCTGATGTAGATGTCAGCTGCCCAGGCCTTTCCCTCCCTCTGGTCCTTTCCTGTTCAGGAATGACAGTAGGAGGGAGACTCTGCTGGCAGTCCACAGTGGTCCCTCGAGTAGAGGACAATCACATAGTCCTTGTGGCTCCCTCAGGTGGCAGCAGCTCCTCCAGGGCATTAACTCAGATCCCTTCTGCTTCCCCTTCTTCTGTTGACCAGCAGCCTCCTAAAGCACTCTCTTCACTCTTTTTTTTAAAATCTGGTTCCTAGCTGCCTCGGGCAGGTGTTCCTCATTAGGTTGCTGCCCCTCCCCCAGCTGTCTTCTCTCCCTCTTTCCCTGTGTTTTAGTCCTCTCAGCCATCTTAAATGGCTCACCATGCGCATGTCTGCTGCCTGGCATGCCTGCCCCATCACAGAGAACCAGACAATGGCGGGAATTCCCCGAGACTTCCGCCAGCACCCAGAGACCTGGCAGTCCTGTGAGGAAAGGCTGCTGGAGCTGGGTATATTGCACCTCAAGACAGATGACTAAGAGGTGATTTGTTTTTTTCAGTTGGAGGAAGAGTTGACTTTTTGAAATGCATTCACAAGACCTACATTTGTTTTAATTTTAGTAGTTGTACACAGGTGGAATCTTCACAGATTCCATAAATTGGTGTCATTCTACCCAGAAAAATGGGAGGGAGGGAGGGATGCTCTGCCGTTCATTTCATATTTGTTGGTTTCCCACAGACTTACTGGCTGGCCATGACTGAATGGCCTAAGGTCTAATCCAGCAGGACTCTTTTTATTTTCTTACATCCTTGAACAGTTTACTGCTTTCCGCATTGAATTTGAGAGCTGCAAATAAATGCTTTAGGGTTAATAAGTCAAAGTACACGTGACTCACTAAACCTTTATACCTTATCCCCCCCCCCCCATGGATGTTGGCTATAACCATTTTTAACCGAAACTGGGAGGAAGTAAGAACATATTACCGGTACATATATTTTGGCATAGTAAATACTCTGTGACAAATAAGTGTCTTGCTTAGCAGCCATCTTAACTGCAACAACTTTGTCTATTCCAGATACTTTTACAACCAGTTTCCTGGTTCCTCAGTGAGGGCATGCACAAGGCAATTCCATAAAGGGGAGCAGCTCAAACAAGACATGAAAACTAGCATAAGAGAATGCAGCTAGTATTCTATCAGATTTTGGCCACATTGAAACTTTTTTTTCTCAGCATGCATGGGGAAGGGGAGGGGGAAATAACACCCTCTAGTTCTACTCCTCCACTTCCATCCTATGCCCAGATAATCTCTTGGACATCACAGAGTTGCGAGTTCTTAAATAAGTAAACCAGGTCCTGGGGGGTTAATAGCAGAGCAGGCTGAGGGACAGAGCCCCAAAGATGGCACCGAACATGTTTGGGGCGCAGAGAATGGAACTTGATGTTTGGGAGTGAACCTGCAGGTATAGCTGCGGTTTGGGGGTAGAATGAGGGTAAGTACCATAGGCTGGTTATTCATTCAAAGCAGAGGGGCCCAGCCAGTGCTGGCCACATCCAGTACTGGCCAGAGCAGCAGGGGTTGGGAGCCGGATATGCATACAGACACACTTGCACCTATCTACATGATTCTTCACATTCACTCTTCCCTCCGAGCATAGCATAGATATACACATACTCCCTTCCACAATACCTCACTAAACCTACCCTCCCTGCCCATTAAGCTCTAGGGTCTATGGGACAAGGTGGAAATAAAAGCGTACACAGATCCCAACAACCTTCACTGAAAGAGCTGTCTCTACAACAACTAGCAGCAGAAAATCAGCAGCTTTGTAAATAGGCTCATTGTGGGTTGGGAGAGAGTTTAACTTTTCCCTCCTTACCAATCGTAACTGGAGATCACTGTCCTGCTGATGGTGATGACAGTGCTGGGATAATAGTTTCCCCTTCCCCACAGCAGATCAGCTGGGCTATGGGGAGCAGCATTGGGCTGAATGAGCCCCAGGGGCCATGAGTGTATGTTTCAGATTTTGGCCTCTGAGCCTCATGTTGTGGGACAATGAAATGACTTTCCAACTAGCTTTTCTTTTCTTTTCTTTTCTTTTTTGGTGGTGGGGGTAACTGCCCCCCAAAGAACCTACGTTCTTGCTTATTATTGTTGCTTGGCAACTTCAATATAGCCGAAAAAGAGCATACAAAAAGGACAGTACGATGTAAAGGGCTAAGTATTGGACCAAGATGTGGGAGGAGCACTTAAGCTCAGACCTGAACTAACTAGATTATCTCCCTTAAGGCTGTAGCTACATTGAGTAGCCAAATTGGAATGATTTGGCCTTGCTGCAAATTGATTCGCAGCCTGTTTTGCGCTTCTCTTCAGATTAGGTGATCACACAGAGACAAAGGATTGCTTTGGTGCCTATGTCCATTCTTGCCCCTCAATCTAAGGCAGCTTGATCCGCCTTTGTTTGATTCCACCTTCTGCCAATCCATGGTTCTCCTTTGACAGTTCACTGAAAAGCCAGTGGACAGTTTAAAGTGTCCCATGAAAGTGGGGAAAAGGTATACACATACCACAGAAACACAGTAGTCCATTGAAGTTCATCAGAGTTTTCCTATTTCATATAGATTTTAATCTCTTTTTTTTTCTTTTCTGTTCTTTCCCTTTTTTTGCTCATGCAGAGGTGATCTAGTGCTAAATTGGTTAAAAAAATAAAAAAAATCTTCGGGAAAACTTCAGAGAAAAATCATGAGGAAGTGTGTTCCTGCTGTCAAAAACATCACACCTAGCATAATACGTCATGAAAATATCACCCAGAGTCATCTTTTTCGGAAATGAAACAACTGATTACATGGGGGAAACAACATTCAGACTGCACTGGCTTGAAAAAAGCAGAAGCCCTCAGTGGCAGGGGAAAAAATCTCCACTTTGGGAACAAAAAGAGCCAGGCTGATTAGCATTGGTGATTGCTTTTTTAAAAAATCAAAAATCAAATACATCATTTTACTTCTGAAATGAATCCCTTACTATTTAACTCTGTAGTTACAAGCTCAGTCATTATTTTTCCTCCCAGCATGACACCCACCTCATAGAACAGTTGTGAGGATGACACCAGGTAATTTCTAGATACACAATGCTTCAAGAAACCTCTGGTTTATGGATGTGGGATACTGTACTTCTGTAATCCATGTTTCAAAACACCGTGAAATGGCTTAATGTCAGAGGTTCGGAGTTTGAGTCTCCACTTTGCCTCCTTGACAGGGTCTAGACTCAATGATCTACATGGTCCTTTCCAGATCTTCTGTTCTAAGATGATTATTGTTATTATTTATATCACTGCACAATATTGTATCCATGTTGCTAGCAGGAAAAAGGATGCCAAGCTTTATATAGTTGTAAAAACATTGATGGCAGCAGACAAGGTGGTCTACAGCAGAGGTCCCTAACCCCCGGTCCATGGCCCAGTGCCTGTCCATGGCCTGTGCCAGACCGGGCCATGGAAACAGACCTGCCCCCACCCCCACATGCACTCCCCCCCGCACAGCCCCTTTGCACCTGCACCCATGTGAGCGCTCCCCCACCCCTTTGCACATGCGCCAAGTGCCCCCGAGCAGTGTGCCACCCTTCACGCATGCGCACGAGTGCACACCCATCCACATATGCACCCTTTTGCTCCTTTGCGCATACACACAAGTGTGTGCCTGCCTGCACAAGAGTGTGCAAGCTCCTTCGCGCATGCGCATGAGTGCAGGGGTGCCTTGCCTTCCCCAACTGGTCCGCATGTGTGTGCATGTGTGTGTGTGTGAGACTGACTTTCATAAAACCATGAAAAAAGGAACCTTCCAAAGTGTGTGTGTGAGAGAGTGAGTGAGTGAGTCTCCTTCATAAAGCCACAAAAAAAGAATGTTCCAAAATTTGCTTTGACTGCAACACCAAGCAAAAGGTCTTACAAACCAAAGACTGTGGCTTTCTTTATTGAGTTAATCCATTTCATGTGCAGTCTTCCTCTTTTCCTACTGCATTGCACTTTTTCCAGCATTGCTGCCTTTTCCAGTGAGCTTGTCTTCTCATGATGCCACCGTAGTACAATACCCTTTGTTTGGTTATTTTAGCTTCTAGTGAGAATTCACAATTAATTTGCTTTACTTATCTTTCTGATAAGTCATGATATCTGTAAAACTCTTTTCCAACACTACATTTAAAATAAGTGAAATGTGGGTATACACTTTATGTAGTGTATAAAATGTAGATAAACACTTTAAAAGTTTGCACTCCTATATATAGCTGCTTTTCTGAGGGTAGCTTAGTTTGGAGGAAACAAGTCCAGGATTTCAATGTACTTAATAAGCTTTATAAATAGGGTGCATTTAATTAGATGTTGAGCTGGATAAACACATTGGCAAATCAGCTACCATGTTCTCTAGACTCACAAAGAGAGTATGGCTTAACAAGAAGCTGAGGGCATATACCAAGATCCAGGTTTATAGAGCCTGTGTCCTGAGTACACTCCTATACTGCAGTCAGTTCTGGACCCTTTGTGCATGGCAGGAGAGCAAGTTGAACATGTTTCATATGCGCTGTCTCTGGTGCTTTTTTGGTATCACCTGGCAGGACAAAGTTCCAATTAGAGTAGTTCTGGAACAAGCTAGAATTTTTAGCATGTATTTGTTATTTAGCCATTAAGTTGTGTACGACTCTTTGTGACCCCATGGACCAGAGCAGGCCAGGCCCTGCTATCTTCTACTGCCTCCCGGAGTTTGGTCAAATTCATGTTGGTAGCTTCGATGACACTGTTCAACCATCTCGTCGTCTTGTTGTCCCATTCTCCTCTTGCCTTCACACTTTCCCAACATTAGGGTCTTTACCAGGGAGTCTTCTCTTCTCATGAGATAGCCAAAGTATTGGAGCCTCAGCTTCAGGATCTGTCCTTCCAGTGAGCACTCAGACTTGATTTCCTTCAGAATGGATAGGTTTGTTCTCCTTGCAGTCCAAGGCACTCTCAAGAGTCTCCTCCAACACCACAATTCAAAAGCATCAATTCTTTGGTGGTCAGCCTTCTTTATGGTCCAGCTCTCATTTCCATACATTGCTACTGGAAAAATCATAGCTTTGACTATGCAGACCTTTGTCGGCAAGGTGATGTCTCTGCTTTTTAAGATGCTGTCAAGGTTTGTCGTCGCTTTCCTCCCAAGAAGCAGGCGTCTTTTAATTTTAAGGCTGGTGTCAGCATCTGCAGTGATCATGGAGAGCAAGAAGGTAAAATCTGTCACTGCCTCCATCTCTTCCCCTTCTATTTGCCAGGAGGTGATGGGACCAGTGGCCATGATCTTAGGTTTTTTTATGTTGAGCTTCAGACCATTTTTGGCACTCCCCTATTTCACCTTCATTAAGAGATTCTTTAATTCCTCTTCACTGTCTGCCATCAGAGTGGTATCATCTGCATATCTGAGGTTGTTGATATTTCTTCTGGCAATCTTAATTTTGGCTTGGGATTCATCCAGTCCAGTTTCATGATGTGTTCTACATATAAGTTAAATAAGCAGGGAAACAATATACAGCCTTGTCGGACTCCTTTCCCAATTTTGAACCAATCTGTTGTTCCATATCCAGTTCTAACTGTTGCTTCCTGTCCCACATACAGATTTCTCAGGAGAAAGATAAGGTGGTCAGGCACTCCCATTTCTTTAAGGACTTGCCATAGTTTGTTGTGGTCCAAAGGCTTTTGCGTTGTCAATGAAGCAGAAGTAGATGTTTTTCTGGAACTTTGGCATGTATACATTACTGAAACAGCAACATTTACATTGGCTTGGACATGTCGTGAGAATGGCTGATGGTGGGATTCCAAAAGATCTCCTGTATGGAGAATTAGTTCAGGGAAAGCGCCCCAGAGGACCATAGCTGTGATACAAGGATATCTGCAAGCGGGATTGGAAGGCCTTAGGAATGGATCTCAACCAGCAAAATCAGGGAGCTGAACAGGGGACAGATTGTATTTGTCTTCAGTGTGGAAGGGATGGTCACTCTCGAATTGGCCTTCTTAGCCATACTAGAAACTGTTCCAGGACCTCTATTTAAAGCATGCAACCATAGTCTCTCGAGACTGAAGGATTCCTACACATGCACAGCAGTAATTTTGCGTTATGCTTTTGGCAACATCATGAGAGAAGAGCTGGTGAAACTGTTGTCCTTGCCTGGAAGAATACAAGGGAGAGATATCAACAATGCTGTGATGGAGGCTTTTTTTGTCACAAGATGTAAGAGCAGAAAAATTAGTTTCAGTTACTAAGTGATGGGGCACCTTGCATGGCGGGGGTAACATCTGGTTTCATACAGTTTTTTGTTAAAGAAGTAAAACATCCGGTCATTCAGTTCCATTTTATTATACATCAAGAAGCTCTTTGTGCCAGAGAAAACAGCAAAAAATTAGACAACATCCTCAGAGATGTCACAAAAATGGTGAATTACATCATGGCTCATGCTCTTAATTTTCAACAGTTTCAAGTACTTCTTGATGGGGTCCAGGCACAGTATAATACTTTACTTAAGTACAATAATGTCCAGTGGCTGAGCAGAGGACGAGTCCTGGAGAGATTCGTAGCCTGCTTGGATGAAATTAGGTTGTTTATGACTGAAAAGGAGTAAGAATATCCACAGCTCACTGATATGGCCCGGCTTACCAACCTCATGTTTTTTACAGATTTTACAGCACACATCAATATAATGAACAAAAAACTGCACGTTTTAGGGAAAACAGCAGAAAGGATGTTTTGTGACATCAGAACATTTGAGAGAAAACTGCAGGTTTTTGAGAGAGGAAAGTAGACAGCTGAAATATTTTCCAAATCTAAAATTGCATTTGGAAAATTCTACAACATTTACGGACAATTCTACAAGCCATCAGGAAATGTACAAGGAATTTTCTAGCATTGTAGCAGCTGCAAAGGAGAATTTTAGGAACAGATTTTTACAGTTCCATAAGATGGGGACAATCCTATATTTTCTTACTTCTCCAGATAAAGCCAAATTTGAAGAACTTGATCTTTCCTGCTTACAGTGGTTAGATTTTGGAAATCTGGAAATGAAGCTATTGGACCTTCAAGAAAAGTCCATCTGGAAAAATTAATTCTATGACCTGCGTGCAGCACTGGAGAAAATAGAGTGTGAAGGGATGACAAAGGACAGCACAGTTGGTAGTTCTGAAAATGAAATCCTTAAAGTGTGGAATTCTCTGCCAAATAATTTTAAGTCAATGAAAGCAATTTGGATTGCTCTTCTTACTTTGTTTGGGTCATTTTATGCTTGTGAGCAGCTGCTTTCAGCTTTGAATTATAGCAAATCTGATACCAGAAACAGACGGACAGACGACCTGAGTGCTGCATGCGTTGCTCTCAAACTAACGGCGTATGATCTAAGGTTTGACAAATTATCAGCATGCATACAGCATCAAAAATCACATTAATTGTGCAAAAGCATGCTAAATTCAAACTTTTACCTAATGCACTGTTTGCAATCCAAGACACTAGTTTAGGAGTTGTTTAAAGTGTGTTAAGTTTAGTTTTCTTGTTTCTCTTGCTCATACTAATACAGGTTGACTTTTACTTTTACTAATCCAACACCTGTAGAAGCAGGGAAAGGACCTGGAGTAAGGCTTGCCCCATACAATTTGAGTCTGGCACATAATCATATTACAAGTTGAGTATCTCTTATCTAAAAATACATGCACAGAATTATTTTAAAAGTTTGTATGAATTACCTGGCTTCAGGCCATGTGTACAATGTATTACTTTAATATTTTTTTCCATTTACTAGAGTTGATGAGTTTTTTTCAATAAAAAGTGTTTGTATCATTGAAGGCTCTGTTACTCTGTATTTATTTGAAGAGAAAATGTGTTGATTAGTTCAGACAACTGTATGAGTTGTTTTTTCTAAACTAAAACATAAGTATTCAGGTTTAATTGCAGTGTTGGCACTTCGAAAGAAATAATTTGGTTGCAGTTTGGGCACTGGACCTCATCAAATTGATGTAGACCATCAATTTATGGGAGCTATTTTAAAGCTGGGGAACCTATTTTTGACAGTTTTACATTTAATAAATCATAACTCAAACACCCTTTTTCCAAACTTCTTCAAATTTGGCAGAGCACAAGAATGGATGGATGGTCTGCTATCGTTTTGCCAAATTTGGTACTGATCTGAAGACTTAAACTTAAAGTTTGCCTTTTTCAAGAGAGTAATAAGGATTCTTTTTTTAAAAGTACAGTTGAATGCTCAGTCATGCTGATTTTATCTATGTGTGTGTACCCATAGCAATAAAAATGGGAGGGGGAGGATTAGAACAATCACATGAAGAAATCAACTCAGATGCTTAACAACACTTAGACTCAGTGTGTTTGTGTTTGTATGTGTGTAGTGAATTTCACTAAGTAAAGCACACATAAATATACACATAAAAAATAAATAGGATAAGGCTAAATTACTCTAAACCACAAGACAAACCAATGAGAAGAGAAGACAGACAAACAAGACAGAAATTCAGAACAGTGAAGAACCCCTATCACTAAGTATTGTACTAAACACAAAATGATGCAACAGTTATGTGAGATAATTTACTGTATAACTTCAGAGATCTCACACAGTCCTTCTGTACATACACTGCTTCCCTTCCACGTTATGGGTGTCAATTAACAAAGTCCAGCTCTGTTTCTGCTCATACCACCTTCTTGTCTTTATACATCACCTTCCTAAACACAATGTGACTAGAGAGTGGTAGTGAAATTCTTGCCTTTTGACACCATGTTAAACCAACCAGCAGTCCAGGTCCACTCAACATCATGTCACCATCTCATATTTACATAACCCCTCCTTGCAGGTTGGCATCTTCTGTAGACTTTGTAGATGTCTGAATAACTGAATTAGTCTGGGTTGCCTTGGAGCATTTTATTTCACCCTGGAACAAAGGGCGTGACTACACTGGTAAGCTGCATTGGAGCTATTTAGCTTTTCTGTGGCTTGATTTGCATTCCTATTTACGGTTGTATTCAGTAAGTATGAAGACTCCAGACTGTTTCAGAGCCAGTGTCTACACTGGCCCTTTAGCCAATGCAATCTGATATTTGCCCACAGGCCATGACCCTCCTTCCTTGGATACTGCCCATCTGGCAATCCACAGTGTTCCTTTCTTTCTTTCCCATGAAGAGGTTATCTAACTCTAAGCAAATATGTCAATGCAGTGACAAGGTGCTCTAGTTCAGAGGTTGTCAACCCCAGTCTGTGGCCCAGTGCCGGTCCATGGCCTGAGCTGGACCGGGCGGCAAAGAGAGACCTCCTGCACCCACCCACCCCCCGCACATAGTTGTGGCCTAAATCGCATCATCTTGTTTTGATTTGGTTGCTATAAAATTCAGTACACGTTGGGCCTATTTGGTTCAGGATTGAGGATCCAGCCAAAGCTGATGCACAGCCCTACTTGATAACATCACTCTTTTCTCTTTCCTCATTACGTAGTTTCTTTTTAGGAGGAAAGCCATCTTAAAGACTAAAACTGTCCTAAGAGTTGTGAGAAAAGTCTTTTTAAATGCTCCCTTAGTTATTTTATCCTCAAAAAAATAACAAGAAAAAGTAACAAGCAAACATTGCTCATTAAACAGAAAAAGCAATGATGTTGCTGGTCATTGTGTTGCCTTCAAAAAATGTCTTGATTATCCCCAGATACTTACTTCCAAGCTCTGATAAAACCCTTTTTGAAGGGGTGTGTACGTGTGTCTGAGAAATAACTTTTGAAGACTTTTTATTTTTTTGCGGGGGAGGGCTGAATATAGAAAACATTCTTTCATAAACACTGTTGTCTTTTTCTTGGGAAATAACAAGACAAACATTACTTTGTGAGTCAAGCTACAGTCACTGTCTGGTAGTATTTGTCTTGAAAACTAAAAGTACTTATATCCGTTTGCTTTGTAATCCTCTGGGAAATGGCCAAGTTGTCTTTAATTAACTGTACAAAGGCTATATTCATTCCAAGGGGCCCGTATTGATTTGTGCTAACATTTGTATCAATCTATCATTGCAATTTAAACCTCCCGACTTTTCATTCAATCAATGAAGATACAGATCAAAGTATTCTGAAATTCAGATAAATTAATTCTTACAAGGGAAAAAATGTCAGTATGAGAAAGAGACAGGAACCACTTAGCTGATTCATAGTCTATTCAAAACCCCACTGAAGTCAATGGGATAGCTGGGTTATAATTGGTTGTTCACACTGCTATCAAGTGTGTTCTGCATCTGGGTAGTCCAAAGCCCAAGCCACAGTCTAGTTAAGAATTTTAACTAGTTTTATTCCAGTGTCTTGGGCAGCACTTCGTCCTTAAGTCATAAGTTATCATAGACACCAGGATCAATACTGCCTTTTACCTCTAATAACAAAACCAGAGAAGATAGTCCCCTCATGCAGTGTAAAAGATGTTTCACATGCACAGAGCAGCAATTCATTTTCTCATCACATCAAGAGTGAATCTAGAAATTCATTTGGAGTAGAATTCTCTGTCTTGAGTTGTAGCACTTCTCTTGGAATATTAGTCCAAACTCTTGGAATATTAGCACATTTGTCCTCTCCAGACAGCATTAATTGTAATCAATAGTGCTGAAAAACATGCAATAATTAAAGTGCCCAATTTGTGCTATTTTGGATGGCATACAAATGATATACGTACTGTGTATTAATAGCAGTAAACTATTCTGGATTTGGGAAACTGGATAGTTCTAGATTATATGATTGAAGGTTTCGCTGCACAGATTTAAAAACTGAAGCCCAGAGATCATTACTCCAGGAAGGCTAGGGATCGTTAGTATCTTTGCCCATCAGAAAAGCAAGGCAATGACCTTTTATAACAGGGCTGTATATTGAGAACAACCGTCTCTATAAAGAGCTGCAGCTGCCAGGAATTCATGAAACAGATTAGATCTATGGCAGAACTAAAGAGATTGGGAGATATTTTTAATGTTCTGTGAGGAAGGCTTTAGGGAAAGCCAGATCCGTTACACTTAACATTCAGAAAGTTTCCACAATATTCATTCTGCAGCCCTTTTAATATCTCATACAACAGTTAAACTACCCTCATATAGCAAATGAAAAGCAAGAGATGGAAGTGGAGATAAAAATGGACTGCCTGAAGGCTTCTCAGTGACAGCATGGCTGAGACATTATTTACAGCAAGGCTGTCCTGGCACACAGTCCATACCCTAAATCCTTCTGCCTTCCTACAGCAGTTCCCCAAGAAAGTCTGCCATGGCATAATAGTTTTGGGGCATCTAGCAATAGATCTACTTACTGTGATATAGCCATACTTATCCTAAAATAAGAGCAAGTAGAAACTCTTACAGGTGAAAATTACAACTGACCAAGAAGACCAGAATCTGTTTCCTTGGTTAGCTTTTTTGTCATGAGGAGACAAGGAAAGACTTTTTCATTCCATCAAGCTTTTATAAATAAGTGCATGTCCTTTCCTCAAATCTGGTTTCTAATTTAGTTTGTAATTTGATGGGGTTACATACAATTGATTTTAATATTAAAATCACCCTTTAAATCATCTGTTGCAGTTGAAGTTAAATGCACAAAAATAGTTCATTATTGCTGAAGTTACATTCTAGCAATAGCATTCTTCTTTCTGGTATATCAAATGTAACTAAAATTGTTACTTATCTGGTCAATGTTTTAAAAAATCTGATCTGTACAAACTACCGGCTTTTGGTACAAGATACACACTCTTCTACAGTCATACAAATGTAAGAGTAGACAATAACTTTATAGACCACTAAAAATTCATTATACAATACGGAAGCTTGTGAAGCAGGACCATTTCCGGAAGTACAAGCGTGAAGAACAAAGTCCAAAAGCTTGTAGCAAGATGAATTTTGCCAGGAAAGTTACTCTTAGAGGTAGAGTCCAACAATTCTTGGCAAGATGGATTTCACCAGTCATGCCTTTCTTAGATGTAAATCAGGAAAGATGCAGGCTATATTTTGTATTGACCACACAGCTTCCTTTTATTTCAATGGAATTACGAGGATACCAAGAAATAGCCACCACCCCCATACCAGCAAGAACATCAACATCTCAACATTAGTAGAGTAGGACTGCAACCATTAGGTAATACTATTTGACTTAATCTGACCCCAATTGGCTAAACCTAGTGAGATTATTAAATTATCACCTCAATTCCCAGATGGGGGACTTGGGTTTTCTATATCACACCCCACCACCCCACCAAGCACAGACATATCTATTTCAAATGGGAAGGGGTATGTATGCATGGCCTGTACCTTTTTGTTGGAAGAACTTGGATGTGATATCCAATCCACAGCTGCCTCAGTTGTGAATTTAAAACAACAGCCCTAATGTAGCACCTCTGTACCTCTCATGAGTTACATCTAAGAAAGACATGCCTGGTGTAATCCATTTTGCCATGAACTTTTGGACTTTAAGTTCTTCTTCACACTGGTGAACACCTGATGAAGTGGTCCAGAATCTATGAAAGCTCGTACATTGTATGATGATTTTTTAAAATTGTATTTTAAAGATATCACCCACTCTTGCATTTGTATTTTGTGTTGACCACAGGGCTCCTTTTTATTTCTTAAGTCATGAGCGGTTTCTTGTCACCTTAGCACCTGCTGTGGAGCCCGAGGAAGCTGTACAAGATACAGCATGAGCCAACATTTGATTCATGTGATATTTCTTCTCTAACAAGGCCCATCTCCCTTAATTATAAAAATAACCAAAAATTTAGTGTGCAGGAGGTGCGAATGTATTCCTGGCTCAGGCACAATGGTAATATAATGTAGTTGCATCTTGGTTATTAAGGAGAAGGGGATTAGTTACTGCTTGTTTGTATGTTCTGGCTACAAGAAGTTGTAAATGTTGTAAACCTGGGACTATGTTTTCAGCTTCTCTTATCATCTTGCTTAGTATTGTTGCAGAAGAGCAGTGAGGAATCTTGGAAAGAATTAAGGAGTGGGTACACAAGAGAAAACAATGGGAAACAGGAGGTGTGGAAATACCACTGAAAGGTACCTCCTGCTGGGCCGAAGAAAGATACCTGAGGACTATATTCCAACAATGAGCTCAAAACTTGTCAAATAATCCTTTCTTCAGGTTTTGCCTGCCAATAAGGGGCAGGTCACTTTGATTTCAGCATGTGGGGGAGGCTTTCTGTGGAACACTGTGATGTGCTGTGACAAAGGGCTGAAAGGATGGGCCTGCTCCTCACTACAATGGAACCCAGCAGGGAAGGAGATCCTGCACCAACTGCAAAAGCTATTACCTATCTATGTGCTGAAAGACGTATTTCTTCTTCTTTTTCTCTTCTTTTCCCTCCTTTTAAAACTTGTCTATCAAGTCTGTCAATGATCAAATTCTCTGGCAGGGTCTACCTCTCCAGGTGGCAGATCGACAACTAATTGACAAGCTCCAAACACTAAAAAGCCTTGTGGGAGCAGAGAATTGAGATGGGATAGCGCAGACCAGCAACTGAGCACGCTCTCTTGGCATCTCATCTAGGATCTTATTAAAGTGGGCAAGGCTTTCCCGAGCCTTGCTTTAGATTGCATTTGATGCAGGTTAAAGTGTGCCATGGTGACATTAAAGGCAAGGCAGAGCAGTCACAGCAAAGGTATATAGAACTCATTTATCTTTATGGGCTGCCAAGGGTCCATTTGTCATTCGCAATATTGCAGGCAACCATCCCTCCCAATGCACTCTGAAGTTGTCCAGGCCCAGTGATATTGAACTGACAGCTCAGGAGGCACAACCTGCAGTCCTTGCCTTGCTTCCTGAGAAGAACTTAGGGAAGTTTGTTTGCTGGAAAGTTTAAACTTTTGCTTGAATAACAAGGATGCAGTCAAAAGAAGCCTATTTCATCATGATTGTTCTTGTTTCTGCCATATGGTGAATTGTCTACCACAGAGGAACAGTGCAAAGATCCATGTTTAATAAATGTATCTTACTGCGTTTCAGACCACAGACATTGAGGTTTTTTTTGCAAAAAAGGAAGTTTACTCTAAAAAGTTTAGGTATTTTGAAATGGGGGTGGCGGGCAAGAGGATTTGCTTGAAAGACAGAGAAAGAGAGAAAGGGAAAAGGAAGAAGAGGAGCAGGAAAGAAGATAATTCATGTTCAGCATCAGATGACTAAGATGACTATCAGTACCTTAAATCTCATAGAACATAGGCATTGTAGCTTAAAAAAAAGAAGTCCAGCATGGCTTAAGCTCTTTACAACCCAGTATTTCAGGTGTGGTGAACCCTTGATCCTTTAGACCTTTTGGACGTTAGCTCTCAGAGGCCCAATTGACAATACCACTAGTACGGGGCTATAGAAGATACAGCCCAAAGATCTGGAGGGCTAAAGCATTCTCATCTCTATAAGGATCAAAACCAGTAGTTCAATTTGTGCAAAGAAAGGCTATGGGAAGGCAACTGCCACTGGCAAAATAGCAAAACAATGTGCAGCCACAGCCAAAACACCTTTACATTACACTACAAGAAAATTCAGGGCTGGCATGTACTGATTTCCTTCTATGCTCGAAGCTTATAACCAAGCTAGTTTATGTACATTTATAGGCTTATCTGAGTAGGCTTCCATCTTTGTTTAGGCCATTATGGGTTTTTCTCAATGTGAGTAGAAGTTAGCTCTCTGTTTCACAGTGCTATTTTGCAATTTCCTTTCTCTTTACATGTCTTTTCCCTGACCTGATAAATAGCTGTCTGAGAAGAGTATGTGCTTTCCTATTAAATGTCTGGGAAGACAGGTCCTTATCATGAAGGTAATGGGTTACCTCTTGGGAAAGGAATTTGTTTATACTACTGCAGTTGCCCATGTCAGTGTTGACACATGCCTGGGAACTCAACCTTTTATTTATTTGCTCCTTAGAAAAGTCGCAAGACACAATCGTTATCATTTTGCCTATTAGTGATGGATCTTTTTATCAGTATCCCTATTAGTAAGTTACCCTTCAAACAAGCTGCCAATTAAGAAGGAATGCATTCTGATCCTAAATAAGGAGGCAAGTGCTAGCTGCCTTAAAAGCATAAAAGGGCCAAGATTTCAGGCCATTGTTTGGTGTAGGCTATTGAGAAAGGGGCTACACAATCCAGTTGTGGACACCCCACTTGGGCATGGGGACTCCAATGAATGAAATAAGCCAGCCACTGTGCAGTGGCAGAACTGTCTTTGGTAAACTACAAGTCATATGGCTGCTTTGTGATATTAGACTTAGCCTTTATACTTAAAGCTATTCTTCTTTTATACTATTGCACTTTATACCTATTTCACTATGGCTTTTAATTTTTTTCCTTTTGCTTTAATAAAGTTTTGTAGCCATTTTTGTTTACTGCCCTGTCGTTGCCTTGGATAAAAACAAACAAACAAAACCCACCTCCACAAAAACCTTTTTTGAGGCAGGCAAACTGAAGAGCTTCCCAAAAGAAAGTCCAAAATTTGGTGCTGGATTTTTTTATTATGCTAAAGAAGAAGGTACTAAAAAAAAGTGTGCAAGTTTTGAGAAATGCAGCTGAAAATAATGTTCAATATAAATAGAATTGCAGTGAGTATATTTTGGGGCTCACTCTAGCATTTCTGCGGTAGTTCCCCGCACCCTGTGACAAACTGCCTGTGGTCTGTAGTCTGTTAACCGGAAAAAGAATGGTGACTTTTATGGCGTCTTAAAGAGTAACACATTATTTGGCATAAACATTTTTGTGGACTGCAAATATGAAGAAGTGGGCTACAGTCCCCTGCAACGTATGCTAACTGCCACAAGATGTTTTATTTGCTGCAACATAGCTCTAAATGGCTGACTTGCACAAATTGTTGCTTATGAAAGTGTTGATATAAAAAATGCTTTTACTATTCAAGTATTCCATAAAGAACCTCTCTATAATTAAGTGATGTGCTGGCTAATATTTTCATATGTTAATTTGTAAGATCTCCGTTTAATCAACGTTAGTCTTTGCATATGTATGATAAACAGAAGTCATCTGGAGAGCATACGCTAACAGCAGATAGAACAAGCGGAATCAGCAGAAAGATGAGGGTGAAAGAGCATGACATCTGACGTGCTGATGTGGGTCTGTGAGAATGAAGGTTTCTTGTAGCTGTTGTGTACTGTCAGGACACTTCAGATGCATAGTGGCCCTAAAAGGACTTTGAGGGAAAAGGTTCAAGAAGTGGTTTACTTCAGCCACCTCCTATAGCTTCGGAGGGATGTGAACCTACCTCTCCTTACACTGGCACTTATACATGCACCAGATGTGAAGAGGCATGATGTACAGTCCCATGGAGGGAGGGAGAGTAACCTGGAAGAAAGGAAGGAGAAACAGACCTTGAGCTCCAACATTTCTCAGTGAAGGCCCCAACTCCCTAATGACCCATCTGAGCTCTTCCTAGAGGCTATGGGTTTTCATGGCTTCTCAGAAGTCACATTTTGTATGACAGTAGCCAAGAAAGCAGAGGACACTGGCAAAAGCAATGTTTACTTGGAGAAGTGGGGAGGGGCAGACAACAGATGCCTCCTGCGTTGGCTGGGACTTTGAGAATCAAACTCCATTGGTACAAGATTACTGGGCCATGCACACTGATCTTTTCCTTTTCTTTAAGCATGCGTGCACACACACGCTTGGATAAGATTCCTCTATTTGGGCAAAGTAAGCAAGTTGCATTTGTATATTTGTACGCATGCATCCTTTCACCCACAAATGTTTATCTTTGTTTGTAGTACAGACTTGGTTTGCATATAGTCTATTGTTTGTATTGATGTGTAAATTGTACATCTAATTTGTTTTACACCACCCAGAGTAGCGATTTGTTAGATGGCCAGTATATAAATTGAATAAATGAAGTAAATGAATGTTAGGACTGGGGTCAACATTCATTAAAAATTGCGACTTGAATCTAGGTGTGTATTTCTGTTAAAATGAAGTACTGTAGTGGAATTTCAGGCAAACTAAATTATAATACAATCCTTATGTATTCTACATTGAAGTAAATGCTGCAGAGTTCAATGAGACGTCTACTCAGGTGAGAGTACATGGAGAGGCTGCTTTACCTTTCTGGGCCGGAGGGCTTCATTTGCTATTTGCTTGTGGATCCAGGGCTGCATATGTGTGTGAACACACGGATGCATCTGCAAAATTACACACACATATGTAGAAGCACACACACAAGTGTAAAAATGTTTAATTTATTAAGCAATGGGATAACAGGGTTATCAAATTGCAGCTATCCCTTGGAAGAGAGTATGGCTGTCTGAAACTGTGTCCCAGAATGCTTTCCTGGAAGCAATGCTTGGAACTGAAGCCAAATCAAAACCCAATTGAATTGACACAGGTGTGGGTAAGTGGAGAGCAGGGAATGGAGAGGAGTTGTCCATAGCGAAGGGAGAGATTTATTAAGAAGTACCCACGGTACTATTACTGAATGATGAGGTCTGAACAATAATAAAATAGTAATCACATGCTATTGAGTTGACTCCAAAGAAGTGATTTCCCAGTCCCCCCCCCCCTTTCTGTGGGTGTTCTGGGACCAGGTAGCTTGCCCATGGCCATGCAGGATGACTCTTCTTAGACACATCAGAGAATCAAACTCCTTACCTCTGGTAAGGAGGAGTTCTTTTGAGTTAATATTTCTTTGCTTCCTTTGAGTTAATATTTCCCCACAATTAATTTATGGGCAGGTAACAGACAAGTCCAAAACAAGCTCCAACTCTTGCAATGAACTACAGACCCTATAGTCCAATGGGTCAGTACAGTTGACTTTTCTTCCTTCAAATGCTGGCCAGTCTTGTGCATCCTCCCAGTGGTGGTCCTCCCGCTTTGAGTCTTCCAGTCTGCCTTTTATCCCCTGCCCAGCCCTCACTACAATTGTGCCTTCTCTCCAGCCTCACCCCCCCACACACACACAGGTGTAGTGTGCAGAGAAAGTGTGCCTGCTGCACTCCGTGAGGCAGTCTGCCCACTATGCTGGCCAGCCATGGCCAGAACAAGCTTACAATATGTGTTTTGTTTTCAGGTTTGTTATCTGCTTGTGAGCCTACCCCAGCTGGCCAGCATAGTGGGCAGACCAGCTCATTGGGCGCAGCAGGTGCCCTTTCGTCACATGCTACGGCTGGGTCCTGGGGTGAGGTCAGGAGAAAGCTGCCACTGCCCTTGCAGGCACAGCTGTGGAGGTGGCTGAGCTAGAGATAAAAGGTGAGAGGATCAGTACGCTGGCACCCATTTGAGGGGGAAAAAAGGTCTGTGCCAATCTGCCTCAAGGGGAGCTGATGGTGTCACCTGAAGAAGCTGTCAGGGTAAGATGGAACAGGGTGAGGTTCCAAGACATGAGTCTGGAAAGCTAAAGAGGCACCAAGCACTGCTGGAGACAATATAGACAAACAGCTGGCCCCCTTCCCTCCCACCTTGAGCCCTTGGTTCTCCAGCCAACCCTCTCAGCCTGATCTCTGCCTCCACGCCCAGCCATCTCACATGGCAGGTTCTGCCAGAACTCTAGTTGTGCCACCTAGAAGGGGGTGTGCATGAATGTTTCTTCTGTCAGCATCAAGGACTAGGGAATGTGGCTTCAGAAAGGCAGCGTGCTTTCTGCCTACAAAGCCTCTGGTAGTTTTCCTCAAGAGACCTCTCAAACAAGCTGTACTTACAAACTTTGTGGAGTGAAGTAACTTTGTGGTTCATTGCAGTAGCTGGACCTTGTTTTGGACTTGTCTGTTATGGTCCAGAAGGGCCTGTGTCCATAAGGATTTCTTATGTTCCCAGCTCAGCAGAGTCTCAATCTGACAAGAACTGTGTTACACCTGGCCTGGAGGGGTCCAGTCTTGCTAATGATTTTCCAGATATCAATCCAGGAGTTCCTTGGTCTGCAAAGGATGTTGTACCCACTGCCCGGGTCTGAGTCTGCTAAAGCCTATTTCTGTTCAGGATCAAGCTGAACCTGATTCTATAAAAGACTTGTGGTGCAAGTTAGTTTGCCCCCATCCCCACTTTAATAAAGCTCCTCTTCTGCAAAGACTCACCATCTCATCATGGAGGGGGCAGTGGGGGCAGCTCACACTGCTTATATGGTAAGTGTCTAGGTAGATTGACTGCAGTATGTGGGATGTGTGCTAGATATGACTGTTGAGGAGAATCCTTTTCAACACTGGATGAGCTATAGATGCCACAGTACAAGTACATTCAGAATTAAGAACACAGATTCCAGATGAAAAGATAAGCATCAAAATCTATTTGGAAAAAAACTAGTGAGACAGGAAGAAACCTGAAGTTCATTAACAGTCTGTTGGTGTTTGCTGGGGCTTAAGGGAGATAAATTCCGTTGCCTTATTAACTGTTTAGGTTGGAAGAAGTCAGTTCAGAGTATTATGAAGACATGTATGTGTTGTGAATAAGTATATGTTATATATTGAATTTATCATTGTGTTGAACAAGATTTTCATTTACACACCACTAATGAATCATTGTAATCAGGAAATGCTGTAGTGTATTGTGGGAATATTGAAGGATTCTTTTCATTGAGTTTTTGTCATTGCCAATAACTTTTCTGTACTTCCTATTTGATATAATTAGACATGATTGTTATAGCAGTTGAGAGGTATAAAAGAATGTTTGTAAATCTTCATGAATGGAACTATGAGCAGATTGGTCTGTGGGGTTCCTGACTAGAGAGATTCTTCATAGATAGATAGATATAATTCACATTTCATATAATGCCTCCAATATTCTATGTAAATTATAATGAATTTATCTGTCTGTCCGTCCATCTGTCTGTCTGTTTATCTATATATCCATCCATCTGTCTGTCTATGCAGGATCTCTCCACCCACAAATCAGACAGAACAATCTTATTATATGGACAAAATGAGCCAGGAAGCTCCTTAATGTTTTTTTTTAATCCATTTCAGGATGCAGTTCATCACTAAAATATACACATACTAAAGGGAATAAGAAACATAAATATTTTAACATTTTGGTTTCACCTTCTTCAGTTGCTGTAGTAAAAGAAACAGAATAGAAGAAAACAGAAGAAGAACAAGACAGAAATAACAGAAAATAGTTAAACTACAAAGTTAAAAGTAAACACTTACGGTTGTTATGTTGAAGAAACTGCCAACTTGATGCCTTGTTCCTGTATCATCTTATTATTATTCTTTGCTCACTGAACCATTTTTATCTTTTGTGATTTTTTTTTTAAAAAACACCAGATTTTTGCTTTAAACCATTCTATTTTATAGCTAGTGGTCATAAAGTATAACATTCACACATACCACTGGATCAGTGCTGTGGCACATGGCTTGCATAGTCTCAGCAAGGTAAGCAAAGCTGCGTTTCATGAAAAATGTTCTTATTTTTAAAAGGCTAATGTGAAGTAAACCCTTCATTTTGCCTGAGTGACCACAGCAGTATAAAAGGCAGCACTGGAGGTTTACTTTAGTTGATGATGAGGTAGTCCAAGGCAGGAACTACACATTTGCAGATAACCTCCAAAGAGCTTTTTTTACTCCTGGCTGTCTGCAAATCAGAGCAAAACCATTGAGAAACACATTTGGTTTAATGTTTGTGTTTTCAGGAAAACGGATGGTCATGGCAGTGGCTGAAGAACACGTTGCCAGCAGCAGACCGTGGAGGCCTCCCTGGCCATTGAAGGCACCAGTGCCCCCAACGTCCCTGTGGCCACGGTGCTTCCTGACTGCTGCTGTCCAGTTGTCCATGGAATAAACCTGGTGGACTGCAGAGGAAGCCCAACTGCCCTTCAAAATAGTGTGCATTCAGTGCCATTTTAAAACACTGTAGGGTTTGTGTCATGTGAAGTGATGCAGTTGCCTTTACCAGGCATGTAGCTGTGATGTCAAAGAAGTCCCTGTTCACAGGTTTACGTGGCAACCCTTAGCTTGGCATTGGTGCCAAATACCCAGAAACACAGAAAAGGTAGCGCAAGAAGCATTTGTGGCAAAATTAGCAGCAAAATCAGAGGCTGGTATATCGGCAGTGATTAAGGGACAGAACCTTAGAAAAGACTATGTAGTCTATGGGTTGCGGGTTGTCATACCTAGGTTGTAGGATTGCATCTTGAAATGTCCAGTTCTTTTATTAAATACTCATTGTAGCCCTAGCAGCTAAATTGTGGAAGCATGATGCAAGGTAGGATACCTAAACATACAATATATATGGAGCATAAAATGATCACAACTTTATTGGTTAAAGCTGCCCAGCTTAAGTGCAGTGTGGACAGCAGATCCAGACATCAGGAAACCCATGTGCCAATCAATAAACGCACCATTCCCAGTCCATCTGTTGAAGCAGGAAGTAAAACTCACATGGGCATCAGCCATCTCATCTTCATTGGTCACTTCCATCTGGGAGTAAGCTGAAACACCTATTCCAAAGCTGGTAGTATCTTTCACCAGATGGCCCATAAAGAAACCAAGGGACTATAGAGTTGGCTAAAGAAGAAATTGCAAGAGCAGGATTATAGTTCAAGATTAAGAAGATGAAAATCAGCATAATAAAACAATTATATGACAATGTTAGCAATAAATGTCAAATTGTTAAAGATTTTCTATACACCTGTCCAAATGGGGACTGCAGCCAAGAAACCAGAAGAAGACTGAGACTTGGGAGGGCAGTGATAAATGAGCTGGAAAGGATTCTTAAGTATAAGTTGAATCAGCATTTCCCATAGGAATGCATTGTAAACCAATTAATCCGTTCCGGCTGTTTTTTGTTCTTATGTCGAGGCACAGTTTGTAAGTTGAAGCATTCATTCCCATAGGAACTAATGCAAAAACGTTAAATCCATCCTCTGCCAACTAGGGGGAGAATATATATTTTTAACCTAAGTTGACCTAAGGTTAAAAAAAGGGCAGGAAAGGAGGGAGGGAGGGAATGAACAGCTTTTAAACAAAACACCTTTAAAACCAAGCACCTTTAAAACCAATTTTTGCATTTTAAAATTACAGTACCAGGCATTACTAGACAGTACCGGGCAGTCCAAAGTGCATTTCCCAATTTTTCCATTTTTTTTGTTCATAAGTCAAAGCTCTGTTCACAAGTCGAAGCAAAATTATGTGACCGAGCTGTTCATAAGTCAAATTGTTCCTTTTTGAGGTCCACCTGCAAAGATCTGACTCCTCTTGGCTGACTCAAGCCTTTACTAACTGGCTAACCAGGGAATGCACAGCAACTTACACAGGTATCATGTTTTCCAAGGAGTGCCCTGTGACACTGCCAGGAAGCAATGGTGGCCACCTTGTTCTGTTCCCCATCACAGAAAGATAGTTCGTCCCCCACTAAATTGGGAGCTGTTGCTTTGTTCAGCGAATGCTAGTGTTTTCACAGACCTTTGTATAGTCTCATGGTATATACATTATTGCAGTATTTTAAATGTCTCATATCAAACCATTGACTGTTCAATGATACTGTATTATGTTTGATACAAACAAATATAAAATACATTATTATGCAAAACGTAACAACATTTACATGTGGAACAAGGTACACACTGAATAGCATACATGAAAATAATGGGAGCAACCATACAGTTTCAGTCAGGAAAATACATTTTCTAGGATATCCTAAACCATAAAGGCTGCTGGATAACTGAGTGGTTTCTCTGGCTGTAGAGCCAGAGGTTGGGAATTCAGTTTCTTATTGCGCTTCGTTGACAGGGACAGGCCTCAATGAACCATAGGGGCCCTTTCAGCTGTGCAGTTCTTAGATGATGATGATGATGATGATGCTATCTAAAAAACAGAGCGACAAGTAGTACCTGCACCCACCTAAGCTAGCGGGTGCCTAAAATCAGAAAAGTTACAATAATGACATTATTAACCATTTGTTGCCGTTTCATATTGTCCAAAATCTGCTTGCCTAAGGTAGCTACCTCACTCTACCTAATGTTGGGGCAGGTCCTGGGAAATAGCTTATTGGCAGAGATGAGCACAAACCAGGAAAACATGGTGGTTCAGCATTTATTGCTACCTACAAACTATGAGCCACAAACTTTCACAAACATTCCAAAAAAAATTAACTGTTTCATGGTTCATATAATTTGGGAATTTCAGGAACCGTAGAATGCCCCTTGCATGAGTTAGAGATTCCAAACCCACAGAGAGTTTTCAGATGACTGTCCTCCTTACCCGTTCCAAGTTTGATGAAGACTGGATTTGAGATGTTTGAGTTATAGCCTCCCGAAACAGATCACCCCTCAGGAAAGCACTCTTAGCAACTGGCTAAAAAGCACTTTCCTGGTGGCACCTACTTTGGAGGACTATAACTTGGATGTCCCAAATACAATATATGCCAAGTTTGGAGGGGGTGGGGAGAAAAATTGTCCCAAAAGTTAGCCCAAGTTCTCGGCATGTGTGTTTCCCTGAACCATCCCCAAATGAACTACAAAATGTCCCAGTTTGTGGGGTTTTTTCCCCTCTTCTTCAAGGTGCATTTGGTGTGCATCTTTACTCATTAATATCACCCAAGAAAATTGAATTCTTCTACTCAATTCTGCATAACTTTATTTAACACATTTTATACAACAGTTTCTCTGAGTTGTATGGTTTAATGTGTTTGCTTAAGAACACAGATTTTTATCTTTATCAGCTCTTTTACATTAAACTCTTGCAATGCATTTAGTTCAAGAAACTCATGATGAATTTATGATGCCTGAAACCATAAGGCACATTTTCTCTATGCAAGTCCCATTGCAATGAATGTCAACAGAATGGTACATTCTCATTCAAATCCATTCATTTCCCTGGGACTTGAGAGATTTCATGGCTTCCATCCCTTTAGAGTTGACACAAACCTGATAAAACCATATCTGTTTTACTTGATTTTTGCAGACTTTTGCAGTGCCTTGTTTTGGAAGTTTCCCTGAAGGGTAGATTTCTTCCTGGTTTGAACATGCAAAAATGTAACAATGGCACTCTACATAAAAGCAAAGCAAAGAATTGAATATGTACAGAACGAACAAAAGCTTCTAAATGAGGCCGTGTATCCATTGTTAGCAAATTGCACAGCTGATCTCAGCCATTTTATTGCCTTGAAATGCTAAATAACCAAGTCACCCTTAATGAACTGTAAAACCATGATATTCATTCAATTGTGCCATATTGATTGCGGCTTGCTCTGCAACTGATCCATCATGCCAATTTAAAGTTCCTGACTGCTATGGAAGCAATAAATGTACTCAATGGTTCACAAGATCTATTGATAATTTTGTAACATGTTTCTAAGAACCTTGCAAGTAATCCAGTATTTGAAGAACTGTCGATAGTTTTACTCCCCTGCCTTTAATCAGCAGACGGTCTCAGCAGAATTTACTATTACCTAGTTTTGAATTGCCTTGGAGTTCTGCTTTTTGTCAAATACTGTGAAGAAATGGTATGCAAGAAAACCAGGAGAAAGGTTTTAATATTTGCTTTCAGTCCAATCTTATGCCTATACATATGTCATACTTTTAGGTGTTAGTAAATGTAAGGCCTTAAATTCTGGTCTTGGCAGATTCCTGCTTAAATCTGACTTAAACTATTCCATGCATGGCATGACTGCCAGCACTCACACTGACTACCAAGCAGACCATTTTGAGCAGGAGCGGCAGCCGGCTAAAAGTCAATGCATGCAGAGATCTGTCATTCCATTTGTATGCACCCAACAGTCTCCATTCACAGTGCCAGTGGCTAGAAGTCAATGGAAGCAGCAGTCAGGGATGTTGGCTCCTAGTCTGCTGACAAAAGGTACCTTAATTTAGGTGCAAGGAAGCAAACAACAACAACAACAATAACAAAAGAAAGAGGAAACTTCTTGGTTGAGCAGAGGAGATGCTCCATCTAGCAGTGAAGTCAGATTGTACTTTGCAAGATGCAGCCCTAATTGTTCCTAGAAGCACTAATGTGATCAATGTGTATACTGCACGTACATACACCAACATCGAGTCTCTGTTAAGTTAACTTTGATGGCATGGGAACTCCATGTACGATGCATTGTTGGACGGTATCAGAAACTCAGATCACATGGGAGGAGTCCATTATTAGGACCTTCCTTACATCTGCCAAAATTCTAGTTCCTGAGAGGGCCAGTGTTGTTATAGAAAAGAACTAAGCTATGGATTGATCAATTTACAGGAGGGAAAATGGTTCATGGGTCTCTCAAAGTAAGCATCTTCAACTAAGCATTAAAATTTAGCTAGAATAAAAATAATGATCTACCAATGAATCTAAATAGACTAAAAGCAACAACTAGGATCCCTCCAAGCAATGAACCAAAATCAACAATTATGTTAAACAACATCAAAACAAAATCTGCTTATTCTTTTAAAAAAAATGTTTCTAACTCCGTAAGGAACCAAATACAGATGGGGATAATCCGACGTACACATGGGGTGCCAACACTGAGAAAGTCCTTCCATGCACTTCCAGCAAACATACCAACTGAATTCCCAACAGCTCGGCAGGGCTACAGACAGTAGGACTTCTTTAAGGTGACACATTCATAGAGTTGCTCTAAGTTGGAGGTGATTTGATGGCACATAACAACAGCAACAACATACCAAGCACAGGCCAAAGGACAGCTTCAGCTGATCTTAAAGGTCACAGAGAACTAAGTGGATCTTCAAGAAGCATGATCCCAAGCTGTTTAGAACTTTTGAATTGCACTTGGAAACACATCTATAGTTAGAGTAGTGGATGTAATAAAGGGGCTACATAATAATAGCCCCTTTATTAAAACAGCAGAGGTAGAAGGGACCCTGTGGATCATCAAGTCCAGCTCCATTGAGATGATGAGGAAAAGAGAGAGAATGTGAAATGTGGAAATCGTGCCATGTTCGGGCATGAGAGCATATCCCAAAAGTTTGTATTCACTGGGTCAGATCAGAAAGAGGCGATATAATAGGTTAAAAAACATTTCTTGAACAGAGAAGCTGTCCTTGTAGCTGCAAGCTGTTGCTTTCCTGTTTTTGACAGTTTGTATTTTGGAATTATCGCTTAGAGTTATAAAAGAGTAACTTTTATTATTTTATTATACCACTTTAGAGATTCTCCTGATGTCAAAAGTAATAAAGTTTTACAGTTTTGTTACTACACCCCGTCTTCTGTTTTGCGAACCCCAGCCAGCAAACTGGGGGAAAATCTTCCCCTATACTGTTACTTTGGTTTGTTTACTTTGGATTTAAGCAATAGCAATCTGCACCGATGGACATTTTCCAGTGTTTTCAAAGGCAACCTCATACTTACTAGCACAGCAATCCAAACAGAATGAGTTCTTTTCCTCCATGGCTTGATCTTTCTCTCCTTCCTGGACTCCCTCTTGTGTGCCACATAAAGCCAGCCAAACAGCTGTTGCAGATGAAAACCTTAGGACAGCCTGAGGCTGAGAAGACGGCCTTCTCTAAGGCCTAGTAGTAAGATCATCATGCCCACGAGGTCCCTTCTGTTCCAGGCCTGTTTCAAAGTGCAGCACTTCAGTTACAGATAGTTTCTTACAATTAGGGACCTTTGCCTTTTCCCATACGGTGAGCTTGATTATCTGGCACCGTTTCTAGTAGTTACCACCTAGTATGAATTAACCAGCGCTAAGAAGATAAAGTAGGGATTCAGCCTGTGCTGGATGAGATTACACTGACCCTGAAAACTGCCATTTTCAGGTTGGGTGTGCTCCTGAATTCAGTCTTAAGCTTCAGCTGTAGCTGACAGTTCACTTAAACAAATGAAACTGGTATGCCAAGTGCACCTCTTCCTGACGTCTGATCTGGCTATAATAATAAATGCCTTAGTGACTTCCCATTTGGATGACTGAAATACAATCTATGTGAATTTGGAAACTTCCAAGGGGTCTAAAATGGTGCAGCCAGACTATATGGGCTGATTAGAGGCAACACCCAAATTCCTTGTTATGACACCTTCACTAAATATTGGTCCATTTTCTGTGCATGATCCAAACCTCTGGAGATGACCAACACTGTCCTATACAGTCTGCTTAAGGCTACATGATGGACCAAGAAATTCAGGAGATCTGGAATCTCTGCACAGCCATTACTGAACCCACTACTTAAATATCTCATATGTCTTCAAAACCTTATTAAAACTGCTGTAAGTTGGATGTGATGGCACATAAGAGTGACATATGAAGGAACAGATGTCCTCATATGAATCTGCCTTGGTCTTAGGCTCTTCAAGCATCCTCACAGGCATGTCTGTTGTTGTGAAGTCCATTTTTTAATTCTCAGTGTCAGTGTAATTTGTGGCTTTGAAATATGGTTGCATTGGTTTTGCTTCCTTTTTAAAAAAAAATAGTATGTTTGAAATGTATCTTGGGAACTGCAGTTGTAAGTGAGCATATAAATAGGTAAATACTGAGTTAATTATAAGTAGATATTTCTTGAGGTGTTTACAAGTGCAGAGTAACAGCAGAACTGCTCTTCTACACTACGATACTACACTAGTAGGACTTATCTCTGGGGATGATGAGTCTGCGTATCGGGACGAGGTATTACAGCTATCCCGCTGGTGCAAAAAAACACAATCTTTTATTTAACATCCAAAAAACCAAGGAATTCATAGTGGACTATAGGAAAAAAAGAGCAGACATTCAGCCACTGTATATAGATGGAGTTTGTGTGGAACAGGTGGTTGAATGTAAGTTTCTTGGGACTATCATAACAAATGACCTGACTTGGAGTGCAAACACCGCTGCGTTAATCAGGAAGGCACAACAACGGTTGTATTTTCTAAGGATTCTTAGAAAGCAACAATTGACTGAGAGTTTGTTAATCACCTTCTATCGGAGTTCGATTGAGAGCATATTATCCTACTGTCTCTGTGTATGGTTCATGAGCTGCACAGTGGCAGAGAAAAAGGCAATTCAAGGGGTGATCAAGACGGCCCAAAACATCATTGGCTGTTCACTCCTCTCTTTGGAAGAATTGTATAAGAACAGATGTAAGAGGAAGATATCTAACATACTGAAAGACTCCTCTCATCCGGGATATCAGCTCTTTAAACTATTACCATCAGGAAGGAGATTCAGGGTATTGAAAGCAAGGACAAGCAGATTCAAGAACAGTTTTTACCCAAGTGCAGTATTGAGTTTAAATGCGGGGGCCATAGGTTTTTGGTGGAATTTTAATTGCTGAGAGAAAACGGGGTATCTATATTTGGATGGTGAAAGTTGTGTATATTTTAACTTTTTTTTGTAGTGTTGTCCAGTTTTACCTTGGGGAAGAGCACCTCATTTCGTTGCACCCACTTGTGAGCGCAATGACAAATAAATTTCTTATGTCTTATGTCTTATGTCTTCTCTCTGAAATGAGATCATTCTTTTAGGCAATGGGCATGAAGGAAGGAGTGGTCTTTTGATGCATCAGATTTGCACCGTCCATTTTAGACTTCGGGCTAATGAGGGTCCTGAATAGCAGGACAGGGAGGTTTTAAGAACAACAAGTTTTCATAGAGCCTATTCTACTGTATTTTGTTATAACCAGACTGTTAATACCTAGACTCACATACAACACTGCTTGAATTACAGTGGGGTCTTGACTTGAAAACTTAATCCGTATTGGAAGGCGGTTCTCAAGTCAAAAAGTCTGTAAGTCAAGTCTCCATTGACCTACAGTGCATTGAAAACCGATTAATCCCGTAACAGGCCGTTTTTGTTCCATTTTGGTTTTTTTCTGGTCTGTAAGTCAAATCTCAGGCTGCAAGTCAAACCTAAATTTTGCGGCCAGAGAAGTCTGTAACTCAAAAAGTCTGTAAGTCAAGCCGTCTGTAGGTCAAGTGTCCACTGTAATCAAGAAGCCAAAAATCACAAGACTCCAAGAAGTATCAAAGCATTGTCTTTAACTGACTGAATTATTTGATTAGCATAATACTGTGTGCATCCCCTCTGCCAAAGGCCACAGAGGCTGGAATTCAATAATAATCCTGACTCAAAGAAACCCACTGAAATGGATGGGAACTTGTTAGTTACTATTTATAGAAATCATGGTGATTTCAATGAACAATATCCTGTTGTGTTTTTCTATTCATGAAACGATCTGTTGCAGAAGTTGGTTTTGGAACTTGCACACAGAGGTATATAGTATGATTTAATGCAAGCTGAAGCTCTGTCTACATTAATAAGCATTTTCTGCTATCACCATTGAAATATAGTTTATGTGAAGCAATGTGGGCCAGTCATAATGCCCTGGCTACATGCAAAAGGAATACTGACCGGTGGGTCTGCTCTAATTGAGACTAACATTAGGTGTTGCCGCCCCATGTAAGGATAGTAACTAGAGAATGTTGCCTATATAAATACAGAACATAGTGCTGTTTTAGCAGGCTTTCAGTATTGCTGAGTATGCTAATTCTATAGGATCAACAGCTTCATTTAGTAGCAACACGACTTTCTTCAATGTTCCAGCGTTATGCATGGTTGAAAGCCTAGAAATATTAGCACATATTTCATTTGATGTAAGAGCATATAATTGGGATGAGCTGTATTATAGTTCTACAATTATCATCAGTGGTGTTGTTGTTATTTCATAATAATAGAAATTACTGACAAACAATTTGTTCCATGGCCACATGGAAAAATTGTGATAAGCTGTAATTAAATCTGCCTAGAAGCAGCAGCAATTTAGGGTTGTTGTTTTTTCATATCAAGCAGGGAAGACACAATGTTTTACCTTCAGAGGCAAGGACATGGGAAGGGAAAGGAACTGCTTGGACCCATCCAGCTGCCATGAAATATGAAATACGCAAAAAATCAATATTAATGAGAAGCAGATCATGTCAGAGCCATAAATCTGATCTGGCTGCCTCCCCGGTCTTTCCTCCTCACACCCTAACATACATATTTCACAAAGTACGGAAGCCAGCCAAGGACTTAGTTCACAGATGGGCCATTCTGCTTGCTGCAAACTTGGAGGAGAGCAAAATGGCCCCGTTTGCCAGGCGGTGAACTTTTCAAACACTTACACCATATGTGTACTGGTGATTGGATGCTGTTTTTCCAACAAAATGAATTACGGATGCTCCCTCTGGTCCAAACAGGCGCATTTTCAATTTTCTTTAACTTCATGCTCTCACAGCTTATTTTTCCTCCTTCCCTCCCTCCCTCTCTCATTCCGCTCCCACCTCAACTAAAGCCAGGATTGTCTGTGAATCTTCAGGTTTGGTGAAGGAGGAACAAGGACAAATGGTCAAACAGCCTCTCCCTAAAGAGAGCGCTGCCTTTAATGAACCCTTCTGCTTGAATTAGTGAGTGTCTTGAGGGACCAAACACTTTGAGGGGTGGAGAGAAGAGGGGGAGAGGCTAGGAGCTCTCTAAATGAGTGCAAGGTCTAAACGACATGAATTACTAGTCCTGTAGGAAATAAAATGGAAAACTGCCCAGGCTTCTTCTGCCCAGGGAAGCTGCTCAAAAGCATTTATTGCAATGGAGTTTTTAATAAACCCACAGAACTGAAATTATCCTTCAGCTTGCCATTCATTTAAGTGTGGGGACTAAAGCTATTTTAAAAGGCTTAAGGGGGCCTGAGCAGTTACCCACAGAAAAACAATCCCGTTTACTCCTTTTATGGAGCAGGGCTTTAGAAACTTCGGCTAAGATAATTTAAAGGAGAAGTGGAAGATGTCAGCCTAACCTCTAGAAATGTGGAATGCTCTTCCTGAGGTGAGCCAGGGAGCTAAGATGCTTCTCTATGGGATCCTAAGATCTAAGGGAGCTAAGATGCTTTTCCACGGGACCCAACTTCAGCCCCAAAAGGGCAAGATGAAAATTGGTGCAGCTTACTTAGGTCTGTCTTGCTCCCATGGGTATCTCAATAGCCTTTATAAGGTTGCATGGCAGATGCCCATTTTGATCATCTGACCACAATCTCTGTTTCCAAGGAACTGTATACCATGATAATCTCTCCATGATAGGACTTTGGGGGGGAAAAACAACAACTAATGGCACGTGATTCAGAGCTAGAAATAGGTTACTCCATATTGGTCACTTGGGACCTGGGGAGGGGGGGAAGCAAAAGTGTGCTGCTTAATACCACTCCATAGCACTTAAAGCACTCCCTAGATGGTTTATAAGTTAATTATGTGGGCTACACATTTGCCCTCCCCCCCCAGCAAGCTGTGTAGTCCTTTTACCTACCTCAGAAAGATGGAAGGCTGAGTGAACCTTGAACCCCATGTCGTGAGAGCAGTTTTGGCTGCAGTACACCACTGAGTCATGAGGCTCAGTAGCATTCCTTGCTAAGCAGAATCATAGAATTATAGAATCATGGAACTGTAGATCTGGAAATCACCATCATCACCATCACCACTGCAAGGTGAATTGAGTCCAATGCCCTGCCAAAGCAGGAAATCCACAGCTCATGAATCTCTGTCAGGAGGCCTTCTAAGCTCTGGTGAAAAACCTACAACAAAGAAGAGTCCACCACCCTTCCAGGCAGTCCCTCTCATTGTCAAAGCACGCCTACTGATGAGGTCTTCTTCCTAATGTATTGGTGACATCTCCTTTCTCATAATTTGAATCCATTACTTCAGATTCCTGAGAGCAACTGTGTAAGAACTAAGGGTTGAGAGTACCTGGGTAAGAATTAAGGGGGAGAAAAATGTGAGGAATGTCATTGTGAGAGTATACTACAGACACCCAAGCCAGTCTGAGGAGTCGGATGAAGCCTTCCTGGAGCACATGGTCACACATTCAAAATGAAAAAATGCAGTAGTAATGGGAGATTTCAACTATCCTGATATATTTTATTCTTGAAGGCTTTCACGACTGGGATCTGATGGTTGTTGTGGGTTTTTCAGGCTCTTTGGCTGTGTTCTGAAGGTTAGAAAGAACAAGGGTGGTGGAATCTGCTTCTTTGGAGATTTTTAAGTAATGGCTGGATAGCCATCTGTTGAGAGTACTTTGATGGATGTTCCCACATGGCGGGGGGTTGGACTGGATGGCCTCAGTGGTCTCTTCCAACTCTAGGACTCTGTGACCCTTCCCTCCAGCAATATTAAAAAGAAGCTTGCTCCATCTTTACATGACAACTTTTCAAATATTTGAAGATGGCTATTGTAGTGCCTCTCAGTCTTCTCTAAGCTAAATGTACCCATCTCCCTCAGCTGTTCCTCACACAACTTGGTTTTCTTTTTTGTTGAAGCTCTGCTGGTGTTTGTGGACAAACACCAAAAAATAAGAAAGTTTAAAACTCAACAAAGCCTGGCTCCCAGCACTGAAAAATACAGCCTACAAAATGTCAACAAACTCTACCTAGCTACAAGGACCAGTAGCCAGGGACCTGTCCTCTAAGCTTTAAATAGGCCATTGAGATTCTCACAGGGCAGATGCTGCTTATGCTACACTGCCCTAAGGTGATTTGTGTATCCTTGCCTACTTGATTGGCCTTGGATCACCAAATGAGGATTTGTACCTTTTCTTCTTCAACCTTAACATCCTGCCATTGCAGGGATAGCCTAGACTTGTCTTCTTTTCCTGATGCAACCACCTCGCTAATTCTAAGAGCCCCGAAGAACGTCACCAGTGACGCTGCTTCAAAAAGGACCTTTTCATATCTGTCCCTACATAAGAGTGCCCACTGTTTACATATACATTCCAATATCTGAGGTGATATAGGGCCCCTGGTGTCTTGAACTCTACCCCTCTCTTTGGACCATCCTTCTATCATTTTTCTAATACGGTAATCCCCTGAGTAATCCCTAAAGCCATTGATTTTTTGTATAATAGGCCAGTGGAGACAGTCTACCTTGAATGGTTCCAGGTGCCAGTCCCTTTCTGGTTAACTGTACAATAAATTGTTGTAAATGTTCAACCAGTGCCAGCCAATCCGGCTCCAGGTTGACAATCTCCCTAAATTCCTGGAACTCTATACTCACAGCCGAATAACCCCTCCTTGTCCTTGGTGCCAGGGCCAAACCTATCGCTCTTGATGCATCTTCACGCCAATTTGCCAGACCTCCGGGGGCAGCACTTCAGGAAACTCCTTGGCTCCGGGGTCTAGCTCCCTGAATAGCTCGATCTGTTGGAGTGACAATGCATCAGCTATCCTATTTTCCAGACCGCTATTGGGAAAAGTTCTACAAATGTCAGATTTCTGGTGATACCATTTTGATGCCACTTGTCAGGCCAAGTGCCTGTGCACCACCTTCCTTTGAAATAAATACCGAATCCTAAGGATCCTGCTGCATCTGAATGGACTTGGAAATGAGCTTTCAGTCCAATTTTGCCTCTCTAAAAGGAGTTTTCATTAAAATCTGCTAAAAACTGACTCCACGCTAATAGATCTTCCTTCATTCCACGTGTGGCTCTGTTTCTATGCATTGGTCAATGTAGACTCTGCATAGCAGTGCACAATCGGTGAAGAAATGCCTGTCTCAGGGCCACCACTCTACAGGCAAAATTCAAATAGCCTACTATGTGTTGAAGCTCCTGCAGCAACACCTTTTGCCTCTGCAAGAGTGTCACTATCCTGGTTCTAAGATCTGCTAGCTTATTATCAGGCAGCCGTGATGCTTGCTGTATAGTTCAATTCCTAGGAAAGTGAGGGGCGTGGTCCCTCAGTTTTCTCCTGGGCTAAGGGTAGTCCCAGCTCTTCTGATAATGTTTGGAAGCTATCCAGGATGAACCTACACCTTCTTGGGTTCTTTTCGCCACAGAAAAGGTGGTTATCAAGATAATGGGCTGTAGATTTACAGTCCACCGTACACCTAAGCTTCCATTCAATATATGAGCTGAATCACTCAAATGCAGCGCAAGACACTGAACAACCATCGGTAAGGCCCTGTCAATGTAAAAAGATCCCTGGAAATGGAATCCTAACAAGTCAAAATCCTTGGGGTGCACTGGCAAAATTCGAAACACTGATTTTATATCGCATTTGCCATTTCAGCCCCAACACCACATTTCCTAACCATGCACACAGACTCATCAAAAGAGCTGTAATGCACTGTACACAATTCTAGAGGGATAGCGTCATTGACTGATGCTCCTTCCGGAAAGGACACGTGATGTATTTGCTGGAATTCATCTTGGGCCTTTTTGGGCACAATACCTAGTGGGGAAACCCTCAGGTTCTCCATAGGTAACGTAGAAAAGGGGCCAAGAACCCTTCCTTCTTTCACCTCCTTATTTAACTTCCTCTGAACCATGCTTTCCATCCCGCGCACCAATCAGAGGTTCTGTGCAAAATATGCCCTGCACTCCCCTGTTGCTGGGATTTGGAAGCCATATTTAAAGCCTTCTAAAAGATAAATAGTGTCCTCTCTACATGGATAGTATTTTAACCAAGCTTCTAAATCTTCATCCTTAATTGGGTTGGGTCCCTTTTCCAGGCACACTCCTGCCATTGTTGGGCTTTTTACCACCTCCTGTGCCCTTATTCTGGTGCTGGGCATCTGCGCTAAAACAGGATGAATTGGGGTGCTGACCTCTCGTCTTCCTTATCTAAATCCTTTATCTCTACATTTCTGTTTAATAATTCGAATAAGTCCATGCTTCAACCCTTCATATCTTCTCTTGTGTCGCTGGGGTGAGATGACCCGGGGCATCAAGTAATCCCCATATGGCAAAGCACACAATGGGACAGTATTGTAACCTGTATTGGATACGGAAGGGTAAGGTCAAGCTCCTACGCTAGCCGTAGTATTAAGTTGGGCTGGCAGTGCTAGACTGGGGTATGGCATGCCCCAGCCACTGAATTGTGGGCTGGCGTATGGCCATGCAGTGCTGGGAAGCCCCATGCTCTGTGCATTGTAAGGTGTGTAGAGTGCCTAACTGAATTGACTGCCACTGGCCCACGGCCATGCGGGGATCAGTGCGTAGGTGCCCGGTGTGGCGGTCAACTAACCTGATGAAGGCGAAGCCATGTTTGGACCCTCCGTAATGTATGGTATGTCAGGGCCAACTTCAGCTACTTCTTCCTGGACCTCCTGGCACTCAGTCGCTGTTACAGTCATTGCAGGAGTTGACAACCTGCTCCCTCTCTCTGAACACCGTGACTTTGGTGTTGAAGAAGCACCTTTGGCCTTGCTTCTAGTGGTCCCCTCAGGTAGCTGCTATGCCTCAAGAACAGCAAACTGTGTCATTAAATAATGTGTTAGAGCCTTGAGTGGCTCCTGGCATCCCTAGCTGATCTGCGTGGCTGAATCTCAACTGACCGTGGAGCTTGCCTTGCAAGCTGCTCCGCTTCTAAGGCAGAGATTTTTTTCTTCTTGAAATTCTTGCCACATGGGCCAGGATTCCTCATCTGAAGAGGACTGAGGAGGTGGCACCTGTGGAGCTGGCCGATTCTTGGCCAGCTGTTTTCCCTTTTTGTTACACTAGTCCTTCCTTGATGCTATTATGAATCAAGGCTTCCTACTGATTAATTGGTCCAGCTTCGTTCAGTAATGCAATTGCCAGCACTGTTGTAAAAGTTGAGCCTAGGTTTCCAGCTAGCACCCCCTAGGATAATAGCAATAGTTTGCACCAGTAAATTGGGAGTCTTTAATATTTCTTACATCTTTTTTTAAACAATAAATTGCTGATTTTCCTTCAATGAATGGAATTGATGAAATTTCTTGATTGATCACTCCTTTAATTGATTATTGAATAAATTTTCCAAGCCACTCTAAATTGGTTTACCACTTAAAATAATTAATTAATCAATTCTATGATTTGCAGCTAATTAATCAATTGCATATCTAATTAACTTACTATACATGTAATTATTAAAATTAATTTATTTAATAAATTGACCGTCAATTAATTGGTATTTACATTTAATTGCTGCTATTTAATTGCTAACTTAATTCCTAACTATTATTATTTTAATTAATTAATTAATTAATTATATTACTTTTTAATTAATATTATTTAATATTAATTATTACTATTACTGCTGCTGCTGCTGCTGTTACTACTACTACTACCACTACTACTACTACTACTACTACTATTATTATTATTATTATTGTTGTTGTTGTTGTTGTTGTTGTTGTTATTGTTATTGTTATTGTTATTGTTATTGTTATTGTTATTGTTATTGTTATTGTTATTGTTATTGTTAGGTTTCTAAGCCCAATACAAAAAGGGCCCGGCTTGCATCCCAATCCCTTGCAAGCCTACCTCCGATGTTGCAATATATAACTAGCTGCAGGGGGGAGGGGATAGGGAGAGAGGGTGGTGCAGCTTCGCTCCAACTGCTGAGGCCTTGATGATGCGCCTAGCACACTTGCGTCAAAAGTTTTTCAAAGCCGAACGGGGGTGTCGTGCCAGGCCAAGGTCCATTAACCACCCAAACCCCAGTGCTGCTGCCCTGATCCTACACTCTCATCCCCAATGCTCTTTAGATTTCTTAAAAACAGCCTGTTATTATTTATTTATTTATTTATTTAAACAAACAAACAAACAAACTGTGGAACCATTCGCACCTAAGCACAGCCAGTGTGGGCTGCGCCCTTGCTGCTGCCTGTTTCCCCTTCTAACCCGTGAATAGAACTATTAAAATAAAGGGAAGGGAACCAACTAATTCAAATAATATAAGGACAACAGCACCATGGGAGGGAGCCAGTGCTACCCTCCCTTCCTGCAGGAAGAGTGAGGCAGCATAGATTGCATATCGAGCCGAGTCCTCTTTAGCTTGCCAAGCCAGGAAAAGGAGGAGGGCGGTTAAAGGGGAGAACGCCTCTTAAATAACCTGGCATCGCCCCTCCACTCAAACAACTCTCAAGAGACCTTAGAGTCTCGTGCCATCCATGGGGGGGAAGAAGAGTGAGCCACGCTGCCCGAAGCAACGGCTCGGCAGCTGCTCCGGCACAATCTCTTCCCCTCTAAACCCCTCAGCATCCTATTCTCTCTCTGCCCATCCTCTCTCCCAACCACCCCCTCCCCACTGCATCCAAGGGCTGTGATATGCTGAGCGCAACAGAGATCAGTGTTGCCCTTCATGTATGTATAGGTTTTCCATCAATTCTGCCTTTATTCCACTCTACACATTTGTATTCTCACAATAGTTAGTTTGAGTGATAATGATGGGCCCATAATCACCCTGACAATTTCATGGCTATGTTGGGGGTTGACCTGAAGTATTCCCTGTCTTGTTCCAGTGGTTTAATCACCATTCAGGAACTGGTTTGAATAGTATATATGTACCAGTTAGCAGCTAGCTCCCACAAATAGAGGCATCTTTATTTAAGTGACCTCAGTCAGCATGGATTTATTGGCCACTGTGTGAGATAGAGCTGGGCTTGATTACAGATGTTAGACAGTGAAAGGGATCAACATTCTGCTTTCGGGGAGAAAATAGATAACTTCTCTCTGAACTTCCCAGTTTTAAACACCTTGTTCCACGAAAACTGAACAACTCTTAGAAAAAAATATTTTAGAAGTATATGTTTTCAGTTCTTTCTTTCTTTCTTTCTTTCTTTCTTTCTTTCTTTCTTTCTTTCTTTCACAGCGACCCATATCCTATATAAACTGCGCAACTTTTGAAGGCAAATTGGTCCAAATCATCATAAGAAGTCATCATTTGAATTACTTGGGATGCAATTGATAATGTTTCTGGTGACAACTTAACCTGGGGCAATTTGCCACCAAATGTTACATTATTTGTACTATCATTAGATAAGAGGAGCTGAGCAAATATGTAGTGTTGGTGATAATTAATTGTTGTCATATCAGATAAGCTCTGTAGCTAAATTTCCTATTCATATCACTCTGTCCTTGTAGTGTTATCATGCAATTTGCGAACGTAATTTATATCTAACAATATCTGTATTTTGTATTTGAAAATAGTAATGCCCCACATTTCCTCATAGATTCAAGTAGCTACAACAACAGAATCATGATGTGTCAAAGATATAGTTAATATATAACTGCAGTAAACAAATGCATATAATTTACAATATGTAATTAAAGAACAGAAGAAGCAGCTGGCACATACAGAAAAAAAAATGAAAAGCCAGTCTTCAGTGGGAACCAAAGGCCATGAAAAACAAGATGGTTCTCTCATGGTATCAGTAAATATATCAGGAAGGAAGGGGTTCTTTAAGCTTCTGTGTTGGAAAAGCTTGGGAAAGCAAACAGAAGAGAAAGAGTATTAAGCTCTGAGATATCAAGGAATTGGATGCTCCTGACCTCCCAACATTTCCCCTTTACTTGTGCTTTACACTTGAATGAGGTACATCTATGAATATTAAAATATGGCTCCTATCATGACCGCCATTTTGTTTGGCCCTGATGATCCCTGAAATGTAAGGATTTAACAATTGTAAGGATTCTAGAACCATGAACCGGATGGATAATATATATTTCCTGCACTCCCCAAACAGTGGAAAATAGACAGTGAGACTTCATGTATAGGATGTTGGCCTCAGAGAGCCTTGCCAGGTCTCGAAGCTGATAACCTTTTTAGTGGCGTCCACCAGGAGAAGACCCCTTTCACGCTCTTCATTTGCAATTGTTCTTCATCTATGGTAGAACTGTTTTAACCTATGTTTGCATTCTTCTTTTTATTCGGCATTCTCTTTGCGTTTTTGATCTGTTGGTGTTGCTGCTCATTTGTATGCCCCTAAGAAAGTTTTTTTTAAAAAAAAAACATTGAAAGGTAGGGTTAATAGTTAATAAATAAAATAAAGCAAGATTAAATAAATAAATAAATAAATAAATAAATAAATAAATAAATAAATAAATAAATAAATAAATAAATAAATAAATAAATAAATAAATAAATAAATAAAAATACTTTTTGCATTCACCTTTGAGAATATCATAAAAGAAATCTACAGACTGATACCCTTGGTTTTAAAATCCCACGGATAACACATCCCCCGCTGCCCCCTACCAAATATGCCTGGAGAATCCAACAAGGCTTTGCTCTACGGCCTTGCTTCTCTTGTGTACATATGCACAGTATGCTTCTTGCCATTCAACTTCAAATAAAAAATTAACCACAGTTTACTGCACACCTTCCTTTTCTTGTTCCATAATAGTCTAAAACTCTGTCAACCCATACCTAATATACCGAATATACTACAACAGCCTTTATTCCTCTGTATTTATTTATTTTCTTTTTTTCCATCCTGGGCTTCAGTAATCTTTGTCAAATATTTATACTTCCTAGTGGTAGCCCATTTCATCATTACTGCTCCTTTCACAATTTGTATTTTCATTGGTTTTTTCTTCTCTCCTATTGCCTCCTCAAAACCATCCATTTTTAAAGTGTTGAATGATTTATCCTTTTCTAAGTAAAACACAAATGGTTTTGTCACTTTGGGAACAATATCACAAAATTTCACATAGTATTATAAGCAGTTGCAGTTCTCAACACCATCAGAGTTACAAAAAAACAGCAATATTAGGAACAACATACATACTATACTGATATTTAACAGATAAATAGATTTTTAGTTAAAACTTGTATCTGTTATATAATACCAGTCAATGTTTTATTGTTTTGATTGACTGTGCCTGGAGTTTTTGAATAATAATAATATCCAAAATCTGTCAAGGAGGCACAGTGGGGAATCAAACTTCCCACCTCTGGTTTGCAGCCCAAGACCTAAGCTGCTGAGCTATCCAGCAATACATAAAATAGATTTAAAGATAGGCTTAAGGTAGGCTTACATGCTTTTCAAACAATGGCTATTATCCTGTTGTGAAGCTTCACCTGCACAACAGGAATGACATTACCCTCAGCAGCAGATTGCCATGAATTTTTCCAGTTTCAAGCTGCATGACTTTGTCTCACTGTGTACAAGTTGCACACATCCCCAACTTTGCTTTAAAAAATGATTTTTTTTTAAATCTGTAATTCATGTCAGTCTGCCACTGATGATGTCATTCTCATTGCTCAGGTACAGCTAAGCATTAGGATTCTGGCCCGCACATGTTAAATATGTATCACCATTAGAGATGGAGATGAAGGAAAAAATGGTGCTTCATCTTGGTTTGTGGGTTGTCACACTTGATGATCCATGAACCATGAATTGCCCTCCAGTGGCCTGAAGAAGCACAAATCAATTTTACAGTTAATCAGTTTTTTTTAATTTTAGACAGACCAAGCAAAGACAGCGAGGGTGGGGGATTGCTTGGTTCCCCTTTTCCTCCTCTTCCTATACCCTCAGTGGGCATTGGAAGAGGAAGGAAGCTTGATAGAAGCAATCCCCCCCCTCCTGCTGTCAGGCTTTCCCTCTGTATGTCACAGGGGCATAGAAAGACAGGGGAAGCCTGAGCAAACCAACCCCCCCATTTTTTAAACAGGGGTGGGGTGGGATTCCCTTCAGGCAGGCTTTAGCAAGCTGCCCAAAGGGAAAACCCCTCTCTACTTATGCCTCTGAGGAAGAGCTGATCCGTGGGGGCATAAGCAGATAGGCATAGATGAAGGGATGAATATAAATGGGTTATATTAATTGCTTCGTATTTGTCGGGATCTCTGGACCCCAAAAATACGAAGCAATGAACATCTGACGAATCAGGGATATTCATTGAATATCCTGATTCGTTTTTATATTTCCCCCCCATGTATAGTCACCATTCATTCAGTCTTTCTACAGCTACACTGTAGTCATCTCTTCCTTTCTCTGGATACGTACTGGGGAACGAAGAGGAGCATGTTTTTCTGGTGTCACATCTGTCAGGCGTTTTATCAAAATGTATCTTTCATGGATCTTTTTTCTGCTGGATGAAGACTCCACAATTTAAACATGCAATCAGGACTAGGCTCAGGTTTATGTGTTGTTCGCTGTGGCTTTTATCTGAATTGTGCATCTTCATTGAGAAACCCTGACGAACCGGGCTCGTTTGTGGTTCATTTCATGACCCCGTTCAGGGATCCTGTTTTGCCAAAGCAAAAGAAGTCCAATTGCCATCACTCAACCACCAGACAACCTCAACCTCACCTGAATAACTGAGAATCTTCACAGATACACAAACTGGTTCATTTTTCCAGGGGTTTGTGGAGGTTCATGGTTAGCCATGAAACACAAGTTATCATGAACCACTGATTTTCTAATTCATGCTCATCTTTAGTCTTCTCTATTACAGTGAGATTACTTGTTTTTTCTGTTTACATTGTAGCCATTATTTCTTACTTAGTCTTTATACATGTAAACTTTTTTGTTTGCAATATATCTCAGGTGCTTTGAACTTACAGTGACGTGAAAAGGGTTTACAAGATATGTGAGATATTTAAGGAGCGTTTTTGCCAGTGCCAGTCCTAATGAGTTTCTATGGTTGAACGCAGAACTGAACCTAAGCATCCTGAGCCTCAGCACATCACTCTGTTCACTGTACCACATGGGCTCTCGATATATGTAAACGGCTACATGTGCTAATCTGCTCTTTGTTTTACCCTTTCTATTGCTGATGCATTTAATTTTTTTAAAATTAAAGTAGACAATATGCAAGTTTCCACCCTAAATACGTAACTGTTAGTGAGATATACACAGACTTCCCATTATATGTAATCAGTATATGCATGGTAATGACTAATAATAATTATGTGCCATCAAGTCTATTCCAGCTTACAGTGATACTTTTCAGGGCTTTCTAAGTAGAGAGTATTGAGAAGTGGTTTGCCATTCCCTTCTTCTGGATGTGCTCTGGGACTGTACAGCTTGCCCAAAGCCACACAGGCTGGCTCTTTTCAGGAGGCATAGTCGGGAATCCAACTCATAACCTCTGGCTCTGCAGCCAGTTGCCTAAATCACTTAGTGATGATGATTAGTCAACATATTTTTCAATATCTACCTTAGCTTGAGGAAACATGTGGCCTTCCAGATGTTGTTCGACTAGAACTCCCATTAGCTGTACCCAGAAAAGCCTTCACCTTCCTGAACATTCACCTACGGTTTTCTAAGTGCTATCAAGTAATTAAAAGACAAGGTTGTCCCCACCTGCAATATCCTGATCTAAAATTTGGAATATAAAAGGGGGAAAAAAAGAATGGGGGAAGGGGAGATAAAGGCAAGC
Source organism: Pogona vitticeps (assembly GCF_051106095.1). NCBI lineage: Eukaryota > Metazoa > Chordata > Lepidosauria > Squamata > Agamidae > Pogona > Pogona vitticeps. The sequence continues at coordinate 155,215,755 of NC_135783.1, forward strand.
ATATTTATCTGTCAGCATCATATGATCAGGACAGGTGGGTCTCCCTCAAGTTGTGCAAATACAGACAGGTATACAAAGTCAGTTAAGAGTGGTCTTAACCGACCAGATAGGCGGGATATAAAATAAATAAATAAATAAATAAATAAATAAATAAATAAATAAATAAATACATAAATAAATAAATAAATAAATAAATAAATAAATAAATCAAGAAACAAACAATATTTTTATTGGAAGCAACAATAGCTGGAGGGCCTCAAGTGTACCAGAGCAGCCACTGCAAATGGAGAGTACATTTTGAATCTTGCTGTTGTGATGGAAAACAATGGAGACAACAAAATACCTCATAGTGTTTTTAAAAACAATGACTGGGAACTGGTTTTGCCTGCATCTTCCTTTTCCCCCCACCCTCATTATGCTGAAAAATGTATTTAGGCAACACCCCCCCCCCGCCAATATTTCACCACACCATATGGAAAACAAAATATTGTTAAAAATACAACAGAATCTACTTGGATGGTCACCTTGAAGAGAAGGGGGAAATTGCTTTGCCAGCATGCTGAAAATCAGTGGACTAGTATAGTGAAGGATTAAGATGCACCCGGTGTATGAAAGCTAAATGAAACTGTTACATGGAAAATTCAAAGGCTGTTTCTGTTGTAAGGAAATGCTGTACAGCTGTTTAGATTCCCCCCACCCCTTTGCTGCCCTGGGGGGGGGGGAGAGGATATAGAATGCATGGCTATACTGCTTTAGGTTTACAGTGTTGCAGTTCAAGAGGAAAACGAAATTTATGATGCCCAGGATGAAGAAAGTAAAAGACTGAACCAGGGCAAATAAAAATATCAAGATACATGAGGGGAAAATATTGTCCTATTTAGATTAACAGCATTTTTAACTTTCTCTCAGAAACGTTCAACCACAGATGGGCAGGAACAGGCAAGGGAAAGAAAAGCTGGGTGGGGCACACAGCAAGTTCATGGTAAGGACACAGGTTGCCCTAAGGGGCAAATAAACTCATTTGACATTGCACAGTAACAAGTACTCAGCAATAGAGCCTGCTGAACTTCACAGTGGGTTTGAGAACAAGACCAATTTTTTGTTCTTTTTTTTAACCTATGTAGAAAACTGTGTCAGAAAAATTCCAGAAAAAAAGGCTGTGCTGATACACATAGACATCAAATCAAATCCAAAACACACATGGCCAATACTATTATTAAGATCAACTGTGAATTCGCACCTCTGCTTGGATGTACACCTTAACATGGTGAAGGGGTTCTGGGTGATTTGATGAAGCTGAGAACAAAGCCGTCAGGGGGCCAGGCTCCATTACGAGCCTGGATTTCTAGCAGGGTCACCAAAGGCAGAATGGTCACAGCTGAGACACCAGAGTAAGATGCATCCACTTTCTTCAAGGGTAACAGCCACATCAGCAGAAGAAAATGGATAGATCCAATAATGATGAGAATGGCAACTGGGCAGCAGTGATAGCTGAAGGTGGCACTGACAGAGGAAGCAGCAGCAGTGACAATACTTGTTAGCACTGCACAAAGGTGGCAATGGTAAACTCCTGCTAAATTTTCCTTATGAAAAATCTGTGATGAGACAGTCCAAAATGAAACAGGAGATAGTGTTTGAAGATGCTGGAAGATGACTTCCAGGTCAGAAAGCACTCAGTCAACCATTGGGGGAAGAGCACAGGATAAGTAGGAATAGCATTATTGACTATGATGCAACCAGATTAAAACTGAAAGGATGTCTAGTGATTGATGTGCAGCAAAGTGAAAGGAAAATCTGAAGCTGCACAATAGATACAATTGGAACATGGAACATGAGAAGTCTGAAATCAATGTAAACTGGAAGAAATGGAATGTAGAAACAACTACAAAGTGTTCTACTGTAGAAATGACAAACTCAGAAGAAATGGAGTGGCTTTGACATTGAAGCAAGATGTAGCAGAAGGCGTTAGGGGCTATAATGGATAAACCAATCAAGTAATATCAGTCAGACTCCAGGGAAAACCTATCAACATAGCCGTAATTCAAATATATACTGCATCTACAGATTTGGAAGAAGATAAAATTTAAAGGTTTTTGTGCAAGTGTTCAAGAGAAAATTGATCACAAATCAAAACAAGACATGCATATATGGTGACTGGAATGCAAAAGTAGGAAACAAAACAGAACCAAATGTTGTTGGAAAATTTGATCAAGAGGACAGAAATGAAGCAGGAGAATAACTCATAGGATTATGTTAAACCAATAATCTGTTATTTGCAAATACATGCTTCAAGCAACCAAACAGATGCCTGGACATGTGAGTATTACCAGATGGTCAATATAGAAATCAGATAGACTACGTAATTGGAAACAGGAGATGAAGCTATATTCTCTCTCCAAAATAAGAAGCAGATTGTGGTACTGATGATGAACTGCTAATATCCAACATCAGAGTAAAACTTTAAAAGAATACTAAAAAACTGTAGTGACAAAATATAATTAAACATTTAATTTAAAGTTCACATAAAGAACAAATTTGCATTACTAAACTCAACTGACAGTGAACAGTGGACTGAAATCAGAGGTATTATTAGGGAAGAATGCAAAAAGACAATTTCTGCAGTAAAAAGAAAAACCTAGCTGGATGATGGTAGAAACACTTAAAATTGGAAAGCACAGACTAGAAGCTGAGGTAAAATGTGACAGAAATAGAGTCAGAATATGGTACTAGAGGAGAGCTTTGTAGATACCATGGAGTGCTAGAAAGATAAAGAAGTAAGTTCTAGATCGAATCCAGCCTGAACTCTCTCTGGAGTCAGAAACAATGAAACTGATGCTGTCTACTGAGGGAGGCAGGAAATTGTGAGAAGGCAGGAAACGACAATAAAGCTGGGAAAAAATAAAAACAGCAAGAAGAGAAAGACCAGACACGAGAAGGATTGACTCCCTAAAGCAGGGGTCTCCAGACTTTTCACTATGAGGGCCACATCATATATTTTACACATTTTTGAGGGCTAAAGGAGGGAAGGGCCCCCAAGTGATTCCCCACTCCCACTGTCTTTGCAAAGACAGCGGGGTGTGTGTGTGGAGAATCACTTCTGTCAAGCTTTGCTCCTCTTCCTATCCCTGGGCTGGATAAAATGGCGAGACGGGCTGGATGTGGCTTGCAGGCCATAGTTTGGAGACCTTTGCCCTAAAGGAACCACAGCCTTGAGTTTTTAAGAGCTGAGCAGGGCTGTTGAGGACAGGATGATTTGAAGATTGCTCATTCCTAGGGTTGCCATTTGACCCAATTCCGGGAGGCAGTGGAAGACAGGTGGGCCTGGCGTGCTCTGGTCCATGGGGTCACGAAGAGTCGGACACGACTAAACGACTAAACAACAACAGGGTTGCCATAAGTTGGAAGTGACTGGACAGCACATTATAGCAACAGCAAATGAATTTCAAAAATAGGAACAGTTTTGAATTCTCCAAAAATCTTTATTAGGATGGATGGTTAAAAAAAAAAAAGGGGGGGGAGATACAGAAATCCACATACTGTACTTATAAATCTGCTCTCCAATACCCACTTTTCTAAGAGTAAAAGCCACTAAAATTTGGCTGCAAAGATGCATAGGATGACACTGTTGGTTCATGAAGAAAATTCATATATTATGTTGTTTGTCTCATTGTTGCCCCACAAAACAATCAGTTGTGCAAATCTTGAGATGTGAATTTGTAAGTAAAAAATATAGATGTGTGTATGTGTGTGTTCAGACATACATGTGCATTTCTCGTGTTCACATAAGTATGAAAAGTTTTACCATCTCCAGAGAGCAAACCCACGCATGGCATAGAAAAGAAGCACCAGTTCCTGCGTTTCTCTCTTCCTGCTTCTGCAGTAACAGAGGAAGTGCGTTCAAGAACTGCCTTTCTCAACAGGAAGAAAACTGGAGTTGCCAGCGTTTGGAAGAAAAAGCCAGACAGCTTTGCTGAATATCAAAAGCAGGAACTCAGCCATCCATTTTAAAAGGCGCCGTGCTTTTAAAAAACACTCTGAGATGCACGAGTGAGGTATATTAAGGTAATATCTCCTACGGTGAGTGAAGGAAGGATTGTGTGATGCCAGCCGAGGTGAATAATTTACCGTTCCATCTGCTACAGCAAATGCTACATTCAAAAATTATTTTCTACTTTCCTGTGCTGCATTACAGCTTAGGGGCACTGCATATTTTTTCCTCAAAAATGAAAGAAAAGGAAGTCAATTAAAAAGGGTGGTTTCTGATTAACAGAATATATGGAAGAATGTTAGCGGGATGTAGGGGACAGGCTTCAAGCCTGAGCGAGGATAGTGTAGCGGTTAAAGTGTCCAAGAAGGGTATATGTGAGACTCATCATACAACCTCAGCTCCTCACTCTTATTGAAAGATGTGTAATCTCACCCCATTATCTGTTGAAGTCTGCATGTTATTATGCCATATATATGATTTAACACCATTAGCAGCATGGCTTTCCCTTCCCTTCCCAGCCACAGAAGGTCACGCTGGCTGGCGTCCTCACCACCACTCATCAACCCCCATTGCCACTCAAGCAGTTGACACTCTAGGCCTTTCCTTTCAAGAAGAGATTTTTAAAAGGTAGGGAAATACCACTTAGCTGCATCTTCAGCTGTGGGAAGTTTAACAACATTTCTGAAGTGACAGGTTAAGTTGACCATCTGCTTGCCACTTTTTTTCCTAAAGCGCAGAAAAACTTAGGGAAAGGAGGAAAATAGGCTCTCCTGAATTGTTCTAACAGGCCCATTGGTAGCAGCACTCTGGGAAAGAGGTTTCCAATTTTTTTTTCAAGGAAATATCCATGCCTCCTGTGAAGCCTTATTGAGAGTAACTACCCTGATCTGTAATTCAGGTACATAGCAAGAACCAGAGGTTTAAAAAGAAATCCTGTTTGAGTGGAAAGGTATGTTTGTTTGTTTTTACTTTTATTTATTTATTTATTTATTTATTTATTTATTTATTTATTTATTTATTTATTTATTTATTTATTTATTTATTTACTTACTTACTTACTTACTTACTTACTTACTTACTTACTTACTTACTTACTTACTTACTTACTTACTTATTTATTTATACCCCGCCCATCTAGTCAATTGACTGCTCTGGGCGGCTTCCAACATGTATAATAAAACGTTATAAAATAACAACGTTATAAAAACATCAATAATCAAGTTATTCAAGATGGAAAGAATAAGAATAAATAAATCAAATAGTAACTGGAGGGAAGGCCTGCCTAAACAACAAGGTTTTCAATTGACTTTTGAAAATGCCCAGTGAGGGAGTCGCACGGATCTCAGGAGGAAGATTATTCCAGAGGTGAGGAGCAACTGCTGAGAAGGCCAGGTTTCTCGTTTTTTTCGTCCAGACCTTCCTCAGCATCAGGCTCCTCAGCCTCACCTCCTGACTAGATTGAGTAATACGGGTAGATTTTGGTGGGAGTACGACCCCGCCTTTCTCCTTAAAAAAGACCCAAGGCAGCTTCCATCATTAAAAAGACAACATTCAAAAGCTAAAACAGTGTATACAGATATTTTTTTAAAAATTAAACAAGTATTATATTAAAAAACAGTAAGTAAAATCAGTACTAAACACATTTAAAACCACAGAGCACAGCAATTCATTAAAAAAACCCTCACAGACCACCAGTCATTAAGGATAAGCTTGCTTGAAGAGAAAAGTTTTTGCTTGCTTCTGGAAGGGCAGCAAAGATGGGGCCAGCCTAGCTTCCTGTGGGAAGGGGTTCCACAGTCTGGAAACAGCAACAGAGTAAGTCCTCTTTTGTGTCCCCACCAAGTGCACCTGTGAGGGTGGTGGAATCGAGAGAAAGGCCTCTCTGATGTTCTTAACACTCAAGCAGGCTCATAGAGGGAGATGTGATCTTTTAGATAGTTGGGACCCAAGTCTTTTTAGGGCTTTATATGTTATAACCACTACTTTGAATTGTGCTTGTTTTAGATGAACAAAGCATTCAGGTACTGTCCACCTTATCTTGGAAGAAGGCACTTTCTGGAAAGTTCTGGGAGTGCAATTCCCCCATAAAACCATGAAAATACAACAGGTGCAGGGAGTGAAATAGTTTTAAAATGGACAGTAATGGCCCCTGAAGATTTCTGGGGACACAATTGTCCATTTGGGAGACTGATTTTTTTGGCCAACAGAGGGTGCCAAGGCCAACACTGGGGGCTTGGTAAGTGTCACACTGCCTTTAGGCCACACAGTTCTGCCTTGTGCAACAGACCTTGCATTGCCCACACAGAGATGCCCTCTTGCTCACTGGGACCAGATGTCCTGCTCCTTTTGTGTCCCAGATTTCTCCCAATTTGCAGTGGATTTAAAACAGAGTTTCCCATAAGGTTGGGAAGGTAACATCATGAGAGGTATTGCACAGATGCTTGGAACAAAGGAGAGTCATATTTAGAAAAACAGCTTTGGTCTACTGAGATGAAGAGTGATTCTGTGGTGCCTCGCTTGATGAGGATAATCCATTCCATTCAAATCGCTGTTAAGTGAAATCCTCGTCAAGCGAAATGAAAAAGCCCATTGAAACGCATTGAAAACCACTCAATGCGTTCCAATGGGCGAAATACCTCAGCGTCCAGCGAAGATCCTCCACAGGGCGGCCATTTTCTGGTGCCTTTAATGTGAGGAATCCGTTCTAAGTACAGTAGGGAGCCATTTTAAACAGCCGGTGGCCATTTAGAAACCCGACGATCAGCTATTTTCTGATCGTCATAAAGCGAAAAATCGGTTCCCGAAGCAGGGAACCAATCATCGTGAAATGATTTTTCCATTTAAAACATCATTTTGAAAACTTCATTGTTAAGCGATTTCCTCGTCTAACGAGGTAATCGTCAAGTGGGGCATCACTGTACATTTTAAGGCAACCGGGTAAAATATGGGTTCAAAACAAATTACATGTCATTGGCTGTGTTTTGAAGCTGAAAATTGTAATTTGTGGAATTAGAAAGAAACACAACCATTTACTGAGCTGCATCATAGCTTAGGAAATGTATACCTGTCCAGGGTTTTCTAGGGAGACAATACATACAGAAGCGGTTTACTCTTCCCTTCTTCTGGGATATCCTGGGACTGTGGAGCTTGTCCATGGCTACACAGGTTGGCTCTTCTCCATTGAGACACAATGGGGAATTGAGCTCCCATCCTCCTAAACCACTGAGCTACCTAGCCAGTTTACTCATTATTACTGAAGTAATAAGGAGTCAACGGCTATCATGAATTCTGGCCCCATGGCAACATAGTTTCAAGGATGCAGTAGCTAAGTACAACACATCAACAAGTAAACAAAGTACAAGGCATTCCAACAACTTGGAAAACAAATGGTTTCATATGATCATGTGGACAGGGTGAAAAATGGAAACTGTCGAGGAGGATAATGAAGCATAAATAGCTGTCAGAGAAGAGGAAACACTAGTCGGTGAACCTTCACTTGTCATAAAAAGTGATGGAGTGCAAGCTGGATTGTCAAGATGGAGACAGGACGTCTGGGACAGAATTGGATGGGTTTCAGCTCAGAGGAGGACATCAAGAAGACAGTAGCTCAAATGCTACCACATCTGCAGAAAGGAGAGAAACAAAACATGATATATGGGGAATGCACTGAGATTAGAGCAAACTATTAAAATCATTACAAAATCATATACCTCAAGTAGGCCTTCACAACAAACACACACAACACACGTGACAGAAAAGGGAGAGAAGGACACCTAAGAAGATCTTGTGTTCTTGTGGCTCTCCATGTTTCTTCTGCATGTATTTGCATATGTCTTTGAAAACCGGTTTGGCAGTTACACTAGCAGTCATTAAAGCTTTTACAGTTATAAAAAAAAACCAAACCCAACTACTGCATGTGTGGGTTGTTTTTTCCCAGGGACGTAGCCCACTTATCACTTTGTAATGAGATTCTCCCTTTACAAGTGTTGATTTTCTGCTTGCTAATTTCATCCGAGTTCAATTAAAAGCAGCTCGAGATGGGAGGAGAGAGTGATGATACTTTAGCAGAACTGAAATCACCAGGGCATCAAATGGCAGGACTCTAATGGCCTCCCGCTCCCCCTCTTCCTCTTCCTCCTCCTGCCAATGATTTTCAGACTTAATCCTGGTTTTATATTTTGTGGTGCTGCTGCTCAGAGCTGTCCGTCATGGTTGGTCTCATTAGGATTCCGGCAGCACATGGCTGTTTAATACTAATTCCATAATGACAGTGAAACACTGAAGTAAAATTTAACAGTTCCTCAGTTAATCATTAAAATTAGCCTATCTCCGTGGATAGTGGATCATCTAATGTTTCAGGGCAATGTAATTTCAGATAATAAACGAGATTATGAAAGAGGGCTTTTAATATAGTACCATACCATAGAGGGTAGTCAAAGCTGCGTTTCTTCTAGCACCTGAGCTTAGCGGCAATTACCTCCTTTGTTTACTTGGTCTCTACGATGTAGCCTGTGTGGGGGGTTTGAGAATACATTGATGGGTCAAAAATGCTTAAGCAAAGCGAAGAGTGATGAAGCATGCACAGCTAAAAAAACTGCATTCCCTCCTCTGGTGTACTGTACTTTCAGAAATGCTGCTTACCAAGTGAGAAAGTCCATGTTATTGCTCAGAACTGATGTGCAGCATGATTAACCCTGCGAGACATAGAAGGTCCAATCCCGTCACCATTCGGCCAGGATTTGATTGGGTCTGTTGAGATCATTCAAGCTCTTGGCCTGGCCGGACCCACAGATTAAAAAGACAGCTCTCAGAACCCAGAGGGCCATTTTTAAATGGCTCTGGGAAAGGGTGGCTTTATTATCAGGTTAATGAGGAAATCCTGCTGACGGGAGCTTTTCAATAGGAACAAGACAGTAGGGAAATAAGTATTTTGTCATTTAAAAGACAGGTTTGACAACAGCTGAACAGACACAAAAAGCTTCCCTCTTTCCTTCTGATGGGCCAGTAACTGGTAGGAAATCATTACTGCAAATACTTCAAAAATAATCACCATCTTCTCTTCTTTTCATTTTTCTTTTCAAAGGCAGCCTTTTAAAAGGGAGGGCTGAGTTTCTTCCGTAATTGATTCTGAATGTCAAGTTCCTTCATAGGAACAGCCACTGATCCAATTAGCAGTATAACTCTTGGCCTTTCCATGGTGTTTCTGCTCCTTCATATGAACTAGTGATGTGTTTTGGCTTGAATAATAATACAGTAATAATAATAATAATAATATTTTGCATTTATGGTTGTGACTGCTTAAATAGTTGTTGTTCCACCAAGGAGGGTTATTTTCCAACACTAAAAATTGTATTCCATTTATGTATACATTAGGGTTGTAACGATCAACTTCACATGGGGCAGTGGTTGCACTTCATAGGAACTCCTGACACCACTATTCTTCCTGCCATTCAGATGACACAAGACTTAAATGGTAACCAATTGTGGCAAAGTGTGACAAAATCATTGCACTTTTGTACTTTTAAAACCCACCTCCTTTTTGTTCGTTTGCTGGCTTGTTTCACTTTTCTTTGCTGGCAGAGTTCAGGTGGCAAACAATTCTCAATTTAGTGCTCTTCAAAAACCAAACTCTACGAATCCAAAGAAATGCAGCACAAAAATCTAGCAAAGAACATTTTTTAGGTTTTCTCTAGATAGTGAAAGGGCCGAGTTTTGAAGGCTGCTGATATCCAAGATAAATTAGTAGTGGAAATCTACTGTGTTGAAAGTTTTTCCTTTGGCGCCAATCTAGTTAAGACCCAAACAGACAAACAAACGGGATGTTTGCTGACATTGGGACCTTTCACTTGAACCTTAATCTACTGAAGTGAAGAAAAGTAAAGGTCCAGGAAGCAAGACTGTTTGTTAAAGGGTAATAATGGGTTTCTCCAAGCTTTTTAAAAAATGTTTGGGATCCATTTCTTAAAGGGATGCTGATTTCTTAGGAGAAAAGAGAAGAAATGGCTAGAAATCCCAGTAGAATCTGCACTTAAATTGCACCAGCTGGTACCTACAAGCACAAATGCTCTATCGGGACAAGCTCTTTGTGTGCTGTTAAAATTATCAACCTGGACTGTGGTACTTTTGTGGGCAAATCTGCAGTTGGTTGGACATCTAAACCAAGGATAACATAATGGAAAAGACTAGAGGAATGAGCATCCCCAGGTTTTCTCATATTAAGGAGTCTTTGGGATGGGTGAGGTATATAGCAGTGGCTCTGCTGCTAAAATGTCTGTGATCAACTCCTTTCTTTTCCTTTCCTAAATGAGACAGACCATTTTCACCAAAGCAGGGATATAGGTCAGTCTCTGTATGTCCATTCAGAGAAAGTGCCGCGTCTTTTTCAGACCACATCTTCCTTGTCTTAGAATTGTAGAGTTGGCATGGATATTATGAGATAATAAAAAGTATCCCCAATACATTCTCTTAAAATATATTACTTTCTTTTGGAACGTATTATTTAATATACTGGAAAGTAGGCCTTTGGATTATATTGTGACTCACCACCACCACCACCAAAATTTCTTGTTCCCCTCACTGAAACCTGAAATGGATGCCTAGAAGTTCCAATTGGTTCCTTGCTCTATTGCTATTGTTTATCTGTTTTTATTAGTTTGCGGGTTGATTGATCGAAGCCACAGTGTTATCATGGTGAAATAGGGCCCGACAGCTGACAATAGGCATGAAATGACTCTGTAGCAAACTGGCCAACTGATTGCTTTGTCATACAACACCACCAACCATGTTTCACTTTGTTGCAGCATATTTTGTCCAATCTTCCCATCCAATATGGACATTGAATAACTAATTCAGCATGAATTCACCACTGCCAACAGAAGTAGTAATCCACATCATTCTGTTTCATTCACAGAGTTAATGAGAAATAGAACTATAGTCCATTTAAATGGTTTGGCTCCTTTTGAAGACAGTGCATGTTTCTATTGGGAGCAGGCACAAATAGGAACAGATTGTCCCTTGATAATAAAAACGGATACATGTGAGCCATGCTGGCCTGGCCTGGGTTGATGAGTGGCCTCTCCTCCATTCCCTACAGACTTGACACATTCTGGTTTGAAAAAAGAAGGGCTTATTAAAACTTGAAAAGAGATTTCAACAAAGAGGGGCGGGGTAGAAATCAAATAAATAATAAATAATTTTTTAAAAAGGAGTTTTTAATGGGAACAATCACCTGTTGGGCTAGTTGGTGTCACTACCTCCATCTCAGTTTGGGCCTGCTTAACACCTGAATTGAGAGCAGTGGGGGGGTAGAGGTCTCTAACTCTCTTTATCAGCAAGAACCATAAGACATGAATGCTGGACGTCTGGAGAAGTGTGTATGCTTGTAGTGAGGTCAGATGACAGTGTTCACTTACACCCCCATCTGGACTGGATCTGGACTGGCTGCTGTTGCTGCTGATGTTGGAGTCATCACTTCCTCCTTCAGTATCGCGGCTGCATTGATGACAGTTTTCCAGCCCCCAACCCAGGTTGGAGGTGCTGCCTCTGCCTACATTCTCCCCAGTAGCTTGCATGGTGAGGAGGTGTGGCATATCTCTCTCTTAGGAACCCTCAACTCAACCAGAATCCTAGTCCAAGAATCTGCCTTTGTTATATAGTCCCACTCACCCTCCAGCGTGGAGGTCTCTTCTGGGTTGTAGGCCTCCCTCCTATAGTTCTTCCTGGAACTACATCACCCACAGCATCTTCTTCCACCTTGGCATTCTTCCATCCTGACTTCACTCTTCCTCCTCCAGGCCCTCTTTTATATCTTCAGTGTCTAAACCTACCTCTCTTTTCCCTTTCCCCCTAAAAGTCCCTCTTATTTCTCCTCACCTCCTTCAAGGGTGAGTCTGTCTCTTCTGTTTCTCTCTGGCACCTGTTTATCAGTTTGTGTCTGCATATTCTGTGTCCTTCTTTCCTCAACCTCCATACCAACTGGAGTCTTGACTGTACCCCAGGGACTGGGCTGGGGCTAGGCCCACTAGGGGCATGCAATGTAGCAATGACTTCACGATGCCAAAACAAATGGAATGTGATGGACACACATCAGAACAGTATTTTAGAAATCAAACCGACCAAATATTACCTTTAATGTCCCCGAACCAGCCAGAACAGAAACAAACAAAATGGCCTGAGCCAAACACAATGACCAGATAGGCAGGGTATAAATAAATAAATAAATAAATAAATAAATAAATAAATAAATAAATAAATAAATAAATAAAAACTAACTAACTAACTAACTAACTAACTAACTAACTAACTAACTAACTAACTAACTAACTAACTAACAAACAAACAAACAAACAAACAAACAAACAAACAAACAAACTAACTCACTCACTCACTCACTCACTCACTCACTCACTCACTCACTCACTCACTCACTCACTCACTCACTCACTCACTCACTCACTCACTCACTAACTAACACATTCCTGACTCACATAAGATGAGATGAGACTAATGCAGCAAACCACAAAACATCCCTAGGAATCACATACCGTTACACATTCTAGGTCAACAACCTGTATTGTGCAAAATAGCTTGGAGTGACAACTTCCAAATAGGACAGCTCAACAAAACTCACCTGTTCCATTAGACTGAAGGGGACTGAGGCAGAACATTTCACAAATCTAACCCACATAGGACTAGATGCTACAGGTTTCACAAGATTTCCAGGAACCTCATTCAAATACACATTTTGGGCCAAAAAAAAATGCACTTTCTGGAAGAAACCTTGGAAGGAGCCAACCTTATTTAGCACTCATACAGAGCTTAATGGGAGGGATTCAGCAAATTAAAAAACCTTCAGGGCAATCACATACAGTTGGAAGGGCTACTTCTGAATCCATATTCAGATCTCTTTTCTTGTCCCTGTGGGGAAAAACAACCATGGTTTTCAGCTCTGCAACACAGGAATGTTGATGCTAGCAGATGCCAAATTTGGTTGGACTGGAGCTGTGGCAGGTTCAGATCATGGAGGCAGAGGTATAATTAAGGTGGGATGAGTGGGGCTTTGACCCAAGGCACTGAAAATTAGAGGGCACAAAAATTTAGATGTGGAAAAATGTCAACCTGCCCATTGATATCTGCTACTGAAAAAGTGTAAACCAGCACATCCTAAGTGTGTATAATACCTATAGCATCCTGTCCTTGAACAGAAGGAAAAAACAATTCACTCCTCTGAGTGGAGCCAATATAGCCGTTTTTCTGGACCTTTTCTTCTGTGAGTTTTCTTGTATGACATTTATTTTTTATTACTTCAGCATTGGGTGGGTGGGGGACCAGCTTCTGGATGTTTATCCCAATAAATCTGGGTAAATTTCACACAGGCTAAAGTGGAAAAAGGGAACAGAAAAGGTGGCACATCAGATCTTTTCTGGAAGAATCCATGGTGAATATTTTAACTCTCAAAGACTGTCCTAAGTGGATCTACTTCTGACTTTTTGCTGGTTTTCAACTTCATTCATAACAAAACAAGACACAAGGCATAACATTAAATAGCATGTTAGACTTTATATCTTCGTATCAAATAAATGAGGCAAAACAAACCTGCTGTTTTAAATTTCGATGTTTACAGATTGTTCAGATTCAAATGATTCTACTGTGAGGGGAGAGGAGATCTTCGAGAGCATTGCCAAAAAGCTGTTTATTAATATCTGCTTCTTTAAAAAAAAACTGGTTGATAAACAAGCAAATCGTTCAATAACCAACTAAAACGGCATCAATACACAAGAAAGATATTTCAATGGAGTGGCCATCTCCAGGCAGCGGGTATCATTTTACTAAGAAAGACAGGGAGAGAGCACAGCTAATTTTATTTGTGTTAATGAATATGATGAGGACAAATACTGTGTTCAACTGCACCCTTTTGGAAACATGGCTAATTTGTTACACCCAAATGGGCACATGTAGTGAGCCCACTTATCTTCATTAGGATGTACAAGTATAAATAGCAGAATATCGGCCTTGTTTTTCTGGGTTGTTCTGCTCAGTATGCAACTCAGTTTTAAATATAAGCATGTGAAATGGGTAGGTGGGGACACTTTTACAGCTGTATACTACCATTCTGCTACAGACTATATCTGAAAATAACTTTAGCAAAATGGTCATTGTTTCCAAGAATGACACATACTCATGATTGCTCATAATATCCAGAGCTGCACAGCATACTTTAGGAATGTGAGGCAGGAAATCCTATAAGCAACCCTTCCCCTTCTGATAGTAAAAATCCTATAATTCCAGATTCCATACCAATCATTTACTTCCCTTTCATAATGTCTCATTTTCTACCTGGGACAGCCTCCCTAATCTACGCCTACCTCTTGTATTCCCAGTCTAAATTCCTCTTGCAAAGTCATGTTGCCTCTCTGAGGAAAAGACACACCACTGCTAGTAAACACAAACCCAGATTTCTGGGCATACCTTTGAACTAAGTATAGGCAACTTTGGTGGGTCTTGGTGCCAATTTCATTCCCCTGAAATTTGCTGCAGGTAAATAAAGACTACTGGGATTATGTATGTAAAACATTTTGATATCACAGAGCAGCCACTGATGAATGCAGCCTGTTGAAAGAGGTGTATCATTGGTGGAAAACCTTTTTTGATTTATGAAGCATTTATTATACAACATAATATTTAGTGTATATTTAGTGTGTTTGGAATGCAATATTTATATTGGCTAGTGCTTGATTCTCTCTCTCTCTCTCTCTCTCTGTGTGTATGTTACACATACTGTACATATATGAAAATCTGCAATTTAAAATATTTATTTTAGTTATTTATTGAAGCAGTGCTCCACCTTTCTAATTCTAGAAAGAACTCCTCAAAGCTGCTAAAACAGATAATGCTAATTTAACAATAAAACCAATCTATAGCACATGTACTAAAACTGGAATGATATGGAGAAGATTAGCATGGCCCTTGTGCAAGGATGACACGCAAATTCATGAAGCATTCCACAGTTTAAAAGCTGGCTGGATAGCTCAGTGGTTTATGTGTCTGGATGCAGAACCAGTCGCTGGGTGTTCAATTCCCCCCTGTGCTTCAAGTGATTAGAGCCAGCCTTTTAGGCATTGGGCAAGCTGCACAGCCCCAGAGATCTCCCGGAATAAGGGAAGGGTAAACCACTTCTGAGTATTCTCTACCTGGAAAACCCTAAAAAAGGGCTGCCATAAGTCAAAATTGAATTGACAGTATATGATGATGGTAGCAATCAATTACATATTTTGAAGTTTAGAGCCCCTTTTTTCATGACATCGTTAACAATTGTCCCGACCTTCGTTCAGGTTGCATTGTATTGCTGCACACAACAAAATATGATCTCTCTTATTTTCCCCCACTACTTTTTAGGCATCTTTTCCAACTTTTTGAATTATCTGGTTTTGATGGAAGGTCTCATCCGTGGCTTTTAGCTTGCCCAACGAAAAAGAATTCTTAAATGCATGTTCATTTCTCCCAGGGAATCACCAGCCCAGAACACAATACAGCTGGCTTCTATCGACCTATGCGTGGAGGATTATGTGCAGCTGTTGACAGATACGATTTTTTAAAAGATGAAACAGCCAGCTTCAAGTGCTCTAAGTACTATACAAAGCAGTTATTGAATAGCGATCAAAATATTCAAGCTGCTCCACTCCAAACCCTGATATTTTCTTTTGTTAGCACCTTTCCATAAAATAAAAATCATTATACCTATATAGATTGGGCACTGTCTGTTTTGAATTCTTATTCTTGTTCTTTCATAGCTGCTTAATCAATGAACTGTTGTTGTTTTTTAATAAGTGGATTTGATGGCTCGCCAGGACAATATCATCATGCATGCATGGCAATGCTTTTTTTTGCCCACCCTTGATTTCATTACGAATGCATGGCCTAAATTAGCTCTGTGACAGAAGTTCCATCTGTGCCCAGACCAAATGGTGAATGCCCCCCTCCCTTCATCTTTATGTTTTACTCCTAAAAAACTTAACACTAATAGAAGTCAGACATCAATATTTCATGTTTTAATTTATCAGTGTTAATAGTTGCCTTTCACTTATTACTATGCTGAGCAAGAATTGCCGTAGCTGTTCTAACACCATGTTAGAATTTCCAAGCAAGAGATAAAAGTAACTGCACAATATATGTAGGAAAGGGGGCTCAACTGCCAAAATAGGTAGCCCCAACTCAAGGATAATCTCTTCCCCTCCATTATCTGCAAGGAACATTGGCCTTTTGCCATAGTTTTCTTGCCACTATAGGCAGCAGGTAGAACAGGGGATACATGACAAATTTTTCTACGTGTTTTTAAGAGAGATAGGGAGAACTCTAAATGTCCTGCTTTCTGGCAGAGGATTCCCATGAAATTGACTGGAAAAGAAATTACATAGAGCCAGGGCAGAAGTGGCAAATCAGAGCAAAGTCCAGGAAAACAGCAAATCAAGTTCGAGTCCTACCAGGCAGCATCACTCTCAGACGTGGAGTTTCCAAAGGCAAAGCCAATGATCTAAACTCAGAGGCAAATGAGAAAAAGAAGGACAGGAAAATACAGGCTGAGTTACGTTCACACTAAACCAGTAAACATGACCCCAGAAGGTGGGATTTGGCTGTCACAAGTTCAAACAACCTTTAGATGGTGTGTTCTGAGCAGTGGGCTTTAGAGACTCAGAAGATTCTGTACTGCTGGTAAGAAGGCTCAGAGGTGAACTATTTAGCTTTAGAGAAGAAGCTTGTCTCATGGAGAGGATGTGTTCCCATGGAAGCCCTTATTCACGAGGAGACCTCCTTTGAAGATTACCACCCCATCTGATGGTCTTGTGTTTTACCTGAACCTTCGTTCATCTTTGCCCTCATGGACTGGAAAGAGGCCCAAGATCCTCAGCTGAAACAGGGCCCAGACATTCCTCTTTGGAGCTGGCACAGTCATGTCTGAGGGCTTGGTCTTATCCTTCCTGGGCAAAGCCCTTCAGCAAGGGCATGACACAACAAGGGCTTGCCCTTTTAAGAAACACACCATGTTTATCCTCGAGTGTAATGCCAAACATACAAAGCTATATTCACACACTTTGCTGATGGCCAAAGCTCAGCCTAAATGCTTGGATTTTAAGCTGAAAGCAGCTACTGTCTTACTGCTATTATTTATTATTTATTTATCAGTTACCTTTACACCCCACTTTTCTTCCATAACCAAAAGGCTCATCTCTTTTGTGCTTGCCCTCCTCCCTACTTTATTCTGTGGTGGACTGTGTAGACAGAAAGAGTGGCTAGCTCAAGGCCTTCTACTGAATGTCATAGTTCAGAGGGGTCTTGGAAAAGACACTAATTTTGTGCAGAGACGTCTTGCACAAATCACACATCCTTCAGCCAAAAAGATGTCTTACTCTAACATCAAAAGCAAGAAATCTCACACAGATGCAATATCCACATATCAAGGCAGCATGCCTCATGGAGGGGAATGAGCAGTTTACCAAGACTTTATCACATCCCTAGTAGTTACACTATAAAAACAGTGTTTTCTGATGTTCTGAGAGTGTCACTGCATATTGTGTATGTATCTGTTTCTTTAAATATGGTCAGCTTGTAGACAGTTGCTCATACCTAAGCCTCTTCCAGGGGCTGAAGTCTACAAAAAATGCTGGTGGTGGCTGGGATCCAGTACAGAAACTCATAGACACCTGGAGTCTTGCATTGTTTTGCTCTGGGATCTTGAGGGGCTGCCTGCTCCCCTAAGACTCTCAAAGGCCTACTTATGGGCCAAATGAAGAGGAAACTGTCATGAACCACCCTCTGGTAAGGCTTCATCATGACATAATTTATTTATGTTATTTTGCTTGCTGCATGGTATTGTCAATGTTGCACAATTTCTGTTATGAATGAGAAAGATGGCCTGGGGGCTGGATTTTGTTAGCTCTTCAGCGAATGAATTGACTTTATTAGCTCATCAACCAATGAAATGAAATTGCTTATACTGACTGTTCATAAATGTTCATCTCCTCCCATGCACTCTCCCTTTTCAACACTGTTCTCTTTGGAGTGAGCTTGGGGAACAGATGCAGACTCTGGGAAATTTTCCAGTCAGGTTTCCACATGTGAGAGATGCTTTCAACATTGGCAGCCAGCATCACGGAGTCCATAACAAGGCTGTCAAGAGCATCAGTAATGCACTTTGGACATGTTTGGTGTGTGGCCAAGTGGAGTCAGTTGTAAGTGATGATTAATAACTGCTTTCACCAGTCATAACAGCCGGACTGGACTTTCTTCTCAAGCCTTTGTGACTTGTCAGGGCCTTTGGGCAATAACCATTCTGGAAAAGATCAGGGCCAAGAAACAGTGATAGTTTTCCACATTGGCTTTAGAAAACACACCAATTGCATCTTTTTCTTAAGACATTAGATTTGATGGGGGTGACAAATACATCCTTGTTACTTGTCTGGATTATTGAAGCACAGTCTGCATGGGGCCACATTTGAACAGTGATCAGGAGCTGAAGCTAGTCCAAAATGCTAAAGCCAGACTGCTGACTGGAACGAGTTGTGGAGAAACACATAACTACCACTGTTTGCACAATTGAGAGCAGTGGCTTTGATATTTAAAAACCCCCACAGGGCTTAAGACCAGGGTGTCTTGAGGATCATCATCCCCGATAGGAGCTTGCCCAGGCAGATAGATGGGCAGGCAAAGTTTGCCTTTGAATCCCACTGTTGCCAAAAGTGCATTTTGCAGGAAAGCAAGAGGACGGCTTCTGGCCATACCCAAATGAGTGAAATCTCTGTCTCAGGAGGAAGGTACCACACCTGTCTTTTATAATTGGCTTTTGATCTAGCTGTTGAAATGCTTAATATCTCTGTCACAATGCTGATATATTTTGAGCTATCTTTGTTGCTGCTGTTTTACTGCTTGCTCTCTGCCTCTGAGTTCCACTCAGAGTATACTCCCACTTGCCGTCACTTCTGGTGTGCTCTGCAGGACTCTCCAGACACAGGACAAGAAGATAGATGGGTTATATAATATGTTCTCTTCTGTTCCTGGGAACCCTCTGTTGGATCAAAAGATTTCCACTGGTTAAAGGAGCTTTTCTATTTATGAAAGGCCAAATTTGAATCCGACTCCATAGTTTTATGTTCTTATATTTGGATGAATTCTTTTGTTATTACTTGCCTTGAGCACTGGAAGGAAGGAAGGAAGGAAGGAAATCTAAAAATGAAATGGAATTTAAAGGAAAGTAAACTAGGAGAGATGCAATTTGATGTGATTATGAGAAATGTTCTTTGAATAAAGTCTGGGTACCCTGGAAACCCTGGAAAAGATTGCCATGGGTCTGAAACTATTTGACAGCATGCAATCATTATTATTATTGTAATGGCTTTAGAAGAGGATTAGACAAATACCCAAAGAGAAGTCTGTCAATATCTATTAGCTAAGAAGGCTAAGTAGGATAGAGTCTTTTAGGCAGAAACCATAACTTTACAAAGGAACTTGTTGCCTTTCTCAGGTCAGGTTGTTTTCTTGGTTGTTGTTTGAACCATGCAAGTAATCTGTTGCATTTATTACCACTTGACTTTGTCACTCTTGTCAAATCAGAAAAATACAGGTTCCTTCTAATATCCACGTCTGATATTGCACCTTTAAAATATGAAAAGCAAGCAGATAAAACCAAAGAATACTTCATTGCTGCTTGGAATTTATCTGGAAATGTCATAAAACCTTAAAAATTCCTGTCCAAATATATTTAAAAATAACTTTTGAAAGTAATTAGTAAACATTACTCATTGTACCTAAAAGGTAACATTTCTCATTGCTGTTACACTATTTTATGTTGTAAGCCGCCTAGAGTGGTCGAAATGACTAGATAGGGGTATAAATACAACAACAACAACAACAACAACAACAACAACAACAACAACAACAACAACAACAACAACATTTTACTGTAACGTTGTGACTACTTAATACATTGCCTGTTATCCCAAAAGCAACTAATTACATTGACTACATTATTGTTAGCTAGTTACTTCTGAGTTCCGAATTTAGGTTCAGTGTCTATATCCCCCTCTAGATTTGAGTTGCCAAGGAAGAGGAAGAGGAGGCCTGCTGGATTTTTGCCCTGCCGATAAGGTCCCTGAGAGCATTTGCTTGGCTAATGTTCTAAGTGAGAAGCTGGATGAAAAAGAATCTGGATCAGATTTGATGCATTCCTGTGTTGTGAGTGACTGCGGTTTGGCTAAGCTATGGATATAAGTCCTTTCTTTAGTGTTCTATTTCACCCACTATTTTTGAATATGTTGTGAGAGTTTACAAGCCTCCCTGGCATTTCTTCTATTGGAAGCTGTAACACAGTTTTTATGGACTCTCGGTGATTTGGTTAAGTGGCATTTTTATAGATTTTAATGATATCTGAATGAACTTGTCAAGCAAAAAAAAAAGAGCAAGTCAAATCATTCTAGAAACCAACAACCTGAACATTTAGCCTCCCTGAATCATTAGAGCCCGATACCTTTGGAAGCAGGTGGTGGGGAGTTAAACTACTAAATCAAACACAACAGAAATGAATTAGTGGAATGCATTAGAAGAAAAAACAACAGCTAATGGTTTACAGTGATTTGCCAAGGCCTTTATATCAGTTCTTCTCAACCAGTCTCTTGGTCTCATGAAAACAGGAAAGACATCAGAGGAAGACCACAAAACGAAAATCCCCTGCTAAAGCTGACATCAGAGAACCAACATCTTCCTTTAGCTCCATCAGTATTGTTGGCACTGTACAAATCGAACTGGATTTGAGCTCGCCATGCCATGTAAGTTAACATTTTAGAGAGGAGCAAGAAGCAGAACAACACCTTGCAGTTGCTGTGAGCTAAAACTTAGTGAAGAGGCAGATCTTTAGCAGCCCCTATCAGAGGACTCTACCCTCACATGTAATTTAGCCAACAATTTCTGTTTCTCTCCTTCTGGATTTTTATGAAATTTTGAAAAGTGGGAAGAATAAATGTTGTTTCAAAACTTTGCCGTGTTGTTAGTCCTAGAGGCGCTAAAAACCGACCTGATAACAAATGATCGCTACAAAATGCTGCTGTGGAATGACCTTGGAGAATGGTGTCTCATTTGACGGATGGCCCCAGGGAAAAATGGATGTTTGAGGAAAGCCACCGCACAAGTTATCTGTGTGTCTCTTACAGGGTTTCATTAGTAGTCAAAGCATTATAGTCCACAGTTCCCAGTGTCCTTGGAGCATAAATAATGCCAAGAGTGAAGTCTTAATGCAAAGGAGCCCTCATTCTGGCCTAGCCTTGATTTAAGGTATCTGCCTCTCACATATCCCATTGAGAGGAAACGTCTGTCTGATAGTCCAATGGACAGAGGTTTGGATCCAGTGTCCGTCTTCTGCAGATAATAGGCCTTTTCACTCAGGATGGTTACTCACGCATCATCAAACAGGAATGCATGCATCATTAAAAGAAAGAGGAAAAGATCCCAAACACCTCACCCTTTTTTCATATGCATATATGTAACCTTAAATACAACTGTTAAACTCATTTATATACAGAACTACAATGTAATCGTTTATCATTACAACACATCTCCCTTGAGGGGGGAAGACAGTGGCCGTGTGAGCTGTGGGCTTCCTCGGTTTGCTCTCCAGACCCCGGCAGCTGCAGATAGATGAGGTCAAGATCCCTGATGTCCCTCCTGATGCTTTCTTTTTAAATCAGATGTGGATGGATGAATCAGGGCTTCTCAACCCTTGCTATCTTGTGTCTCACTAATCACTCAGTCAAAAATCCTGAATCCCATTGTCGTTGTCATCCTCCTCATCAGGATGTTTCATCAAGTCAGTTCTGACATATGGGGATCCTTTTCAGGATTTCTTGATAGAGAGTGTTCAGAAGTGGTTTACATGTCAAAAGACTGCAGGTAGACAGTCCATGGCAGGCATGGTCAATAGGATGCAGCAACTCAGGCTTTAAACAGAGAGAAGGGGAAGGAATTCTTTGTAACTTTTGGGAAAACCCACCAGCGAGACCCACTGAATGTATGGGCACCTTTGAAAAGAGGATTGTTATCTGGCAGAGTGGTGTAGCAGATCCAGAGCTTGTATATTTGAAGCCCCAGGACT
The DNA here is from genome assembly GCF_051106095.1 of Pogona vitticeps. Classification (NCBI taxonomy): domain Eukaryota; kingdom Metazoa; phylum Chordata; class Lepidosauria; order Squamata; family Agamidae; genus Pogona; species Pogona vitticeps. The sequence goes on from NC_135783.1 coordinate 155,237,876, forward strand.
TTCTGGTTAGCAGATACTACTATGAAATCACCCACCAGCCTCTTCAAGCTTTCCTGTTCCCTCCATGTTTAGCTGCTGTCCTCACAGGAGCTGGCAAAGAAATTGACTGTTCCCAGGAATAGTATAGACTCTCAGGTATTTGAGGGTAGTTTGATTGTCAACAGACAATGAAGAGCTGTTGGCTTTACAAAAGGCCGGCTCCTCATTTGTTGAGACGGATCACTTCAGTTGTCTACATTTTGAGCTCTCCTGATTGTGACGAGGGCTGTGGAGAGTGTCAGGATGAGTACCTGCTCTTCCTAATTTACTACTACACCACTGGCAGCCCTTGAAATGGAGAATTGTCCTCCATAAGGAGGACATGTGGCTACATATTCTCCCTTTCCATGGAAGTATTTTGCTCCAGCAAACTATCTCTCTCTCCCTCTCTCTGTATGTTTGTGTTTGTTTGTGTGTATAGAATATCTGTTGGAGGAATGTTCTGCTGGGGAGGGGAAAGAAACAGGCAATCTTTTCTCCTCAGATTCCCCTCTCTCCACATCTTCTTCCCTACAACTCTAGGGGTTGTAGGAAAATGGAGAATTCACAAATATAACTTCTGCCCTGTCTACTTCCCAAAATGCTTTCCACTCAAGACAATATTCTGAGTAAAAGTTTACTCAGCGAATCCTTCTGCCGGCAGAAAAGTATTTGGATCCGAAGTAATAACTGCTGGAGAGCTCAGAGAAATGCTTGTATGAGGGGATTCACTTCTCTTCCTCCCCTCCTGCTGGGAGCAGAAAAAGTATTTCCCTTCAGAGAGGCTTTTGGTGAGCCAGCAGACAACTGCAATAAGTCTTTCAAAATGAACAGTGTTTAAAATTGTATTTCTAAACATTTACATTCATAGTTTTATATTTTAATCTGTTTTAATTATTGGTTGATTATTTTTGTATGCCACCTTTGTTTCCATTGCAGGAGAGAAAGGTGAGGTAAAAACTGGTCAATGAATCAAACAAATAAATAAATATCATCGCCCTGGGAGCCATGCAGATGAAGGGCATCAGAATTCTGCAGGGCTTGATCCAGGCCCAGAAGCCACAGCATAAAACTCAAGCTCTAATATAGGATCTTGCCAGATCACATCCTCCAGTTCAAAGAAAATGTATGCCTTTTTCTAGATGTCAGTCAGTATAATAAAATAATAATTGTATGAGAGACTCATTTGTGATTCATGGCGAGCCTTTTCAGAGTTTTCCAGGCAGAAAATACTCAGATGTGTTTTACCCTTCCCTTCTTCCGGGGGCGCCCTGGGACTGTGCTGCATTCCCACGGCCACACAGGCTGACTTTTCCCACAGGAGGCACAATGGTGAATCGAACTCTCAACTTTTGGTTCCTCGGCCAGGTGACTAACTTCCTGATCTATCCAGTCAGCTGTCAATCAGTATAAGGAAGACTAATGTCACTTTTCTGTTTTGGTACACAATCAAATTCCCTGTGCCCCTTTAAAAAGTAGCTGAATATATTTATGAAGGGGAATTTTTAAAAATGGGAACCAATTCAACACCATGAAAGTAAAATTAATTCCAAGGAAAGCTGTAAACACAGCAGGATGCATGTGGTAACTGTTTATCCCAGTAGCCCTTTTTTCAGTACTTAATTAATAATGACTTGGAACCGTTCATTGGCCCTTAACCAGCACCACATGAAGAAAAATCCAACTGCATGCCTTTAATATGATAAAAATGGTGTTTTAAGTCCATTTTAAAACCAATACATAGAGTTCTCAAAAAATAGCAGTTTAGCTTTCAAAAACCCGCACTCTCTTGTTCTTAGTGAGTATGTGTGTGCTGGGGAAAGGGGGAAGAGAGAGAGAGAGAGAGAGAGAAAGGAGGGTGAACAGAAACCGTCAGTTCAGAATGTGAGCTCTTGAATCTTCCTTACCTGGGGGGGGGGGGAGACAAATGTTTTTCTGTTTGGGCTGCATCCCCTCAGCTATGAACCTGTGCTAGAGGTCACCAAGATTGAAGGCAGTGGTGGATGAGACCAGAGCTAGAATAGATTATTTTCTCTCCCCCTTCCTTCCTTCCTTCCTTCCTTCCTTCCCTACCTGGTAGCTGCTGGAGGAAGACAGGTGGCCCCTGTTCAGGCTGAATGAGTTACTTGAAGGTAAAAGTTTGAAGTAGGTGCATGAGATCAAACCCTAGGCTGCTGTTTGCCAACCGTGCCATCCTGTCCTTAACTACCAGCCATAACACAACCCCAATTTCCACGACTGAAGACAAGAGAATGTTAACTGCTTTCATGGAAAATCTAGAAAAATGGAATTTTGGTAGTCCAAAAAAAAGAAGAAGAATTTTTGCAGTCTCTGCTCAGGTATTCCCATTATGGAATCCCTGGAGGTATCTGGTTGGACATCCTGGAAAGCAGAGATGGGTGGATGAGAATTTAATTTAATTTTTTATTTTTTAAAAGAAGAATTTACTAAATCTACATATTTGTTTTCAGCATGTTTAAGACTTCAGATAGCTGGCTGGATAGTTCCATGAGCTAGTTAGCTGGCTGTGGAACCAAAAGTTGGGAGCTCAATTCTTTGCTGTGTCTCTTGGGAGAGGAGCCAGCCTGTGTAGCTTTGGGTACAGTCCCAGAGTGTCCCCAGAAGGAGGGAATGGTAAAGCACTTCTGAGTAATCTAGAGTGGTTGTTCAACTAGATAGGTGGGGTAGAAATGCAATAAATAAATAAACACACCTAGGAAGTTCTGGCAAGGGTTGCCTTAAGCCAGAATTGATGACACATACTTATTATGACTTGAGATTTGCAAAATGAAATATGGACAAGATTAAAACTATCAGAGTTTGGACTTGGCTGTGATCAACATGTTAGTACTAAATTTAGGGCTGTCATTTCTTTTTGTTCTTTAGAGTCTCCTAATTTTTAATGCTGTTACGGTGAACAGAAAGTTAGGTACAACATGACTTTGTCCATGTGAGTCAAAACTGTACTTACTGAATTTGGTTGGTGCAGGAGGGAGAGAATCATATGTCAGCTTGTATCTGAAGAGTGAGGGAGCCCCCCCCCCAAAAAAAACCCATCTAAAAGCATATCCTGATTTAACTTTATCCATCTTGCATGAACCTCTATTTGCTGCTCCTTAGATCATGAAATAAATTTTTAGCCTGCATAATTAAACTGTAAATGGCCCAGAGAGTAGTTTAGGTGTTACAGGTGGTATATAAGCAGCACACTTTGAAAGACAAGTTCCTGCATCCAAAATTAATTAAAAGATGACTGCTTCTTGGGAGGAAAGTGATGACAAACTTTGACAGCATCTTAAAAAGCAGAGACATCACCTTGCCAACAAAAGTTTGAATAGTCAAAGCTATGGTTTTTCTGTAGCGATGTATGGAAGTGAGAGCTGGACCATAAAGAAAGCTGGCTGCTGAAGAATTGATGCTTTTGAATTGTGGTGCTGGAGGAGGCTCTTGAGAGTCCTGTGGGCTGCAAGGAGAACAAACCTATCAATTCTAAAGGAAATCAATCCTGAGTGCTCACTGGAAGGACAGATCCTGAAGCTGAGGCTCCAATACTTTGGCCATCTCATGAGAAGAGAAGACTCCTTGGAAAAGACCTTGATGTTGGTAAACTGTGAAGGCAAGAGGAGAAGGGGACGACAGAGGATGAGATGGTTGGACAGTGTCATCGAAGCAACCAACATGAATTTGACAGAACTCCGGGAGGCAGTGGAAGATAGGAGGGCCTGGCGTCCTCTGGTCCATGGGGTCACGAAGAGTTGGACACGACTAAACGACTAAACGATGATGACACTGCTTCCCAAGTAGAAAGAATATCTGCTGCTGCTTGGGCTGGTTTGGCAGAAAGGCAGCATGATTATCCTTGGTGTTAGAGGACATTGGCATTTCCGAGTGAAGAGTAGAATTATGGCAGGATTGGGTATGGCTTTTCCTCAATGTGATACAAGGCTATGCATTTGCTGAGAGGAGGAAGGAAGGGAATATGTTCGACCTTAATAGGAATGGAACAAGTTCCTGGATAAGAAAGAGAAGAAACAGGAGAGGGAAATAACAAATGTTGAAAAAAAAAAGCCATGAACGATTCATGGGACAGTAGTCTCTCAAAGATTACTTTGGATCCAGGGTGTCAGAGGAAGTTATTAGAGCACTGGTAGCTGGTACAGAAATCTGTGGCATAAGCTTTTCAAACAACATTCTTAGTTTTTACCTCCTAGGCTGGTGAAGTTCTCTGTCTTTCACAAGCAAGCTGCAAAAAATTATCTGTCTGTCTGTCTGTCTGTCTGTCTGTCTGTCTGTCTGTCTGTGTGTCTGTGTGTCTGTCTGTCTGTCTGTCTGTCTGTCTCTGTCTGTCTGTCTGTCTGTCTCCCTACCTACCTACCTACCTACCTACCTACCTACCTACCTACCTACCTACCTACCTACCTACCTACCTACCTACCTACCTACCTACCTACCTACCTACCTACCTACCTACCTACCTACCTACCTACCTACCTACCTATCCTTTCTCCTAATAAAGAGATATTTGAATTCAGGATTATGACCACATTTCTGTCACCATTTATTTTTGCTTCTCATCTGTCCTTAACAATTTTAAGCGTTTTGCTATTTATCCTTCAATGCATTTTGGAATTTAGCATAACAGTGCATCCCTAATAAAAATGTAGACCTAGCTTTGAAAGAGCTATACTGCACCACTCTCTAACCTGCTGCATCTGGCTGGAAGGCCCCATTTGCCTGTGAACTCTGAAAGATGACCCAGTTCTTGATGGAAGAGCTGGAAGCCATGACAATAAAACTGAACCAATGATGTGTTTTGGATATCCTCCTGTACAGCATATGCATCTCTTCCAGTTATTGCTTCATGATGACTGTTTGTGGAGCTCTATGTGCAAGGGTCACAGTTAGTCCTTGAACTCAGATCAAAATCAAAACCTCTTTGCCTGGTCCTGCTTCGATCGTTATGTCACAGCTGTGCTGGGTTGTGCCTCTAAAATGATGGCTGTGTCAAAAATTCTATTATAAACCTTTATTGTCAGAACTGTACGTCTTGGCAGTAGAAATGACCAAAGTTCTCAGACATTAAATTTTATGTCTGAACTGCTAAAAAAATGCCATGCCCCTTAGATTGGGAAGTTGACACTCTTGATGCTGAACTTCATAGTGGAGAAACAGAATAATGAGCTACTTAAGCATATGGTTTTAAGGCAGTGAGAGAGAAGGTGTGACAATAATATGGATAAGGATGTTTTCAGATGTTCCGTAGTATTGTTATTGTGGCTGCATGCAAACCCTGCATTAAAAGGGTTGTCTGCCCTTTTGAAAAACCTAGGCCAAACATTAACAAAGGACAGGTTGTGTGCAATGAGCAGAAGACAACTCAAAGCACTGATTTTTTTAACTTTCCCTTTCCTTTTTCCTCCTCTGCAGCGCCTAAACTCCCACCTGCTGCAAAATAGAATAGCTATAGAGTTCTTCCTGTGGCTTTAAAATCTCAGGGTTTTTAATTTTTGACCTTTGCTTCCTCTCTATGATTTTGTTAGAACTTCACTCTGAAGGGATCTGTTTCTATATTCCTAACTTCAACACAGCACTGCCTTGCTTCATCAGTATGCTGTAAGACAGAGTAGGAAACCATCCCACCCACCCCCCAGAGTAGCTGTGGGATTGGTATCCATGGTTTCACTTATCCACTGTTTGCCACAGCCTTATATACAACATAAAAGGGTGACCTTTGCCCTGCCTTCATGTGGCCTTTGTCCCACCCTCTTGTATTTTGTATATCGAGTTCTCTCTGCAGTTTCAAGCATCCACGGTAGACCATGGAACCACCAACCCCCCGCAGATATGGGGGTCCTATTGTTCTTTAATGTGTGTGTGAGGGGACTTGCGGCCCTCCAGATGTTATTGGACCACAACTGTCTTCATCGTGCCTATTGCCTATTCTGCTGGGCTTATGGGAATTGAAGCCCACCAACACCTGGAGGCCCACAGTTTGCCGATCCTACTCTAAGGATGTAATCATATTGCCTGCATCTACATTTTGAAGCCTCACTACTTTTATAACTTGACTGTTTCCAGAAACTGTTAAGTGTTAAATCATTTCACACAGCAACACATTTGTGGAGTTTTCAGATAAAGTGTCATGCCAGAATTTGAATATATAGTCCCAGATGGATATGATCCATATCTCTGGGTATAAATGTATGTAGTCACATTCCTTACTGTGTCAAAAGGTTTCCCTAATTCCTGTAGAGCTCTCCAGCATTTGAGCATTGCTCATGTGTTCAACATTTCTAATTCTGCTTTGGGAACAAGTTCAATCTGGCAGAAAGATCGCAGTGACACCAGTGGGTGATATAGAAGGTGTCTGATTACAGGGAAGGAAACTGACTTGCAGCATATTCAGACTGCCTATCTATTCTAAGCCAATTTGGGTCTGGCATTTATGCCCCTAATTAAACTGGCAAGCTACTTGTGCAGCTGGCATCATGCCACCTTAACAGATGGTTAGGTTGAAAGCTAGGCCAGGACCATACCTTGGTTAAGGATGGGATTTTCAGTATCGACAGCTGGAACGCAGCAAAGCGAAGACTTAAAGGAAGTGTCCTCTTCTCCAGTCTGGCTTGATGCAGAATGTGAAAAGTACAGAAAAGCGAAAAGATATTTGCTTTCTGATCAGCCTGGTATGCATCTGTTGTGTTCCTTCCAACAGTATTACATTAGTAGCCGAGTTTCTTGAAAAGGTTCTCTCCTCCCACCTCTCTAAAAATTAACTAGACTACCCCAAAGTATCCCCTATTGTGGTTCTTGTTGTATTTTTTAGCCGTGTAACTACTATTATGTGTATCTCTATTTACTATTAATTTCCCAAGTGTATGTTTTTAAGTTTCCTATGCCAATGAAGGTTACCGAATTGAATTGCATTACATTTTGCAAAGAACTCGCGTTTCTTGATAGATTAACTCAGAGTGAGATCAGATGGCAATATCATTTGCATTTCGGACTGCTTGTGACTCAGTCCAATTTGAACTGCGTCCCAGTGACAGAAAATTGTGAACCAGCCCAATACTGCTCTGTGTCCAATCCAGGAATTTTTGGGCTGGAGCAATGGGGGACTGTATCATGTGTATATGTAAGGGTCTTCTTTAAAGGAGATTGCACCCAGCCAAACCACACTTTCCAGTGCAATCCAGTGGCCCTTTCTGATTAAAGCCCCAGATGAACAAATTATTCTGAGCGATCTATACAGGCAGAGGCTCAGGCCCAACTCCTGGGGGACTGGGTTTAGGGGAATAAAAGGACCCCAGGCCAGATCTAAGGGTATACACTAAGGATATACACAAAGCCTGCTTTTGCCTGCTATCAAGTAGTTCACATGACACACAAGAACAAACTGGTGCTTGTCCTTTTACTCTGGGTTTTCCTACCACAAATGTACTGTCAGTTTTGAGAAGTATTTTAGTTTGGAACTGAGTAGTGGATGTAATCCTTAATTACAGATGAAGGCTATCTCAGATTATTGGATCAGCTGGCATTCAAATGTTTACAGCTTCAAGGTGGGTGATGCAATGTTTCCCACCCTGTGTGTTATATGGCATCAAGTTGGCAATGATTTATGGTGACCCTTACAGAGCTTTCAAATAAGTGAGATATTTAAAGAATGGCTTTATCAGTTATACTCTCACTCCCCATGTGTTTCCATGGCTGAGTGGGGATTTGAACTCAGGTATCTTGAGTCCTAGTCCATCACATCATCTGCTAGACCACACAGGGTATCTATAGCATACTGAGTATTTTGGCTCTAGGGATCTGCAGTGCCCCATTCCCAGAAACACTGTCCTTTTGTTCTTCTCTAACTAGGACATTTCTTGTTCCTATATTTCCATTTTTACTTCCATGGCCAGTTTTCACCCACACTGTTCCCACTGACCAACCAATCTCCCCCACCCCCATTCATGGGTGTGCGGACAAATGGATATGCAGCAGTGTGAGGGATTTTTGAAAAAACAAGACCAAACAAATAGCATCCACTCATGTACACCTCTAATGTGCAGTGGGTGGTGATATTAGCAAAGCCATTGCTCACTACACACTGCCCAACTACTGTCACCATGACCTGAATTGCACACAACTTTGGTGGAGACTATTGATGCTTTATCCATAGATAGGACTATACTGCAGAGCTGCTCACAGCTCCGTCATGATCAAAATCTGTATTTCATTCCAGCTCTCCCATACCACTGATGATGCATTACAACAGGGAAGTGGATGGCTTGAAGGATTATATTATAGCATTTACTCAGGATAGAAATGAAGGTAGGGTGCTCTGATGTGTATGCATTCCAAGTGAGAAGGAGGCCGATCTGTAGTCTGAACCTTCTTATTTTGGAAGATACAGATTTAACCACCACTTCTCCTTTAAATAAGTGGTTTATCTCCTTTGGGCAATGTCTCTGCTTCTTAAAAAAGGAAGAAGAAGAAGAAGAAGAAGAAGAAGAAGAAGAAGAAGAAGAAGAAGAAGAAGAAGAAGAAGAAGAAGAAGATGATGATGATGATGATGATGATTATGGCAAGAGGTCTCTGTGACATCCACCCTCGTGCACCTTTGCTTGACCTTCAAGCCTCAGAGCACACAAAGGCAAACACTCTCTTCTTTTACACTTGCTGCCACCAGATGATCTCTAAATCACCATTTACTTCAGAAAGATTCAGGTCCGCACTTCAAGTTCTTTTAAATGAAACTTTGGTTTATTGATTACAGAGATTCATAAATATCTTCAGTAGCTAGTCACATCTAACTTTCCTAAACTACCCACTCTATTACTCTGTCTGGCTTTTCTCTCTTGCCTGACTCTTACATTTCTCTAACTAACTTAAACTAAACTCTCTGACTCTCTGACTCCACCTCTTATAGCATCTCTCTCGGCTCCGTCTCACAGCAACATGAATATTCATAAACCATTACATAATATAACATGACCCATAGATCTAATAAATGGAGAATGCTACAGTCCCGTATATGGTTAAACTGTATTTATACAGTTAAATTGTATTTTTGTTTATATATTATATGTTTTTGTTTATGTTATAGTTATAGAAAATAAAAATATTTATTAAAGAAAAGGAGTCACCTAAATACATGTAGACACTGATACTAGGAAAAAAAACTTTTGTCTTTAATGCACAACTGAAGGCAAGATCATTTTTAAAAAATGTTTAAAATCAACTAAATAAATCAACAAAACAGCAATCAATAGCAACGAAGCATCTTGGAGTCAACTTCAAAGCAGTTGGATCTGTGGATAGGAAACCACACATACAAAGAAGAGGAACTTGTATCAGATCTGGTCTATCAAATTTAGTCCTACCCATGGAGGGAGGCTAGAAAAATGCAGCTTTAACTGCATAATTACCATTCTAATTGGCCCACATGGGCAAGAGACACAAGCAGGGACTTAAAGATATAGTCTCCACCCTTAGTTTTTGCACCCTGCCTCACTTCTTCTCTGCCTTGGTCATGCACATGGAAAACTTCTCAGCAGCCATAGCAGTGCATGGTTAGTGGCACCAAAATATCTTACTAACGTCTTCACATTCAACACGTCTTCAGTAATGATTATTTCTATTCATCAGTTTTGGATTGCAACCTGTGACAGTTTCACTGCTGAACTACTTCAGACATTTGGGTTAGCCATTTCAATAAGGCAGTCTCTTCTGTTTAATGTAGGTGCTTTATGAGCGAGCTGGTGGAGATGTGCAACATCCCAATTACTCACCATTCTGTTGAGAACTAAATGAAATTGCTACTCTGAGGCAGGCAGGCAGATCAGATTGCACAAACTGCCTTAGGTCTAGTGAATCTTAAACAGATGGGCAGCTGTGTGCTATACTTTGCCTACACTTAGCCTTTAAAGAAAATCCTTGGGGTAGAAACAGAACAGATGGCAAAGAATGACATTTTAGAGTCAAGAAGAACACCCTCTTTGGTGACAAACATTGGCAAATATGAAAGATACATTGCTGGGTTCTAAATTGAATACATTAACAAGCATGTGCTCCAAATAGTTCATGATGAGGTGAAGAGGGTGACTATAAATGAAAGGCATAGTAAAATAACAGTAGAGAAAGTCATTCATTAGCCAAACACACACACATACACACACACACACACACACACACACACACACACACACACACACACACACACAAGAACCCTTATTAAATAGTTAACACCAGCATAACTTCAAGAGTGTGAATTTTAGTGGCAAATTGCCATCAGGGAAGACGTTGGTACTTGTTATTCTTGTTGCATGGCAAGTAACTCGACTGGTTGTGACAAACAAATACATGCTGACTTCATAGCTGGCAGCAATTCATCCTTGGAAATTACACCATTGGAGTCATGCCGGTGGACTTAAGCTGCAAGATTCAGGTAAAAGGACTGCAACATTTGTATGTCAATATGCCAAGTGCTGTTATTTATCTATCTTTACTAGTAGAATTTGTTATGCTTGTGTGTCGGATTAATAACCAGAAGAAGAATACTTTCTCCTGTGTTCAGCTATCATTAGCTTAGAAAATTCTACGGGATAGCCAACCGGCTGTATCAAAATGTAACCTTTCTAGTGTGTCCATAATATGCTGGAATATTGATAAAGAAACAGGGAAAGTTTATGAGACTTCATCACCAATGCCAAAGGATCTGATCACACACTGCCATTGTGTTCGTAAGTGCTGTGGCCAGCCTTCTAGGGATAGGCCTCTCTGCACTCAGCAAAGCCAAGGGAGGGGGAAAATGACAGTCCACTATCAGAGCTGTTCTCAAAGTCATGGTGTGGAGGTGACCCTCGGCTCTTGAATGGAGCGTAAACTCTCACCACACCATGATGAGGAAACAGAAAAAGACTTGGTAGAGGAGGATTAATATTTCATATGCATATCCTGTTTTCTTCACTGCCAAGGCAAGACAACTATGGATTTACATACCTACTTCAGAGCACCAGAAATATTCTTTCTGAAACAAACATTTCAGAAATTCCATTCTCAGCTCCATCAGGCAATCTATGTCCTGACCTGTATTGAGACTCACTGAAAATAGGCAGCAACACATTTCTGTATTAAGATTTATTTGACAATAAAGAACTCACCTTTACGATACTTTTCAAGGCAAGATGATTTTTATATCTACCTAACAGAAATATTTATCTTGTGTTCCTATTTTCAATTATAGTGGGATGGGAGACATTTGAACTCTGAAGAAACACACCATAGACATATAGGACTGTGCCAACTGCTGCGTGGTTGCCATCCTATCATTTTTTAAAAATGTATGCTGCTTGATACAAAACAGATATTTGTGTTGTGCTACTAAACTTATTGTGAAACAAAGCAGAGGGGGCTGGTACATCCACTTGTGGCAAAAATACAAATGGGAGACTGAGTCATTGTACAGTCAAACTTCTAGAATGTTTGCTTCTTGTTTGGTCTATACAGTACCAGCTGCAACATTGATCCAAAGTGCAAATGCAGAAGGGATGGTTTCTACTTATTCTCAGCAGGCAGACGAATCAAGGACAGATAATCAGCGAGGCAGTAGGGGCTGTGCTATAGTAAGTGCAATAAATCTATTTCTTCATTTCGCCCAAAAGGCTCAATATCCTATCGATTCCCTTCTCAGTAAGGACCTCTCATATTTAACAGGAACCATATGCACAAAGCAGAATATTAAATCTCTTATTGTGTGGTTAACTTCTGTGAAGTGGCTAACAAGAGGGCTATCCAGTCTTCTATTTCTTAAATTACTCAGATGTTCTCTCCTTGTCTTAAGAAATCTAGAAATCTTCCCTGTATACAATTTGTTGCAAGGACAACTTATGGCATAAGATCACTCCCTTGGTATTGCAGTGGGTAAATTTCTTCAGGATATATATCTTGCTGTTCTGTTGATCTTTACATTCCATCATATGACATGTATTTCTACGGTAGGAACAATATTCACAGGGATGGTGTCCTGTGGGTGGGGAAGAGCCAGGTAAAATGCTCAGGATTTGTGATGGCACTCTGTCTTTAAATTCACTCTTTACTAACATATCCCCTATGGTTCTTGTTTTTTAAAATGATACCTGTACTTCCTCCTGAAACTCTTCTATACTTTCTAGGATATGCCAATGCCCCTTTATGCATTTCTGTGGTTAGTGACATGATCATATGTTAGAACACAGTTGACATGGTTTGTAGGTTCTTCCTCTATTTTTTTCATTTAGAAGATCATTGGAAGTATTATTGGCTTAAGCTGTACTAGGAGTTTATGGATCTTGTTAGGTGCATATTCATTAATTATTTCTGTACAGATAAGAAAAGAGTTATAACTATCCCAAGCCATTTTTTCTAAATTAATATATATTTTTATTTTGTGCTTCGCTCCTGAAGAAGGCCACAGCTGAAATTCGTTGAGCCTGAGCTTTTTAGATATTAACATCTGGATTCCCAATTTTATACATCTTGAGACTCAGCCTCCCATTTGTACCTTTGCCATTAAACTTACTGTACAAGTATTGCTATCTAGTTAACCCTCCAGTTAATGTTTGACTTTCTCTTTTTTAATTTACCTTTTGCTACTTCCTTTCCATCTTGATAGAACTTGCTTACTGATGTAAACATTTCTTGTTATACTTATATGTTGTTTTTAAGTGTTTGGAAGCCACCTAGGTGGGATATAAATAAAATAAATAAATAAAAATAAATCTACAGGTTGTTTTGAGTGCATTTTTTTTTGTTCTGTCTGCTGCTTGAATTTGATGGTAAACAACCTTGAAATCTCTGATGGAACACAGTTTTTAAATGTGCCATTTATTTATTTATTTAATCTAACTAAATAAAACACCATCTATCAAAACCATCTCTCTCTCTCTCTCTCAGATGCCCTTTCCTTCTCAGTTAAGTGAAGGATGTTTTCTTCTTTGAATACCTGCCAGGGGAGGGGGGAGGTACATCTTAAGGAGCTAGGAAAAGAAACAATGATGGCACACGGTTGATACTAGAGGGAGAGACCATATGGATAAGTTTTTTAAAAAAATAGATGAGAGACAGAGCAAGAAAGCTGAGGTCTAACATGAGGACAGAAGTGGGAAGAGCAAAGAGCACAAGATGGAATGTACGGAGAGATCAAAGATGGCACTCGCAGAGGGGCCAAGACATTCTGGCTTTCAAAGCAAGAAGAAATAGTATGAAATGGGAATGAAAAATAATACAGAATCAGCAGAGTGAACTGTGAAAAGGCAATGCATGATCAAAGCCTTCATGCTAGATGGATAATGTGGGCAACTGGAATCTGAACGGTGACAAAAGGTTTAATGTGGGAGAGAGGAAGAACAGAAAGGACATCTTTGAAATAAGTTAAAAGTAAAAACAATTACAATCCAAACCAGTTGCTTAGCAGTGCAAAAGGAGGGGGGAGGAAAGAGTAAGTGATGGATTTCTGCATTTAAAAAACAAACAAAAAGGTAGGAACAGATTAATTTTGATAAGAAAGAATAAACTCATAGAAAGGCAATAGGAGCTGAGAACTGAACTATCAATATATAGAGAAAGATAAACACAGAAAATGAGAATGTCAGGCTGTCTGTATTCTATTTAAGATACATCTGGACTTTGCTAGCCAAAAATCAATAGTGCAAGAAGGATAGAAGAAGCAGGAAGAGAGTGCAGTATTGTGAGCAAAGAAATGATAACAGACAGTCAAGGAACATTTGAATTTACCAAGAAATAAACAGTTAAAAAAAAAAAAAGGACCAGAAATAGAAGCCTGAAGAATGCTTGTGGATGAGGCAAAGAAGAACAGAATGAAGTCAGGTCTTTCTAGAGTCTCTTTGTAAACCTGTGGGTGGTCTGTATGCAGACCAGTTTTGGAACAGGCATGCAAAGTCATAGCTAAGAGAAAACATAAGTCTCTCTTCTTTAATACAAATCAATAAATTTACAGGCCTAAATCATGGAAATAGAACCTGAGAAGTAGTAGCTTTCCTGAAAAGAGATACATATCTAAGCATTCATATTATTATGTTTAGATGTTACTGAACTACTGATTTATATGGAGGACCTTGAGAAAGTGATAGAAGAATGATTTTCCCTGCAGTGACTGATAGCAAGTCTCTGCCACAGCTGTTTCTTCCATGCCTCTGTATTCAAGCAGAAGGGGAAGCAAGAAGCACTCCTCAAGGGCCACTTTCCCATGCTGAGCTCAATTTAAGGTGGATGCTTGTGCCTTCAGACATAAACAGCTGGGAAATTTATTTAATACTTTAAAGCTGATGGCATAGGTGAACAGCTGCGGCTGTTCTGGGTATCTACAGACAGAAGAATGACATAGAAATGAAATGAATAAATGAACAGACGGACGGACGGACGGACGGACGGACGGACGGACGGACGGACGGACAGACAGACAGACAGACAGACAGACAGATAGATAGATAGATAGATAGATAGTCTTCTATGTGTGGTTCGATTGCAGTTCCCAGCATCTTCCACTATTGCCTGGGCTGGCTAGGGCTGATGTAAGTTGTTGTCCAACAATTTCTGGAATGTTGCAGAAGCCCACCCTTGGATGATAGAAAAATAATAAATGAGAACTATGTAAAAGCTTTGGAAAGCGGCAGTTCCCTCACAGCCCCTAAAGAAGAATAGATGCATTCAAAACATATTTGGAATTGAATTGTTTCTGATGAAAATCAAGGTTCAGCTGGCCAGATCTTCTGAGGTATATGGAAAAAAAGTGAAACCAGTCTCCTTCGCTTATGATGTTCACTGCATGTTCATGGTGCCCCTGGCACTAATAATTATAATATTCTTCAGGGTCCGGATAATTCTCATTTTCTTTTTGCTGGCAATGATAGGAGGAAAACAGGCTTCTCTTTGATTGCCCTTGGAACTGCATAATGACTTAGCATCTCATGGAGTAAAGACAACAGAGCTGTAAAAACTAGGGTGAAGTAGCTGGGGCTTTGATCTTGAGGGCTGAAATTTAGAAGGTATAAACATTTGCTGCCGGAAGGCCAGGAGCTCACCTGTTGGTACTTCTTACTGAAAAGACCTAAACATGCTTGTCCCAAGTACATAGATAGGCTCCATTTCTTCTTTCCTGCACAAAAGAACACACAAAGTTTGTGGCCCTCAGTGTGGAACCAGTATGACCATCAGGCGCCCAGACCTAGGCAATGATCTCTGTCCTTCTGTCCTCTCCTCATAAATGCCAATCTCATGTAACCCAGGATTAACCAACAGGACAGCAAAGCTCCAGGCACCAAAATGGCTATTTGCAGTTATAAAAGGCAATATTAACTCTCTTCACTCTTGGCTTTCTGGGACAAAAAAAATGGATGCCACCAACCTCTGAGATTCACATCTGCAGGCCTTCTTCTGCCCATCACTTCCACTGAAACAGTTTCCATCAAGCTGTTTTCTTACTAGGAGGCAAAACAGACAGCACAATTGTGGCTCAATCCTAAAGACAAATCTCCACTCTTTTTTTTTTTTTTGAATGAATGTTGTCATTTAGGTTTCAGCAAACTTAGAAGAAAGAAAGCAGCAGTGACAATTGGCATTAAAGAAGCCAAGACACACAGATTGACAAATCAATAGGTGTTTCAGATTTAGGATACAAGTAACCTACACACTAAGTGCAAGATTTGTAAGTGAGGAAAATTATACAATATGACAAACCAATGCTTTTCATGATCTGCAGCTCCTCTAGAATCATGTTCAATATATCAGCTACTGGCTGAAATCCTTTTGTATAATGTAAGCAAAGTTGTATATTTCAGTCTATTCCTTACTAGGTAAGTAAGACAATTGTGTTCTAAACCAGCAGCAGGGAGAAAAAAAGTAAGTGATCGACCTCTTCAAATTGCAGCACGGGTTTCTTATTTACCAGCAAAGAATGGATTGAAAATAGGACTTTTCTTACTTTATGAGTAAGCATAAATGAGGCTTGTGGTGCAGTGGTTAAACTGCTGTACTGCAGCCAAAACTCTGTTCACAACCCCGGGTTCAATCCCAGGTAACTGGCTCAAGGTTCACTCAGCCTTCCATCTTTCTGAGGTCAGTAAAATGAATACCCAGCTTTCTGAGGGACAATAGGTAGCCTGCATAATTAACTTGTAAACCACCCAGAGAATGCTGTAAGTGTTATGGGGTAGTATATAAGCAGCACGCTTTTCTTTTTCTTTTTAATCTAGGAGGAGTTTAGTCAGCAGGACTCTTAGCCACTAGAAATGGAGAGGAGAAAAAATGCTCTCAGCAACACATTGGGATGGGAGCACAGAGAAGACATTTTAGCTTCAAATTCTTTGTAAGACTGGCAAAAAAAAAGGGGGGGAACCTAATTCCTTCATGAGATATTTGTTTATCCTTTTCCCATCAGCAACACTGAAAAACTTATCTAGACAAATTGGCTGTGTGCAGATGCTTAATTCTGACAATCATTGCTTCCTTAATCCTCTAGGTAAATCTAGTTAACTGCAGCATGGCGAAGAGGAAGCCAACACCTGAGCCAGTTCTTGGTTCTGATTTACTGCCAGGAACAGAGGTGTCAGCTGTTTGCAGGCTTTTCCATCTGTTGCCTTTGATCAAAGCAAGATGTCTGTAAAGGAAATCCACACGGAATGAAGACATGCTGCAACTAAGATTTTTTCTTTCTTTCCCAAATCAAGGTGCATGGTGAGAAATTAAAAGAATTTGGCTGTTCTCCTGGCAGAACCTCTGTTGTTGTGGCTTTTTGTTTTTAAAAAGGAACATAATAAGCAGAAGTCCAGGCAGATTATGGTCACCTACAAGTGTACATTCTATGAGCAGAAGTTGTATCTCTCGAGTTCTTCTGTTCCATAACATTTAAAATATCATCTTCTCCCCTGAGAATCTGCCCTTCCTAAGATCTGAAGGTTTGCTTCAGAGGAACGCCTGCATCAGAGAGTATACTGGTGGCCCCTGGGAAGGAGGTCTTTTCAATGATGGCATCATGTTCATTCACATATAACACTGGTTCTCCAAACACCTCTCTCATACTAAAATTGGTGTTCTTTAAGATATTGGTTCTAGATTTTCCTCATCTAGTCCTTTTTGTTGAGTAATTTGTATTTTTCTGGATTTAACACAAATCACAATCTGTCTTATTATCTGGAGATACTACTGGTTCTTTTAGTTTAGCATTATCCATGTTGACTGCCAGCAGCTTTCAGATGACTCTTTCTCATTCTTCGCCAGCAATACTCAGAATATTGGAGACTTCTGCATGTAAATGGCATTGTCCACAACTGAACAACAGTTTTACTCTAGAATCTTATGCTGTAATTTACTCTGTCTTTGGTTTACAAAAACACAAAACAAACTCAGAAACTTGTCATGCAAACATTTTACACATTGAAGGAAAAGTATAGGAGCTCTGAGAAGAAAAAAATGATTCAACATACCTTTTGAATATGACCCTGATAAACATGAGCAGCCTCTGGTCAAATGCTATTCTATGGCCTTCCTTCTTCCAGTTCTGCAGTTCTTTACTTTTTTATGATGGCCAGAACTTGTAACCCTCAGTAACAAACTGAAGCAACAGCAAAAGCCAGCACATGAACTGTGTGTGCTGTTCTTCCTCTGTTAGTTAGTGATGCTATCTGTAGGCTTCCTTCAGTCTTGAGAGACTATGGTAATATGTTCTGAATAGAGTTCTTGGAACAACGTCTAGTGTGGCTGAGAAGGCCAATTAGAGAGTGACAATCTTTTCCACATTGAAGACAAATACAATCTGTTCCCAGTCCAGCTCCCTGATTTGGCTGGTTTCAGGACTGCCTCTTTGCCTCAGCCTACTGAACAAGTGTCTCTTCAAATTGGGAGAGGCCGTGATACACCACCTCCCTCCAGGCTGAACACTCAGATGTTAGAGTTTCCATCTGTTGAGGTCCATTCCTAAGGCCTTCAGATCCCGGTTGCAGATATCCTTGTATCACAGCTGTGGTCTCCCTCTAGGTGGGGCAAATTCCATGCAATAATTCTCCATATAGGAGATCTTTTGGAATCCAACCATCAGCCATTCTCACTACATGCCCAAGCCAACGTAGACGTCGCTGTTTCAGTAATGTATAAATGCTAACAATTCCAGCTCATTCCAGGACTACTCTATTTGGAACTTTGTCCTGCCAGGTGATACCAAAAATGCATTGGAGACAACACATATGGAACATGTTTAACTTCCTCTCCTGTCGTGCACAAAGGGTCCAGGACTCACTGCAGTACAGGAGTGTACTCAGGACACAGGCTCTATAGACCTGGATCTTGGTCTTTGCTGTCAGCTTCTTATTAAGCCATACTCTCTTTGTGAGTCTAGAGAACATGGTAGCTGCTTTGCCAATGCGTTCATCCAGCTTGACAGTGATGCTATACTTCCTAACTATAGAAATAACTAGAAGTTACTGTTGCTGTGCAAAAGGATTGAAGTTATCTCTTGTTAAATCACAACTTTAATATGATGTAGTTGTACGTTTGTTATGAGAAAAAAGAATTCAGTACAAGGATTTAGTTATTTGTAATGCCTGCTCGCAAGCTTTGAAGATGTCTAGTACCAAGACTGTGGGAACTACCTTGGTGACAGGGGTTTATTATTATGCATGTGTTTTATTTATAAGCAGCCATTCTCTTGAGAAGGGAACTCAGGGTAGCTGCCATTGCCTGGAAGTTAAATAATTCTGCAGCTATAGAGAAAGCGGCTATTACCCTTATAAAAATGGACACTACCAATGAATGCTACTATGTTGCTGTAGTATCTGTAATTTATCCCACATGCTGCCCTGCCAGAATCTGAAGACCAATGTTGGAAGCAAATATAATGGCTGTTTAGTTCCCATTGTAGTAGGCTTGTTGTCTGGGGTGGGTTGTATATATGATATTACTACAAGGAGCTGAAGTCGTCTTTAACGTTCATGCCAATTCTCCATGAATTCAGTGCAATTACAGTTCAGCAGCTCATGCTTCTAAAAAAGAAACAAAAAAACACTCAGTTTTTTAAAAACACTGAAATAGTAGCTTGAACTTGTTCCATTCTGGGTTTTTGTGCCATTCTGTTTATTCTTCCACTCTTCTGCCCTCAGCTTTAAAGCTATCCCTGCCTAGGTATCCTTGGAGTGAGGTATCTGAGCTCCTTGCTTTCACTTCTCTTGGCACATACTAAGAAATATCTTCAGGCTGGCTTACTACTTGGCATTCAGAGCCACAGCACTGAAAATTTCCAGCCAGCAGAATTTTCTCAATCCAGGGGATCAGTTTCATGATATGCAAGTCTGTGAGTAAACTGAAAATATTGTATAAAGAAAAGTTTTGTTTTTAACCAAGCAACCATCTAACCAGCTGTAATTAGAACCTTTACGCACCCCTGATTTCTTCACGGCATTCAGAGAAAGTAATATTTGTTCATTACTGGAAATGAGAAATGATGGGGTGGCCAGCATTGCAATTACTGGGGCAGTAGTTAGCGTCAGAGATGCTGTCAAGAAAGAAGCCAGAAGACTGAGCAGATGCTGTATGTAAAACAGGAAAACCCAGAAGATCCATGGAAGGTACAGTCTGAGGTACTTGCAGAAAGACAAAATGTGGGTCAAAAAAGGACAGGATGCAGAAAAAGCCCTCTAGGTATAGATGAAAGTATTAGATTTGTCCCTGTTCTCCACAATGCTTGGGAAATTTTAAAAATATTTCAGGATGCTACTGGACTCCCTCACAGCCTATGTAGAAAACTCTTCCATTCTCCTGTTGTTCCATTCTTCTATACTGTAATACAGGACTGTGTCCGACCAGTTGTAAATAGCATTCCCTCTAAGCTGTGCAGGTGCAAGGACACACAGTGCTGTATTGGTGTTGTGCAACCACAGCCAGTGTTGCCACCCATTTGATTCTGGTCACGGCCAGAACCCCTCATGTTGTGGGAAGGGTTCTTACCCAGCAGTGACAGAAAATTAAAGGGAACGTTGGCTGTAAAAGAAGAAAATGACTCTTTTCCTTTCTTGAGCCCATTCAAAGCATGTCTTCCCCAATTTATTTGGCCACATATTATGCATAAAGTAAATAATTTTAATTGCTCTTGCTAAAATGAACAATGACAGAAAGTATGTTTCACTGTGGTGGTGACCTGGGACCAGAATAGGCTCTCACCACAAAATTTTTGCAGCGAGGTACTCCCCCCCCCCATTCATGAGCAACCCTGGTTTTATTGTTAGATAGGAATCATAAATATTGAAAAGTGGATTTATTTGCAAAGACCTTTAGGCTTTACATCAAGTAGGACATAGAGAGGCAAGATGCACTTAACTTGATTAAACATGCATCCTTAAATCTTTGACTGCTTTTCATGATTCTGCTATATTATCTGGTGCACACAGAAATATGGGGTGGGGGATCGGTGGATGAGAGAATCCACTGACTGTTGATATTGCACCAAATTCAGTTCTTCTTCCCTTTTTTTCTCATATAAGTATACACAACAGGAAAAAAAACAGGCATGCTCTCTCTGGGTCTGATTAGTTGCTTCTTCTTCACAGGCCATTATTAACAAAGAATGGCTCACGCAACAACTGATAAGAGAATCAAGCAATACCATTATTAGAAACAGCAACTGCAGTTTGTGAGGTGACGTGTGAGGTGAAGAGCAACAGAGCCGTTCCTCTTCAGGTCAGGTCAGCTCAGAGCAGAGTGATACTCCCTTTCACCTGTAATCTACACTCTGACCTGTCTTCTAAAGTCAGGGCAAAGTGAGTATCATTGGCATTCTAATAAAACATTATATTCCAACCTGTGCATTAGCGATATTGAACATGCATGGGTCTGATGAAGCTTTGTGGACAGCAATAGATTAGATCAATAAATCAAATCAAGGAAGGCACAGTTCTTAATTTATTATCAGAGATTAATTTAAAAAAAACTTTGCTTAATGAAGCTTGGACAAGTTCCTTCTCCCCAGCGTTTAATGAATATAACATGGGTTTGCCCTCATGTAGCTTTGTGGGTTTGGTTCTGTTTTCTCTTTGCTGATTAGGTTGAGGTTTAGGGTTTTAAATCTGAAATAGTGCTGAAATATAAAGAGTAACATGGCCCAAAAATGGGTTGGTAGGACTAACAGTGCAGTTCTATGCATAGATCAATGAGACTTTATTCTTAGTAACTGTCTTTTAAAACTTTTGCCTCCCCTCTTTGGTTAGACTGTCTATATTATATGTATTTTGGTTACTGCATTTAATCAAATGTAACTGTTTGATTTTTTTTTAATATTGTGAGCTGTTTTGATGGTCCATTTTAAAGCCCAAAAGTAGCACAGAAATATTTTTTTATAAATAATAAGCAACTGTGTTTAACTTAATGCTGTAATTCTATATGCACTTACCTGGACAGAAGTCCTAAAAAACATAGTCAAAATTCTACTTGCAATTTATGCTGGCATAAATATAAGCACATAAACTGCAGTGGCAAATAATCACTCATTGACAAAGTGCTGGTTGCATGCCTGGGCACATAACAAATCGAGTTACCAGGTGCTTGCCCAGGCGTGCAATCAGAACCTCAATAATAAATAGCAATTCACACCAGCAACTTATATGTTCTCCCATACACAAGTGTCGCTATCATTCACAAAGTGACATCAAGCAAGGGAAAAATCCCAGAAACTGACTCCTTTTTTCATCAGCTAACCACCTTACCTAAACACAAAGTATTTGTCAGGGCTGCTTTTCGACAAGTGTGAAAGATAGTCTTTCTCAAGTCTGTGGCTTCCTGATGGGTTGCTCTAAAGTCACTGAAAAGACTGGTATAAATCACAGAATGTAAATGATGAGTATCTTAGTATTAACACCATCCAAATACTAAAATATTCACCTTTCCTTTTCCACAGTGGACCCTTGGATTAAGGGCACAGCTGATCAACGTACAGAGGCATCTACTGTAGGTGACAAGGCAAATTTAGCAAAATGCATCACTTCACATTGTTTCCCTGCATTCATTCACTGTGTTCTTGCATTCTTTCATTTCTGTGGGAAAGGGCCTTCAAGTGGCCAATAAGAGAACAATAGTGGAAGAGGATCTGTTTTTAAAAACATCAAAAAAGAGAGAGAGAGAAAACTATTAATAGGTTGTTGTGCTCATTTATTATGAGTCACTCAGCATCATTTTCAAATGGGTTGGATTTAATGCATTTCTCAGCCAGCGTGTGGGTACACAGAACTAGTGAACAGTAAACAATAAGATGTAGTAAACAAGAAGATCCTCTGAAGATGCCGGCCACAGAGACTGGTGAAACGTTAGGAAGAAAACCCTTCAGAACATGGCCAAAGAGCCCGAAAAACCCACAACAACCATTAGATCCCGGCCGTGAAAGCCTTTGAGAAATTAAACAAGAAAATCCCTACTTCAAATCTCCCATCAGCCACACCTGTATTAAATGCAATTAAAGAATTTAATATACTTCTGGTAATCAATTCATGTCATTGAGAATAATTTCTGACATGACAAGAGGTGGCACCTGTTCCCAGGAAGATCTTAACTAGCCAATAGTTCTCTTCCTCTGCGATGTGGAATCAAGTTACACAGGAAGTGTGATGTAGATGCTAGGGGAACATAAACCAGAAGCTTTTTTCTGCAGCTTACTAGTTTGACTAGAGCAGTGGTTCCCAACCTTGGGTAACCCAGGTGTTCTTGGACTGCAGCTCCCAGAAAGCCTGGCCAGCATAGATAGAGGCGAAGGTTTCTGGGAGTTGCAGTCCAAGGACACCTTGTCTGCCAAAGGTTGGGAACCATTGGACTGGAACATAAATTGAGGGACCCTGTAGGAACAGCAGTGTTGCTGTGGAATCTCATGGGATCACTTTCAGAAGGTCTTCTTCTGTGGAGGGGCCTCTGCCGTTTGTTGGGGATTTATTTCCCCTATGCCATAGCCCTCCTCAGTTCAACAGTGTTCCTCTGGCATTTCATTTGGAGGGAGGCTGAAAGGTCTGTTGTGGAGATAGTAGGTATAAGGAAATCCAATTCCAGCAGCCTTACTGTGCACACATCCCTCTGTATCCAAGTATTTTCCTGAAGCAGAGTAGGCTATTGTCAATGGCATAGTCTTTTGGATAAGAAATAAAGAAGGTAAGAAACTCCTTAAGTAAAGGTAAAGGTTCCCCTTGACATTTAGTCCAGTCGTGTCCGACTCTAGGGCGCGGTGCTCATCCCTGTCTCCAAGCCGTAGAGCCAGTGTTTTGTCTATAGACAGTTTCCATGGTAATGTAGCCAGCGTGACTAGACAGGGAAAGCCGTTACCTTCCCACCCAGGTGGTACCTATTTATCTATTTATTTAGCAGTTCACAAGCATTTTTACATGCTTTTGAACTACTAGGTTGACAGGAGCTGGGACAAGTGACGGGGGCTCACTCTGCTGTGTGGATTTGATCTTACAAATGCCGGTCTTCTGATCTTGCAGCACAGAAGCTTCTGCGGTTTAACCTGCAGTGCCATCACTTCCCTCAAGAAACTCCTTACCTAAGAGCAAATAAGATAAACTGAAAAAGGGTAGAAGATAATTATTCCTTTATTGTTCCTTCTTATATTAGCACCTGAATCTTGGCTTCTCACTTGCCTTTCCTGTTCCTGGCCTGAAAGAAATGGGATGTCAACATTAGTTTCTGAGTTGCTTAGCAGGGAGCTGTCGTTTGAGATGGCCACTGTGTTAGCAGTGGAGGGAGGGCTTGGAGAAAATCCATCCCAATCTGCTAAGAGCCCACTCTTGCCTGTAGGGATGGACAAAAATGTTTATCCACCTAATAAATCTTTCCATAAACTGTGAGATCCCCAGAGGACAGCAAAGGAGTGGTGCCAATTTGACCTGCTGAGTGCCTCACAGCAGCAACAGGCTGTAAAATATGAGGTGCTAGTTTGCTATTGACCTTCCTGGCTAGCTTGCCTATAAGAAGACAAGCAGTGGCTTCTTGATCTCATCAGCTGATATTCCCAGGAGGCAGTTGGCTTGGATGAATAATGGATGGCAAATTTTCAATCTCACCCCACCACAAATCTTGGTGTTATTGTTGTTGTGAAGGGCTTGAATCATGTACTGCTAATCAGCCTGACAGCTCTGCAGCCATCACATTGTGCCACCTGCTGACTTTTTAATATTTACGCTTGAGATTCTGCACTCTGAATGCTTCAGAAGGGTAGCGCTGACCAAACAAACAATATCGTGGGCTAGAGGGATATCCTTCATTTATTTCTCATCTTCTGCAGGGAAAACTGTAGAGGAGATAGCAGACAATCTGCCAAGTCAGCTTGAAAAGAAAAAAAGAAGGGGAAAAAAAAGAGAGAATAAAATGGAAGAACTTTTCTTACATGGATTGAATCCATTAATAAAAACAGCATGCATCTAGAGCTCTGGGAAGCTGAATGATGTTTCCTTTGGAGGACACAGTCAAATTCTTGCAATTTAACATGGAGCTGCTGAGTAGAAAAGAGGGGTGAAGCTTTAGAGAATCTGAGAGGGGGAATCAGAGACAAGTTTTCAATAACAGCAGCTTCAATGATACAGGTCACAAAACTAGCTATTAGTTGGGGTAAATCTTCCAGAATACAGGTTCCACTCCCAAGTTCCTTGCCTTACCATGACAGATATTATATTAACCTCAGGCTATCGTAGGCCAATTAATTCAATGTAAAAGTATTTCTTCACTTACCCCTTATTCTGTGATGCAGTAGGGGTATGCACACAATATATTCAATGTATGTACTGTCTTTATACATACATACATACATACATACATACATACATACATACATACATACATACATACATACATACATACATACATACATACATACATACATAGAAATACTGTCAATCTGTTCACATCTGAGTCATATGTAACATTCAGTACAGTGGTGCCTCGCTTAGCGACGTTAATCCATTCAAAAAAAAAAGTCGCTAAGCTATTTAAAAAAGCCCATAGAAACACATTAAAATGCGTTTAATGCATTCCTATGGGCTTAAAAACTTACCTTTTAGCGAAAATCCTCCATAGCGCCACCATTTTCGCTGCCTCTTAAGCGAGGCAAAACAATGGGTAGCCATTTTGTTTTTCCAGCGGCCATTTTGAAACAGCCGATCAGATGGTTGAAAATGGGGGCTTTGCGATGATCGCTCCCCCGCGATCATCGCAAAGCAAATTTTCCCCATAAGGACCATCGCTAAGCGATCGCTTTTGCGATGGCAAAAAGTCAATCGCTAAGCGATTTCGTCGCTCAATGGAGTGATCACTAAGCGTGGCACCACTGTATATACATAATCTGTATATCCTGTATTCAGGGAACTAAATTACAGAATTATTCATTGTGTACATTGTGGCATCCACCCTCGTGCCCCTTTTGCTTGACCTTCAAGCCTCAGAGCACACGAAGGTGAACACTCTCTTCTTTTCACTGCTGCCACCAGGCGATCTCTAAATCACCAGTACTTCAGAAAGATTCTGGTCCAAACTTCAAGTTCCTTTAAATAAAACTTTGGTTTATTGATTAAAGAGATTGTTTCATTAATATCTTCAGTAGCTAATCAAATCTCAGAATTTCCCAAATTACACACTCTATTACTTTCTCTGACTTTTCTCTACTGCCTGACCTTTACATTTCTCTTACTTATTTAGTCTACCCTTTGACTCTCTGACTCCGCCTCTTATAACATCTCCCTCGGCTCCGCCTCTCAGCAACATGAATATGCATGAACCATTATTTTACATAACACACATGAACCATTACATAATATAACATGAACCATAGACCTAATAAATAGAGAATGCTACATATATTTTAGGAGAATATAGCATTAAAGAATGTTAATATTAATGAATAGTAATATTAAAAGATGCATATCACTCTATCTGTCTTCCTATTGAAGGGAACTAGATAGAATATAATCCTTGTCTTTCATGTCTAATGTTCAAGGTTCTTTATGAACAAATAACAGAAATCAGACATTTTTGGACCTGGAGTTTTAAAATAATAATAATAAAAATCTGAACAGGAGCCCATAAAAGTATTTCTGCTAGTACCCTGTTTCCCTGAAAATAAGACCTAATCTGAAAATAAGCTCCACTATGATTTTTCAGGGTGCTCATAATATAAGCCCTATCCCCAAAATAAGCCCTAGTTAAGTGAAAGCCCACCCTCCACCATTGTGCAGCAACCAGAAGAAGATGACATGACTGTACAGTGGTGCCTCGACTTACGAACTTAATTGGTTCCGGAAGATGGTCATAACTCAAAATGGTCATAAATTGAAGCACCTTTTCCCATAGGAATGCATTGAAATGCAATTAATCTGTTCTGGCTGAAGAAAACAATCACCAAAAAACAAAACAAACAAACAAACAAATATTGCAAGACCCATCGGAAATGGGATTAATCTGTTCCATCCAAAGGGGGGAAAAAGAAAGGAAAAGCAAACAAACCGTGGAAGACCCATCGGAAATGCAAAAAAAAAAAAAAAAAAAAAAGCAAAGCAGAAAGCAAACAAACCATGCAAAACCCATTGGAAATGCAAAAAAAGCAAAGCAGAAAGCAAACAAACCATGCAAGACCCATTTGAAATGGGGGAAAAACAAAGCAGAAGCAAGCAAACCATGCAAAACCCATTGGAAATGCAAAAAAAAAAAAAAGCAAAGCAAAGCAGAAAGCAAGCAAGCCATGCAAAACCCATTGGAAATGCAAAAAAGCAAAGCAGAAAGCAAGCAAACCCTGTGAGACCCATCGGAAATGGGGGAACCCCCCAAAAAACAAAGACTGCAAGATCCATCACAGCACAGAAACATAACCCCCCTCAGCCCAAAACCATGCTGCAAAACCCACCCAGAACAGTTTTTAAAAACCAAAAAGCAGCACCTTACCTTACCAGGCAGTCCCAAGCCTCCTCCGATTGCACACTCTCTAATTTCTGGAGCGAAAGGAGCTACAAAGAAACAGCCTCTTCGCCACCAACGGTTGACAATTTGAATTCTCTGCCTTTCTTCCCTGCATTTTTTTGATTGTAACTTGAAGCTTTGGCCACAAATTAAAGCAAAATTTTGTGGCCAGAGCTGCTCATAACTCGAAATGATCCTAAATCATAAGTGCATAAGTCAAGGCACCACTGTATTTGAATAAATGTAGATTGTACCTGAAAAAAATTAAGCATCCCCTGAAAATAAGCTCTAATGTGTTTTTGGAGAAAAAAATTAATATAAGACACTGTCTTATTTTCGGGGAAACACAGTATACCCTAGTACATTCACTTGGAGTTGCATAGGATTGTGTTCAATGAAAGAGTTATTATTTTTGCTGTATTTTCAAAAAGATAACTCATCTGTTTGTGTGCCGTATTTTTTTTTAAAAAAATATTTTTCCATCCAATTCAAGTAAGTTTATTATTTTGGTCAGAGATGGTCTCATTTGCCCATACGAAATGTAGAGGGACATTGTAGGCAAAGGATGACATATTAGAAGGTGAACAAGTATATGAGCCCCATGTAAGTACAGACCTCAAAAATATGACCCAAACATTAGGGGCTTGTTTACTTGTTCATTTTTTAATGAATGCCATCTCTGCTTTTTTTGGCAGCATAAGTACAAATGGACACAAATCTGACATCAGAAATAGCAACACATATAAGTCACTTTCATAATACTTCAACCTTGTGCGGCATTCTGTTACAGAGTTCAAAGAAACTGTTCTAGAAAAAATGGGAGATTGTAGAGAGAGACAACTGAAACAGGCTACATACACAAATTCTAATAGCATCAAGAGGATTTAATAACAACCAGGTATTTTGGGACACTATATACATTAATGAGCTGGTTTTACCTAGAGTATAACCTAATATTTAGATTTTCAGTGAAATGGTTTTTCACCCTGCTTTCCACAATGTGCTTCCAGTGGCAAGTCCCAGTGTAAGCAATCCTCCCTAGTTAGCACGAAGAGGAAAATCTGCAAAGGAAAAGCTACTTTGGTAGTTCTTTGTAAAAAAACCATCATTTTACTCTACATCTGCATCCTGCTTATTGTAGGTCTTCAAGGTTTGAGGAACAAGGAGGAAATTCCATACATGTTTTACATTCCTGAAACATCTGCTCATTAGAAAGAAAGCTGCTGCAATGGATGCTGGGAGTCTATTTACACAAGCACATATTCCAGCATTAGCTACTACTTGAATGGACAAGTGTAAAAGAGATTATTACACCAGAAATATTCTCCTTTAAAAGGCCTCTCCCTTTTTTTGTTTAACCCAAAGTCAGTGGTTCCCAAACTTTTCCCAGCTGCAACCTGCTGTTATGAAAGCCAGGTTAACTTGCAACTCCTCCATCACCTTTGCATAAAAAGGCCTTTTTTACTGCAGTAAAGTCATCCCTTCTCAGAAAGTAGAGGCTTCTTTCTCCCTCAAAGTGCCAGACATACACTAACTTTAATATCCCACTCCAAAAGGTCAAGGAAGAAATTATTTAACAAGGGCTACAAGACATATAAGGTGACCCCCTGACCCCCCAAGAAAGCACTTTGTAACCCCCTTGGGTAACCCGGGTTTGGAAATACTGTTTTAAGTAAAGGTTCAAACAACCTTTAAACATCCATTATTCAGCTTTGGATTCTTTGTGTGTCAAAGACCTGCTCAGGTCATGTAATTTCTTCCAGTATCAGAATTTGCTAGGTCTTTTTTCAGCTTTGCAGATGTATATCCATACCTCCTGGTTTGAACATGACAACCCATCTTTTCAGAAGATCCAAGACAATTCCCCAAAAAACTGTAGTTTGGGTTCACATTCCGACTACAGAGAGAAAATGGGATCGAGAGATCAAGAGAGAAAGTAGCATATTTTTCTGTGTATAAAACAACACTTTTTCTTTAAATAAATAGACAAAAAAATTGAGGGTACATGGAAGACAGCCACTTTTCCCTGCCTTTTGTGAAGCCGCGGGACTTAGCAAAAAGAAAGGGAAGTCTCCCTTCGGGTAAAGGCTGCACGATTGCAGCCTTTTGATCCTGAAGCCCTTTCATGGCTGCTTTCCTAAACCCTGTGGGGCTTAGGAAGTGGGTAAAGCAGCCATGAAAGGGCTTCAGGCTCAAAAGGCTGTGCAGCCTTTACACAAAGGGAGCCTTCCCTTCCTTTTGCTAAGCACCATGGCTTTGCAAAAGGCAAGGAAAAGCGGCGGTCAAAGGGAGCTCTTTGATCCCTGCTTTTCTGTTCCTTTTGCTAAGCTCCGTGGCTCACTGGGGTCAGGCTGTTCACAGACTGTTGCTGGTGTCAGGTTTTAAGCACAGCCCAGAGCCAACCTACACCTTTTAGTGATGATTTGTAATACTGGCTGCTCACCACTGCCCATATTTCCCCGGCCCCTCCTGCTGCCACCTCCTGTACTCCTTCTGGTGCTTTGTATCTCCGGTGCCCCTGTTGAGTGGGAGTGGTGGCCGGTGCCCTACCCAGTCACAAAGGTTTCTACAGCATGGTTGCTGGAAGCACGGAGGCCAGAGGGCTGAAGATTGGCATTCCTCAGACATGATGCTTCCTTTTAGCCACTAGGAATTTGGCCACCCAGACCCTGCCCAGGGGTTCTGCATGAGGGAATAATTCACTTTTTGAGAGATGCAGAAAATGAGGTCCAGCTCCTTCATGGTTTCTACCCAGTCATTTCCATCCAACTCTGTTGAGACCATCCAGCTGTAGACTCCTCCCCCATTTCCTCATCCACTCCCTCCTTCATCCGTGGTTCCTGAATGCTGGGTCAGGCCGTCTTCTCCTCACTCAGGCAGAACCCTAGCTCCATTTCTTCACCTGGAGCCTGCCTTTGCCTGTCAGCATCCTCCTGAGCCCAGGTGCCAGAGTTTCCGCCAGGCCCTCTAGGACACTGGTTCTTAACCATGGGTTACTCAGGAGTTTTGGACTGCAACTCCCAGAAGCCTTCACCACCAGCTGTCCTGACTGGGGTTTCTGGGAGTTGCAGTTCAAAAGCATCCGAGTAACAAAGGTTAAGAACCACTGCTCTAGGAGATGCAAGATGCAGTCAGATGACCTGCTAGGGGTACCAGGAGTGAGCCTGTCATGCTGGGCTCCCTATAAAATCTGGTAAATGAGGATGCAATGTCAGTGTATGATATGGAAACCTCTAGAAAGCACTGGGCTATCAGTCAGTTTTGGAGATACCCAATCTGGTAAAAAAATATTAACATCTTCTCAAAGGCTTTCACGGCCGTGATCTGATGATTGTTGACAGAGTTCCTACTCCAGTCCTCTGAAGATGCCAGCCACAGAGACTGGCGAAATATCAAGAACAGCCTTCAGAACACGGCCAAAGAACCCGAAATACCCACAACAACCATTAACATCCTCTCTTTTTATGTTTGTTTGTTTGTTTGTTACTCACTCACTCACACTTCCCAGTGTCCATCTAATGTTTTTAAAGAATAAAGGCTTCAGAGTGAACGTTATAGGTTATCCTGTTAAGGTACCACTGAGTTTTGGTATTTAGGTAAACGTGGGCTATGAAACTTGTTTGCTAAGTGAGCCTTGTACACAGATTTGGTTTTCACATCTTGTAATCTGCTCTGAGCCCTAGAGAAAAGAAGAGATAAAAAAAAATCAATGCAGTGTAATCATGTGCATCGTGATGCTTCCGCATAACCAGCTTACCACCAGCAGGCCAGCAGCACACATGGAGATTTCCAGCGGCTGCCGTTCATTCAGAAGCCCCAGCAGATTGGCTCCAATTCACTTCTCTGTTCATCCCAAAGGGGCATACAAAATATTTTAAATTAAAGGAAGTACTTGTTACCACTGCTGCTGAAAGAAAAAGGGGAATTGCAAGAGCTTTCTTGCCTTCCTGGTGTCATGCTTCATGAGAAATGAAAAGAAAATTAAAGTAGATCAGAAATCTAAGGAAGCTTAATCTAAGCAATTCATTCCATTTTCAGCTTAAGCTCACTGATGCGTGCATGTACATTATTTGAGCTAATCTGAAAAGTAATAATAACCTTGCTAGACCCAACCTAGTTCCTAGCTCGGAACCTATAAAAGGAAGCCACACATGCTTTGAAAAGAAAGGATATTTTCTCTCTTGCCTTGTTTTCAACAATTGTGTATGAATGTGTGTGTGTGTGTGCGTTGTGTGTGAACTCAAGCACTGGTCGCCGATGGAGGACAGAGATGTATGCTGGTGCCTGAAAGCCCTGGCATTAGGCCAGGCCATTGTGGTATGAGTGGCAAAAGTGATCTTCAATTGTAATTCAGGTTTGGGGGTGTTTGTGCTAAGGATTCCCCTGTATTTGCATAAGGTATTAAGACAGTGGTCAGAGAACAGGGGTAAATTACCCCAAATAGGGTAAAAATGAAAATCCTGGGGGTAATGAGGATGAGAAGAGCCCCAATATTGATGCTCTCATATCCAAGATGAAGCAACATCATTTCTCCAAAATCTGAAGTTTTCAAGTAAGTTGAAGCTTTCAAAGTAATGTTGAATAGATTCAATAAGATTTTGAATTCAAATAATGTACTATTTCCTTCCTTTCAAATCAAGGGGGTAATGTCGGCGTATAAATTTTTTTTGGGGGGGGTGAAAGGTAAAAAAGTTCCCTAATCCCTGTGTTAAGATAATACATTGGAGCCAGTATTTCTAAACAGGCTCTTCACCCCAGGCAATGTAGATTTCATTGTCCTTCCCAATTTTGGCTGACAAAAAGCTGTCGGTCTTTCAGCAGCGCTCCCCACCCCCATCCTGTGCCCTACATTGAAGCACATGACATGGCTAGTCTTCTCTTTTTTTGACAAGAGAACTTTAAACAAGAGAGGCTGTCCCCCTACCTCGGGCCATGACCTGGGAGACTTTTCCTTTGCTTCTATATACCTCAGTTCTACAATGCTGAGCCAATGAAGAGTCCTTTGGGAAAGCTAGCACCTGTTTCTGAGAGTTTAACAAGGGTATCACCCACCTCGTTTTTGGATTGTGTACAAGGACCACACAGCCTTTTTCCTTTATTTTGGACTATGGAAGATACTGTGAATAACCAAGAAGGGCACTGACTCTAACAAAGCAAGGGCCAGGGGCCAAGGAGAACTGCACTGAACTGAGGGCAACATTTTCTTCCTGCTACTGGGCAACGGTTTTAATTTGTCTGCAATTAACTGTGTCTCACCTAGTGTGTAAATGACATTTTATCCCATCTTGTCTGATAGGGAACCTATCACTTTTCTACGTGCCTCTGTTGGCAGCCGAAAATAATCTTTGCAGTTTAATATTAGGAAGCTCTCTCTCTCTGTGCGTGTGTGATTTGTGCACATGATGAGTGACTGGCTGCTTTTTATTGACAAAGACTGAGAAAGACAATTAAATCTGGAAAGCCTGGAGTGAAACCTGAAAATTATTGCCCTGAATTGATTCTACAACATACTTTAAAGGAGAGAGTCAGGCCCCTCTATCTGTTGTTTCTGCACCCCTCTCACAGTCCTGTCAGCCTAGCCAGATGAAAAGTCCTACAGGACTTGAAAGGTAATTCCAAAAGGTAATGACCATGAGATTTTAGTGGTCTAGTAAATATATCACCTACCTTTGTTTTCAGAGAGTGCTTTTCCATGTTTTCAGAGGACAAATCTCAGGGTAAGTGGCCCTAGAGGAGGACACAGTTATCTGCATTTGTGAGGTGACTTTCAAGTGTAGGTTCACATCCAGCAAATACCAATAGACTCCAAAGCTCATTGGTTCAAGGCAAAAGCATCTTCATCTGTTTCACACTTGTGGACACCAAAAAGCCAGGGCAAGGTGATGGAAAGACAGCCAGTGGCTACACGACTTGGGACCCATTGAGCATTCTAAGCAACAAAGGGAGTGAAGCTTGTGGACTCCAACTTGTAAAGCTTCTTGTTGTGCATGCAATGGCTTCAGTGGTGCAAGGCAGGGAGAACAGTCCTGTGGTGTGGTGATGAGCCAGTTTCAGCAGCAGTGCTGGACCTGGAAAAACTCTGCACATGTCACTTGTGCTATAATTAAAGCCAGATGAGAATCAAGCCCTAGGAGAAATGTCTGCGGTAATACCTCTGCTGCTGCAGGGTGCATATTTTCACATGCCAGCCATCGAAAATTATTTTCTTTGTCTTTGTATTGCCACGTTATCTGGTTACCCAAATTTTAGCTCAATTCTGAGCTCATCTGTCTGGATTCCATTGTGCCCATTTCCACAAACGGTCTTGGATGTCCCTGCACAGCATAGCCCGTAGCTTCTCTGAATTACTCAAGCCCCTTCGCCACGACAAGGCAGCAATCCATGAAGGGGATGTTAAAGCTAATCTATAAATATTGGAACAAATTTAGAGATGATGACTATAATGGAAAAATTACTATAGTTTATGTAGAAATAAACAGGAATGTACACTGTATTTGGACAAACATGCAAAAAAGTATGATTCTGAAGTGATTATGAGGTGTAAGAAAGACCTGTTATTCCACCCAGGATGGAGCTATATCACAATGGATCCTTTGCATCTGGTATTTACAGACTTTAAAATATGGTCAGTGATTTCAACTGAGGAAAGAGAAAGACAAAGTATAAAAGAGATAAGTTGTTACCACCAAATGAAAGATTGAGTAAAAGCTAAGTTCCTGTCCAGTAAAGCCCAAGATCGCCTCTTAACACTCCAATGAAATACATCTCATAATCATGGGGAAAACGTGCCTGCTATGTTGACACTCTTAATGAAAATAATTCATGGCCCTTGCTTCGTTTACTCTGTTTTCCTACAGGTTTTTTTCCCTTTAATCCTGACCAGGCAGTCCTTAAAATACACAAGACCTTCAAACAGAAGACTGGCCTATGTAGTGTTAAACACATGGTCACCTTACACAACAACTCATGTTTGCTCAGTCTCAAAAGCCACTGTAAGAGGGGAGAAGGGGTTCATCGAAATAATAAAAAAAGGTTATCATTTGACCCTCTACCCAAGTTTTCAGATGTCAGCCAGGATTTGTAGATTACCTCTTGTCTGGGCCTCTTGTCTCCAGGGTGGGTGATATAGCTCAGTGGTTCTTAACCTTTGTTACTCGGATGTTTTTGAACTGCAACTCCCAGAAATCCCAGCCAGCACAGTTGGTGGTGAAGGCTTCTGGGAGTTGCAGTCCAAAACTCCTGAGTAACCCAAGGTTAAGAACCAGTGATATAGCTGATATTAGACTGTAAGCACAGGAGACGCCCTACAAGTTGCCTGCCACTTGTGTGCAATGCATCCATATTATATTGAGAGGAGAATAGGATTGCCAGGTCTCAAAGCATGAGCTGAAGTCCCAGTGAATTGCTGTGCTTTCTTAGATGTCTTAGAGGAATACATTTCAGGGTAAGCAGCATTAGAGGAAGAGAAAACTTTGTTTTATTGTATGAAGGAGTTTTACAGCCTAGACATCCATTTCCTTCCCACTGTTAGAGAGTGCCAGAGCTTACTGGCTCAGTGCAAAAGCATTTGTAAGTATGTGGCATTTGCACAGTGTCAGAACACCCAAAGGCAAAGAATAAGGGGTGTGGAGAGGACCTGGAAGAGAGTCAGTGGGTGTTTCTACTTGTGCCTCTCATGCTGTCCCCCCCCCCCCAGGTCAATGCGGAGAGCATCAGAGTGTAATTTATGAGCTTTCTTGTTGCATCGTTGTTGCTCTTCCCTGCTGTTTAGTCGCCTCTGACTTATGGCAACCCTATGAATAAGTGACCTTCAAAATGTCCTATGATTAACAGCCGGGCTGTACTCTTGCAAACCCAAGGCTGTATCTTCCTTTATTGAGAAAATCCATCTTCATCTTTCCAGCTGCCTTCAACTTTTCCTAGCATTATTGTCTTTTTCTAGTGTGTCTTGTGTTCTCATGATGTGGCCAAAGTACAATAGCCTCAGCTTCTTGTTGCATGCACACACATTATTTTGCAGTCATTATACAAAGACCTTCTTCCTGTGATAGCACAAAAGCCCAACTTTGGCCCTCAGATTTCAGACTTGAAAGCTAAAAGAATGGAAAGCTGTGGCATAGCAACCCTGTGTCTTTGGTTTGGAATACAAATCAGACAGCCAGTAATGTAACTTAGAAGAATAGAATTCAAAGGAGCTAGATAACACCTGGATGGCTCAGTGGTTTAGGTATCTGGCTGTGGAGCCAGAGTTTGGGAGTTCGATTCCCCACTGTGCCTCCTGTGAGAAGAGTCAGCTTGTATTGCCTTGAGCAAGGTCCCAGGATGCCCCCAGAAAAAGGGAATGGTAAACCACTTCTGTATGGATGTTAAAGAATATCCCTCTCTATATACAATCATTGTTGAGTCTGAAGGCTTCTGCCCACTTGAAGATTTTCTAGAAAACCAACAAATCCTGGAAAACATGGATTCTTGCTCATACGGAAAACCAAGGCACTGGAAGCATTCGTCTTCAGCCTTGGTGGTAATTCCATGAATAAAGGTGACAACAGAAGGGAGTAAGACCATCTGCTCCCCTCTAAGAACGTTCAAAACATCAATTTCTATAAAATATAAATGGAACTCTGCTTTGTTCCAAACAGGGAAGACAATTCTACATTCTGTCTCAGGGATGCATTTACCAGCGAAATAAATGAGCAGAAACCAGAAGCTATACAGCAAGGCTAGCCAACATCCAACCATTAGGGTAAACGGCACACCTCAGGCTATTTTGAATTTTCCTAAAATGTGTTGCCAAAATTCTGTGGCAAGTTCCACTGCTCCATTTTGTCAGTCATCTAAACAAGCAGAAAATATCTCTTTTTTGGTGTTTTTTTTTAAACTGCATGCAGCCAAAATTCAGTGGGAGACCTGGAAAAGTCCATGAAGTCAAACATTTCCTGCCTATTCTAAGGCCCTTAGCAATTTCCCATCAGAATTGGGTGGTTCAGCATCAGTGTGTGTGTGTTCCATGGCAGGTTCTGGGGAGGGAAAACTGGCAGCTTAGATCCTCCTCCCACTAAAAATTTCCACCCCTGCTATAATATGGAACTGTGTCTTGATCAGTTCTGTTTTTGTTTCAGGACCTATGAGACTCCCTGGAGGGAGTACCACATTAAATACACGTTTGTACAGAGCCCTGGGGCATGATCCTTTGGTACTTGTCACATAATTAACACAAACACAAAAATAATTAATACCAGCCTTAAGCCAAATCCATATAGTTGTCATGTACTGGCACTATCTTCATATATTCTATGTATTCAAGAAGGGCAGTTGTCACCATACCCACTAACCATTTCAGGCAAGGC
This sequence comes from Pogona vitticeps, assembly GCF_051106095.1. Classification (NCBI taxonomy): domain Eukaryota; kingdom Metazoa; phylum Chordata; class Lepidosauria; order Squamata; family Agamidae; genus Pogona; species Pogona vitticeps. Next base: position 155,274,187 of record NC_135783.1, read on the forward strand.
GCCCACTGGCCGCACCCTGGCAAGTTACACATTTGAGCCTCCTATTCAGATTGCACTGAGCGGAACATCTTGGCAGCATAGTAACACTGGGTTGTGTGGCTTGCCTAAGTGATGCCAGTGCCTCTTTGGAGATCATGACTTACAGAATGGCAACATTTACACTAGTGGTACAATTCTGTGGAATCAATACATTCAGGACTTTGGGTGCAGTCAGATGGGCTTTTAGTGTGAGTCACACCAACCAACCCCAAGCAACTTTCTTTAGCCCACACCAGCTTGCTCCCAAAGGATCCATGGAGACAAGCCCCTGGTACTCTATGGAAGCTCTTTAGGACATCAGCCGGGATGCCTGTGAGAAAGCTGAAGACACTGAGGTATCTTTTTCACACCTTATTTCCCCCATTTCATTCCTTTGCACAGATTTATTTCTTTATTTATGTGATTTTTATACCACCCATCTAACCGATGAGTCACTCTGGGTAGTTCACAAGCAGCAACAATTGCATAGAAATGACAAAATCAAAATACATTCAAAGAACTAAATGACACTCAAAAACAAATATTAAAACCGGTGGCAATTAAATAAATAACTGATAGTCACAGAGTTCTTAGGTTGACAGGTTTTGAAAAGCTTCTTTAAAATGCCGGGGGGGGGGGGGGAGGCGGCGAATTTCACCTGGCAATTCTTTCCAGAGGCAGGGCACGACCACTGAGAAGGCCTGGTTCCTTGTTTCCACCTTCTGGGTCTCCCTCGAGGTTAGTGCCCTCAGTCATCCAGCCTGGAAAGAGCCACTATGGCAGGCAGTCCCCACTGGGAATAGGCGTTCTCCATGTGAATGGGATGAGAATGGGGAACTGCTACCTTTGCCCATTTCCACTGGCTGTTGCTCTTACTAGAGTTCTCATAACTTCCTCCTCCTTCTTTTAGAAACAACAGCCTAATGAAGAACAACGGAGCAACTATCAGCACTGGGGAGGTGGCCTCATCTCCCCTTGCCCTCTTCCTCAAACACTACGAATTCCACTCAGGAGAGTCAAGATGCTAGCAGATAGCAGGAAGGCTACAGAAGGCTAGGACACCACCTTGTAAAGCCACTAACTTCCAGCTGCATTAACAGCCACTATCAGGAAGGCTGTATTGCTACCTAATTTGTAAAAGGTCCACTCTTTTAAAGCTGTGATCACCCTGTTTCTATCCCTGATGTTGTTTATAAGAACAGCTAGAACATCTCTCCTGCAAGCCAGCTACCTGTCCAATCCCTTCCTCAGACTTGTTATTGTTAAAAACACCAAAACCTAAGAAGGCCAAGAAAGTTACCATCAGAAAGCAGGAATTTTCTATTGTGGCCCTATATCTATGCAACAAATTACTGGTAGAGATTTGTCTGGTACTATCCCTCCCAGTTTTTAAGAAGCTCCTTCAAACAGAATTATTTAAAGCTGTCTTTTATTAATGTATGTCATTTGATATCCAACTGTGTTTTAAATTTGTTTATTTATGACAGATTCAGTGACTTGTATATTTGTTGGGTGTTAACCACCCAGAGGGTGGGATGTGGTGGCACTGCAGGTTAAACCGCAGAAGCCTCTGTGCTGCAAGGTCAGAAGACCTGCAGTCATAAGATCAAATCCACGCGACAGAGTGAGCCTCCCGTTGCTTGTCCCAGCTCCCACCAACCTGGTGGTTCAAAAGCATGCAAAATGCAAAAATGTGAGTAGATAAATAAGTACCACCTCGGTGTGAAGGTAAACAGCGTTCTGTGTCTAATCCCGCTGGCCACGTGACTACGGAAGATTATCTTCGGACAAACGCTAGCTCTATGGGTTGGAAACGGAGATGAGCACCATCCCCTAGAGTCAGAGACGACTGGACAAATTGTCAAGGGGAATCTTTACCTTTTTAACCACCCAGAGAGTGGGTGATAGATAGATAGATAGATAGATAGATAGATAGATAGATAGATAGATAGATAGATAGATAGATAGATAGATAGATAGATAGATAGATAGATAGATAGATAGATAGATAGATAGATAGATAGATTGATTGATTGATTGATTGATTGATTGATTGATTGATTGATTTTGCTATATTCAAAGCAGGATTGCTTGCTTTATTCTTACATCCTCATTGACTTTTCTTTGTGTCATCATTTTACAATGCGAAGAAAGGAAAACACCTTCTTGTTCACACAAGGCTTGGAGTTCAGCAGAAAGGGGACACAGTCATAACCCCCCACCTCTGATAAGGAAACACAGGAGAGGGCTGCCTGGGGGTAGCCTGAAGAGCTACACTTGCCCAAATGGACCAGCTTACACAGTCACATGGCCACCACGGTTGCCTGCAACAGAAGGTCTATGATAACTTTGCTTTTGCCCTTTTCTTTTGCTAAAGAAAGAAAGAAAAGGATACAAGTGTTATGAATAAGTAAAGAGTATCACAAGTAGGAAAGGGAATTTGATGGAAATAATACATGTGATTTGCAGGACTCTAAAACAGTGTTTTTAATTATTGTTAATTCTAGAAAAAGAGAAGAAACAAATTATGACAATCAAGACCAATAATTTCCATCCTACTGGGAGGAAATCTGGCTTCATCTAACGCTTACCATCTCAAATACCAATATGATTGTATATTTTCTCTCAATGGCACCAGCTACAGTAAATATGGCACGGCAGGGAGAGAGTGGGTATAGAGGATTAAATGCCCTCCTTTGTTGTCAGGGAAACAATCTACTGTTAAATTTTTAATTCTTTAATTTGAAGTGTTGTATTTTGAGCAAGGAAATTCATTAAAATTGTATGAAAGGGGAAACTCTCCAACAAAGTGGTGCCTCTACTTATGGCAAAGTTGATGGACGCTGTAATTACTCCTGGTTACAATGGAGAGTGGGGGTGGGAAATGTAGCTTTCACATTAGACTATTTTTATTAATGTTTCTACACATAAGTTATGATTAGAAGTGGGTAAGCCATTTAATCTTCCTCTGTATATTTGGTAAAAAGTACTGCTTGGAATAATAATTGCGCATTGCAATTTTTATGTTAAAGACTAGAATTATCACAAGGAAAATGGCTGCTGGCTGAAGACAAATTCACAGTTATATAAATGGTAATTTGTGTCATATACTTTAGTAAATTGAACCCTAATTTAATATATTCAGACTGGTTTAGAGGTTGAAATGAGAGGTGGGAAATGGATTTTCTAGAGTGACTGTTTTGGAAAACAGGAAGGAAAACAGAAAGCTTATAGTGACTTGGGGGTTATTTGCTTTGATGCTTTCCACAAACATTACAGCAAAAATAAAAACTGACCACAGCTCTTTTGTTTAAAGAGTATTATTGATGGATTTTTTTTAAAAAAAATGTTCGAACAGCCCCAGAGACTGACAGAAATATCACAAAACAACAACACCATGGTCCATGAGCGGGAGACTATCTAAGAGTCAATATGAGAGTGGATTTGCTCTCTGAGGGCAGAGAAGGTCTCTTATCAGAGAAGTAGGTAATCTCATGGGGGCAACCCTCTTGTACTCTCTCTTCAATGCTCCAACCTCAGGGAGGGCAAAAAGGAGGCATGTGTGAGTGGGTGGGGGAGGCCAGGGAAAGTTTTGGATCAACAGGATTGAGGGAGGTTCGTGACCAGGGCAGGGAGAGGCACTTCCACCCAACTTAGAGGGGAGCTATCCCTGCATGAGATGTGGTGGCACTGCGGGTTAACTGTAGAGGCCTCTGTGCTGCCAGGTCAGAAGACCAGCAGTCGTAAGATTGAATCCACGCGACGGAGTGAGCTCCCATCGCTTGTCCCAGCTCCTGCCAACCTAGCAGTTTGAAAGCACGTAAATGCAAGTAGATAAATAGGTACCACCATGGTGGGTAGGTAACAGCGTTCCATGTCTAGTCGGACTGGCCGTGTGACCACGAAAATTGTCTATGGACAAACGCTGGCTCTACGGTTTGGAGACGGGAGTGAGCACTGTGCCCTAGAGCTGGACACAACTGGACTAAATGTCAAGGGGAACCTTTACCTTTACCTTTATCCCTGCATAGGATCCAAAATCTTCTCATTTTCTTAGTAGGCTCCTAACTAGCAGCAAAATTGTATCACCCTTAAAATTGGCACACTGAAATTTCACTGGAACCAATGGGATTTTGTAGAAGGAAACTTGACCACAGAAATAAATACATACAATTTCCACTCCCCCTCCCTACCTTCTAGCCTGTTGGGCACAGGAAAGGGAAGATTCTACACCCTGGATTATTTCTTTTTTTTTTTTTGTACTTTACCTGTGTGTGAACATACATATACTTCATTCTCAGCAGTAGAGATGGGCACAAACCGCCAAAATGGCAGTTTGTCTTAGCTGGTTGTTCATGGAAGTCAATGAATCATAAATTTACAATTTACAATGCCCCCCCCCCGAACAAACCACAATTTTATTTTTATTTTTTTATTATTATTTAACTGGCCTGTCAGCCAGCCAGGGGCCATCTATGCATGCCCAGCTAAGAGGTAGGAACAGGTGCACAGGCCACTGACCTGTGGTGGGGCTTTCAAGATGGTGGCGGCAGCAGAGGAAGAGGAAGCAGTAGCAGGAAAGGGTAGGGAGGCAATGGGGGCAGTGGGAAGGGGGCGGGGGCAGGCTGTGGGGTGGGCGACGAACCAGGAAGTTCGTAAATCATCAAAATTTTGTTGGTTCAGAAAAGTTTAGGCTCTTCAGTTTGGATGAGCCCAAATCAATCCAAATCATGGAATTAGCATTTTTTAATGAATATTTTGGTTTGTTTTTAGCTTTGTGCCCATCTCTAGTCAGCAGACATATACTGCAGAGATGTGCACTATAAGGATTTGTTTTTCAGAATTGCTAAATTTGTAATGTTCTCTCCTTTTGTGTTTTAATTATCCACTCCTGTCTGATTTACTGACAAGCTGAGGCAAAATGATGTATGAATAAAAGCTAATGTAACTAGAAGGTTACCAAATAATACCCTTGAAAATTCAGATTTTGCTCCCAGCTTTTAGAACATTTGAGGACGTGACTACATAAGAACCATCCTGCTCTGGGAAGAGAAGACAGAAAACTCAGAACTAAATTGAACACAGTCATCTCGATAGTCCCTGAATGCTTATCAAATGCTAGTTGAATACTATCCAATGCGATGTGTGTGTGTGTGTGTGTGAGAGAGAGAGAGAGAGGGGGGGGGAGGGAGGGAGGGAGGGAGAGAGGGAGAGGGAGAGAGGGAGAGAGAGAGAGAGAGAGAGATCTGGAGTCGGTTTATGAGGGACTTGCTCTGTTTTCTTCCGCCATTATCTCAGATTGCCCCTTTCCTTGTGGCTACTATTTGGCATCCAGAGTAGCCTCTTCCTGCAAGGCTATCAACAGGCAGCTAAGAAATTCTTCACTAAACAGGAAAGCTATTTTATAGCCTTGTTATTTAAAAGGTTGACCTCTGTGCCCTTTTGTATGTGTTCATGGAGCCAGAACACCAATCTTGGTCTAAGATGGTCGAAATAGGATTTGCGTTGTCTTTAAGAGCAGGAAAATCTCACCAAGCATTATATTCTTTTGTTCAAGTTTTGATAGAACAGGAAATAAATAAAATAATCACAAAGCACTATTAGAATGATCTTAGGCAATCCACGGAAGTGACAAATTGAGCAGACACCCAACAGCAAAGGGACTGGGATTTTAAAGAATAGCTAATGGGGCTAACTATTTGGCATCAATAGGTTAGGGGCTCCAGCAACATTCATTTGATACAAGTAGGAAATCCATGACTTTTTGCTCCAAGGGTTAATTTGATATGGTTCGAAAAGCCAGCCGTCACACACAGGTTTTAATGGTAAAGGGATTAAGAATGTAGGTCATCCAGAAACTGGCTGGAGAAAATATTTACTCCATGGTGAAAATGGCATTATTATGCAGAAACAATCACTAGGCCTAGGAAACAATAATTTTAAACTGCTGCTATGCTGCTTTTCAAATGCAGAAGCAGTCAGGGAGGGGTTTACAGTACTTTGAAGAAAAACATCATGATGGATAGTGACTATTACACGAGGTGTGATTTAGGTAATTGTGACTATCCAGCATCATTAATTGCTGTAATTTTAGAGGCAGTTTCCCAGCCTCCAGAATCATGGAAGCACCTGCCAACTAGAGTCCTATAGCCAGCAACCCTGCCTGTCCGTCTTACACATAATGCTGAAATGTGTGGGAATACATTTGGCTGAGATGACATACCCAAGCAAGAATCTGAAGTGTTTCTTTTTCAGGCCACACTTGTCTATTGAAAAGTAAGTGTGGGTGATACCTTACTAGATGGCCAAGATCTCACAAACAAGACAGCTTTTGAGGCCCACAGGATTCTTCACCCTGCTTCGCCACTGCTTGCTACCTCAAGCTGATTTTGAAAATGTACAGACTCCATTTTTGTGAATACTTTAAGAAGAGAGAGCCTAGTGTCAAAATCTAGCCAAGCAGATTCTGGGGACATTTCTTGAGCCCTCAGAATCTCTGTAATGCCAAACTTGATGAAGAATCTTGTATGACTTGAAAGCTGCCTTGTTTTTGAGATCGTGGTGCTCTAAAACGGGTATCTGCCAACCTTGCTTTTGGATTTTTGTACAAGGGCCACATGCCTTTTCTCTCCCTCCCTCCATGTCTGTTGAACCATATTGAGAAAATTGTTGGAAACTGTTGAAGAAACCAAAAACCCAGTACTGAAGATGGAGAGAATACCACTTGAGATAAGAGTTATAATTCCTGAAAAAAAAAATACCTTTGAAGCAAATACAGTAGCTTTTTTTGTTTTGTGTTGTTTTGTTTTTGGTCATGAGGTTGATTTCATCCAAATATGTAAAGTTCAGATCATGGGGGCTTAAACAGACATTTGGGGAAACAGAAGTGGAAGGATGTTCGTGATTACATGAATTATTTTTTAACTGATTTTGCAAAGTTTAATGAAACCACTTAAGATTTAAACATAATCCTTCACAAATACTTAAAGCCATGTTAATCTCCTTCCAAGTAGTTCCTGATCTGCTCCCTCAAACTGTGACTTCCATTAGAAAACTTGTGGAATGAAACATTTATTTCCTCCATGACAACCAGACCATTTAAGTGATCAATCATGCCATGCATAAAATTGGTATCTTTTGTGGATTACCTCTGTCTGGTAATCCATAATTATTGGGCATAACTACACAAATGACAGAGCTTTTGAAGGGCAATTGCCCCAAGTTATGAAATCACCATAGATATATTATCAGTTGCATGCTCAGTCATACAACTCTGTATGTAACTAATAATGTGTACCGTGATTTCTTAGCTTGAGGCAATTGACTCCTAAAGTTATGCTGTTTCCACTATACCAGGAAAGAGGATTGAGGCCATTGTGTCCCTAATTTCCTCCTTGAATCTTTCACTTCATATTTCACTAACAAGCTTAAACATATCTCACAATCAAATCTACTTTTTATTTATGTACTAATTTACTCTTTATTTGCCATCTGTGTGTCCTGACTGCAATCATGATCTTGTCACTTCTCCAATTGCAGCAGCTATTTGTCCTGTAAAGGAGAATGATCAAAAAGCAATTGCAAAAAGTGAGGTGTGCTGCTCATATATGGCCCAATAGCCCTTAAAGTACCCTCTGGGCGATTTACAATTAAATTATGCAAACAACACTTTGCCCCCCCCCCCCCGCGAGCTGGGCAGTCTTTTCAATTTCATGGCTCCAAGGAAGCTGCTCGGTAGGGTTGTAAAATGTACTCACAAAAATTCTCATTCTCAACAGTTACAGATCTCTCTCTCTGTATCAGGAAGATTTCCTGGCTTTGAGTCAAAATCAGACACTGATCTCATTCACCCATTTTTGTTCCTTGTCATTATTGTCCCACTGTTTTGCACAGGGAAGTGGTGTCAAATTTTGCACAGTTTAATGTTGTTGCTAACGAATCCTGTGTAGGAAAGATGCCATTCTGCAGAAGAAAGCTTGGTTTAGGCCATGGTGGTTCGGTATGTGCTTCTTGATCCTCCACATGTCTTCATTTAGTTTCTTCTCCAGTACCCTTAGATATTCCTCTGTTGCTTTCTTTTGCTCTGCCGTGGAGTAGCAGAGAAGTTCTTGCTTCGACTTATATACAACCCCATAGTGCTAAAGCATTCTCTGGGTAGTTTATGTTATTATACAAACACTTTGCCGCCCTGTGAACTGGGTACTCATTTTTCTGATGCTGGAAGGATGGCAGGCTGAGTCAACCTTAAGCTGGCTACTTGAACCTGTCAGGATCAAAATTAGGGCATGAGCAGAAGCTTGACTGCAGTACTGAAGTTTAACCACTATGCTATAGGGCTCAGTTGGCAAGTCTGTGGCTATTTTTATGACATGTGTCCCTCTTCCCGAAATGGGCTATGAAAAAAAGTTAACTTTTTGGGTTATTGACCATGTTTTTGTTGTTTAGTCGTGTCCGACTCTCCGTGACCCTACGGACCAGAGCACACCAGGCTCCCCTGCCCGTCTTCCATTGCCTCCTGGAGTTGGTCACTTCGATGACACTATCCAACCATCTCATCCTCTCTCGTCCCCTTCTCTTGCCCTCACACTTTCCCAACATCAGGGTCTTTTCCAGGGAGTCTTCTCTTTTCATGAGATGGCCAAAGTATTGGAGCCTCAGCTTCAGGATCTGTCCTTCCAGTGAGCACTCAGGGTTGATCTCCTTTAGAATTGATAGGTTTGTTCTCCTTGCACTCCAGACTTTCAAGAGCCTCCTTCAGCACCACAAGTCAAAAGAACAGGTTACTTACCTGTAAACATGGTTCTTTAAGTGGATTCTCTATGAATACACACTGATGGGTTAAACAGCGCCTGCGCTGGTTCCTCTCGGAATTTTCCAGAGCTATGAGGGAAAAGATACAATGTTTGAGTTGCCCTGCACTGCGCAAGTGCAGCCCACCAAAAATCCCCAGTTCCATGTGCCCGCACATAGAGAGAGTTGGAACTCAGTCAGCAGTGACGGACACGTGGGGAGGTTGGGCGGGTCGTGTGTATTCATAGAGAATCCACTTAAAGAACCATGTTTACAGGTAAGTAACCTGTTCTTCTTTAACGTGGTTCTCTATGAATCCACACTGATGGGTGACTACCAAGCTACTTACAGGATGGTGGGCCGTCACTGCAGCAGTGATGTAAGGATAGCCCTCCCGAATCTGGTCTCATTCTTGGCCCTGAGGTCCAGTCTGTAGTGTTTGATGAATGTCGATACACTGGACCAGGTAGCTGCTCTACATATATCGGGGATGTCTACCCCACGCAGCAGGGCCATGGATGTGGCAACAGCTCTTGTAGAATGAGCACGCAGGTTTTCAGGGAGAGGTTTGTGCTGCAACTCATAGGCCAACGAAATGGTGGAAACCAACCATCTGGACAGGGTCGACGTCGAAGCAGCAGTCCCTTTACGTTGGCCATAATAACACAAGAACAGTCTCTGGACTTTCCTGAAGTCCTTGGTCCTTGAGATATAAAAGGATAATGCACGACGAACGTCCAAACAGTGGAGCGTGCGTTCAATATCTGAAGAGGGTTCAGAGAAAAGAGTAGGTAGCAACAGTGGTTGGTTGACATGAAAGTCCGACACCACCTTGGGGAGGAAAGAAACATCTGGGTATAACACCACCTTGTCCTTGAAAAATTGGAGGTAAGGGGAATCAGCCCGAAGAGCCGCCAATTCACTAGCCCTACGGGCAGAAGTGATTGCCACAAGGAACAAAGTTTTCAGGGATAAAAACTTCAAGTCACAGGTAGCCATTGGCTCAAAGGGGGGACGAACCAGTGAGTGCAGTACTGTTTGTAAAGACCACTGAAGTAATGGCCGTCTTACAGGGGGTCTCATGTTGGACAGACCTCTGAAGAAAGCTGGAGGATTGAGACCCCTTGGGTTGGAAAGTTACAATGGCTGAGGAATATACCTTTAAGGTAGACTTGGTTAAGCCAAGATCAAACAGGTGTCTGAGATACAGTAGCAATGTAGATAAAGAGACGGGAGATGCTTGTAAACCCCGCTCTGTAGTAAATTTGAGAAAACCTTGCCACTTGTGTTGATAGAGCCGCATGGTAGAAGGCTTTCTTGCCTTGTCAAGAACTTCCATTATTGATGGGATATCCTCCACGCTGTCAATTGGAGGGAGTCCAGGTCTGGGTGGAAGATCGACCCCGAGTCCTGCGTGATTAGGTGTGGGACGAGGGGAAGCTTCACCTTGTCGATTGCTGTCTGCAGAAGTAGAGAGAACCAAGGTTGTCTGGGCCACCAAGGTGCAATCAAGATTGCTTCTGCTTGCAGCTGGAGGGCTCTGACTACTGACCTCTGAACCAATGGCATGGGAGGAAACATGTATAGAAGGCCCTTGTGCCAAGGGATCATGAAAGCATCTCCCAACGATCCCGGGCCCCGTCCTACCCTGGACGCTTAGCGGGGACACTTCTTGTTGGCGTCCTTGGCGAACATGTCGATTGTCGGAGTTCCCCACCTGTGGCAGAGTTCCTGAAAGATTTCTGAGTCCAGCTCCCATTCGTGATTTTGAGTGGAGCGGCGACTGAGCTTGTCTGCAACGATGTTGTCCGTGGTGGCTATGTGGATGGCTACCGGGTAGATGTGCTCCTGGTAGCACCACTCCCAGAGATGTATTGACAGGAACAGAAGGGACTTTGACCTTGTTCCCCCCTGCTTGTTGACGTAAAACATCGCTGTGGTGTTGTCTGTGACGAGCTGAATCGCCTTGCCTCTCACAAGAGGTAGGAAGGACTTCAAAGCCTTTATGATGGCTGACAGCTCCCGGTGGTTTATGTGCAATTTTGTCTCCTGAGGGGACCACAGAACGTTGATCTGATGACCCTCGCAATGGGCGCCCCAGCCTAGTGGACTCGCGTCTGTAGTGACTTGAGTTGTCAGATGGACAGGGCGGAAAGGACGCCCCACCAAAAGGTGAGGTCGGAAAGTCCACCATTGCAGCTGCTGTGCCAACTCTGTGGTGACAGTGAGGAGCTTGTTTTGACTGTCGAGGAGTGGATTGAAGAGGGACAGCAGCCAAATTTGAAGTGAACGCATCTTGAGGCGAGCATGGGACAGGGTCGCCGTTGTAGAAGCCATGAGGCCTAGCAGATGTTGTGCAAGGCTTGCTTTTACTCTTGCCCTTGGCTTGAACTTTTTTATGGCTCTTACTAGCTTCTGGATGCGTTCTGGGGGCATGAACATCCGGGCGTGTACTGAGTCTAACCTCGCTCCGATGTAGTCCACTACCTGAGAGGGATTCAGCTTGGACTTTTCGTGATTGACGGTAAGACCTAGTGATTGTAACGTCTGGAGAACATACTGAGTGTCCCTTAAGGCCTGTTGTCTGGACGTCGAGACAATCAGCCAGTCGTCGATGTAGGGAAACACCTGGATCCCTTGAAGGCGCAGGTATGCTGCCACCGGAGCCATGCACTTGGTGAAAGTCCTGGGTGCTGTGGAAAGGCCGAAGGGTAAGGCCACAAACTGATAGATGGTGTTGTTGAAGAGTAGACGCAGATATTTCCTGTGGCTCTTGTGTATGGTGACATGGAAATATGCGTCTTTTAGATCCAGGACCACAAACCAGTCTCCCTGCCTGAGAAGATGGATGATGGACTCTAAGGTCACCATCTTGAACTTGCGTGCCTTGAGAAACTTGTTGAGGCTTCTCAGATCGAGGATGGGACGAAGGCCCCCGTCCTTCTTTGGAACCAGAAAGTATCGGGAGTAAAAACCGTTGAGGACATCCTCTGATGGTACCTTCTGGATAGCCCCTTTTGGAAGGAGAGTCAGGATTTCCTCCTCTAGGATCGGATCGAATGATGTCGGGTTGACCCGTCCTAGAGGAGGCAACTTTATAAACTCCAGGCGGTAACCGGAGGTGATAATGTTGAGAACCCAGATGTCGTTGGTGATGAGAGTCCAGTTGTGAAGGTAAGGAGAGAGGCGGGTGGTGTGGGAGGATGGTACTAGAACAGTCAGGGAGTCAAAGGTACTGTTTTTGTTTTCTTGCAGACGTCTTGAAAGACTGCTTCTTGCGAGGTGGTTGTGGTCTGAAAGCAAGAGATGAAGAAGATGATGCCTGAGGAGGACACTGAGAAGAGTTGCCTCCATAAGAACGGTAATTACTGGTGGATGGCTGCTGATAGGAAGGGGAGGTATACTTTGGGCGCCACTGTGGTTTGAACTGTTTAGTTTGAGGTTGCACTGAGTAGGACTTGGCTGTCTTTTTACTCTTGTGCAAACTCTCCAGGTTTTCATCGGTGTTTTGGCTGAAAAGACCTGAAGCATCAAAGGGGAGGTTTTCCACCCTAGTTTTAATGTCCTCAACGATATTAGCTGAACACAGCCAAGCATGCCTCCTCAATGTGATGAGAGAGGCAAAGTTCTTAGAAGTGGCTTCTGCTACATGGCGGGCGGCAAGCCGTTGATATTTGGACACCGTGAGGGCCTCAGCATGTGTATCTAGACAGAGCTGCCTTATATCTTCTGGTGCCCTTTGAAGGGCTGGGAGAACCCTGGACCAAAGTTGTTTTTGGTAGGCACCCATGGCAACCAGATAATTGACAGCACGTAGGGTGAAGGTTGTCATAGAATACATGCGACGTGCCAGGATCTCAAGCTTCCTTCCCTCTTTGTTGGTTGGGGTAGGGTGGCCCTTTGCTGGAGTCTTAGTAGAGCTAGACTCCACTATTAAAGAATTAGGAGCCGGATGCATGAGAAGGAAAGAGGTATTCTCTCCATGTATTCTATACAGATTTTCAGTCCTCTTTGAGATAGTGGTAGCATTGGCAGGATGCTCCCAGAATTCCTTGATAAGATCCATCAGTTCTGGGATGAAGGACAGACTAACTGGATGTGTCCTCTGCGCTTCAATGTCTCCGAAGATTAAATTTTCTTCCCTTCTTGGAGACTGTTCGACCGCCAGCTTTAGAGCTTGGGCCATACGAGCAACCATTTGAGTGTAGGAAGAAAAATCTTCTGACGGAGAAGATGGTTTGAGGTTAGCCGCCTCTGGAGGTAAAGGTTCCCCAGGAACAGGGACTTCTAGGGACACCTCGGACTCGTTGTCGTCTTCGACGTCGGAGGAATCATCTTTCGGATGTTCCTCCTCTGAAGGATAGGAAGAAGGGGGGGGAGGTACCCCCGAACCCGAGGGTGCCGTTTTCGGGCACGAAGGAATACCATCCTGAGGTTGCAGTGGTACACCAGGAGGGACGACGGGAGCGTCCTTCGGCGCCGATGGTTTTATGGAGCCCATATCCACCGGCCTCTTCGGGAGAGGGCTTCGACGTGGAGACCGTGAGCGAGAGGATGAGGAATAGGAGTATTTGGTTCTCTTTCTCCTATGTCTCCTTTCTCTCGAGGTCGAAGAAGACTCGGTGGACGAATCTCTTCTTCGCCGTCTCCGGTGGGACCTCTTCCGACCCCGACTGTAATCTGAGTCGGACGGTGAGGAGTCCCTTCGGCGTCGGTGGCCTCGTCGGTGCTTCCTTCGGTGACGGCGCTTCTTTCCAGGTGGCTCGTCGTCGGCCGAATTGGAAGCTGGACGCCGAGGGATCGGTTCTTCCACAGGCTTAGTTGGTCGACCCTGTGGAGGGGGAGGCGATGCAGAACGACCCGACTCCGAGAGGAGTGAAGGAGATCGGGTTGTTCGCCCGGTAAGTATCGGGCTGAGCGGAACGCTCTCGGCGCCGGCAACGAGCTTGTCGAGCTGGCTAACCGTAGGCGATTTCCCCAAGTCCACCGGAGGCGGTTGGCGAGGTGGAATGGGAGCGCCTTGATCGGAGACCGAATCCCGGTCCCGAGAAGAGTCTTCCAGGAGTGGAGAAGGCACCGACGCCGAGACAGGCGAAACAACCAGGGTTATTTCCTTGGTCTTCGGTTTAGCCTTCGGTGCGGCCTTGGATGTAGCTTTCTTCGTCGGTCCCGAGGTCGAAGCAGGGACATCGGTAGACTTCTTCGTCGGTCCAGAGGTCGAAGCAGGGACATCGGTAGACTTCTTTCCCGTAGGCAACCTCTTAGACTTTGCCTTGGAAGTCTTCTTGGGAACATCTTTGGATGTCGACGGGGGTGAAGAGGAGACCAAAGTGACCTCCGAACGAACGGTGGAGACCGATTGGACAGACTCCATATCTGACGGTTGGGAAGCGGACAAAGTTCGGTTCCAAAGGAAAAACTTGAGTCGTTGCTGGCGAGATTTAAGGTCGCCTTAGTAAATTCTTTGCAATGTCGACAATTTGTGGGCGAATGGGTTTCACCCAAACAGAACAAACACAAAGAATGGTGGTCCTGGAAGGGGAGCTTTCCGGAGCAGGCAGAACAGCGGCGAAAAGGTCCCTTTTTCGCTGACATAAGCTAAGCAGTCCACAAAGGCAGCAGAGAAAGTCAGTAATTGAAAGAATCCTGCTGGCACGTGGCGCCTCAGCAGGAGGTAATAGGCCTCAATCAGGATCAAGCGGGAAGCGAAAGTACTTGCAATAAGCGCGCCAGAGGCAAAGGAAGGTCAGCCGGTCCGAATTCAGGGCAACGGAGATACGGATAGACGAAAGACAAGCCAGGTCAAGTCCAAAAATTCCGAAAACAGCGAAAGGAGAATAAAATCTCAAGAGCTCTAACCGAGAGGTTCCAACTCCGCGGGCGGATAAATGGAACTGGGGATTTTTGGCGGGCTGCACTTGCGCAGTGCAGGGCAACTCAAACATTGTATCTTTTCCCTCATAGCTCTGGAAAATTCCGAGAGGAACCAGCGCAGGCGCTGTTTAACCCATCAGTGTGGATTCATAGAGAACCACGTTAAAGAAGCATCAATTTTTCAGCAGTCAGCTTTTTTTATGGTCCAGCTCTCGCTTCAATAATATTTTGGGAACAGCAATTAAAAAAAGTAAAATTTTCCAAGCTTTGTCACTTGTATCATCGAGTCAAAGAAAGCGTGATGAAATGGCAGGCAGAAATAAGGCTTATAGGAGATGGGGAAATAACAATAGCAAAGGACTCTAGGCAGCATATTTCAGGGGGAGTCCCTTTAAGGATGATGGGTTAGTGACGAATTGCTGGCATGAGTTGGGGTTTAGTAAAACTGTACTCCAATAGCAAATGACTAGAAAAGTATTTATCCTGCTGTTCGTACCATGTTTCTCATTGTTCCTTTAGATATTGATGCTATTGTCTACACAATGCTAGTGCTAACTGTGAGTAGGTCTGGTCTTCTGACATGAGTATGTGGTATAAGCTGGACAGTAAAAAGAGATTAGTTTGAAATGTGGTTCTGGAGAAGAGCTTTGCCAATACCCTGGACTTCTAGAAAGATGAACAAGTGGGTCCTAGAGCAAAGTGAGCCTGAACTATCTCTGGAGGCAAGAATGTTGAAAGAGAGGTTGTCCTACTTTGGACACATCATGAGAAGGCAGGATTCTCTGGAAAATACAATAATGCTGGGAAAGTTTGAAGGCAGCAGGAAAAGACAAAGACCAAATAGGAGATAAACTGACTCCTTAAAGAAAGGCACAGGCTTGAGTCTGCAAGATCTGAGCAGGGCTGTTGAAGACAGAACATTTTGGAAACTGCTCATTCATGGAGTCACCATAAATTGGAGTGTACATAACAAATGTGTTATATTTTGTTCACTTGACAGGAGTTGTGTTTTTTGTAGCATTTCCACTAGCATTATTTGGTCTTGTTTTGAGCTTGTGTAAGTCCTTCATGGCCATTGCTGGATGTGTCCAGATGACGTCATTTATGACACACAGAGCAGGGCACAGCAAAAAAATGAAGCCTACTTGTTTTCCCTGCATTGTATTTGCCATGGTAGGAACCAAAATCGCAACACAATTTGTAAGTTGTATTTCTAACCATATTTTTCTCCTAATTTAATGCTACACTGCTTTAATTCAAATTATTATGTCTTATCACTACAGTGCTATTTGGATTGCTAAACATTAAAAAAAGAAGGGATCTAAATACTGACAAAATGGAAAGGTGATGGTAGTGATAATGGCAAGGAAGGTGAGAGAGATTGGGGGCTGTCTGATGTATGGACACTTGACATGCATCTTCCAGGGATAATTAAACATTTGAACGGTGGTACTGGTCGGAATGCTAGGGTGCAGTATACAGAAATTTGTATCAATCTGGGATAAACGTCTGTGCAATTATGTCCTCTCTTAGATATACTCTATATATCACCCAACTGATCTTTGGAATGAGAAGCTGGAAATGGGACATGGACCACTGGCTAAAATTCAATGGGCCTATTCTAATACAACTTACTCTGCTAAGCAACAGGATTTCAATCCTGCCTATTTTCTCAGGATTGTCACACAATGCCAAGAGTGTATTCAAACATCTAAGTTAGTGTTATAATGATGATGTTGCTACTCTTTTCAACAGTCACTACATCTATGAAACTTTGTCTAGAAGAGGTACTCTGGGTGTGTCTAGATGTGGATTATCAGCCCCCACTGTGAATAATTTAAGGACAACCATATACAAGCTGGTACAAGTTTGCTGGGCCCTACCTGGAACCACAGTGAGGGCTGATTCTAAGCTGTGAGAGGCTTCCTCTGCTCTCTTTTGCTTGGATTTCATCTTCAGATTTTTATAGAAAGCTTGGGAAAATATACACTTTCTAACTATATCCATCATGGTGAGCAAAGAGCAATGCAGAGAAATTGCTTAATGTCTCTTTGAGAGTCAAAATGTGCTGCCTTCTTTGAAGCAAGTGACAATTAGGAGCCTTTATAGTGTAGATGTATAAACCTTACCTTCCAGATGCTTGCTGGACTCCAACTCTTGAATATTCCCAACCAGCAAAACTCATAGTGTTGAATGCTGGGAATCATAGTCTAAGAATATCTAGAGGGCTATACTTTGCATGCCACTGATTCACAGACTTCTTCCTGCAAATTTTCATCCTGGACTTTGGGGTTTTAAAAAATGTAGAATGATGGTACTCTCTCTCTCTCTCTCTCTCTCTCACACACACACACACACACACAGACACACACAGAAACACAAGATCAGTCTGCAAACTTTATTTTAAGCCTGGGGGCCAAAATAGTCAGTTAATAGGTCACTGGAAACAGTGCTTCCTTAACAGGTAAATAAGTCCTTATTCTAGCATGAGCCTACTTCAATCTGAAATGAACTTGTTTTATAACTGCCTGTTTTATAACTGCCTGTCAAGAGATAAGCCTGGGCTTCCACTGAACATCTGATTTCTCAGGAACTAATTTTCAAAGAACCATGTGCCTGGAGGGAAAATATTGTAAAAGGAGGAAATAACATATTCCCCTTAATACACGATCTGAGCCTAAACTGCAGGTATCACAGCCATGAAATCTTGCCTAATTTAGGACTCCTCTCTCTCTTTGTCTGTGTTTAACCAATTTTCTACTTTTTTGAACCACTTAGGCTGGTGGCATCTTCAATTGTTCCTAATAAAGCTACTGGGTTGTTCATGGACCAACATAGACCAACATAGCCGCCTAGAGTGGTCTTTTAGACCAGATGGCGGAGTATAAATCAAATAAATAAAAAAATAAAAAATTTGTCTTGTGAACATGATGTGTTCCTGCAGGAGTAAATCAGTTACCCAACTTTTACCATTTTAACATTTAGGCCAGTCTACAGATTATCTAGAGCATCTTTTTTTGTTCCATCTTAAGAAAATAAAGTTACCCTGACAACTGGCCTATACAACTCAATATTCATATAACAGCTTTCCACACAAACCCTCTGAATGAAATTCCTAATGTTACTAGCATTAATGAATCTCCGAAAAAATATATATATGAAAATCTTGCATGAAGAGGAAAACTCCTTTTCTTCTGCAATAATAAAATCAAGATTAATTTATCCCAAAATATAAAACCATAGACTTGTCACCTAATACCACAAAATCTTGAAGGCTTGTTTTTGATGAGCCTGGAAATCCTTTTTGCCCTCTATAAAAAGAAGGTTCAACACAAAAGTGCCTTGACATTTGTTACAGCCAGTAGATTTGCTTTTTAAAAATCTCTTTATTATGTACAGAATATGTACACGCCTCCATTGTTGGTCACAATATTTTTTTCCAGTTTGCACTTCTACAAAATGCATGCTGCCACCTCTATACATGTGCAATTCTAAATAAGTCCTGAGTAAATTTTAAAGCACATTAATGTTTTGATTCTTATTTTTGCAACTAAGGATGAATTAATGAGATAGTGTACACTTTTATGAAAAAAAAATCCATGCTGCATTCTTCAATACATAGCCAGGAGCGCTGTATGGTACATAATACACAGTTACAATCCGTGTACTGAGCACATGTGAAAAGAAGCTGGCCTATTTTTTTCTCCAGTAGTCACTGTTTCCCTTTCTTTTAGATTGAAAGCAAATTGTTCACTTTTAATTAATGTAACCAGGTCTGGAAGACTTAAGGGACTTTAAATCCTGTGCAGTATTTTGTAAACATTCACATTTAAGGTAATATGCAGAAGATGAAAGTGTTATGATCAAATAAAGGAAGCATAGTTTTTGAGGTGGACAGATATCATCAGTACATGAATCCATTATACAAAAAGGTGGCAAAAAAAGGAGAGAAGTCTCCTTAAGAACAAGTTTTTCTGCTGAGTACAAAATCAAAGGATTTGGAAATAGTAACAGAACACCGTTAACAAAAAATGTTGGAAGAACTTCATTCGTTGAGTAGATCCAGACAGCCTAAGAAATTTGAATCCCAATCCCCAATACAGTATGAAATTAGTTCCATATTCTGTGGTGGAAAACAAATCAGGTTCTAGACAGAAGAACTATTAAAAGGCTGTTTTGAACACCTAATGTTTCTTATGGAGGCCTTTGAAGATCCAAAATAATCTAATGCATTTTTCCCTCCTGAAAACATGGAGCATAAAGGAAGACAAGGCTAGGAGTGTTCCACGCTTTCTCCAACCATTAGCCAGTGCCATGGCTGCTGTAGTCAAACACACCTTTCTTGAAGAAGGATGAAAATTCACATATAGTGTGTTTTGAAAAAGTCAGGCCTTCTTTATTTACGTGCAGTGGAGAAGATGGAGAGTTGAGCATTACACTGAAGAAGTTTCTGAGGTAATTCTAGATAGAAAAAAAAGCCACTGTTAGACCATCTATATGGTGAGCAGAATACGCTGTTTACATAACTACACAGAGGAAGGAAACATTTCTTAAATACACTAGTGCCACTATCCTACTACAGACTGCTGTTTGCACAGCCAGTATTGCACAGGAAGGAGACTGCACTCGTTTGTGATATTGCCATTTTGTTTGTCTGGCTATGCAGCTGCTTGCATGAACCAGAGGCGGAAGAGACTTACCCAAATAGCATGATTGCTTGTTCAGTGCTACACATGCAGAAAAGCCCCAACAGGACATTGGCCTATGAAGTTAAGAATCATAAATACTGAACTATAAAAACATTTTCATATGAAATGGCTGCAAACTCTAGAGAACCTAAGACACAAAAAATACTGTGCACCTAGTTCCATGAGGCTAAACACTGGTTTTTGTCCAAAGGCAGCTTTTATGTGGCACAACAATCCATTCCTGAAACTGAGACAAGTTTGAAATGCAGTTTGCTGTCATGAGATGGAGTCAATTGTACAAAAGAAAACAAATCAGAGGGACTTATTTTCTTTTGTACATGGCTACCTGTATAAGCTGAACAAACAAGACAAACACTTAAATAACTCTTTGTATGCCGTTATGAGCTAATGATTTTGCTTACTAATGAGGCCATGCTAGATGGGATGTGGGAAATCTGTGACCTTGGTCTCCCAGGTAGCTGGATTTTTTTAGAAGGGTGCATATTATCAGGCCCTCTATGATTGCTGTAATTTTGCTAATACGAGTCAATAGGGGAAATAGTGCCCAGAGAAAAAGCTACTTCTGGTCTTCTGGCACCATGATACTGATCCTATTTGTCCTCCCATGAGATTTTAAAGAAGTTTCTTTATAAAAGTACAAAGGACCATCTGCATTTGATCTCAAACTGAGAAAAGTGATTGACTGTGAAGTGAATTTGACAAATGGCATACTGAAATTATACCTTTAGATGATAAACTGGTGGAGGTGAAAAGAATCTTTATGAGATACAATGTTGAAGGACACTAAAGACACAGTAGAGAATAGAAAGTTAAGTGAATGTTTAAGGTGTGAGATAGATGAAAGGCTCTCAAAACAGGAGATAATTGCTGACATTTAACTACAGGATTACAGACTATGCAAACTGCATAGGAGAAATCAGGAAAAGGTTGAATGTAGAAGGGATTAACTCTGTAATATAGAAGAGAAAGGGTGACAATTAAAAAAAGTAATAGCAAGGAGCAGCATCAAGGAAGAGCACAGAGTTTAGACATATTAAGGATGGGTTCAAATTTATGCTTCATATGCAAATCAAAATGAGTTAACCATGTCAAGTAAAGCATCAGATTATTTTTATCATGCCAGAAGTTGAGATAACAAGGAAGGAAGCTCTATAATAGTTAAAGTGACATTTTAAATTCTTGGATCTAAATCCTGTTGAGAAGTTACGCTGTATAACTTGCATCAGCATATTACTACAAAGGAATGAGGTCTCGCTTGGATCCTCCACTGTGTGCAAGTCAGATTCTGTAGACTGTGAGAAAAATCAAGAAAAGGGTGCGTGATCATTGAAACAATACAAATGCAAGAACAGGTGGATCCAAGTAGGAGATGAATAAGTAGTGATGATTTGCTGCTGTTGTCAGATCCTTGCGAGGATGCCTGACTCCCCCAGGGGCCCTACAGAGACTTACAGACCTCTGTGGCAAAGGTGAGAAACCTATGTTCCTCATAGGTGACAATTATTCTAGTAAAAAGTTACTCCCAGAATGAAACCAAACAACCATTGACAATAATTTTAAAAATTCATCTGGCAACATTTTCATTATGTGTCTCACACTCTTCCTTCCTTCTTGAATAACATGCCCTATGCCAGTATCTGTTTTAATCCTAATATATGTGTGCTTATCAAAACCCAAACAATTCTTATTCTGCTAGGGGAGCTAACAGCTATAGGAGCTGACAGCTGGGGTTGCTTCCAGCTAAGGGTGCCATTGGCTAAGGGTGCTACTGGCTGGTTCTGCTGTTTTAAAGCAATTTATATTAATGCCATTAGATGGTGAGACAATACAGTGAGATATATACAAAGATATACAAACATTTAGCTGACAAAATTGTTTACAAATCCTGTAACCCTGATCCATGGTACAGATAGTCAATTGTTTTGGAACACTTAGAAGTGTTATGACATGATTCATAGCTTCAATTCCAAGACCTGGTTTTAAACTACATGTTACTTCTAGGACTTTTTTCTGCTCCCTCCCTAATCCTTTTACATTCATATAAAACACAACATTTCAAATATTGACACTGAGTTATACCATTTCTCTTCTGCTGGTCTAACGACAGAACAAGATTTTGGCTAATGGCTGCAATCTTTTCGTTTAGTTATACATGCAGGAGATAAATGGCATAACTTTCACTGTCTTTGAGCTGATAGTTAATGAGTCCCTGCCAGCATTCTCAAGCACAGGATAAGCAAGTGGATGCTCAGGCCCCCATGAATTCTAGCAGCCCTGATCAACTGTCAGCTAGAGGTGATTGAATGTTATGCTGCTTCCCTTCTTCATGCATAACTCACAACGGGATTTCAGCCACAATCTGACATTAGTGAATATACACGATCAGCAAAGAACTTACAGTGGGGTCTCGACTTACAAACAGTTCTACATACGAACATTTCGACTTACACACTTCTCCGTCTGCAAAAATTCCATTTCAACTTCTGAACAGAGAATCAACGTACGAACCTCCGGGAGGCCTGGTCTACTGCCTGGGGAAAGCTTGGTAGACCGGGCCTCCCAGGGGAAGCGGCGGTGGCGGGGATCTCCGAGATGCCTTCCAGGGCTTTTCCGTCGCCATGGGAGGCATTTCGGAGCCCCCCCACCGCCGATAGTGGCTCCGAAGCACTATCAGTGGTGGTGGGGGACCTCCAAGATGCCTCCCATGGTGGCAGAGAAGCCCTGCAAGGCATCTTCGAGGTCCCCGCCGCTGCTGCCACCACTGCTGGGGACGTCCGGAGGCCTTCCCAACCGCCATGGGAGGCCTCTTGGAGGTCCCCCCCGCCGCCGATAGTGCCCGGGAAAGCCTGGTAGACTGGGCCTCCCAGGGGAGGGCTTCCCCCAGGAGGCCTGGTCTACTGCCTGGGAAAGCTGAGGCCCAGTCTACCAAGCTTTCCCCAGCCAGTAGACCAGGCCTCCCGGGGGAAGCGCTCCCCTGGGAGGCCCAGTCTACCAAGCTTTCCCAGGCAGTAGACCAGGCCTCCCAGTGGCAGCGCTCCCCTGGGAGGCCCAGTCTACGTATCAAGCTTTCCCTGGGCAGTAGACCAGGCCTCCCGGGGGAAGCGCTCCCCTGGGAGGCCTGTCCACCCTGGGAAAGCCTGCGTCGGGGGGGGGGAGCCCTTTGAGAGATCCGAAGGCTTCCCCGCCACCATGGGACACCTTGCAGAACGAATCCCCTGCAAAAGATGACCCAGAGGAGGGGACCTCCAGAAGACAACAAAAGGTAAGCCACCTGTCTTTTGTTTTAAAATGTGTGGGTGGGTGAGTGGATGGGTTGGTTGGTTTAAAAGTTGCTTTGTTCCTGTTAAAATGTGTTTGGTTTAAAAGTATTATTTTAAAAAAATGTTCTTAAAATGTGTTTTGTTTGAAATGTCTGTGTTTTTGCAAAAACATTGTGTGGGTCAGGCATTCTGCTTGCAAAGACTGGGCTAAGGTGTGAGTTCCAAAATCCTGCCTGTCTGTGTTAAACATGCTTTAAAATTGGCTTCGTTGAAAAAAAAGATTTCAAAAGTGCTTTTAAAACTGTTCCCTGCCTCCCCCCTCCTTTCCTGAACTTTTCTTGACCTAAGAAAAAAAAGAAAAGATCCCCCTCTAGTGGTAGAAGGCGGAATAGCAGCTTCCCATTAGTTTCCCATTAGTTTCTATGGACGGAAAAAAGGAAATACGGATTAAATGGTTTTCAATGCATTCCTATGGGAAATGCAGATTCGACCTACAAACTTTTTGACTTACAAACTGCCTTCCAATACGAATTAAGTTTGTAAGTTGAGACCCCACTGTACTCTGAACAGTAAGTTCATAGATATGCTGCTAGCCATTCTTAAGTGCACAATGGCCTTGCTCTGCTTATTTTCTTTCTCTATATCCTGAGGGCAAGAAGGGCAGGAAAAACAAAAGCAAACCCTGAACAAACACACATGAGCACTTATTTCTTTTTACACCACAGTCGTCCTCCTTCTCTTATTAAACAGGATATATATTTTGGAAAACTCTGTGGGAGCAGCAAGTTCCAAATCCAATCCAAATCCTGGGACTGCTACTATCATACTGTAAGCTTTGATTCTGAGGCTTTAAGGAAATTTGAGCTAACATCCGGCAGAGGATCAGATACAGATGAACCAGCTGTGGTACACTTTTTTTTTTTTTTTTTTGAGAAAATAAAGTATGCCAAAACAAACAGCTCGGGCTCTTCTCATAAAGACTGAGAAGGGCACCGAAAATACATTGGTCAGATACCTATATATTGTTTACAAACAGGGAGTCATGAATCCCAAAATCGTGATTGGGCCTGACCTGCAAAAAGTTTTGATCCTTACTCAACAATGCAATACAATATTTAATTTATTTTATTTATTTATTTGATTTATATCCCGCCCATCTGGTATATCATACCACTCTGGGCGGCTAACAATACAATAATCACTAAATCCCATCATTAGTTTCTCATGTTATGATGAGACACTTTAGGCTTAATGGAACTGACTAATGTACTGCCATTCTTAACAATGGCACTAAAAGATATTGAGGGCCTCTGGGATTCAATTTGACATTTCCAAGTTCTGTTGCAATTTGCTTTGAAGTCCAATAGAAGACTTGGTGGAGACCTTTGAACTAACTAAAACAAATAACTAATTACTTACAATAAATTCATTTCCCCAGTAGCTCAGATATAAATTCTGCCATATTATGATTGTAACTTAACAGAAAATAACTCATCTCCAACTGCAGAATGCAAAGGATTTTTACTTTCAAAACTAATTTTATAATTATGAGCATTCAGCCTAATTAAATGTGGAAGAGGAATATGATACAGTTCAAGTTCTATCTTGTGCAACTGAATGAAATATGCTGGGTAAATCTAAATGCTGGACGCAATCAAATTAGATCCACTGAATCAATGAGATTTAACATAAACGCTGATTTAACAAGTCTCATTTGTTCAATAATCTGGTTGAGACTAACAACTAAAGTTACCCTGCCCTTTAAAAAGGTGACTAAAACAAAATGGCTGAAATCCTGTTGCTTAGGAATCCAAATAAGTAATTAGCAGTGACTTGCCACTGCTGAGGTCATCCCCATTATGCATCCAGACAACTAAGTAGGATTTCAGCCAATATTTTAGCTACTTTTGTGAAATGGGTAAGTAAAGAGTTATAAGCCAAAACTGCAAACCTATTTTGGAGGGCTTGGAACTATAAATATAAATATTTATAAATAAATAAATAAATATAAAGCCGCCTAGAGTGGTCAAAATGACTAGATAGGCGGGGTATAAATAAAATAAATAAATAAATAAATAAATAAATAAATAAATAAATAAATACATACATACATACATACATACATAGATAAATAAATGTAACTAACTGCTTTACTAAAGTAACTTCCTATGCTCATTAGAAGCTATTCCTGAGTGAGGCCCCTGAAAAGTTGTCATTCTGAGATTATGAATCATTACATCATTACTATGAATAATCACTGAGAAAAAGAGTGCTTGTTATGAAATAATTTTGGAATTAAGACACAAAGCAAGTGGTTTGCTAGGATGCCCCATTTGAAACGTGATGGAGAAAACTGGATGTCTGAATGCCCTCTGCAAAAATAAATAAATGAAAATGCTCTGCACACATACAAAATTAAAATGGAAGCCTGCACCAATTTAGACCAGCAACAGCCTGTTATGGCTATGTCAGTGATGCCATGCATTTCCCCCCATCATTTCTGCTGATATATATTATGTGGTTGCTATTAACAAACCTAACAATGGTATTCAGTGGTGCAATACCATGTACCTATACGAGCCTAGATTTGTTCATGAGATCGACAATCCTGGTACCAGTTATGGTGTTGTGGCCCCCAAAACCCATGCAGGGTCTCTGAGTCATACTAATGAATCAACAAAATTACAATTTATTTAACAACAAGCTTTTCATTTAACACTTTTTAAAAGGACTTAAATGACCACATTATTCAGGAAGTATGGATATGGTATAGTACCTAGTGCTGTGGTTAGTTGCAGCTCCAGCTCTTCCTTTGAACCGGACATCTTCAAAGCAGTCTCACATGCAACTTAGCTAGAGACTGACCCACTAAGACTTATTTTCAGTATGACCTGTAGAACCTTTTGCTGCCTCTGTTCACTTTCTGACTTGCCCTTAACACAGGTGTGAGATTCCAGCCTTACAATATCAAAGACCCTTTGAGTTTCATTTCTTCTAAAACTTTCTTTTCCTTTTCTTTGTCTTACTTCCTACCTGCATTCTTCAGGGTCCTTTGTTCTTTCTCAACGCCCCTACTCTCTCTCCAGAATGTTTTCTTAAGTGGCTACTGTCAATGAGTGTCTCTTTCTCCTGTCACTGTCTGTTGTCATTCTCCCAGCTCTGCTCGGTCCCCCTTTCCGTATATTTCTCCTGCACAGCTCTTATTTGCTCTTTTGATCTACTGCAGCAGCAGTGACAACAGCACAGGGAGCCACAGCACAGAAATGACAGAGGAAAGATGACAAGTCCCATGCAGAGTGAGATAAAGCTGTGTATTTGATATCAAACTGTCAATAAATTTTATCTCCCTTAGTGTTAGTCTTCCCATCCCATGTCCTTTTTGTTCTTTTGATCTGCAACATTAACGTCTATGTTGCTTTATTTTTATTTTTTATTTTTTGCCTTAACCATGATCTAGGATGCCTTGAGTACTAGTTCCCGCTCAGCTGTTTTTATTATTACAACTGAGTTTCTGCTCACTCTTTTCCTCCCATTACTTTTTCTACAAGGGGATTCTACTATTCTATCACCTCAGGATGGAATTTAATTTCTTGTCCCCTTTCTGCTATTCCCAGTCACTCAATTTGCAGAATCCTGCTGCATTTATAATATCTACTTTCCCCTTTCCCAGAAGCTACTTGAGATCTTATTCAGTTTCTTGTTCTTCACAGTGGCCGTTGTAACAAATTTTGTTTGATTTACTCAACTTTTGTTCTTTCAAATATTTTATTCAAATCCCCATCTATTCTGACTGTCATTATCAGTTTTTTATTTTTGTTCCTGTCTTCAGAGTTTCTTAAACTTCTGTTGACTATCGGATCTCTTCATCAGTGATGGCCAAACTAGATGTAGCCAGGTGACATTGGGCATTAGGATAAGATGAAGCAACATGTTCCTTTGCACTCTTCTAGGAATGCTAAGATTTAAATTTCTCTCTCACTTCACTCACTGATTATTCAATCCTTCCTTGCAATCAAGGTTCAGAGTTTTCAGTCTCTAAGGAGTTACTTTTGCCTAGGCTCCCATTTGTTCGACTTGTCTGTTGTATTGTGAGGCAGCGTCCTGCTCTTTCTTGCCTTTTAATATAATAAACAATAATAACTTACAACAACTCTTGCCAGGCTTTTTAGTGGTTTACCATTCCTTTCTTCTGGGTGAACTTGAAGGCAGTGAAGCTTGCCCAAGGCTACACAGGACAGCTCTTTCTCCAGGAGGCATAGTGGGGAATTGAACTCCCAACATATGGTTCTATGGTTGGACATCTAATTCACTGAGGTGTCCTGCCAGCTTCTTTTTATAGGGTACCATATACATTTTGAAAGCAGTCTGAGCAAATAATTTTTCTTGAAAGAAAACAATTTTAAGAACCTATTTGAATACAACAACCTAGAAATGTAGTGAATAAACTTACTACCTCTTATTTATTTACTTTCTTATTTATTTAGTTAGTTAATTTACACCCACTATGCAGTTTTCAATATTTTTTCTTTTTTCCCCCAAGTTTAATGCAATTTAAATCTTGTTTGCATTTAAATATATTTTTTTGTTTTTCTTTTTGTTTTTAATTACACACCCTCTTCCTTGGGATCTTTGCATTCTGTCCATTGGATTTCTGGATGCCACCAAATACTAGTGTTCATAAGAATTTAAAGCAGGTGTCTTTTTGAGTATGTAGGTTTCACCCAAAATCATGGTGAAAATTTGGACAAGAACTACCAATTTGTTTCTCGACTCCAGTCACCAGTCCAGTTTCTTTGAAGTCTAGCCTGTTAAATCATAATCCTATAACTGTATATTTTCATATTACGAGCTACAACATGTTACTGGAAGGATTCTGGATTTTGCTTAAATGAAAAGAACGGATGTTCTTAAAAGTGTCAGTCAAAAGTAAGAGTATAGTAATTAACTAATGAAACACACACTTAATTCACTATCCAGGTTAAAAGGATACTGTTTTAATTTCCTCAGGCACCTGTCCACAGTTTTGGAGCATAAACTCCATAAATGAATTTATACTTATGTTTCTAATCACAGAATTTAAGAAGAGCAGATTTCTGTTTTCCTCTCCTTTCTTGATTAAAAGATCTTCACTGAAGGTAATAATCATTACTGAGTTAAGGACTTAAGAAATACCATGCTGGATAAGATCAGCCTTGTTTATCTCAACACACATCACCTGGATGGTCCTGGGAAAATTTACAGGCCATGATGGAAATTAGTCCTCCCCTTAGGTTTTGATTAAAGATGGGGACGAATATAAAAACAGATTGGCTTTTTTGATGAAAATAAAATAGCTGATTAGTTAAATATTCATCCATTCATATTCATGGGTTCCAGAGAGTCCCATGAATAAGAAGGGGCAAATATTTACCCGTTTCTATTCATCCTTTGTATTCATTTCGTTCGTTTAGTCGTGTCCGACTCTTCGTGACCCCATGGACCCAGAGCACACCAGGCCCTCCTATCCTCTACTGCCTCCCCCCCAAAAAAACCAACCAAAACAAACACCAAACATCATTCTGTCTACTGGCCACTGATCAGCTGACTGGCGGCTGATAGGCAGCCACCCAACAGTTTCTCCAGCCAATGGACTTGGAATGTCACCATGTGGACTAACTAAAGTTGGGTTACTTACCTGTAACCATGGTTCTTCGAGTGGTCATTCTGTGAATCCACACGAAAGGGTTAAATCAGCGCCAGCGATGATCCTTTCGGAATGTTCTAGAGCTAAAAAGAAACAACATTGTAGATTAGGCATACTGCGCATGCTCCTCCCACCCAGCCTTAGTTCCATTTATCCGCCACCTAACAACAGCGATGAAGCTGAGAGTAGAGTACAAACATACAGTGACGGATAGAGGGGAGGCCGGGTGGGATCGTGTGGATTCACAGAATGACCACTCGAAGAACCATGGTTACAGGTAAGTAACCCAACTTTCTTCATCGTGGTCTTCTGTGAATGCACACGAAAGGGTGACTAGCGAGCTGACTCACCGGATGGAGGGACGTCACTGAAGGACTGATGTTAAAACCGCTCTACCAAAAGAAGCCTCCTTCTTAGCTCTGACATCCAGCCTGTAATGTTGGATAAAAGTAGAAGAATTGGACCATGTGGCAGCTCTACAAATATCTGGAACCTCGATGCCACGCAAAAGAGCCGTAGAAGAGGCCACCGCCCTGGTGGAATGCGCTCGAAGTCCTTCCGGAGGGTCTTTATGTAAGAGTTCATAGGCTAGCGAGATGGTAGCAACAATCCATCTGGATAAGGTAGACGGTGACGCTGGTAACCCTTTCTTGACACCAAAGTAACAAAGAAACAGTTTATTAGATAACCGATATTCCTTGGATCGAAATACATAAAACGCCAGTGCTCTTCGAACGTCCAATGTATGAAGCATGCGCTCTGTGTCGTTAGACGGATCAGGAAACAACGTGGGTAGAACAAGGGGTTGGCCCAAATGAAAATCAGACACCACCTTGGGCAGAAAGGAGATGTCGGTATGGAGAACAACTTTCTCACGAAAAAACTGCAAAAATGGATAGTCCACCCTAAGCGCAGCCAATTCGCCGGCACGTCTGGCGGAGGTGATAGCTACAAGGAAAAGGGTTTTAAGTGTTAAGAACTTCAGATCACATTGAGCCATAGGTTCAAATGGAGGTCGCATAAGGGCATGAAGGACCAATTGCAAAGACCACTGAGGAAGCGGTGGAGGAACTGAAGGCCTGAGATTAGCCAAACCCTTCAAAAACGCCTTCAGTGTTGGATGCGCAAAAAGACGTGAAGCTGAAGAACCATAAGGCTGAAAGGAGACCACAGCTGCTACATATACCTTCAACGTAGAGATGGAGAGGTTAAAATCGAAGAGATAACGAAGAAACTGGAGTAGGGTAGATAAGGTCGTCGGAGACGGGACCAATCCCCTGGAGGCCGTAAACTTCAAGAAGCTTCTCCACTTATAAGAGTAGAGTCTTGTAGTAGATGGTTTCTTAGACATCGCTAGGACTTCCCTGATTTGCGGGATATCCTCCACGCGTGGAGGTGAAGTGTTTCTAAGTCGGGATGGAGCACTTTGCCCGCCTGTTGCGTCAGTAGCTCCGGGAAGAGAGGAAGACGTAGAACCTCCCTGGAGATGGACCGCAACGTGTGAAACCACGGTTGTCGGGGCCAAAAGGGTGCTATCAGAATGGCTTGTGCTGCGTCGTCTATGACCTTGATCACTGTCCTCTGAATGAGTGGGAAGGGCGGAAACAGGTATAGGAGGCCCTTGCCCCAATTGATCATGAACGCATCCCCGGCTGAACCTGCACCTCTGCCCGCCCAGGATGCATAAACAGGGCACTTGCGGTTGTGTACAGTGGCAAATACATCCATGGTCGGCGTGCCCCAGAGTTGGCAAATGCGTTGGAAGGTCGTGCTGTCCAGCTGCCACTCGTGTGTCTGCGTGGTACGCCGACTGAGACGATCTGCTATCGTGTTGTCCTCTGTGGCAATGTGCACAGCGACAGGAAAAACATGATGGCGGTAACACCATTCCCAAAACATTACTGTGATGAGAAGCAGAGACTGCGAACGTGTCCCTCCTTGCTTGTTCACATAGTACAGGGCCGTGGTGTTGTCCGTGACTACCTGGACCCCACGACCCTGCACTAACGGCAGGAATGCCTTGAACGCCTTGAAGATGGCCATAACCTCTAAGTGGTTGATGTGTAGAACCTTCTCCCGCTCCGTCCACAGGGAATGTATTCTGTGAGGGCCGCAGTGTGCACCCCAACCAGTGGTGCTGGCATCGGTGGTCACCTGCACTGATAGCCGGAGGGAGCGAAATGGGCGACCTATGGTCAGGTGAGGTGTGAAGGACCACCATTGGAGCTGTCGAGCCAGCTCCCGGGTAACCGGGATACGCTTGGTTTGACGGTCTGTCTCCGGGTTGAATTGGGCTAGCAGCCATGCTTGAAGAGAGCGAAGTTTCAACCTGGCGTGAGCCAACCCAGGGGTGGTTGAGGCCATCAGACCGAGAAGGTGTTGGGCAAGCCTCGCTGGTACCGATGCCCCTGGACGAAACTCTCGTACCGCCCGACAGATCTTCCGTATACGGTCTGGTGGGAGAAAGATGCGGCCCACTCTGGCATTTAGCTGCGCCCCTATGTAATCGACAACTTGTGAAGGCACTAGGCGAGACTTTTTGCTGTTGACTGTTAGACCTAGGCTTCTGAGAACATGAAGGACATATTTTTTGTCTTTCAGGGCACGACGTTTGGAGGAGGAGACTACTAGCCAGTCGTCGATATATGGGAATACCTGGACCCCGTTGAGACGCAGAAAGGCGGCCACTGGCGCCATACATTTTGTGAAAGTTCTGGGAGCCGTGGCCAAGCCGAAGGGAAGGGCCAGGAACTGGTAAATGGTGTTGTGAAGAAGAAACCTGAGGTATTTGCGATGGTGAGGGTGGATCGTTATATGAAAATATGCATCTTTTAAGTCTATGACCAGAAACCAATTTCCTTTTTTTAACAGGTGGATTATGGTTTCCAACGTGACCATACGGAATCTTCGAGGCCGGAGGTAGGTATTTAGAAGTCTTAAGTCTAAAATGGGTCTGACGCCTTCGTCTCTTTTGGGGACAGCAAAATACCTTGAATAAAAGCCGTCCTTTATGAGAATGTTGGGAGCTACTTGAATAGCGTTTTTCTTTAGCAAGGAAAGAACTTCTTTTTGTAGAACTGGATCTGATGACGTAGACCGTACCTGCCCCAGGGGAGGTGAACTTGTAAACTCCAGAAGATAACCGAACTGGATGATATTTAGCACCCAAGAGTCTCTTGTAATAATTGACCAGTTTTGGAAATAGGGAGAAAGCCTTGTATTGTGTTGTGTTGAAACGAAGGCGTCCGGGTCAAAGATACTGTTTTGCTTTTTTGGCAGGCGGCTTGACACCCTGACGGCGCTGAGAATGCTGCGGACGGTAAGTATGTGAGGATGAAGCAGGGTTGGCTGACCTTGCTTGAGAATGCGGTCTGAACTGTTTGTACTGAGAACCTTGGGAAAACTGATTGTAAGGCTTCTTCCAGTTGTATCTCGTATACCTAGGTTGTGGTTGTAGATAGTACGATCTAGCAGTCTTCTTGGCCTTGTGTAACTCCTCGAGATATAAATCGGTCTTTTCGTTAAAAAGGCCAGAAGCGTCGAAAGGGAGATTTTCTACCTTCGCCTTGACGTCGTCCAGAATGTTGGCCTCTCTGAGCCAAGCATGTCGCCGTAAAGTGACAGCAGACATAAGGGTCCTAGCTGAAGCTTCAACAGAATGTTTTGTGGCTATGCGAAGATGCTTGGAAACAGTTTGAGCTTCTTCATAGGTATTAAGGAAGTCCTGTCTAGTGTCCTCAGGAAGCATCCGCAAGCCCGGTAAGATTTTAAGCCAGAGCTGCTTCTGGTACGCCCCCAGAGCAGTCTGATAGTTGGCCACTCTCAAAATGAAGGAGATTAAGGAATAAATTTTCCTACCCAAGACCTCAAGTTTCTTTCCCTCCTTGTTCGTGGGAGTGACATGAGACCTCCCTGTTGGTCGGGTACAACTAGTCTCTACTATTAACGAATTGGGAATCGGGTGCTTAAGAAGAAATCTGGCATCCTCTCCAGATACACGGTAAAGATTCTCAGTGCGGCGAGATAAAGAAGGAGTGTTCGACGGTTGTTCCCAGAACTCCTTAATCATAGCAGCCAACGGAGCCAGGTAAGACAACGGAGGCGGAGGAGACCTCTCACTGTTGATGTCTCCAAATATTAAGTCCTCCTCAGCTATAGTAGGTGCATCAACCTGAAGCTTAAGAACCTTGGCAAGCCTGGTGAGCATCTGGGAATACGAAGAAAAATCCTCCGATGGCGAGGAGGCATGTGGGTCCCCCGTATCTGAGCCAACAATTTCGGGAAGTGGCAAGTCCCCTTGATCATCCTGTTGGGGTTCGCCTGCTGACTCAGAACAACTGTCCGAAAAGGAAGAAAAGTCCTGAGAGGAAGGTGAATGTCCTCTCTTGCGCGGCACCTTGTGAGGCTTCGTTGGTTCTTTATCCGGTAATTGCGGAATTATGGATGAAGGAGCAGAAGAAATAGGGGCAGATGCATCCTTTGGTTGTTCACGCGGTGGAAGTACGGGATCGACGTCGACACGACGTCGACGTCGACGATGACGCGGCGACGAAGAGGAGGAGGAGGCATAAATGTATCTTTCCTTCCTTCGACGTCGATGCCTGTCTTGTGACGTCGAGGACGATGTAGATGTATAACGCCTCCGATGTCGACGTCGATGCTTCCGCGGGGGCGAATAGGATGACGAGGAGTCCTCCGAGGAAGATCTATGACGGCGCCGAGAACGTCGATCGGCCGATCGACGTCGATATTTAGAAACATGCTTCGTCTTGCGCAGCCGTTTCTTCGGGGGCGAAGAATGTCTCGACGCCGATGAGGAGGAATGAGCCAAGGACGCCTGCCCGGTAGACACAGGGCTGTGAGGCGGAGATACCAAGCTTGCAGTGGCACTGGCAAGCTGGTTCGGTGTCGGGGATAGAACCCGAGGAAGACTCACTGGCTCAGCCTGTCTGGGAGGTAGCGAAAGCGGTACCTCCGACAGGGACTCTCCGTCTCTTGGAAACTCCTCCAGAATCGGGGACGGGAGGGAAGCAGAAGCAGAAAGTAACTGCTCCGTTGTCCCGATGTCTTTGACCTGCTTTTTCTTTTGCTGTTTTGCAGGCTTCGCCGATGGAACCTTTGGCGCAGACGACTTCTTTGCAGCCTTCTTAGGTTTGTCCGTAATTTTGCTCTGAGCCTTGGGACAAGGTGGTTGGGCAAGGCTAGAGGAGGTAGAGGGGACAGCCGCCGAGGCAGGAAGCTCCATAGTTGAAGGTTTTGAAGCAGCCAGCGTTGCGTTCCAAAGATGGTATTTCAAACGCTGCTGGCGCGCACGCAGGGCAGGTTTCGTAAAAGCCCTACAGTGCCTACAATCTTGCGGGGAATGTGCCTCCCCCAGGCAAAAAAGGCACTTATCGTGCCTGTCCTGAAAGGGGAGCTTCCGATCGCAGGTTACACAGCGGCTAAACGGACCGGACGGGGACATAAGCCGCAAACAGGGAAAAATCCGGCCGCACGGAGACCGTTGGTTTAGGCGGGAAAAAAAAAAAAAACCACGCGTCTCGTCAAAACAAGGGAAATCCGAATTGCAAAGTCCGAGAAGCCAGTCCGTGTCAGGATAGGAGATTTAAGGGTGGTCTAGGCAGTCCGAGTCAGAAAAAACCGAATTTTAGCCGAAAACGCGATAAACAAACAGGAGCTCTAGTCGAAAGGAACCACTTCGCACGGCGGAGAAATGGAACTAAGGCTGGGTGGGAGGAGCATGTGCAGTATGCCTAATCTACAATGTTGTTTCTTTTTAGCTCTAGAACATTCCGAAAGGATCATCGCTGGCGCTGATTTAACCCTTTCGTGTGCATTCACAGAAGACCACGATGAAGAAGCTCCACTTTACCAAACCAACTTGGAAACTGTGAAATGGGGATTTGTGTTTTCATACTATTTGGAAAGCAAACATGGTTTTGATGGGAGGAAGAGGGCTCAAATAATGGTGATGGGAGTTCTTGCCTGCTTTTTAAGTACCTGTAAAAATCTATAGAAGTTGCAAGCTCCACAGGTACTGCAAGCAGCAGTGGAGTTCTGGCTCCTGTCACCACCATCTTTCTTCCTAGATCTGCTATGAGGGAGATAGCTGTGAACTGGAATGAAGATGTATCCACATAGCTAAGAGTTTTCTGTTCTTGCACTATGGCAATCAAAAGCATAATATTACCTAAAGAGTCTCCACCGATCTCCATTTATTATACAAAATTTTCCAAGGCACCACTGTTAGCATGAACATATTATATAGACTTATGCTGAGCTTCATCAATCAAATTAATCATCCTAGTCATTCAAGTTCAACCTGCAATAATTATCTGAAGTAATGCTTGGGACTCTAGTTTGATAAATGAAATGAATTTGCAAACCACAGTCCTTAATATTCCCTGCCATTTATACATGAAAGCTTATGCTCTTTGCTGCCACTTGGGAATGCACACATTTGGACAGTAAGACAGAGGGAAACCTGTGATTTAACAGCACTGTGAATCTGCTTCTGGGACATATGGAGCCATACTAAAAAAGATTAAAATCAGCCCAGGTAGTGAAGGAAATCAATCCTTTTTCCAGAGTGCTAGTTAAAACAAGGCCTGTCAAAATCTATCTATGGAAAGCAACAAAGGAATTAAATTTACTATGCATCTCTGGGTCAGTAGTGACAGGATGTCATTTGCTGGAACGGCCTTGGCAAACAGCTAGCCCAAATGCTTGACGTTCATTGCCCTTAACTTCTTTTGGTGAAATAAAAAACTGAGGAATGATTGATAAGGTCGCTCTACAAAGGGACAAGGTTGAAGTGCATCTTGTGTCCTTGCTTGAGTGCTCCCTTTATTGATAGACTTGAGCACTGAATGGTGCTGAGAACCCTTGCTTCAACTATCCAGGTACACACCCAGTGGCTGAGCAGTTAGGTCCAGCTGAAGAACCTGTCCTGATCTGACAGCAAAGAAGATTGGATTGGTTAAATGGAATACTTCCTTTTTTTAAAGACACCACCGTTAGTTATTTTTTCTTTTTTCTTCCACCAGGATCAAAATCTTCCATAGCTGGATGGCGATTTCTATATAAAAACTGTACTATGTGAGTTTTTAAAAGATTAAAAAAAACATGATTAAGATGCATGATTAAAATATAGCATTTCATCAATCTGATACAAATCAAACTGGAAGAAGAAACGAGAGAGAGGGTGTCTGTTACAGCATGCCAGACCTATGCTCAAACTGGAAGAGTCTAGATAATAAGACATTGCCTTAAAGGAATTCTTGCAAAGCTCCAGCACCAGAATCATAAACAATTTTCTTAATAATCTTCTTTGAGCTGACATTTAACTAGTAGCTCTGACAGCTCTTCCTAATTAAGTACAGTTGCATAAAATTTTACCACAAAGAAATCTAAATGTTTCATTTGCTACTATTTTTACAGGAATTCCCTCATTCACATTTAAGAAGACAGGGAAATGTGAACTTGTTTTTTTATAAAACACAGTGAATCAGTTGATTACAGTGGCTGTAACTTGCAGAGATATACATTGACTTTTTGAGATGCTGAAGTAAATTCAAAGGAAAGGCAGGGAAAGATTCCAGATAGAAAAGGATATTTCCTGATTGTTTCCTTAACAAAAAGTTCATCAGTTGATTCAAGAGTTTTGCTACAGAGAACTTGTCTTTTGCATATAATACCACTGTATTCTGACAGGAAAATGTTACTTGTTCAACTAGAATAATTCCTACCATGGACACGAACATATCAATCTTTATAAGGCCATTGTTCTTTAGTTTGTACTAGTATTGTATGTCCATTGTGAAGCATAGGCAACATGGTCTGATGTACTGAAACATTTCTAGCATCTCTCTACCTTAGTTGTATAGGTAGCAAATTAAAGCCAGTATCGAGATCCAGCATTTCAGTGTTCAAGACTAGGGATGGGCACTTAACTGTGGTTTGGTGTGGTTCACCGGATAGGGCCCACAGTTGTTGCATGGGAACCCTGGATTCTGCCCCCTGCCTGCTCCTCTGAGTGGGGGCCTGTGTGAGGAAGCAGAACACAGAATCCGGTGTGCCCATGGAACTCCTGTAGGCCCAATCTGGAAAATTGTGCCAAACTGTTAAACTATGGTAAGTGCCTGTCTCTAGACAGAACTTTTGTTAGCATTGGGTCCAGTAGCAATCAAGAATGGATTTGTTCCTCCCCACTACAGCCATATTCATTTGATGGTTCATGCATCTTCCTGAGCAGATTTTGATCATATTAGAATGCTGCACAGGGTGAACGAGAGAAGGGATGTCTGCCTGCAGCATTGGAAGTCACCTTTTATTTTTATACCTTTTAGCAAACTCATCCATATTTGCATGCAAACACTTATGAATGAGGTCAATGCATCCTGGGTCTGTCATTTGAATTGTGGAACATATGATACTTGCTTTTTGCATTTATTTTATAGGAACTACTTCAATTTGCAGCTCCGCAATACGGAAGCCAGTTAATGAAGAACATTTTAGGATAAGAAAATGATTAAAAATGGTTGTGTTAATTAATGCTAAATATAATAGGGCAGGAAGAGCAGGAAAGGGGATATCAATAAGACAGATATGTAAAAATATTAACAGTATTTTCATGTAATGTCTGCTAATGAACAACATACTGCAAATGAAATTTAAAAAACTTGTAAATTCTCTTCCTGTACCCCTTGCAAAAATAGTATACCACTGCACTGAAAATAAACATACACCACTAAAACCTATAGATCTGAAAATGGACCAAAAGGCTCCAATCCAGGCAATATTAGTTGTATTTAATTCCCATTTAAAATCAATTGGATAAAATAGTCAGAACTAATTTAAGTCCCACTGATTTCTGTGCAACTTAATACACAACTAATTTCTCATGGACTAGGGCCAAAATTGATAGATTCCTGCACATAAAGAATATCTGGGAGAGAAGAAAAGCTATTTAGGTCTTTTACATTTTAATGTCATCTCAAATTAATAAAACTCATTTACAGGCCATGCAGAACATGCAGACATTGATACCAGGTACTTTCCAGTACCAGTAAGAAAAGATATTCTACACTGATAGCTTTCTCTCATACTGCAAATGTGGTAACAGCAATAAGAAAGATTTTGTACATTATAATCACAATTCAAAGCACACCTTTAGCGTGTATGTAACAGCAACCAAGAGAGAAAAATTAAACACCCTTGAAGTCCTTATCTTGGTCAAGGAGAGAGAAGAATGCTTGAGTAAATTCCTTGAGTTTATACCAGCTAGAGCCACATAGAGCTACACTTTGGCCTTTTAAGTTCCAACTCAAGACATTTTAGGCAAAATACTACCACTCAGTTGTGCTTTTCCCTTCTTTCAGCTTGTGCAATTCACTACTCCCTTCTGAAGAAGAAGCTCTGTTGCTTTAAAACAAGCTGTTCTCTGGCTGGCATGGGAGTAAGCTATAAAGCTGATGAGCATTTTGCTCTTTTATTCCATGAATCTGGCCTTCTAATTTCCCCAGATCTAGTTTTCTGAGTTTCTGA
Source organism: Pogona vitticeps (assembly GCF_051106095.1). NCBI lineage: Eukaryota > Metazoa > Chordata > Lepidosauria > Squamata > Agamidae > Pogona > Pogona vitticeps. The sequence continues at coordinate 155,312,067 of NC_135783.1, forward strand.
TCATGGGGTGTTCTTGGCAAAGATACTGGAGTGGCATTGCCATTTCCTACTCCAGGTGGATTGCATTTAGTCGGAACCCTCCACTCTGTCCTGTCCATCTTGGGTGTCCCTACACGGCATAGCCCATAGCTTCCCTGAGTTACTCAAGCCCCTTCGCCACAACAAGGCAGCAATCCATGAAGGGGAGGTGTGGCGTGCTCTGGTCCATGGGGTCACGAAGAGTCGGACACGACTAAATGACTAAACGAGCGAACGAGTTTTCTGAGAGGTGGCATCTTCCTTCTTTCTTTCGCTCCATCCTTCTTTCCCATAAACCTGTCTATATTGCAAAAATGCTGAGAAGGATTTGGATAATTTACTACACATAGCCTGGTCCTTCAAGCTCTTGAGAAATAGTTCTCTTAAAAATTGTGAGAAGATGGGAAGAAATGAGCAGAGTAATAGTAACACAGAACAGAGAGCACTGGCTTCAGGATTTTGCTGTTATCCTATAAGATACCCTTACTGCCATCCTTAAGCTAGAAGGTTCACAAACTGGAGCATTTTGTTTCTTTCTTGCTGTGATCTCTAAGTAAAGTAAGACTGACATGGGTCCTCAGATGTTCATCAATTTCTGTAGGATTTTTAGTATCCCCCCCCCCGAGCCAGCCAAAGAGAAGATTATAACATACTTCCTAGCCTTTTCCCCTTAAAATGGTAGATTAATAAACACAAGTGTACTACACAGATACATTTTCTGAAAATACATAATAGTAAGCAGAACACCTATACTTAAAAGTCCTCCTGCAACAGGTGGGGCACAGATAGTATCATTCCTTTGGGCAGTCTGATGCCAATACAACCCCCCCCCCCCGGGATGTACAATGGGTGTCAACAGCACAGACAAAAGTCAATTTGATCAGATATGCCAATGAAGACAAAAAGCCATCTCTAGAATTGTTGGGGAGGTGGTACATGAGGATGAAAGATGTTCCATCAGTTTCTGGTGGGATGCTGTAACCATTTGGTCCAAATTATGTAAGCATCAGCAACCACACTCTCCTACAGAGCCACTGCCCAAACACAAAGCAAATTTATGTTTCTGTTTAAAAAAACACTGCTTTTTTTTGGGGGGGGGGAGTTTTGGTGACTACAATGACAGCTGAGTTGCTACAAGTCATTAATTGAAGGAAAACACAGTGGGATGTCAAAACATCCAATAGAACTATAAAATAAAAATAAAATAAATAAAACATCCATACTTGGCAAGGTTTTTCTTTAAACTCTGCAAAAGGAATAATTTTAATATTAAATGTTGGCACTTCTTGCTCTTATTCCCCCTGTAAATAAGCACACTCTGCCAGCATTTTTTTAAAAAGAGACAAATAATGACACCATTTAGTTACCACATGACATAAATGGATAAACAACATTAACTTCTATTCATTAACTTTAATCAACAAAATTCTTGGCTGTGTCAGTCAAGACAGATTTAATCAAGCAAGGCTGGCATGGAAGTTAAAATTGCAGTACTTAAACTGCTGAACAATTAATTTACATTTTTACTATGCAATAAGCCCTTTTAGACCACTAAATTAAAACCTGACCCAAAGAGAGAGAGAGAGAGAGAGAGAGAGAGAGAGAGAGAGAGAGTGAGAGTGAGTGAGTGAGTGAGAGAGAGAGAGAGAGAGGCGAGGCAGATGTTTTGGGTTAGTTCTCCCTGTGCTAGTAAACTTGTATCTGGATATTATCACTTCTTAATTATAGCTGAGGATTTACAACTTAGCCATTATATTACAATCTTAAAAACAGCCAGTCCCTTTTCGGGACTCTGAAATTTCCCCATCAGTATGACAAGCCCGTGGTGGCCAGCCTGGTTGGGGGATTGTGGGATTTTTTAAAAAGGAACTTTTTCAAGCTTTAGTGAGAAGCACTGCAGATTTCTGAAATTTCTGCTTTATGATCTTAGTGGGGCTTTCGTGGTGAGCTGCAGTGAGAGAACCTGCATATCCTCAGATCTTCTGACGGAAAATGTCCTAATCATTAGGCATTTTTTAAACAACAACAACAACAACAACAAAAGCCAGATTTCTAATCAGAAATCTTTGGTCCGACTGCTTATGGCTCCATGAGTAGTTTTTAAAAGATTGAGTGTGGTGGAAAAGTCCTTTTTCACAATGGAGTAATGGTGTGTTCTCATTGCCCACTGTGTTATGTGCTGACATGTTACATTTGACTTATGCTGACCCTTATGTACCTGAAGGTATCTGAGATACTTACGGAGAGGTTGTAACAGTAACACCCTATTCGAGTCTCTATGGTCATGTGGAGCTCTAAACCCAGGTCTCCGGAGGCTGTGATCACTCAGCCTCTGTGGTCTAAGTAAGTTCGCAAAGGACAGGGTGAGGAGCAAGAAGCTATTTGGCGCAATCCACATGTCCAAATGGCATATCAACCTCAAGTGACTCTCTGGCTGCTTCTGCTCTCAAGTGGCAATTGAACATTTCCCCTTTTAATTCAACATTGTCAATTGAAAGGAGGAAAAAAAATGGTGAGATGGTTAATAAAAAAAAGGGATTGGCATCACAAAACTGTGAAAGAGCTCCTTCTCCACTGCACAAGGAAGCCAGAAAGAGGGTGAAGAGAGGAGCCAGCAAGCTAGGGAAGCCCCTTGCATTAGGAAAGAAGGCAGCAGAAAAGAAAGGGAGGGAAGATAAGCAGGAGAGAGAGGAGGGGGAAAGGAACACCCAGGAAAAAGGAGATAAGTGGATTCCCCCTTCCTCTTGACTGCTGTGTGCATGTGTATCTCTCTGTGTGTTTGTATTTGCATACATGTGCCGAGCAAGGAGGTGCACAAAGAGGGAAAAGGGCAAATGGCTCTAATAGCCATCAGAGGAAGGCACCGAGAAGAGTCAGCATTGCTTGAGACCTCACTAAAGCATCCAATTGGAATTGAAATCATTATTTTTTGCCTCTGCCATGCTGATGCACTGAATTTGTTCCTTTGCCTTATGTGTAGTGCCATTCAAAAAATAGCCTGCACTCACAGTTTAGATCAGCAATTCACAAAAAAGTTAAATAATTAAAAAAAATGCAAGTGATTCAGCACAACAGTGAGGAGTCAGCACAGGCAAGAACTAATAATAATTTTACTTCCCCTGCCTCCCCACAGAAGAGCAGGGGAAGTGTTTAATTTTCTGATATCCTGAAGTGGCTGCCTTATTAAGACACTTCACAATACTGGTAAATGACAGCAGAAGGAACTTTGGGCGACCTCACAGCTGCAAGGCTTCATTTTAGTCTATTCCCAGTGATTGCATGCACGGGGAATGGACTAAACTAGAGCACACCAACTTGCATCAAAAAAGCAGAAGTCTCTGACGGGGCTCAAAAAGGTGCAGTTGGGGGAAAGTTGGTCTCATCTAAAGATTTTGTCATGTGGATGTCAGAAAAAACAGCAATCCAATCCATCTCCCCAATACACCAAACAGTGGGACAAATGCCAATCCTTTGTCCTAATCTACCACTCCATCCATTACACAGAATATACATAACAATGCAATCTGACAAGGTGAACTGGGATGGGGGGGGGAACAACTGTTTTTGGTGCCTACAAATGCTCTAAAGTGTTCCAAGGTGGGGACTGTGTGTGGATAAGCTGATGCACAAGACTTCCCAGGATATTTTTTTCTTTTTCTTTGCTATTCCATCTTGGTAATCCTCTCTTTAAATTAATTGTTTTAAATTGAAACTGTAGTTGTAATTTTTATGATTTTATATATTTTTATACTGTTTTGTTTTATTTTGTAAGCCGCCCCGAGTAGACATGGTCTAGAGGGGCGGGGTAAAAATCAAATAAATAAATAAATAAATAAATAAATAAATAAAAATATTAAAATAAAAACAAAAACAAAAACAAAACCAACCAACCAACCAACCACGATTACAGGTAAGAAACCTTGCTTTACTCTGGTTGATTTTTTAAAGACACATGTCTCCTCCTCCAACATCAAAGCTACAAATCAGACAGAGTCACATCTATGCCACCAAGAATTCACTCTAAGAGACTTCCTAGTGTTCAGTTATTTGCAATGCCTACAGTGTACGAATTCAGATAATTATACCCACATTTCTTGACTGACAGCAGAGCTCGCCTTCCCTGTACAGCAGCAAGGTGTGCACCATTGCAGGCACCTCATGTAGAAGACACGAGCTCTACATATAAATCATTTCTTCTTAGCTTAAGAGCCTGTTTGCAAAGTACCAGGACAATCTATACAACACGACCACTCCAGTGTCAGTGATTATGTGAGATGTTTTCCTGATCAAATCAACTGATGTGATTTTCCTGCTTCCTGAATGTCAATATCCAGCACATGTTAAAGCTAAAGAGCAAATAATTTTCATACTCTTAAGTAGCACTGCTGTTTGATCAATGAGCAGTGATCAGTTTTTTTGCAAACAGCCAGCTGCACCACTACTGCTCTAAATGACATCCAGAGACAGTTATCTCAGACACTCCCTTCTAGTTCAACACGGGAATCTTATACTGGCTTGCTGACCTCAGACTGGTACAGAAGTCTGTTTACAGAATACAGTGGTGCCTCGCACAACGGGTGCCTCGTAGAGCGATGAATTCGCTCTACGAGGCCAGTTTTGCGATCGCAAATGCGATCGCAAAACAGTGCCTGCATAGGGCGAAAATCGCAGAGCGAAGGTCGGTAAGCGGTTTGCTTACTGACCTTCGCTTTGCGACCCGCCGATCAGCTGTTCAGAGGCTACAAAATGGCCGCCAGAAGCCCCAAAATGGCCGCGCGCAGCGTTTTCGCGCCCTCGTTAAGCGAGGGGAGGGTGTGAAAATGGCTGCCGGCCATAGAGGAGCATCGCTAAACGGTGAGTAAAGGAGCCTTTTGGAACGCATTAAACGAAGTTTAATGCGTTCCAATGGGCTTTTCTGCCCCGTTCAGCGATGTTTTCACACAGCGAGGGTTAATCCGGGACGGATTAACCTCGCTGTGCAAAGCACCACTGTACAGTAGATTTTCCTGTGAAGACAATGACTGAGCTGCCAGAAACAAGCTCTGTTCATTTGTCTGACTTCAGGCTATAATGTGGGGAACCCAGGTGGTCATTCTGCAGAAAGCTGTCTTTGCCCCCCCCCCCAAAAAAAGAAAAAAGAAAAACCTTGCACACACACACAAAAAACCCCTTAAAAAAACAAGAAATGGGTACCCACCTCCCTCTGTATGGAGCACAGAATTGACTCCGCATGCTGATTTCAAAATGCAGTAAGTCTAGAATCAACTGATGACAAGTTTAACATTTTTCTCTTTGATACACAGTGTTAGAAATGCAACTCTGAACTAATCCATATTTAGCTGTTGATTTCTAATAGGGCAATAGTTCCCAAACTTGGGTAACCCAGGTGTTCTTGGACTACTGTTCCCAGAAGCCTCCATCACCAACTGTGCTTGCTGGGGCTTCTGGGAATTGCAGTCCAGAAACATCTGGGTTACCTAAGGTTGGGAACCACTGTAGTAGAGCCTTGCAAACATGTTTTCCCTCCAGCTTATAATACAAAGGACACTTGGGTTGTTCCCACAGTAGGTTATTATGATTCCTCAGCTCTAGAGATATGCTAGTTTCAGTTGCTGTCTCTGCAAATTATGAAAAAGAGGAAAGTGCTTGTTCTCACCTACTTGTTCATCACTCACTACCCCTGATAGACAGAGTTCCAAATTTCCTTATAATTGCATACCGTGGGTGGTGGGATGATATTGTATCACAAGGTGTTACAATCATAACTATGTGGATCTTTTGTACCCAAAGGGCTCTCCCTTCCATCAGGAAGTTCCTTCCCTCCTAGCACGTGGCAAATATTTACACAAGCAATTCTACTCAAATTTCCAAATGCATGGGAGAGAAACCATTTTCACACCAATGGAGATGTGGGTGCTCTCAGTTTGGGAACACAGATACTGGGAAACTATTTTGCCTGACATGCTCTTGTTTTCTATAGGAAAATTATCTGTTAGGATGACCTTCTATGTTCACATGTGTACTCACAGCTCATAAACAATGTGATTTTGCCTACCTGACTAATCAGGGAACAAGACAGACACATGCTTTTAAGTGACAGAGTATGTGTTTTCAAGCAAATTCTGATTTATGGAAACCCTGGTACAGTTTCCAGTCTGTGAGATGCTAAAGGGGTGGTTCTAACAGTGCCATACGCCTTCTGCCTGTAAATTCCCAGGGTCAAGCACATATGTGACCTCCTTTGTCTTATCACACTATTATCACTTTGTACCCAAAATGCTTCCGTGAATTCTGAATGATAATGAATAGTGGGGTCTCTACTGAAGAACTTAATCCGTATTGGAAGGTGGTTCTCAAGTTGAAAAGTTCTTATGTTGAATCTGCATTTCCCATAGGAATGCATTGAAAACCATTTAATCCGTATCTGCTCTTTTCTGTCCATAGAAACTACAGTGGAACCTCTACTTAAGAACTTAATCCGTTTTGGAATGGTGTTCTTAAGTTGAAACGTTCTTAAGTTGAAGCAAAATTTCCCATAGGAATGGACTGAAAACCAATTAATCCGTTCTGGCTGTTTTTTTTTTGTTATGTAGAGGTGTGTTCGTACATTGAAGCATTAGTTCCCATAGGAACTAATGCAAAGCTAGTTAATACGTACTCTACCACTAGGGGGAGAATTTTTTTTTTAACCTAAGATAACCTAAGGTTAAAAAAAGAGCAGGAAAGGTTTTTTTTTCCTGTTCTTATCTTGGATTTCTGTTCTCAAGTAGAAGCAAAATTTAGCAAATGGAGCTGTTCTTAAGTTGGATTGTTCTTAAGTAGAGATGTTCTTAAGTAGAGACCCCACTGTACCTATAGTTTGTCCCAGTAAAATCAGTCTGATAAGCCAGAATAGAACTCAACAAAACAAAACAAAAATTATAATTTTCTACATAGGACATTGGAACATTTGGAATTTCACTGAAATGTTCAACTTCTGGGTGTTTTCAGCACCATGAAGGCTCAGAGGGGAACAATGAGTTTATAACTTTGAGAACCCAGATCAATGTAATTAGAGAAGCCATAAAATGATTTAAATGTACCAAGATTTACACCCGTTAATAGAATCATGGCTATATCTTTTGCAGCAGTGAATTCTGAGGCAAAGCAAAATGCTACTGGAAACGAAAGCGAACGTAGCAGCACTTATAGCCACAGCATTGCAGGCCATTCTATGATCACCAACCAGTCATAGAACTATTCATAGACGATGCCCCAAAAGTACCTGTACATGGCAACTAGTAAGCAGGACGAGGAAATACTGGCTGAAATTGTGTTGCACAACTCTGTGTATGCAACAGGAATGATGTCAGCAGCACTACCAGCTAGAGGTGTCATTTGGCAATTCTAGGGTTCATACAATCTGTATACAGTGGTGCCTCGCTTAGCGATTTTAATTGGTGGCAAAAAAAAACATTGCTATGGGAAGACATCGCTAAGTGAAACGTGTTTTCCCATAGAGATGCACTGAAAACCGGATAATCCGTTCCAATGGGAACGGATTGCTGTCCTTAAGCGAAAATCGCCATAGGAAAAATCGCTAAGTGAAACGCGGTTCCCCCATTGAAATGCATTGAAACCTATTCAATGCATTTCAATGGGGGAAAAATTACAAAAAAATTCAAAAAGAGTCAGAACAAAGCCAAATTAGTTTAACAAAGGGTTTATTAAGTGCACTAACAATTTCAAGCACTCTAAACCCTTTTAAAGCATTTAAAAACCTTTAAAAAACAGCGAACACGGGGCTGTCAAAACCATCGTTAAGCAAAACGGGGGGACCTAAACTGTCATCGCTAAACGAAGCAAGGTCCCAAACACAGCTATGCGAAATTCATCCATAGAAAACGCTAAATGGAGCGCAAGATCGCTCCAAAAACCTCATCGCTAAGCGAATACATCATTAAACGAGGCAATCGCTAAGCGAGGCACCACTGTATAATGTGGCAAAGTTGCCTGCACCTTGAAATTGTCAAAAAAATTGAAAGGAAATGAAAGAAAAAAGAAGAAAAAGGCGGGAGAGAAGAATGGATTGAATCAGTGGTGAGTGGCTGCTCCTGGTGAGAGTGGCCTTCAAAACCAGATGGGTGGTATATTATATGACTTATTAAACAAACAAACAAACAAATAAATATCTGCTCCATTGCACTTGCCCCAGCCTTGCTGTTGCTCTGGGGATAGCATGTGGACCTACAGCCCTGATGGGATACTGCTGCTGAAGCATCTCTTGCCAAAGGTAATACGGGGTAGAATTTCTCTCTGTCTGATAATCAGAGGTGACTGGAACAATGCTAGTTTTACTGAAGAATTGTGGAGTGATTTATGATATCATCTTAATTTTGTAACTGCATACAGCAGTGCCTTCGAAAGTTACATGTCAGATAGAATAGTAACACATGCAGCTTCTCTCATCACTATATTCCCATGTTGTTAATGAATTATGAAACAAAATTGTTGCATGACATCAAATCATAAGGTTACATCAAATCATAAGGTGGGTGATACAAATCAATTGTTGCATAACCCGCCTTATGAAAAGTTCTGACCTCATTCTTTTCTGGGAAATGTGTAACAGAAGAGGATTATATATTCTTTACTCTATGAGCTATAATTTTGCATAAATATAGTACCAGAGATCTATATTTTTAATTGACCTATTGAGGTCTAATGAATCATTACATGCTTTTTTCTATATCTGTACATAAACTCTAAGTACAAACACTATGCAAAGGCAATGCAGATTGCCAATAATTCTAAAATATTATTTATTAATCAAATTTAAAACCACTCATTAAATTTCTGCTGGATACACAGAATATAAAACACAGTTCAAATACTAGGTATACAGTATAAGACCATGTACAGTATAAGGAACAATCTTTTTATGAGATGTAAGTACATGTAGCACCTGAAACCTTAATTAACACTTTTAAATGACACTGATGTTTTATATTTTGTATACAGACAGTGACAGGTAGCATATGGTAGAAGTACACATCAAATGATTTTGGAAAATGCAGAATTTTTAAAATCTCCAATGAACCTTACATAATGGCTTCTATTATTATTATTATTATTATTATTATTATTATTATTATTATTATTATTATTATTATTATTATTATTATTATTATTATTATTATTATTATTATTATTATTATTATTCAATTCGATGGCATCCTTCAGTCTCAAAAGACTATGGTATATTATTATTATTATTATTATTATTATTATTATTATTATTATTATTATTATTATTATTATTATTATTATTATTATTATTATTATTATTATTACTACAGTGGTGCCTCACATAACGGGCACCCCGTTTAACAATGAATCCGCATAGTGACAATGTTTTTGCGATCGCTTTCGCATAACGATGTTTCCTATGGGGTAAAATTGCTTTGCGATGATCGGTAAGCTGTTTCGCTTGATTTCCGCATAGCGATGATTTCCCCCCAGCTGATCAGTGGTTCCAAAATGGCTGCCAGGTAAAACAGGGACGGATTCCTCGCTTACTGGGCAGCTAAAATGGCCGCCGTATGGAGGATTTTCGCTTAAAAGGTAAGTTTTAAGCCCACAGGAACGCATTGAAGGGGTTTCAATGCATTCCTATGGCCTTTTTTATTTCGCATAGCGATGAATCCGTATAGCGATGCTTTTTGCTGCACGGTTTATCGTCGCTATGCAGGGCACAACTGTATTATTATTAAACACAAGGCACAGTCAAAATTATAAAAACATTGACTGATATTCTATAACAGATACAAGTTTTAACCAAAAACCTAAGTATATGTTAAATATTGGTACACTACCCTTTCCCCCCCAAAATAATACCTAACCTGAAAATAAGCCCTAGTATGATTTTTCAGGATGCTCGTAATATAAGCCCTACCCCCAAAATAAGCCTTAGTTAAGTGAAACCCCGCCCTCCACCACTGTGCAGCATTGTGCAGCAACCAGAAGATGACATGACTATAAAATAAAACATTCCCAAAAATAAGCCGAAATGCGTTTTTTGGAGCAAAAATTAATATAAGACCCTGTCTTATTTTGGGGGAAACACGGTATGTATGCTGTTCCTAATATTGCCGTTTTTGCAGCTGTGATGGTGTGATTTCTAAGATCTGAAACTGCTTATAGTACTGTGTGAATTTTTTTTCTATTGTTCCCAAAGCCCCAATGACTACGGGGACCACAAACAATGCTAAGCCAGATGAATCAATGGTCTGGCTTTATTTTTGGCACCAGATGCTTTGGACCTCAACTTCCAGAGGCCTCATCAAAGCTCTGTGATATCTGTAGTCCAGAACATCTGGAGTGAAAGGCAAAGCACACTACCAATAATAAGTGTTGGATGATGGAAAACCAGTGAGGTTTGAAAATTTTGAGGTTCAACACAGTTATGTGATACAGACACAATAAAAAACAATGGAAATTAACAAGTGAGATCTGTTAGGAATTGAAACAGAATATTGTAGTCTGGACAGCTTGTGTACAAAATGCCCCATGCTACTCCACTCCTCTGCAGCAAATATGTCACTATTTTATGGCTAATGAATATGACCATCACTGGCTTGTTTTGGAGTCCTGCACTGCCTTTTCAGGTTTTCCTCCCCTAAAGAATTTTTGTACTTCTTTGAACTTTGACCTCACCCCCCCCACATGCTGATACTTCCTTCTGACATGTGGGTGGTACTCTCTTGTCTATGAACGGAACACCACTCCCCACTGAATCCAAAACGAAGGGGAAGTGACAGCCTACTTCAGTGTAATAAACCACTTTGAAATCTAGCCCATTTCTCTATTCCAAATGCTCATTTTATGTATAGTATCATACTCAGCAATGAACATACTTCCTATGAATGTCAAAGATGCTTCCTTTCCAGACCAGAAGAGTATCTGTGATGTCTACGCCTCATTACTTTATGACCTACTGCTGCCATTTCCTGCTAAATGAAGCAGAAACAACTGCAAGTTTACCAATAGGCTACGTCATTTCTATCACATGGGAAAATTTGTTACTGGTCAAGCAGACTAAATTATGTAAATATACCTATATAAAGCTGTCTTTTAAAAAAATTCTATTACCTCTAAGTGATTCCGGCGCTCTGCAATGACTCGTTCATCCTTGTTTCCAAAGAGCTTCTTGGGAGGAAATTCTAACTCAGCCAGCTGAAACAGATCATAGAAAGCAAATCAGTCAAGAAACATTTTTAAAAGCTATGAGTGGGAGGAAAATAGAATGAGAAGTCTGGTGCTGTGGGAGATGTATTTGGCTGAAACATTTAGTAGACCGATGTGGCTTCTTTACAAGCTGAGATTTTGCGGATTACGAGAAACATGGTTCTCTGCCAAGCAGCATTTATTTATTTATTTACTCGATTTTTACACCCCCCCCCCCAAAATGTACCCTGGGCTTCCTTTCCTTTCCCTTTCCCAAGGTCACCAACAAGACAGGCCCTACCCTTGAGCTTACAATACTGTATTATAAGATGTGGCAATTTTTAAAAAAAGTATGGGTGGGGGATGGGGACATCTCAGGCACTAACTGCAATTTTAAAATTTCTTAGAATGACCCTACAATTCAATGCTGCCAAGCACCGCTGGCTTCTTAGTAAAAACAAACAAACAAACAACCACTTATTGGACACTCTTACAGAATTAAAGTCAACAGTAACAGCTCTCTTTAATTTAGTCCTGCTGGGTTCCATACTAATTGTATGTTTACCACAATTTCACAGAATCTTGCAAAGAAGGTACACCAAATAAAAGCAAGGTGTTTCTGCTTGTTTCTTAGCTCAACAGCCCTAATCTGTAAAATATTTATAGTAAAATTCAGTGCATTTGTACTCAGAAATCAGACATACTTTGTTTACCGGAGTAGATTAGCAGAATATTGCATCCTTAAAAAATTAATGTGACAATGACATGAGTATAAATATGCCCCCTCCAATATTTTGGGGATGAGATGTGCCCTCTCCTTTGGATCACAGACCATGTGTGCTACTCATCAAGTTTTATTCACTAATTTACATAACACACATATAAGCTACCTTTCTATTGGCTTCAAGCAGCTTCCAATGGAAACAACCCTTAACAAAGATAAGCACAGCAGGGGGTGGGTCAGGAACATTTCTGAAATGAAAAAATGAGTGTTCACTAGCTCAAATGTTGTGTAACACCACTCCTAACACCTAGCTAGCCAAGCACCAATATATTTTTGTGCTTTGCAGTCTTTGCTGAAGACAGCTAAATTATGTGCCATCAATTTGGAACCCACTTATGGTGATTCTAGTAGGGCTTTAAAGAAGTGAGATATTTAAGGAGTGATTTTACCAGTTCTAATCCCCAAGTGAGTTTCCGTGGCTGAGCGGGGGATTCAAGCCCTAGTCTCTAGAGTCTTAGTCCGTCACTCTCTCCACTGCATGGCTCTGGGTACCTACAGCTACAGAGCACAATTTCACACAATAACCAGAGCAACTTTTCTTTTCTAGCAACTGAGATTCTCCTCTTCAGAGGAAGTAAAGCAGGGTCTGATCTAAGGAATGGAGTTATTGTGAGGGCTAAGAGAAACACAGCTTCAAGTCACAAAGGACTTTAAAAGCTAAAGGCAGCACAGTGAACTGAACCTAGAAAAACAGCCGCTAGTTCAGATGCTTTAATGAAGGCAGACAATGTTCATGACCCCGATATTTGTGAGGTGGTAGGAAATCACATTTTAGACTAGCTACAGTTTTCAGATAAACTCATATCCTTGCCACAAAAATGGCACTATGACTATTCTAAAACTATGTAGTGGAGTTTCAACAGTAAATACAATTAGTAAAATACATCTAGATGACCACAGCTGCATCCTTACCCTAAAAACAGGCTGTGGTTTTTCAGTTTTAATTTAGGGCTAAGTCTATGTTTAAAGACTCATCCCTAAATCGATACACAATATAGCATTCTTTTGTTAGAAAAATAAAAGCAGAATATGAACAATTCTAACATTTTATCATTACGTTTTAGTGCATTACTTTGAATATTCACAGAGAAGAACATTAGAATAATGTCACTTAAAATGTTACATTTACAGGCCTCAATTTCCTCAGTTTCTCAAGTGGTGTAACTGACTTTTTGATCCTCTGTCCTGGTTTTCTATGCCAGGTATGAGAAAAACTAGAAGTGGGCTCATTCTGTAGACAGTCAGGGGCTGCTTCACTCACTTTTGATGTAATAATGAAAGGGAAAAAAGTGTCCTAGTTTCAAGTTTTTGAAGTTTAAACAAGGTAACTCAATCTTCATCTTCTAGAGCAGTCCTGAAACTCCTAGAGTAAAAGAAGTGGGCAAAAAACTGTTCTCAGGTTGGAAGTTGCACTATATATTTGGAAATTTGACAGCTCTTTCATCTTTCTTGGCTTGGAACATTTCTTCAGTCACTTATTTGAGGATAAAATAGTCTTTGCCTAGGTTTCTACAGTGCTTGCAAAAGGCATTGCAAGAAAAAGAAAACTTGGTGAATGGCAGAAATTCTTTTACAGCAGACAGCTCTAAAACAGGTCAAAGACAAAATGTAATTTGAGAAAAATCTAAGAACAATAAAGAAGGAAATTAAGGCAAAGATTTTTTCCCCTTAAACTGTTTATAAAGAGAATAGAATGCATGAGCTCAAATACAAGTCCCAATGAAATATGGGTCTTCCCATTACCTGTTCTATCCCATAAAATATATTTAGGCTGCACTCGACTGTAGCTGAGAAACACAGAAGCTAAGGGTTTGAGCAGATGACCTATTTCTGACACCTCATAATATTGGCCATGATACTTTCCATTGATGGATCTGCAATTTATGGGAGCATGCTCACCAATAAATGTGGCCCTGCAATGGACAGAGATACAGTGCATAGTCTTCCCTTTAGCAGGTATTAGGCTTTTGGGCAGTTCTAGTAAGTAGACAGGAGGGCCTGCCGTGCTCTGGTCCATGGGGTCACGAAGAGTCGGACACAACTAAATAACTAAACAGCAAGAAAGTAAGTAGACAAGATGCTACATCCTCCTTTGATCAGGCAAGAAAAGCTTCACCTGCAGTCTTTGTGTCTTTCACTAATGAAGCATTCTGCCATATTAAATTAATTTTCCTTCCTAGCTACCCACAACAATTTGTATTCTAGCTTTCAACCACAGAAAATAATGTGTGAAGCTAAAAAGAACAGAGTTCTCCGAACCTTGCCTTACATCCCACCAAGGAGGACATGTTGTGATGAAACCACTTCAGAGAGCAAGACAGTACTGACATGATCATACATGCTTCTATATGGTAATACTAATAGTGTTTGTGTAAGATTTGTATAACTTGCCACAGCAAATTGCAGCTTAACTGCTGTGGTGCCAAGCTGCATCTTGTTCATGTATCTAGTGAACAAGTGCCCTGTTACCTCATCCATTACAATCCATTAGCTAAAGCAAGTTCTGCAAATCTTAATGTGAACACAGATAGGATTCCAGACTATACATCTATATATTTTTAAATTTTGCATATAGAAAACCATGTTTCAAGGGAAAGGATTTATTTTAATTTGCTCCATCTTAATTCAATGGGTATGATGCCACTATTTTTTGTAATAGTCAACGTTATAAGGAATGTTAAATATATTAAGCTCTCGCTTGCAGTCTCAAACAGTACTCACGGTGACCATTTATGTAAGAACCAGTGTCTATAACTATTTTACCCTCATTACTTCCCCCTACATCCTTTTGAGCCCTATGCAGAACCTTTCATTAAAAAAAACCCAAGTATTTTAAAATGCTGAGGGGGAATGAACACTATTAAGTGGGCACCAGCCTTATTAAAATACAGCTGTTCACAATTCTCTCTCAGTCCTATTAATATGTGACATTCTTGACCCCAACCCCACTCAGCCATCTCACTGTCTCTTCGTTCTCAGCACAGTCAATTTTCTCAAGTCAAAGAGGGTGAAATGTGCTTTCGGTTGTCTAGAAGACTAAAATTACCTAGGAACTATGACATTCATATTACTCTCTTTTCATGGACCTGACAGAATAGTTAAACTGCATATAAAACAGGCGTCTGGACATCCAGAAAAAAGGGGAAAAACTTTCTTCCTTATAAGATGGCTTCTCAGGATCCATGTGGTATGTGTGTGTGTGTATGTACCCTTGTCTGCCCACCTGCAGATTTTCTTTCCTACTCTTTTGACACTCTTTTATTCAATTCCTATGTCTGACTTTATTGAACTTAATACTTTGACTATCAATGTTAAATGTTTTCCTCACATACTATGTTGATTGTTTAATTAATTTTTTAAAAAAGCATGGCTAATTTTTGCAGCAAGAATTTACTGGCATCCTTTTGGGGGACATCCAGGCACAAGGGTTTATTACACTGTTTTGATTTCAGTCTGTCCAATTATATTAAAGAAACAAATTAAATCCCCCCCCCCTCAAATTTATCTAGGTTAAGGGCCATCATTTATTCTCAGAAACAATTTTTGGAGCAAGCTGGATATAGCAGTAAACACTGGTAGCATCAGACACAATAGGTAACATAATATGATAAATTACTTCAGCATTGAACTTGCTATAAGTAGTATCACAGCATTTATGTGCTGAATGCTAATGAAAAAATGAGCACAGTACAATTGGAAGTTCATGCACGCCTTTTATAGCACTAAAACATTATGTAGACACAACTGGTTTTTGAATTACTTCAGAAAAAAATTGGACTAATATAGCCCCACACTATATACAGATATAAAGTCCATGATATAACTTAATTTTATTTCCACGATGATATGAGCTCCATCTAGATGTCAACTGAGGAAAAGTGATTTTACTACACAAACAATACTAGTAAACATGTTTATTGCTCTTGTCCCACTCATTTCAACTGCAGATATGCCCAGCAATATGCTCTGTGCCTTAAGATATCCCATTTCTCATTTCTGCCACACGCTATATGCACTCCATTTCTGTAAAGTCAAACATGGGCAAATAATATCCTAGAGCTAAGAGAGCTTAATATAAGCCAGGGTCTCCATGTTTCGTTCCACCGTTCTCTGCAAATAAATATAAGCTTTCCAAATATGGCTAACCTTAAAAATCTTCCTGTGATAATGACAGAAATAAGAATGTAAATTATTACTAATTTAAATAATCCACTAAAGGTTATTGCCCAATAACTTTAGTTGTGATGAATTGACCCGATAGCCAGTTTTACATTTAAATCATCATGTGTGGCTCAATCAAATGACAGAATGTAAGGTCTGTGAATACATATGGGCACCAGCAGATTCTTTCATCATGGAATCACCATTGAATTGTTTCTGGTAGGAATGAAGACAGCCGTAGAGGAAATAGATGAACATTTTGCAAATCAATTATCTAAGCTGTATAGGAAACACACCACTGTAGTAATGGGGGACTTTAACTACCCGGATATTTATTTATTTTATTTTTCATTTAACTTAATATACCGTCCACACTACCCAAAGGTCTCTCGGAAACCAATTCTGCAGCAAGTGGAAGATCCAACAGGTTCCTGACATGCCTGGCTGATAACTTTATCACCCAAAAGGTGCAGGAAGGAACTAGAGGGTCAGCCATACTGGATTTAATACTTACTAATAGGAAATAGTTGAGGGAGTGGAACTTGTAGGAACTTTAGGAGAAAGTGACCATGTCATATTAGAATTCACCATCATGCAGGCAAGGGTAACTGTACCAAGTCAGACTGCTCTAGATTTTAAGAGAGTTGACTTTAAAAACACTAAGATATGTAATACGAAGGATTCCGGGAAAAACAGTTCAGGATGCTTGGGAAACTCTGAAAGGCGAGATAATAAAAGCCCAAACCAAAACAACACCATATAGAAAGAAAAAACAAAAGACATCTCACAAGACTGGCGTGGATGCACACAGAGATCTCTGACAAGCTAAGGGACAAAAAGGATAAGTATAAAAAACTGAAAAAGGGGGTCATAACTAGAACTGAACATCAGCAAATAGCTTGAATCTGCAAGAATGGAGTCAGGAAAGCTAAGGCTCAGAATAAGCTAAAACTTGCAACAAATGCCAAAAATAACAAAAACACGTTAGGAGCAAGAGGAAAGTAGAGGAAATGGTTGGTCCACTAGTAGGAGAAGATGACAAAAAGGTAATGGGCAACTGGGAGAAAGCAGAACTGCTCAATTCTTTTTTTGCATCTGTATTTACGCAAAATGAAAAATTGTTCCACCCTGTCAAAAGCAGCACTGTGAGAGACAGGAGAGGGACGCAGGTCAAAATAAGGAAAGAAGTGGCAAAAGAACACTTAGCTGCTTTGAATGAGTTCGAGTCTCCTGGACCGGATGGTTTACATCCCAGGGTACTAAAAGAACTGGCAGATGGAGCCACTGAACGAAATTGAGAGGTCCTGGAGCGTGGGGAAACTGCCAGAGGACTGGAAAAGAGCTGATGTGGTTCCAGTTTTCAAAAGGGGGGAAAATGGATCCAGGAAACTACAGACCAATCAGCTTGACATCAATACCTGGGAAAATCCTGGAAAAAATTATCAAGCAGCAGATTTGTGAGCATCTAGAAAATAAGAAGGTGATTACTAGAAGCTAGCCTGGGTTTGTTAAGAACAGGTCATGCCAAACAAATCTTATTGCCTTCTTTGATAAAGTGATTAAATTAGTGGACTAAGGAAACAAAGTGGATATAGTATACTTAGACGTCAGTAAGGCATTTGATAAGGTAGACCGCAACCTACTACTGCGCAAGATAGAACAAAGTAGGACAGACAGTGCAACTACCAGATGGATTTGCAGCTGGCTGATTAACCACACTCAATGTGTGGTCCTCAATGGTACATCTACATGGAGGGAAGTGTGCAGTGGGGTCCCTCAAGGTTCTGTCTTGGGCCCAGTGCTCTTCAACATCTTCATAAACGACCTGGATGAGGGGATTGAAGGAACACTCATCAAATTTGCTGATGACACAAAGCTGGAGGGAATTGCTAACACTTTGGAAGATAGACTCAACATTCAGAAGGATCTAGACAGACTTGAACACTGGGCCCTAGCCAATAAGATGCAGTTCAGTGGCGGGAAAAGTAAGGTCTTGCGCTTAGGCAGGAGAAACCAGATGCACAGGTACAGGATAGGTGGTACCTGGCTCAACCTGTGAGAGGGATTTAGGTGTCCTGGTGGACCACTACCTCAGGATGAGTCAGCAGTGTGCTGCAGCTGCCAAGAAAGTCAACACAGTCCTAGGCTGCATCAACAGGGAGATAGCATCAAGATCATGGGAAGTAATAGTACCACTCTATACCATGCTGGTGAGGTCACACTTGGGAGTGCTGCATCCAGTTCTGGTCACCACAATACAAAAAAGATGCTGAAGCCATAGAAGGGGTGCAGAGAAGAGCAACAAAGATGATAAGGGGACTGGAGGCTAAATCCTATGAAGAACAAGTAAAAGAACTAGGTATGTTTAGCTTAACGAAGAGAAGATTGAGAGTAGACATGATAGCAGTCTTCCAATATCTGAAGGGTTGCTACAGGGAAGAGGGCACTGATTTATTCTCCATTGTGCCTGAGGGTAGGACAAGAACAAATGGGTGGAAACTCGTCAGACCTTATTTCCAACCTGGAAATAAGGAGGAATTTCCTGACAGTGAGAACCATTAAGCAGTGGAACAGCTTGCCTCTTGATGTTGTGGGTGCCCAATCACTGGAGGTTTTCAAAAAAAGATTGGACAGCCATCTGTCTGGGATGGTATGAGGGCCGGGATGGTATGAGGTATCCTGTTTTGAGCAGGGGGTTGGACTAGAAGGCCTCCAAGGTCCCTTCCAACCCTACTATGATTCTATGATATCTTTATATTGGCAATGGCCAGGCTCCCACTTTCAACATTATGTTCACAACCAGCCGCTTCCACTTATAGGCATATAAAGGCAAAAACAGCCCCATCCCCACCAACCCAAATCCAGGGATGCACTGCGGAAAGGGCAAAGCTGTAACCACACCTGCATCATCCCGAAGACTACCATTTGCAGAAGATGACTATTGCAGAGAAGATAGCTTAGTTGTTTCGCCATACACAACTGGGGTTACACCCACACCTCAGCAACATCATTTGCCAGAAATCAGTTCAACTGTAATCTATAAATACATTTTAAAAAAAATGAGATATGCAGTTTGCTCATAATATACATTTAGATGTTTAACTGGGCATTTAAATGTCACTGACTTCCTCTTGCACTTTTTACAAAAGTTTCTTACGTGACCAATTAAAGGACAGAAATTAAGATTTTGGTCTGAAACCTTCCCAAATATTACACTGACCCAATTCCTAGTGAACTGTATTCAGGAACATACCATGAGACACAGTTCACACAATCCCCTTACCTTTAAATAATTTCCTCCCCCTAATGGGTAGCAATGTCAGCAGTATGCACATATGCAAAATCACTCAGGTCTGATTATGACAGTACTTTTTGTTCCGTTGCCAGTCTTGAAATTGAGAAGATCTCACTCTGAGTGTAATTTTTTTTTAAAAAAATGTCATAACTCTCCCTCTCTACAAAAGTGGTTTTCCAGCTGCACAGATGCTCATGAGCAACATCTGGCAGCATTAATGATACATTCTCATATTGTGAAACCAAACACTACTGTAAACTTTGGCCACTGCTGCTTCTGAAAAATGCTAATAATTAAAATCCATCAAAAGATGGCAATGATTCTTAGTGTTGATGAGATGATTGTGCTTGTGACTTCTCAGACGTAATGGGAAGTCCCACATCCTAAAATAGCAGTTGTCAAATAGAAATACCTGCAACCAAATATGCAACCTCTTCTAGATTTAATTTGTTGTGAGTCAAGAGTAGCAGCTCTTCCAGACAAGCCAGACAGAAGAATGAGGTTAGATTGGGGAGTGGGTGTATTATCTGTAGTTTATATATTATTTAGAAGTATCTCTAAAAATTATAGGTTTATTACAAATTATTTAAATCAGTACTACTCCATCTAAATGTCATTTTTGTATAGATAATACAATTACGTGATTAACCAAACATTTGATAAAAGTATCTCAGCTTAGATTTTTCTGCACTGAGGACCTTTTTGTTCTCTCTTCAAAGAAACTCAAAATATCTGTATCTACTGTGTTTCCCCAAAAATAAGACAGGGTCTTAGATTACTTTTTGCTCCAAAAAAACACATTGGGGCTTATTTTCAACGGAAGTTTTATATTTTTTTTCATGTACAAGAATCTAGATTTATTCAAATACAGTTACATCATCTTCTTCTGGTTGCTGCACAATGGTGGAGGGCAGAGTTTCACTTAACCGGGGCTTACTTTCGGGTTGGGGCTTATTTTCGGGGAAACACAGTATATCTATCTCTCTAACAACAACTAGATCTACTTATCATCAGAAATTGGAGCACAGGCATGAGGGAAGCAGAATCAAAAAAGAAAATAATTTGAACTGAAAATGTAACAGAACCCTGGAGTAAAACAAACAAACAAACAAACAGTTGTGGAACACTACAGTTATTCTATGACACATGCCCATAAGAGTGAAGCAGAACTATTCCCATTTGTCCACTTAGTTAGAAAAGGAAGATGAAACTGATTATTTGCTGTACTCCTGTACCAGCTTTTAGAATATCCTACTTTAATTCGGTGCTTCTTAAACTTTTTGAGCTGAAGTTCTTTTTCCAATTCATTCTGTTTTTTTGAGTCCATTAACTCAGTGTCAGCCATCTATTGATAAACGGGCAGGGATTCTTGCACATAGCTGTCTATATATACAGTAATTTGATTTTGAATATAATGATCTGCCAGTTAATGAATTCCTCCAACAGTGTAGACAACAAATAGAATATGCTATCTTTTGAGTTCTCAAAAAACAAACAAACAAACAAAATCCACACAAAAAAAAAACGTCATTCAAATCAAGTGTTTAATCTTCCATGGAGCAGTAAGAATCTTGTACTATAGAACTGTCAATCTACGCCTTGACCACTGATAAAAAGAATTCATTTGCCTTGTGGTCCCATCTTTTCCTAGGAATTTTGCATCTAGACTTACAGTGGTGCCTTGACTTACTAATGCGTTGACCTACGAACAATCTGACTTACGAACAGCTCCGTTTGCAAAATTTTGCGTTGACTTGTGAATGGAGCTTTGACTTACAAATGGAAAAGGCAGGGAAAGTGGGCAGGAAATTCACATATACTAACCTTTGGTGGTGAAGAGGCTGCTTCTTTGTATCTCTTTCGCCCCAATGGTTAGAGCAGGGGATCAGGGAACTTTTTATCTTTTACAGTACAGGAAGTGGCCTGGGCCACTGCTGGGTCCTGTTCCCACTGGGCCAGGGACTCAGCGCAGCCCGCTGTTGGTGGGTGGTTCCTAGGCTGCTCTTCATCTGATGCAGCCTGCCGTTGACCCAGCAGCTGTCAGTCCCTGGCCCCGCAGGAACGGGATCCAGCAGCGGCAGTGGCATCGGGCAAAGAGCCCCGAAGAGCACCCCAGCTCTGCATTGGCCAGGCTCTGTGACCACCATCTGTGATCTGGCGGCAGAGCCTGGGAAGCCTCCCGGCGGTGGCAGAGGAGGAGCCTGGGAACCATCTCGGCGGCATCCTGCTCATTCCTCGGGCCCTCCGCAGACCACTGCCACCGCTGGTGCCCGACACTGGCTCCAGTTCCGGAACCGGCACCAGCGGCTGCTCGCCAAGGCCTCAGCGTTCCTCACTGCCCTCCACCATTTGAATTTTCCACCACTGGCCCATAGAGGGCGGCGAGAGCACCGAGGACCAACACGGCTGCCCCAGCGAGCATCCACTGGTGCTGTTTCTGGAGCTGGAGCCAGTGTCGGGCACCAGCGACGGCATCGGTCCGTGGAGGGTGGCAAGGAGTGAGCGGGAGGCGAGCAGCTGAAGCCTCCCGACCAGGCTCAAGCCTCCCAGCGACGGTGGTCGCAGCAGCGGTGGCAGCCTGGGAGGCAAAGGAGGTTTTGTATGGGTAAGGTGCTGCTTTTAAAAAAGTTTTTGTTTTGTTGTTGGGGGGACTGAGGGTCGGTGTTGTTTTGTTTTTGGTGATTTTTTTTTTTGCAGTCCCAGCATGGGACTTGCTCTGTTTATTTTTATTTTGGTATTTTTTTTTAAATGCTGGAATGGATTAATCCCATTCCCATGCATTTCAATGGAAAATTGTGCTCTGATTTATGAACGTGTTGACTTACGAATGCCATTCCAATATGGATGAAGTTTGTAAGTCAAGGCACCACTGTATACACTCAAAATCTGTATGTGGGACAGGAAGCAACAGTTAGAACTGGATATGGAACAACTAATTGGTTCAAAATTGGGAAAGGAGTATGACAAGGTTGTATATTGCCCCTCTGCTTGTTTAACTTATACAGTGGTGCCTTGCTTAACAATGTTAATTGGTTCCCAAGAAAACATCGCTATGGGAAAACATCGCTAAGCGAAACACCATTTCCCATAGGAATGCATTGAAAACCAGTTAATCCGTTCCAATGGGAACGGATTACCGTCCGTAAGCGAAAATCGCCATAGGAAACACCGCTAAGTGATACAATGTTTCTCCCATTGGAATGCATTGAAGCCTATTCAATGCATTCCAATGGTTTTGCAATGTCCGTTTTCGCTATTTTTAAAGTGTCTTACAATGTTCAAAAATGGTTTCAAATGCTTGGGATCGTTAGTGCACCTTGCAAAACCTGTGCAAACTTAATTTGGCTTTGTTCTGAGTCTTCGTTAATTTTTGGCGAATTTTTTTCTCCCCCATTGGAATGCACTGAATTGTAGGTTTGACACTATAACTCATACTTTTTGTAGAACTTCACAATTCCACCACAAATGAAAATATGTAACAAAGAAGTTGGTACAACATTTCTTAGAATATTTAGAATCTATAATATTTAATTTTACAGCTCCATAATATTTTACAACCATTTTCTTTTATCCTAATTGACATATTTTAAAAAATCTTTCTATTCCAATTTTTTTTCCAGTCCTCTTCATCTATCTTCCCTATCTCCGTCTCCCATACTGTTTTTAAATCTTCTAACTGTTCCCCCGATCCATGATGATTCTATAAATTACCCCTGTTTTTCTTTTCCCTTTCCCCCAACTATTTCTTTTTCCAAATTCTTTAATTTCTTCAAACTTAGTCAACTTTCTATCCTCTAGTTTTAATTTCTCACTCTTTATTAACCACTTCTCCAACTGCATTACATTTAACCAATTTGGGTTTTCTTCAGCAAAACTGGCTCTTATTTTTCTTTAGTTTAATTTTCTCTTTCCAGTCTTCCTATATGTATATCTGTTTTCTTTTTAAGACACTTGTTAATTCCTTAAATCCATAATTTGGGATTTTTTCCAATTCTATTACTGGGGCTAAGGGAGATATTCCAGGATTTAATATCTGTCTCCATTTATTCCATATGCCCATTACATTCTTTATAAAAGAATTCTGAATCTTTTTTTATTATGTTTAAATGATTTGCTCATACCAGCGATTTTCTTGCACTTTCCTGATTTCATATAATTCTTGTAATTCAATATCCTTCCACATTATCTCATAATGTATTATAATATCTGGGATGACTCTTAGTTGGCTTGCAACATAATATTTACTAATATTTGACATTCTTAATCCTCTCTTTTTGTAAATACCCCCATTACAATATTCATTTATTATTTGTTGTAACTCCTTTAAATCCTTATCTAGAAATTCAACAAGCATTTATCCTTCATGAGTACTCTGACATAATTTTGGAAAATAGCTTTTGGGGAGCTGTACAGCCAGAAGATATAAGCTTAAACTAATCACATGCATGTTAAGAGGAGAGCATTTTCATGTTTGACAATTAACTTTTTTAGTTCAAGTGCCCATGTGTGCTATATGTATGGCGCAGCACCTATAATATGCCTCATCACAAATACAGTTTTTCAACGGAAAAATCTCAAGATACTGGCTCCCTAATTCCTGTCAGAAAGAGAGATTATCTGAAATATTATAACATATATAAATGTGTTGTAGTTCCTTTCAGCTGTAAGAACTACAATTTGGTTTGTACACATCAAACAAAGGCTGAAATCCTGTTGCACCAAGCATACCTGTTACATACAGCACTGATGTTACCTGTCTGTCATGGGTTTGGAGGGAAAGTTCCATCCTATGGGGAGTGGAAGGCGGGACATCAGGAGGAGGGGCTGTACTGTATAAATATGTGAAGCGTGTGTGGAGAGTTTAGGAGACGCTGAGAGACACTGGGAGGTGACGAAGCAGCAGCTGGGAAGAAGAAGCTGTTGTGGGAGTCTGTGTGTCAGACAGGGTACTTCTGTGTGTCAGAGTACCAACCTGATAGGTTCAGGTGTCTGTTGGTTAGCCAGAACTGATAGGTTCAGGGTCTGTGCTTCAAGTTAAGGGTTCTGGGTGAACCAAACTGTATGCTTGTATGAGTGAAACTAAGCCACGTTACTTTATGTTATTCACCTGATCGTTTTATTTTTCCCTGTGTGTATTTAAATAAACCTTATTCTTTTTATTGTTTAAAAATCCATCCCTGGTCTGTGTGACTTCTTAAAGGGAATGGTTGGTGGCAGCTTAGTGTAACTGTGTGACATATCCCAGTAGGTCTGGGTTTGTCACATTGATTGGTGTCCAGCGTGTGGGATACGACTGGTCCAGTTGTCCAGCGGTCCAGCAAAGCCTTGGCAAGTGTGCCCAGAGCAAGGGGGGTCTAGTCAGGGACAGTCTGAGGCGCGTAGGTAATCTTCTAGGTGTACCTCACGGGGAGGTGCGCTAGTAGAAGAACGTGCCAACTGGGGAGACTTAGATTAAGGTGCTCTGAGGCAGCCTAGTTTTGGCGGGAAAACGCTGAGGCAAAACTGCGTAGTAACAGTGATCTAGCTTGCCAGCTGAGAGGCCCAGCAGAGGGGGGTAGGCTCTGACTCGATACTGTTGCAAGTTAGTGCTGAAGAACAGCAGCAATCTCTAGGGAGAGCTGGTTCTGAGGCAAGAAGGAAAAAAGTGGTCGTTTTATTTTGAGGCTTGACTTTTTAAAGCAGCCTGTTCTGAGGGGGGATTATGCCCTTGACTCGAAGCCAAGTAGCAGACATGAGTGAAGTGAAAGACCCCCAGATTGACCAAGGTTCTGAGGATGAATTTGGCTCAGTGCAGGGTGACAGCACTGGAGAGCAGAACCCAGAACTCAGAAAAATACTCCTAGCCCAACAGCATGAACTGAGGGTGAGGGAAATGGAGGAAAGATTAGAGAGAGAAAGAAGGGAGGAAAGGGAAAGGCAATTTGAAATGGAGCAAAGGGAAAGAGAGAAACAGCGGCAATTTGAATTAGAGAGAGAGAGAGAGAGAATGGAGAGGGAAGAAAGAATGGAGAGAGAGAAAATTGCTCTGGAAAAAGAAAGGATGGCGTATGAGTTAAGAAAATTGGAAATGATGAACCAGAACAATAATAATAATAGGGATTCTGAGGGAGGCCAACTGTCTAAAGCTGACCTGAAGAAATTCCCTGTGTACCACAAGGGAGATTGTCCCGAGGTGTTCTTTTCCTTAGTGGAAAGAGCGTTTGTGGACTTCTCAGTGAGAGAAACTGAGAAGATGACCATCATGCGATCTTTAATCAGTGGTAGCCTGGCTGAGGTCTATGCCGAGATGCCTGAGGAACTGATGAAAGATTTTGCAGAGTTTAAAAAACTGGTGTTTGCCAGACATGGGATAAATGCGGAGCAGCTGAGACAAAGATTCAGGTCCCTAACCAAGAAGCCAGAGCAGACTTTTACCCAAGTGGGGGCCCAATTGGTGAGGCTGCTTGAGAAATGGCTATCGCAGGAGGGGACAGAGACCTATGAGCAGCTTAAAGACTTGATAGCACTGGAACAGTTCTATTCAGTCCTGCATGGGGAATTGAAATTCCAGGTGAGGGAAAGGAAACCGAAATCTGTGGCAGCAGCCGCAGAGATCGCAGATTTTATTTCCCAAATAAGAAAGCCCTTGGGTGAGGGGAAATCTGTAGGTAAACCCAAAGAAACCTACAGCAAGTACTCTCAGGGACCAGGGAAAAGCCAGCAAGGGGGAGGGGCCCATGGTGAAGGGAAGCCCTCAGACATGAAACCAAGACCTCAGATTTTGGAGGGAAAACCAAAACAAGATGAGAGAGAATCAAAATACACCAGAAAATGTTATTTTTGTCAGGGAAAGGGTCATCTAATCTCAGATTGTGAGAAATTAAAGCAGCTAAAAGGAATGGTGCCTCAGGAGTCTAGTGGGACCAAGCCAAAAGCTGTGTTCTGTGTCCAGAAAGAGCAAGGCTCATTGTCACTGAGGGAGCCTGCTGCCATGGCTACTCAGTCTGGAACAGCTACCTCTGCTGATCAGGCTGAGGAAAATGGTCCTCTTGTGGAGGTAAAGCGCTGCTTGCTGATAAAAACAGATTCTCAGTTGTTTGAGACAGCAGGGGTGGACGTAGGAATACTTGACCGTCAGTATAGGGGGCTGCGGGACACTTGTTCCCAGGTAACCCTGTGCCATCCAGATATTATTCCTAGGGAGTTTATAATCCCAAATGAGAGCATGAAGGTGGCAGGGATTGAGGGGCAGGTAATCTCTCTGCCAGTAGCAGAGGTACCTGTCAACTTTCAAGGCTGGAGGGGAGTGTGGCGGCTAGCAATTTCATCGACTCTGCCAGCAGCCGTGCTCGTGGGAAATGACCTGGCTGAACATGTGAAACGGGTGCTAGTGATTACACGCTCACAAGCCACCACAGGGACAGTTCAGGGGGGTAATGATGAGCCAGAGACGGAAGCAGAGGGGAGTTCAGAAGCTGTGGTGGAAACCTTAACCACAGACAGCAGATTTGGACAGGAGCAAAAGGCAGACGCCACTCTCCAAAAGTGTTTTGAACAGGTGACTGACGCCCAGCTAACACCTGAAACCCCAGTGAGATTTCTGGAGAAAAAGGGGATTTTATATAGAGAAACCCTGAGGAATATCTCAAAAGGGGGAGATGGGATCAGAAGTCAGCTGGTGGTACCTGAAAAGTGTCGCCCCAAGATCTTACAAAGGGGTCACTCTGACATGTCTGCTGCACACTTAGGGGTGAAAGGGCCCCTTGATTTGATCAAACAAAATTGGGAGCAGATCACCCAGGATGACCCACAAGACGTTGTGACATACATAGACACCTTGATGAATGACCAAAGGAGAAATCTAGAGCTGGCAGCAGAAAACCTGCAAGCTCAGAAGGTCAGACAGAAAACATGGTATGACCACAAAGATAGAGAGAGGCACTTTGACCCAGGGGAGGAAGTGCTTTGGCTTAGGCCCTGCAGAGAGAATAAACTGCAGCTCAAATGGGCAGGACCATATAGGGTCATTTCCAAGATGTCAGACCTGAACTACCTTATAGAGCAGGAGGAGAACCAAGCAAGGAGGGTGGTTCATGTGAATGCCCTAAAACCCTACTACAGAGGGGAACAGAGGGTTTTATTCGCGATAAAAGCAGCTGAGAGTGAGGAAGTGGAATTACCCTTCTGGGAGGGTAGAGGGGAAGTAAAATACAACCCAGAGGAGGTAAAGATCAGTCCTGCACTCACCCAAGACCAGCAGCAAGAACTAAAAATGCTGCTTAGTAAATATCAACAGGTGTTTTCCAACAAGCCGGGGATAGTGAAGGGAGTGATGCATCGGATCCACACAGGGGATGCACCCCCGCAGGCAGTATCCCCATACCGAGTAACGGGACCCTATAGGGACAAGGTGCGGAAGGAGCTGGACGAGATGCTGAGGGAGAACATAATCGTCCCCTCTTCTAGTCCTTGGTCCTCTCCGATAGTCCTTGTGGACAAGCCTGATGGGAGCATTAGGTTTTGTGTCGATTACAGGAAATTAAACCGTGTAACCACTCCTGATGCCTACCCAATGCCCAGGCTAGACAACCTGATTGAAACCATAGGGGGTTGTCGGTTCATCTCATCATTGGACCTGGTAAAGGGATATTGGCAATTAAGAATTGATCCCAGGGATCAAGAAAAGACTGCCTTTTGCAGCCCTTTTGGTCTCTATGAGTTTCGAGTCCTGAGCTTTGGTCTCAGAAATGCACCAGCCACATTCCAAAGGCTGATGGACCAGACCTTGGCAGGGCTCAGTGACTTTACAGTGGCCTACATTGACGACATAGGGATCTTCAGTAATACCTGGGAAGATCACCTGATACACCTGGAGTTAGTGCTGCAGAGGTTAAGTGCAGCAGGGCTAACAGTAAAGGCCAGCAAGTGTCAGCTGGGTAGCCCAGAAATAAAATACTTGGGTCACATGGTAGGGGGAGGAATGATAAAACCCCTGGAGGCCAAAATAGAAGCTGTTCGTGATTGGCCTAGACCCAACACCAAGAAAAAAGTCAAATCATTTCTTGGGTTGGTGGGCTACTACAGAAAGTTCATCCCGAGGTTTAGCGAGATTGCGGCTCCGCTGACCGATCTGACGAGGAAGAAGGCTGATGACCGCATCCCGTGGACCAGCGACTGTGAGGAGGCGTTCCAGAGGTTGAAGGAGGCGTTAATCAACTATCCAGTCCTGCGTGCTCCAGACTTCGACCGGGAGTTCATCATCTACACCGATGCGTCTAACAGCGGGGTAGGAGCAGTTCTGTGCCAGGAGGATGAGAATGGTGACCAGCATCCAGTGTCCTACCTGAGTAGGAAACTTCAAAAAGGTGAGAGACATTTGGCAACCGTGGAGAAGGAGTGTTTGGCCATAGTCTACGCGATCCAGAAGGCCAAGCCTTACATCTGGGGAAGACATTTTATTCTGTGTACTGACCATTCACCATTGCAATGGTTAAAGACAATGAAAACCCACAATAGTAAACTTATGAGGTGGGCTTTAAACCTACAGGACTATGACTTTGAAGTGAAGGTGGTCAGAGGGTCAGTGAACTGTGTTGCTGACGCCTTATCAAGAAGACCCGAAGAATGAAGACGGCGAAAGAACATGGACTATGTGTATATAATGATGACAAAAGGTTAAATGTACCTGGTTTTGAATTTGGTTTGTATGAATAAAGGTAAATTGATGTAATGTATATGGTAAATGTTTAAATGCCTATGTGCTATGGTTAACTTAGAATGTAAGTATAAGTAAGTATAATATGGTATGTATAACTGTTGTTGTGTGTTTTATCAAGGTTGTTTTTTGGTGAAAAGCACGTTAGCTTTCCCCCTACAAAACAACTTATAAAGAGGGGAGGTGTTACATACAGCACTGATGTTACCTGTCTGTCATGGGTTTGGAGGGAAAGTTCCATCCTATGGGGAGTGGAAGGCGGGACATCAGGAGGAGGGGCTGTACTGTATAAATATGTGAAGCGTGTGTGGAGAGTTTAGGAGACGCTGAGAGACACTGGGAGGTGACGAAGCAGCAGCTGGGAAGAAGAAGCTGTTGTGGGAGTCTGTGTGTCAGACAGGGTACTTCTGTGTGTCAGAGTACCAACCTGATAGGTTCAGGTGTCTGTTGGTTAGCCAGAACTGATAGGTTCAGGGTCTGTGCTTCAAGTTAAGGGTTCTGGGTGAACCAAACTGTATGCTTGTATGAGTGAAACTAAGCCACGTTACTTTATGTTATTCACCTGATCGTTTTATTTTTCCCTGTGTGTATTTAAATAAACCTTATTCTTTTTATTGTTTAAAAATCCATCCCTGGTCTGTGTGACTTCTTAAAGGGAATGGTTGGTGGCAGCTTAGTGTAACTGTGTGACATATCCCAGTAGGTCTGGGTTTGTCACAATACCATAGTTCATGGGGAGTTGGGCCCAGGCAGTCTACGCATTAGGCTAGAAATGCTTCCTGGATGTGACTTCTACCTTGGAGCAAATTTTGTAACATCTTGTGCAACTTCAAGTTACTCAGGTGTAGCTATGCAACAGGAATTTTGCAACTGACAAACATTATTTTGGGATGGTTGTTGTGGGGTTTTCAGGCTCCTTGGCCATGTTCTGAAGGATGTTCTTCCTAACGTTTCACCAGTCTCTGTGGTCGGCATCTTCAGAGGACAGCACTCTGTGTGTTTCCTGGCCTCTGAAGATGCCGGCCACAGAGACTGGCAAAACGTTAGGAAGAACAACCTTCGGAACACGGCCAAAAAGCCCGAAACACCCACAACAACCATTAGATCCCGGCCGTGAAAGTCTTCGCGAATACATTCTTTTGGGACATTTCCAGTGCATAAGGTATGCATTTGACAAATGCCATCTGTGTCAATCAATGATCAGACCGGAGTGTTCCCAAGCATGAAGGATGCTTTTATCATATGTGGAACTGAAAAAATAGTAGTGCTTCTAAAGGAAGATCTCTTTTAAGATTTTTAGGGGTCAAGTGTTAGCCAAACTAATTTAATCAATGGGACTTATAAAGGTGATGAAAAAGGTCCAATTGCCTTTAATGGCTCTATTCTCTTTCGGACAAATAACTGCATTTAGCCTAATATAACTACAACCTCTGGGTATTCTAATACACACTATGTTGTAAGATTCATTTCGGTGGTTCTAATTTAGCCCACAGTAAGTTGAGTGGTTATTTTAAATATGCTTTTAAAAAAATATGTTTACTTTCTACATATGTTTTGAAGAACTGTTAGCTCTGCCCTGAGCTCAGCAGGTTAAAACTTTAAAAATCATTATCTTTTCACAGTAGTCATGGATTTCAAACATTTTTAAAAATCCCCCATTATTTAAAACACTTTTCAAGAATATTTCCACTTTATTTGTTACTTTCGTGCAAATAAGTACATTGCTGAAGGGTATCTTTAGAAACACATTATAGATGCTGCTATCTGCAAACACTATATTTAATGCTAAAAGCATATAGCTTCAAACCCCTGTATCCATATG
The DNA here is from genome assembly GCF_051106095.1 of Pogona vitticeps. Lineage (NCBI taxonomy): Eukaryota > Metazoa > Chordata > Lepidosauria > Squamata > Agamidae > Pogona > Pogona vitticeps. The sequence continues at coordinate 155,343,046 of NC_135783.1, forward strand.
CTTTGAGGTTTTTAAAAATGTTTATCTCTGGGCGGTGTGATTTTCTATGGCTGATTTCTGCCTTTAGGAGTTATATAGAAATACTTTCCTTTGGAAGTTGCACTAGAAAAGATGTTTTACTCAGTTACAGGGCCATAAAAGATACATCTACAGTTCTATCACACTTAAATAAACTTGATAGACTAATTTTTAAATTATCTACACAAAAGCATCTGAAACTGATTAGAAGTATACTTTACTGAGGTTATCCATGATGTGGTTTTCCATAAATAACTGATTTCCTATATTATGATATCTAAAATTTACTCTTATTATTCTTCCAGCATGTTTAAAGAAGGAACTAATCTGGCTGGATTAGCTGGATTTTTTAATGCATAGAGAACCACAAAAATTGGTGCTGATGCAGACAAAATAACTAGCAGCTCCAAAAGCTAGGGGTCAATGCTACTGTGTTTATATTAGGTGTGACAGAATATCTATGTCATCTCTTAAACTCTTTCAGATTCTATATACAGTGGTGCCCCACATAGCGAGGTTAATCCGTTCCGGATTAACCATCGCTATAAGAAAACATCGCTAAACAGGATGGAAAATGCCATTCGAACGCATTAAATTTAGTTTAATGCGTTCCAATGGCTTCTGTGCTCACCGTTAAGCAAAGTTTTCCCCATCCGCAGCCATTTTCACGCCCTCGGTAAGCGAGGGCAGGGCACGAAAATGCTGCGCGCGGCCATTCTGGGCGTCCGCCGGCCATTTTGAAACCGCCGAACAGCTGATCTGCGGGCGTCGCAATGAGAGTTTTGCCCATTGCGGCGGTTGGGATGCCTTCGCATTAGCGATCCCAAAAAAGGGATTGCTATGCGAATTCATCGTTATACGGTGTGCTCGTTAAGCGAGGCACCACTGTATATTGTAGGCCTCAAAACCACAAAAACATTGTATCTAAAATATGAATCACTTCAAGACATATGAAGTTGAGTCATAGGAACACTGGTGCTGTGTATTCACAGAGTAATTTCACATTGATTAGCTCTGGGGGAAAAATCCTCATGAAATATTACATTCTCACATGCTGGCCAAAATCCTGTTCAATGTAATAAATTACTCTAGAGCAGGCTTGCTGAATCAAGGGGAATTTAGTGGGTCAACTCCTCTGTAAATTCCACTGATTCAAACAGGCCTGCTGTAGTTGCAACTTAAGCCACAGTTAGAGTAGCCCCACTTAAATCCATGGAACATATAGAAGAGTTGAGCCATTAAATCACCATTGAGTCTACCCTACCGTGTTTCCCTGAAAATAAGACAGAGACTTATATTAATTTTTGCTCCAAAAAAACACATTAGGGCTTATTTGCAGGGGATGCTTTATTTTTTCATATACAACAATCCATATTTATTCAAATACAGTCATGTCATCTTCTTCTGGTTGCTGCACAATGGTGGAGGGCGGGGTTTCACTTAACTGGGGCTTATTTTTGGGGTAGAGCTTATATTACAAGCATTCTGAAAAATCATAGTACAGCTTATTTTCAGGTTAGGTCTTATTTTCAGGGAAACAGGTTAGTGCAATTTACTATGATAAGCATATTTACTATGATATATAAGGGACGTGGTGCTGCTGTGGGCTAAACCGCAGAAACCTCTGTGCTGGAGGGTCAGAAGACCAGCAGTCGTAAGATCAAATCCATGCATGGAGTGAGCTCCCGTTGCTTGTCCCAGCTCCTGCCAACCTAGCAGTTTGAAAGCATGTAAAAATGTGAATAGATAAATAGGTACCACTTCGGTGGGAAGGAAATGGCGTTCCGTGTCTAGACGTGCTGGCCACGTGACCACGGAAACTGTCTTCGGACAAACGCTGGCTCTACAGATTTGAAATGGGGATGACCACTGCACCCTAGAGTCGGACACGACTGGAATGTATGCCAAGGGGAACCTTATCACAGAAAATTGTGTATATGCAACAATACACAACTCCTCAAATATCTCAGGAGTCATGTATTGTTACAGAAGTCATATAGAACTACACTTATGAAACAAGCATTTTACAACACATATCTGAAGCAATGTCCCTGAAAAATCAGCTCCCTGCCATATCTGGTTAGGAAAAAAAAGCCCCACAACCCAAACAGATATTAAATTGGGGTGGAGAGAGGCAAATATCATTCCAACAAATTCTGCATTTTCTCATAGGAGTACTTTTTTGTATTCCACATAATTTAAGAGACATGGGAAAATATATATTCCATTTTGGGTTGAATGATGTGGAGAGTGTTTAAGGAGAAACAACTGTCTCCCACTGACAAAACAAACAGAATCTGGAAGCAATCTCAAGTCCTGCACCCTGCACAAATAACCTATTGTTTGCTAATATGGTGAAATGTCCTGTTTCGAAAGACAAGAAAATGCAATCAGTTGCTTTGAAGGCAGGTGGTCAGAAATCCCTCAACCTGTCAGAGTTCATTGTAGCATAAATCAATGGCTGCCCATCAACAGATACAGTTTCCCAACTGGTTTGCTGTGGTCTGGATAGAGTAGGTGGAGACGGGAAACATAAGCCCACATTACTTTCATTTCATAGTAAGATGCTTGGTTGAAGCAGTCTATTCCACTGGGAAAAGCAAGGGCTAATTGCAGGTGTTTCTCTGCTACATATTCTACAGTTTGGAAGTGAAGTGCAATGAAATGAAAATGTACTTCAGTGGAAACTCAGAAGCAGCTCTTTTAGAATGGCCACTGCAACTGCTGCATCTCTGAAGAAGAAAACTCTAAGTTACCTATTGAAATCCAAAGACAATATTCTCTCACAGCATTCCTCAATTACCTCAAATACTCCTCAGAAAAAGCACAAAGAATGGGCCAAAACTGGGAGACACTTCTCTCAGCAGACACTGTTTGGCTAATGGAGATAGAAAATTGCCCCATGAGACATTAGTACAAGGTCTTCTTGCAAATTAATAGAAATGGCTGTATTATTTCCAGGTTTATGCTGATTTTCTACTTCTTCAGCATCAAAAAAAGGTTTTTATTGTTTGGAAAAGGAAAACAATAGTACTAATTTTAAGACACAGAAATTGCTCTGGTTATAATTGTTGCAAAAAGAGGGATGCTGTTTACTTTGAAGAAAGTTCTTATTTTATTTGAACATGCATTTTTGGACTCTTGAGTGTTTGGATATATTCGTATTTCTGCAACTATGCACAGTCTGGTGGACAGAGGCCTTTTTTAAAATACCCTATAACAGAGGGTGTCAAGCCCCGGTCCGCAGCCCGATGCCAGTCCATGGCCTGAGCAGGACTGGGCCGCGGAGACAGACCTCCTACCCCCTTGCATGCACTCCCCTCCTCACAGCTGTTTGCACAAGCGTGCACGTGCCAGCACCAGCATGAGCACTCCTCCACCCCTTCACAGGTGCACCCAAGCGCCCGTGCGAAGGGGTGGGCAGATGCGCAGGCACTCCTGTGTATGCTCGAGGTGGTGGGGGAGCGCTCATGTCAGCGCTGGTGTGCATGTGCTCCCCTACCGTTTCGCCCATGCGACCGAGAGTGCACACATGTGCCTGAGAGCACAAGCACGGGGGGGGGGGTGCCCCGGCTTCCTCAGAGGCTCAGCCGGTCCACAGTCCCAAAAATGTTCGGGCCACTGCCCTACAATACACAAAAATCTACATGGGGTTAAACAAAAAAACTTCCAAAGTCACTCAGTGCATTTCCCCCCATTTGTCTGGATCAGGATTGAAAAAAAGGAAACTATTTTTCATATATAGAGAAAAATATGTCTTTTTGAGAAACACAGGGGATGGAATGCCATCATCTATTAATCTCATCATAATGCTAGCAACATAAAATTCAGCAGTGCATTGCTACTGGTGTATGATAGGAGATGCCTCCTTATCTTGTATCAATATACCACTGAAAGTTATGCCACTGGCAGAACAGGATTCTGGCAACGGTTAACTTCAGGAAAATACAAGAATGTGGGGAAACATGTTGATCATTTTATGCTTTTCTCCCCTCTGAAAAAGTTAGTTTTTAAAAGCCACTAACAATGTGTTATATTCAAATATGTTTTCTTAGAAATTATAAAATGTTATGCTTTATTGCCTGATCTATCACATACATTTATTAAGATTAAATGGAAGAAATGATGATATCCAGTTCCCGAGGTTGGAAATCATACAAATATGGACATGGAGAAAAGCTTTCCATGGTTGTCCCCTATGGGCAGAAGGGTTTTCAGAAAGATGCTGAAAAGGTAAAAATCTGTCACACGTTGTTTTCCTTTAGGATATGCGTACACAGCTTTTTTTTTGCCTGAAGGCTATATCAAGCATTGACTGATGAGCTGAGGGGATACAAACATACATTTACAAGAGTGAGAAGAAAGGGTCAAATTGCAGGGGTGGGGGGAGGCTTTAAGCATGCCTCATCCCCCTGATCTTGCTGGTTTGGGTTCAATTAGGCAAGAAGGAATCAGTGTTTTTTAGTCGGCTGGAAGAAAGAGAATGCCATACATTGCATCTCTATACAGCAACTACAAACAAAATGGTGTTTCTATGCTACCATCAGCAGCACAGAACTGGAGGAGGTGGAAGAGAATCAGCATTTGGCCCCTGAGTCTCTTGCCTTAGAAGAATGGTGAAGCACTGTCATACCAGTAAATACTGGATGGCTGATCAGATGACTGCAACTGGTCCAGAATCGAGCTGCGCGGCCTGTGAGTGGTGGGGCCGCTAGGGGACATATCAAGCCAATTCTGATTAAATTACATTGGTTACCAGTTGCTGCCCGGGCCCAATTCAAAGTGCTTGTTTTGACATATAAAGCCCTAAACAGCTTGGGCCCTGGATACCTGAAGGACCGCCTCCTTCCATATGAGCCTTCCCGGCAGTTAAGATCTAGCCAGGAGGCCCTCCTGAAAGAGCCGTCCCTCAAGGAGGTAAGAGGGACGACTTGTAGACAAAGGGCCTCTTCGGCAGCTGCCCCCAGACTATGGAATGCTCTCCCGACTGAGATTCATCTAGCGCCGACGCTGATAACATTTCAGTGCCAGGTCAAAACCTTTAATTGTTGTAAGCCACCCAGAGACCTTTGGGTAGAGTGGGCAGGATATAAGTAAATTAAATAAAAACAAACAAATAAATAAATATTTATAGACAGCATGTGGAGGGAGACTGGTGTTATGATGTTGCATTACACTCTTACCATTTTTATTAATTATGTATTAATAATTTTGTAATTATTTTAAGAAACTGATGCCCTGCCTTTCTGCCAAAGAAACACTCAAAGCACTCAAAGTAGATAATAATAAACCACAGATTGCAAGCACAACATAAAAGCAAATAAATTAAAACACGTTAAATTCTGAGCAATGAAAGAAAGAGGCAGCAGACAACCTGTTAGAAGAAACTTTTAGAAAGAAACCAGTTTACAAGCCAAAGGCCTATCTGAATAAAACTACATCTGACTGCTGGCACTAAAATGACAGTCAACCTTGTCTTCTTAACAGGGGATTCCAGAGATTGGTTCTATATTCTATGTATTGTTATACTTGTCTATGTAATTTTGAGGTGGTCCTGCTTTGAGCTGAACTGTTTTGAGGTGAACTTTCAAGAGGACAGGAGGAAAGGCTAAGTACAAAAAGTTAAATATGAAAAAATAAAGACTTGCATGAAAGTGAAAACTGGAGGGTGTGTGCATTGCTAAGTACTCTAGTGATATGTTTTTCTTCTAGATCACATCTTTCAGCACTGGGACTATATTGTGAACCACCAATTTTATACAAGCTACAAGGTCAGGAAATAATGACTCTTTAAAGTACCTGGTAGACATCTAGGCATGATTTACTAATGAATGCATAATTAATACCCTATATTTAGTGCCTACACTTACAACATTCCAATGAGTCATATTAGTCTTAAAATGCATTATGTTCCATAGTTGGATTAGATGTGTTTATTTGGTTATCAGTAACAATTTATTTACCTGATTTATATGCATGACTCAACAGAATTATATACTAGAGGTTTTCTCACATCAGATGGCAGCAGTTCACGCTTTCAAAGTGTTGGGACATTACCTTCCCAATACATCAATATTTCAATATACTTCTTTTGGGAATGTGGCAGGAGAAACATGAAATGCAGCTTCAAATTAAAAACACTGAGGCAGTAGCTCAGAACTGAACAACTAATGAGCTATAAAGTTCACCTCTACAGGACACAGCATATATTAGGCAAGCACACTTATTTATATTTATAATTGTTTATAATAAATATACATCTGGAGTCAGAAGATTAATTGTGAAAAATAGTCCTATGAACACAATATTATAAGTGTGCAGTATTTGCTGTTTTCTTTAAATGACATTAGGAAAATCATGTAACCGATCTTCCAGCTGAAGCACGTGGTAATAATAAAACTGTTTAATTATAACCGTTGTGAAAAGGGATTGACAAACCATTGTTAGCATGGATCAAATGTGTTTTGTTTTAACCCACTGTCATATTTTGAATTAAACTGCAAAAGCATTCTTTCAAGATCCACAAAAGCCTCACGTTCATTACGTCTGTTTATACCATTCATTTGCTCCTGTTAATCTTGGTGTATCTCTCATGTTGGTCTGCTTCTCCTTGAACAACTACTGTTGCTTTAGCATTTGAAATATATGAAAAGAGAGGCTGGCTCATATGCCATGGTAAACTGGGATACTGTACTATGAGGATGAGCCCTTGAAAGCTCAAGTGCCCACTCCTCCTCACCTCCCAACAAAGATTGGAGAAATGTTCACCACTGAGTTTCCACTTTTACAATTCCTGGCTTCTTGTTACATACCAATCAAGAAACATGGTTTAAAGTAAGCTCTGCTCAATGGCTAAACAAGCTATCTTTGCAGATTAAATCAACATAAATGAACCATAAATAAACTATAATCCTGGTTCACATGTAATGTTTCTTCTGATAGAGTCCAGAGAATAATGCCAACTACTAGAGAAAGGGGGAGCAGTGAAAAGATGTACAAGCAATTCCTGAGTTAGACTGGTTCTCCGATAACCTATTTCATTAGTGCAATGAGAATATTAAGGATTTAAAAACAGACACAAAACTATAAACCACAAAATATGCACATGGTAGAAAAAGTTTTGATCAGCATCTGGCCCTGATTGGTATGCATGGTAGACCACAAAGAGGTCGAAGTCAATTATTTTTGTTCTGCATCATGCTATCTATAAAGCATTAGGAAAGATAAAGAAACATTTGAAATGTCAACAATTAGGATTCAGTGATATGACATTCAAACAGAAACACTTATTCTTATGGTGACACCTAGACTACAATGTATTATTTACAAATGTATGCAAACAGACTTTTTAAAAGTTTTATCTTTTAGATTACTCAGTACATCCATGGTACCAACACTGGAATCTTACTGTCTATTTCCAGTGGCGTAACAACAATGGTATAACTTGCTGCACACTGAACTATGCAATTGGTGTGCAACAGGAAATGCCTACACCAAATTCTTAATTTATAACAATTTACCACAGAAAATTATGTTGCAGGCATTACAATAGAGATTGTAATTGATAAGATCCTGTATAATGATGCAGAAAATTGTCAGGGTCTGTGAACACAAAGCATTGTGACACCTTAAACTATCTATTCAATGTAAGCTTTTGAAGAGGAATATCAGGTGGAAAACAGGGATTAACACCATAAAACAGTCATGGTGGACATGTTAATCCTTGTTTTCCACCTCATATATCTGAAGAAATGGGCTAAGAAAGTCCACAAAAGCTTTTTGTTTTTGCCTGATATACTTGCACAGACTAACATGGCTACCTCTTCTAAAACTGCTTTTTTGAAACTCTTACTCTAACAACTGAAAATCTATTACCAGATAATATAGCCCACACCTATCCTTAGGAACAGATCTCTCAGTCATATGGACTAGAATAAACAAGAATCAAAACAAAGCAAAGGCCAAAAAAGGAGAAAATGCAACAATTAGGATTCAAGGAAGTTGTTAACTGTGTGAGTCATTCAGGCATTTCACATCTAGTAATGACTTAAGACCCCTGTTTTTTTCCCTTTGAAACTGTTCTAAAACAGCAACAATGATTAATGATTAAAGAACCCCAAATTACAGACAACAGCAGAAACAATATATGCAACTTGTCTCTACTAACCAAACACTGTCTTTATCTTATTTATTTATTTAATTTATATCCCGCCTATCTGGTCTTGCGACCACTCTAGGCGGCTTAGAACAGTGGTTCTCAAACCTGACTCTCCAGATGTTCTTAGACTAACATTCTCAGAAGCTTTCACCACTAGCCGCACTGGCCAGGATATGTAGTCCAAGAACATGTGGGGATGTAAGGTTGAGAACGACTGTATTAGAGCAATGTATGAATGTTTTGCCATGTAGTCTCTGTATTCTAACTCTCATGTTTCAAGAATTTGATGTGTTCCACAAAAGCTCACACTGAAACATAGCAGTTAGTTTGTAAGGTGCCAAACATTTTTGTCTATTTTTTGTTCTGGTTCTTGTTGATATGCTTGTGCAGACTAAAACAGCTACCATATAACACATTCATTCACAGAACTGCTATTAGTTGGAGGTGACTTGATGATACATACTAATAATAATCATCATATTTAATTGGTAACTGACCTCTGGGTACTTCAATTTCAATGTTTGATGCATTTCCCTAAAGCGACTGTACCGTCTGAATACTGTCCATGTCTCATTTAGGACTGAGATCTGTTGCATAAGCATAAATAAAATTGTATCATTAAAGAGAAAGAAACATACAGATTTCAGATAAATACATTTATTTGGTTTCCTAAAACTGATATTTATTTTCAGTTAAACCATTACTGGCAAAAGTAACTGGAACAAGGCATGAGGAATGCCAAATTGCAAGTTAAAAATTTAAAGCAGAATAAGTCTGGAAGAGAGCGAATTTGGGCTCCTTTATCCATAGCCATGGTTGCACAGAATCTGGCTCTCTATGTAATCCAAGGCTATGGAATGCATTGAAATGATGCAAACTTGGAACAAAGCCTGATCACATAGGTTCTTCCCAACTCACCAATTCAATATGGGTAAGAGCTACACCCACTGTTCATATGCAGCAACATGATATGACACTGTGGGGAAGAGACTTCAACACATTTAGAGCTACACATGAAGAACAAATTGTTGGACGAAGGTCACATCACTCTATAAAAATCAACAGGTGTTGATTTAGTTTTGCCTTATACAGTATATGCTGAAATGGACCTGTTGCACATTTTTACTCTCAATAATGGATATATTTGCATTGAGCAATGTAGTATATGGGAAGTGAATATACACACTAATACAGGATTGCAAAAGTCACAGACCCTCACAGCAGAAATCAATCAGGTAAAATGGTAAGGCAGAATATAATGGTAACATTTGGTGATGAGACTCTTCTCTCTATGACTATGCTTCTCAGACATATGGAGATCATAATCTCCTTGTATATCTTATAGAACTTGTGTTCCCTGCCTCAACATAAAACCTGCTCTCAACAGAACCTTTTAGCTCCCAGACCTCTTCTATATCCTATCAGTTATATCCTGTCATATCCTATTATGTTCCCCAACATCAGTCCATAACAACAACTTATGGAATCGGAGGGATCTCAGTGGATGGGGGCAGAATAAATGAAAACTGGGTATTCAGACCTGCAGGAGTGCTTCTCATTAAGCTCAGGCCATCACTGAACAGAAGCACAAAACCATGACTGAGTACAAGGCATTTATATCCCTCACTGTGGTGCTCCATATTCCTAATACAAAGACTAACCAATAGCTTGTGACCACCTATTTAACCCGTGTGCAGAAATAAAGGAAACAAGAAAAAGAAAGTGTGTGCACGCGCGCGCACACACACTTTCCCTTTTCAAGGTCTGCATTTCCCTTTAGTCAACATGTGACATGCAAATGAAAAGGGAAAAGTAGCTTTCATTTTAAAAAGCTCCAATACCTTACCTTGATTTCATATTCATAGTGCTCATCCTTTCCCTGCCCACAGAGGACATAGCGTGGAATACTAATTTTAACTGGATTCTTTAGGTCATCTGGGTTTGTTTTAACAGAGCGACAGATCATTCGCTATCAAATGAATATCAAACAGGAAGAACAAATTAAAACCCACATCATTCCATGAACAATACCCTCTGCAGCCAGGATATGTTATCCAACAGAAAAGTAAAATAAAATAAGGTTATACAGAAAATGAAGGATTAAATTCAAAGGAAATTGCAATCCTCTTATGAATGGTCAAACATTTTTGTCAAGTACAGAAGAGAAAATGAAAAGCAGCACAGAAAAGTGTTACTTACTAAGCACAAGAGAAAATATACAATAAAAACTAGATGGCTGTTAAATTGCTGAGAAATCTAGAAGGTTGAACCCAGAATTTTCATGACAAGAACTCCACATGAGACACTCCTGTTTGCAGAAAATCACAGAAGTGATAGGTGTCATTTATCCTTTCCCCACAGTCCCCTAAAAAATCCGCTAACGAAGACTGGGGAGCAAAATGGGTTTTTCTCTTTACAAACAGGAGAAATCTTTCCATTCACAGAAGGGTAACTCAAGATTTGGTGTATAACTATTTCATCAGAAAGCTGTTTAAATGACTTTACAGAATGCAGGTGTTTCAACCACGAGGCACCTTAAAAAATGGAACATAATTTTGTTTTGCACCTCTCACAAAAAAACACAATGGCTAAAATCCAGCAGCAGGTTACACTAGAGGAGGCCCACCGACTCAACAGAATTTATGAAGAAACTGATTCACCAAATCCCCACTGATTCAATGAGCTTACTCTAGTTGTGACTTACTGTTGCATTTCAGCCTATGTAACTGATTCTTGAAGAACTGCAAGGAGGGAATAAAGTTAAAATTTGATTTCTGCTTTATGATACAAAGTTCCTTTATAGGAAACACATTCTAGAAGTGGGACACTCATGGAAAACATCCTGGTTATAATTAACACTAAGAGTTGAATCACATTCATCAATTTTCTCAGTTCATATATGAATTTCCTTTTCCCTCAGAGGAATTTCATCAACAGCATGTCACCAAAATGTTGGATTAGGCAACAGCTTAGCAGCTAAATGGTTACAAATAAGGTCAGGCTAAAATGGTTTAAAACGTGGGTTTGAATAGAAGGTCAAAAAATTGGAGTAGATATGATGGTCATGGTCAAGTAGTGAGACTGCAAGAAAATGAAAATTTAGATTCTGCCTGAGACAGTGGTAATAGAGGCATCAAATTACAGCCCCCCCCCAATCACTGAAAATAAAGGCCTGACCCTCCTGGCAGATCTGACAACTGCCCTATTCTGGCTGATATTATCACATTATCTTTCCCAGATGAAAATTTTTGTAGAACTCAAAAACTCACCTTATTTTAATTTTTTAATGTTCCAGCAAAGATTTTGTTTAATCCAGAGCTTTGCTGCCATGAATGGATCATGTGAGTATTTCTTGCAAATACAGAAAAGGTGCTTTCTCTAAACCCTCTCCCAACTGTCTAAAGGTGGGCAAAAGCAGAACAGAGCCTCAAATTACAGTTTCCAAAAAAGGGGCAGGTTGGTGTGAGGCGAGTAGTCACCATGCAGTCCTATTTTTACTTGCTTTGGGAGAAACTACATGGGCTTAGTAGGGAATGCACATCCAAAGGAAAAGGCTGCAAGTATACAGTATGCAATTATTGGCCATGGTATAATGCAGGTTTATTCTTCTAAGTAAAATGAGATATTTGATAGGCATGTAAGTCCCGGCTCTGAATTACCACTGGTAATTCAGTGGACTTCAGAAACATTTTGAGTCTTATATGTATTTGTTCATTTCTTGATTTTGGGATGGTGACAAAGAAGGAAGTAGCTGGGTATGTGCATGGCATGATAAAGAATGTGAGGAAAATAGGTAGACAGATGTTGTCTTGTAAGAATGCCTCGGTCCTATATTGGATGAGCAATATGTGCAGCAATCTCTCAAATTGTGTCTTTGGACCAAACAGCTAACATCTTCACACATAACAAGTCCCTTCACATGTCTAGGTTAAGACCTTATGTTGCTTGGAAGTTATTACTGACGATGTAAAGTGATACACTGATCTGAACAGAAGCAGTGTTTATGGAAGAATTCAGTCATTGTGAACTGATAGCCCCTCCCCCCAGCTTTAAGTAAAGATTACAGAACAAAGATTTCCTTCAAGAATTGTGCATTGTACTGCAACCATATGCAATTTTCTCAATCAAACTGACTCAATAACCTCTTAAATCCATTATCAATATTATAACTATGATTTATCAAATGATTGTTTAATACCAGGTTTATAAATAAAAATATGAGATATTTTTTAGATGTCAGTACACAAATTAATTTTATGCTTCTCCACATTTATTCATTTATTTAGAGAATCTGAATCCTGCTGCCCAATTAAATGATTTTTAAAGTACCTTACAGGTAAAAAGGTGGTAACATCCACAAACATGTTGTTGTTTAGTTGTTAAGTCGTGTCTGACTCTTCGTGACCCCATGGACCAGAGCACGCCAGGCTCTCCCGCAGTTTGGTCAGATTCATGTTGGTATCTTCGATGACACTGTCCAACCATCTCATCCTCTGTCGTCCCCTTCTCCTCTTGCCTTCACACTTTCCCAAAATCAGGGTCTTTTCCAAGGAGTCTTCTCTTCTCATGAGATGGCCAAAGTATTGGAGCCTCAGCTTCAGTCCACAAACATAACAGTATCCAAAATGCTGATCAAATTTTTTTATCTCAGTAGATACATTGGAATACAGAACACGTACCTTATGAAACAAACTAAGATGCAAGAAATCTGCAAATTAACAGCATACAACAAAGAAGATCCTGGAAATCTGAATGAAAGATCATGCACCAAATAATGGGAAAGGAACAAGAATTTTATTCAAGATAAAGAAATCAGAATGAGAAGAGGAAATCACTGCTCAGTAATTCTTCCTGCAGGGAAATTACCCCTTTCAAATGTCCTTCCTTAAACAGAGCATAGGGACAAACATACATTTGGGTCTGTCGGTGGTAGCCTATCTTGTCCATGATATCCTTGTCCGTGTCCAAGAAAGCTTATGCTACAATGAATATGTTCATATTTAAGATGTGGTAGGAATCTTTTTTGGTCGGTACTTATCTTGATCCCAATTAACACCAAACTGCCAACATATTCCAAAACTAAAGCTAGCTTCCCAAATATAGAAGTGTTTTGAATTCAAACTATCCAATATACCTGCATACAAATGCAGTGTATGCAGCTATTTTGATATGAAGAGCTGCAAGCCTGAGAATGCTAATCAGCATATAAAAAGCTGTCTCTCCTCCTCTCCTACTGTACAGTTTAAATACTTTAAATTGAATTTTGACACTAACAGTTAAAAATAATTCTCAGTTAATCTTGGATATAGTAAAAAAGAACTATGAATTTAAATTCTGCTAAGGAAGTTTTCTTCAGAATGCAATCTTGCTTTTTAAAACCTATTATATGTCTCATGAAAGATACTTTCAGGTAAGACAAACAAATATATTTGACTTATCTGTATTCTCCCCTCCCACAGTGCTGGAATTTAGAACTACTGTACCTAAATTTCAAAAATCTAAAGGATTCAGATTTATTGTCCTGTCAAATGCAACATTAGCCTAAGAACATCTTCAGTTGAACTGAAAGTCAGTCTCCAGATACATGATTGGGTACTAGGATGGACAAGGCAACAGGAGGAAACATGACTCAACTGAATCTGTTTTTCTCTTTGAAAAAGGCAAGATGACGTGCTGGCTAAATCACAGCCAATCTTACTTGCCTTAGTAAACACAAGTTCAATTTGCATTAGATTCTCTTTCTCTGGGACAACCACAAGCCTGAGCTCACTCAAACAGTGCAACTGAATTCTGTCAAATTGTGATTGATCAGCAAGGGAATGTAAAGCTGTATGAACTGGGCCAAAGAAACTATCTTCCCATATAAGTCCTATATGAGTATTAGTAAGGACTAGTGATCTTATTTCACCCTCTACTTTCACTGTGGCATACAGCAGTATCTTAACTTCTCCTAAAGAAGGTCTGTTGCTTTCCATATTCTCATGGAACAAGTAAACTAGATCTGCTAAATTATTCTGAAAATCACAGGTGAGGCGCAGACCACTGTCTAAAACCAAGTCAGTGATTGCTGAATTCCAGTCTAGCGAAAGTTTCAAGAGATCTTCTTTAAGGAGGGGGTGATCTAAATCAGCGTAATCTGATGATGAAATCAAAATGCTAAGTATGTCATGGCATATTCTTTGTGTGAAGTATTTGTTAAAGGTAAATAGTTTCATTCCATTTTCTTCACTGGAACACAGAAGCTGGATGCTCTGTCCAGCGTAACCAATCTGGATTTCTCTTAATGTACCCATTGGAAGAACATGAAAAATTTTCAGAGTGTCCTCAAGTTGACCAGCTGATGATTGAATGGCATACAAAACAGAACCAAATAAAAGCAAGCATGCAGGTTCTGGTCCAGTTTTTTTATAGTTTCCCACTGCAATCCAGTATATTCCTTTCAACTCAGCAGGTGTGGCACAAATTTCTGGCAAGACACAAGTCAGATTCTGAAGCAGTTCATCCCAAGGACATTGCTGCAATTTCAGAAGCTCGTCTGAGAAGTTTACAAGATTCTGTTGAAACACATGGCTTATTTTCAGTTCTTTGTTTCTGAAAGAATTGCTAGACTCCTCAATGTGATCTGCTATGCACAGATCAAGTGAGATTTCTGAGGTCAAGAACTTCATGGCATTTTCTTTCTGCAAAGGAACTTCTGGACTGATGCTTGCAGCCATCTGCATACCTAAAACCAGATCAAACTGCTTCTTTTTAGCAGATTGAAAGCTTTTAATAAATGATGCCACCTGTGTATATGTCTTACTTTCTTTACAGAGATTGACTAGATCTTTGATTGGTTTTGAAAACCAGCTACTCTTAGATATGTGATAATTGGTATGACTGCATATATCGGAGAATTTGCCAAACAGATGTTCCAGAGTATAACTTTCTTTTGCTCGTGTATGTGAGTCATGGCAACGTCCTTGGCTGGCATTTGTAGTCCTTTCATTCAACTGTTCATCTGGGATCTGCTCACAAATTCTGGAAATATCATCACAGCATTCTCTGAATGCTAGAGAAAGGCAACTGGCAGACTGGTGTTTAGCAGAAATAGAAAGTTCTGAGGGAGGAACACAGTGGCTACGAAAAGAATCAAGTTCTGTATCTGAGCTATGGAATTGCCAAGAAGTAGTAGTTACGCTTGCATTTCCAGAATGACTGAGTGCTGCTTTCTCATCCAGCAAAAGACTAACTTTACATCCGTCATGCATTTGAGGAGGAGTTTCTGGGGAATATTTAAAGCAAGTTTTTTTGCTCATTGTGACTTTTGCTTGATTTGATTTGCATTCATTATAGCAGAGGTAACTGATATTCTCCCATCCTAGCAAACTCCTTTTATTTGCATTTTCTTGAGATACATACAAGGGCAAAATTGTTCTCCAATACGGATCAAATCTATCTAAATGTTCCTCCTGATTACTGAAGCCTGTTATTCTTGTATCTTCACCAACCAGCTTATGACATTGGCTGTCATCGTTAGAGATACCGAGAAAGTCATAAAGAGGCAACCAGGGCTGTCCTTTCTGTTTGAAATGTTAACAAAACAAACAAAAACAAAACAAAATACAAGAGCCTTCGTATACTTAACAAGAAAGCAGTTCTAATTTACTTTTTACACGTGAATTTAGTTGTGCTGTGGAATGATAACTAAAAAGTAAAATCAAAACCAAATTTAATTAAACAAGATGGGGTGCGTTTCAAAGAGAAACGCTGGAATTTTTATTTGCCATCACCTTGCATTTAGAATACCATCCATTTCACTTATGTTCTGGAGAATCAAGTCAGAATGCTAAATCAACATAGAACTCCTACTGATCTTATGAAAAGGCTGCATCTTATATCTACAATTCCCAGAGAAGAAATTAACATTTTTTGTAATCAGAATATTGTAAAAAGCTTTTATTTAGACATTTATTGTATTTCACAAGAGAGCAGAGAAAAAGGCTTGGCTAGATTAAAAAGATGATCATTAAAGACTTTGAATCAATCACAGTTGCATACAATATTTCTGTATTGTGCCCAAGTACTTGGAAAACTGAACATTATTTGACCCGGCTGTCAGCTTATAGTCTAAGGACAGAAAAAGCCATTTCATTAACATGATTGGAATTTGGACCTCTAATACAACTAGAATTTAGATGCGTCTCACAGTGAGTTGTAAATAGTAACCTCCAAATACAAATTGTGCTTCTACCTTCACAGAGCTTTGAAAGGGATACTGCTGCAGTATCAAATTATTTTAAAGCTATTATTACCATTGCAACTACCAAAATCTTTACCACGGAGGCTTAATTTTAAACCTTTTCCATTGGCCATTAATCTTCCTAGAATACAGAAATATAATTATGCTGCAAAATGTTAAGAAATTTAATTAGAGAGCATGCTATAATTTAAGATTAGTACTTTCTCAAGGTGACAAGCTATAACTTACCTCATACTTCAACTTGCGTTGAAGAGCACCATTATGAAATTTCTCGTTATCCTGGGTAGGAAAGCAAAGACATGGATAAAAATGTTTCATTTTTAAAAATAAGTTCTATAAAATAATTAAGACAACAGATAGCCTATTTTAGTTGGAATACTAGTAAAGCAGGCCAATACAGTTTTTTAAAAAATCTGATACTAAATGAGCTTAAATTCAGATGTGTGGTACTGGCAAATATAGGCCTTTCATATTTTAACAAAGGGCCACAAAACATGAAAGAGGTTCTCTTTCACATATTTTGTATTCTTTCATTGATTGTCTAAAAAGAACCCTAAAGTATGATTAATTCATGCTTATGAAAGCATGAATGATTCATACTTTGGGGTGAACAAAAGTTTAATTTTTTTACTTGTTGGGGGGACTGTTTTGATTGCTTCTGTGGGATTGTGTGGACCAGGATAGTGGACTTTGCAACTGTGCCAGTGCACCATGGGTTGTGTGGGCAGTTGCTACTCTTCATTGTGTGGTTGATGGCATTTGGCATAGATTTGTTCTCTGCTGCCCTCCCTTGCTTTCTTGTTATAGTTATTCAGGGTTCTCTATGGGTTTTGGAGTACCAGAAGACACAAATGGGGAAACCAAAAATGAGTGTGAAATTCAAAAGGGCCTTTCATGTAAAATGAAAGGACTGGAGCAGAAAAAGTACAAAAATGTAAGAAGCACCCCTTGAAATGAAACAAATACATTTTTTTTACTGTGTACATCCCTATAAACTGCTACTTGGCTATCGCTATTTCTGATAATTAACAAAACTGTACCAAGTTAGCTGCCACAAATTTATTCTTATAATGCAGTCAGTTATGTTAACTGCTGTATCTGAAGAGCATGGAACAACAAATAGCTAATTAGTTATGCTACTAAAGGATTTTTTTTTCATTTTCTGAACTGAGAGAATAAATATATATATGTGAAGTAGGATATACTGTGAGATATTGTGAGCAAGAATATCTGTTCCTTGTGTGAGAAAAAATAATTACAAAAATCAATAGTATTAAGGAAATGACATGCAGAGAGAGCTGAAAATTTCATTCTTCATGTTTTTTTCAACATGACATGTCAATAACCCATCAAACAAAAATGAAGACCTTCGGTGTGGCACCTTTGCTGTTCCCCCATTTAAAAATCATCCTAGTCCCAGACTGTCACTCCCGCTGAAATTTTGAGGAAAACAATCAAAATGCACTGTCCTTGCTAACAAAGTTCTCAGAGTTTCCAAGAGGGCTAACTTTCCTTTCCAGTATTCAAGGGGCTGATGTTAAAATATGCACATTTCTGGCTCAGACAGAAATGTTCTGTACATCTAAAACATTTGTGATATGTTGGAAAGTCATAAATCACAACCTGTCATCTATCAGCCCTAACCTTTTACCCTAATAGGGCAGAACATGGAGGCTGCATGCACCAGCCCTGGAGCAGTGCACATATGGAGACTTGCCTGCTACATCACAACCATGCCAGGCAACATCCAAGAAAACACAATGTTGCATGGAAGTTGGCAAGTCCTCTGGATTCTGAGTGTGAGTCTTTGGACCAGAGTCCCAAGTCCTCACGTCTGAGTCTTTGAGTTGACAGACCCATCACCCGAGGGCTCGTGTGCAGACAGGGAAGCCAGGTTGGCACATGTGTGTGTACAGAGACAGTGGGATAGCATCCCTTCCAGGAGAAGGGCCTGTTGCCTGCACCTACACATGCACTGCCCTGCTGACAGGCTGGCACATATGCAGAGGAAGTTGATTGAATTTTTTACCTCTATGCATGCACTCCCAGGGAAGGCCTAACAATTGAGTAACACATGCATGGTTGGAGGCATCAAGCCTAGCTTGCCTTCCAGGAGCCAGGCCTGCTGCCTCTGAAGATGGTGGCAGTGGTGGGTGGCAGTAGGAGATAGGGAGACCCATAGGGACTCAATAACATGACTTAGACAAATGGGTTCAAGTCACGAGTTCCCCTTGAACCCCAAGTCAAGTCTGAGTCAAGTCGCTGTGGTGGCTTGAGCTGGACTTGACAACACTCAGCATTTGAGTCCCCATCCCTACAGTCTTCCCAAATAGCCTATCATTTATCCAGTAACTCACATATAAGGCCCAAAATGTTTCTACTGTTTTCATCCTGATACTACAGGTTGGGCTGAGGGAGGAATATACAAAAATATCTAGGACAGCTCACTGTTAAACCTCTATTGCAGAGTGAGACAGGATAGTAAATAGGAGTCCCACAGTGCAGTCTCCTATGAAAACTGCAGCTCAGATGTGGGTCCAAGGGTCATTTGGTTCCATATCAAAACTTGCCCATACTTCTCAGGTTTCAGTAAAGAGTGATCCTCTTACTTACATGACCCCTCAGGCCCTCTCCCTCTCTTCCATCCCAAATTCAACACTTAACTACACGTAGAAGCATCAAATCCCACTGAGTGGCATGCAGGTTACATGTTCTAAAATTTTAAATTTAAATGCAGACAGGTGCAAAAGTGAGCAGGGGCTTCTGTCTCTGATGCTGTGCTATGATAAAACACTATGAGAAACGTATCACTTTGAGGAAAGTTTTTCCCATCATAAGGGATCATAAACTCATGGTTAGTATCAGGCATTTTTACTATCTCACCTTTATAAATTCTGTAGAATGCAACAGATCACTACCATTCTCACCAGAACTATATTGAATGTTTTGAAGGCGTCTTTGAACTTCTTCCTCAATAAAGGCATTTATTCTAGAAATTTTTAAACATTGTAAATAAAAAGAAAGAATAAACATTATTTAGTTATGAAAAAGGTCCACCAGTCCTCTGACTTATTTTGAACATAAATATTACAAACAATGACAATATTTTCTCTGAAAACAAGATACTAATTTTTATATTTTTTGGCAGACATAAGACAGAAATCTCGCTAAGAGTTTTGTATTTATAATGTGTTGTTTTCTATTCTGAATTGTGGTCAGGCTAAAAAAATTAGGAGTAATTACTGCACTACAACAAGAATTGCTTGTTTTTCTTTCTCTTAACTGAACTGCAGTTAGTAAGTGCAAATATTCATTCAATCAAAATATTTTTACTCTGCCTTTTTCCTTTAAAGAAAGACCCAAGGCAGCTTATATCAATTAAAGACAACATTTAAAGCTAAGAATAAGTATACAAATACTAAAACTGGTCGAGCAACACACTAAAAGATGATAAACAAAAGCAACACCAAAAACACATTCAAAGCAGTAAGGTAACAATTCATTTAAAAACTCCACTCAGGCAGCCAGTCAATTAAGGGAAAGCTTGCCTGAGGAGAAAGGTTTTTGTCAGCTTGCGGAAAAACAGCAAAGATAGGGTCAGCCTGACCTCTTGTGGGAGGGAGTTCCAAAGTCTGGGGCAGGTACAGAGAAGGCTCTCTCCTTTGTTCCCATCCAACACACCTGTGAAGGGGGTGGGATGGAGAGAAAGGCCTATCCTTTGATGATAGACAAGTTCCCCAACATCCAACAACAGTCACAGGTGTAACCCTCCCACTAAAAATCAATTCATTTTTTTCTTATTCCCTTCAACAACAAGAAAGTCTTTACCATAGCTTGCCACATATAACCTCAATGTAAAATTTGCTTATTTATAAAAATAAAAGAAAGCATTATCTTATAGTTGCAAGAGGGCAGAAATTTGGTTAAAAGAAAGAGAAGGAAAATGGAAACTGTATGTTTCTCTCTGTGTCTTCATAATGCTTAAAAATAACCTCTAGGTTGTTGGGATGGAGAAAAAATTTTGGCTCCATCTAGAATACTGTTTCATAGTCCTTTGATTGCATGTCACTGGAAAGATTCCCCAAGCAATCTGAAACCAGAATTATAAAATGCTATAAACTTTGCAGCCTCAGTTGTAAGAGTTTAGGCTCATGAGCTACTCCAACTAAAAGGCAAAATAAGATCCAGTTGTACGTAAGAAACATTTCAAGCTCTTTAAATCAGGAGAAGTGTGCCATTATACAGTACTCTGATTACAATAAAAGCATTTATTTGGTAATTTCATTAAATGCATCCATCTAAAAATACCTTAGTAGAACTAGATTATAGATTATACAGTACAATATAATGGGAATACATACCTATCATCAACCAGTGGAATAAAATGTGACTGAGATTTTGTCACATCAGAAGGAGAACTGAGCTGAGGTGATCTTTCTTCTATGGCTCCAATAGCTTTTTCAACTGCATCACCTTCATATATCTTCTGCTTCAGCTGCTGTATTTTCAAGTCCAAACTGTCAAAAAATGGCAGCATATACTATTAGGGACACATCAGCAGACTGGTATTCCTCTGCTGCAGAAAACATCCCTAAGACAAGTTTCCTAATTTTAATCCTATCTATAAGGAAACAAAACACATTTAGAAACATTTCCACTGCATATTCTCGGTCCTATGGTACAAAATGCAGAATTTAAAACAGGCTACTATAAAACACAACAGAAGGATTTAAAATATATTTATTTGAAGAGGCTAAGTATATCTTGGCTGAAGAAGATGACCAATAAAGACGTATTAAGGTAAACACATAAGGATCAAGAAATCATAAAGCACACAAAATGCAGAAAGCTAGATTATTTATTTCACACAATGAGACACAAAAACTGCAGACTACCTACAACTGACCACTCAAAGTAAGATAAATGGGAAAAGAAGGGCAGGGTCATGAAGAACGAATTGTCTAAAAAGCTATGGGAGACTTGTATGGATATAGGAGAACATCTTAGAAGTACATATCCAAAGTCAGAATGCTCATTATGATATCCAGTCTCCTTGTCTTTAACTTCAGGCAATGAATATCATTGTGACAAAGCTTTTGAAGAAATAGGTCTAAAGAAGCTAAAGGTTTCTGAAATATAGGGAAATGGCTGCTAATCCTTTGCATTATCAACATATTGGGAGGGAGAAGGCTGTTATTGAATTGGACTATAGAAGGGCTTCCCTTCTTGCACCTCCTTATGACAGCATGAGCATCATTCTTATACTTCCCCACTTTCTGAAGAACTTACAACTAATTGCCTCAAGACACTCTTACATCAAAGTAACAAGGGAAGACACAAATCTAGAGTGAATAAGGTGTAAAAAGAAATTAAAACAGGACATAATTCCATAAGAGGCACTTCTTTAGATATACATATATACCAAAAAGTATGCTATGTTGGAATACTTATGTGCTCATTTGTCAACAAGAAACGGCATTACGATGTAAATATATTAGTTCAACAAATGAGCAGTAGTAATTTTCAGAGTAAATATCTTAGTCAGTTCATTTAAGTTAGATTGATTCACAAGCCTTAGTCCATTAGCAGCACGCGAATAACACTGAGTCATTTTACAGCCTCAAAAATGATTTCAACCATTATCCTTCAGGGGCACTGGCAGAAGTTAAAAGACAGTATACTTGGATTTTTAAAGCCACGTTTGATTAGTTGACCCCTCTTTTTAACCTACTAGAAAGATTCATACTTGAATACTAGGGCATTAGAACAAACATCAATGGAAACACTGTTTTGGAAGATGAATATGTTTGTATCCTCACACATCCAGTACTACAAAACCTATTAATATATTACCCCAGACCATTAATGATGATGCGAAATTTGCATTGGAAAAGTGTTTTAAAAATAAATGCTTTATTTTAACTCATATGCAAGTATATGTGAAATTTAGCTTCACCAGCCTCATTCAGGTGCTAAAAAATCATTGCAAACTTTATTACATAAATGCAATACTGATATAAGTATGAACTTTAGTCTCCTGGTGTAAAAGCAAATCTCACTCTCTTTTTTTACCACATAACTGTGGTGCTATTATAGGAACAAATGTAAACCTACAGCTAGGCCCATCTCCAAAAGAGCTCAATTTAAAAAACACAACTTTATATCACAACACTACAGTTTACCAGGGCAGAGCTAAACACCTCCAAAGAACTCCCCCCAAAGGACTTTCCATCTTGCTTACATGGAAAAAGCCCATCAATATGGTAAAAAGGAAGGAAGTTTTTGGTACAGCTTATGGATCGAAGTACAGGTGATGTTAAAAATGGTTTTCTGATTAATCAAGCATGCTGATTATCTTGAACATAAAGGAGGTACTGATAATTATCAGGATAGCAGTACATAAGCAAGAGGATTTTTCCCCTTCCAGACTTCTAATAAGCAGAGAAATGAGGGTCACCGGCTCAACATCTACCTCATAACTTAAGGAGAGTTTGACAATGAGAGGAGCTCTGTCTCATTGGCTGACTGCCTCTTTCTGGCGTAATACTGAAATCATACATATTCCATAAACAGCAATGAACGTCTAAGTGTGTAATTATTTGTATTAAAGACAAAACTAAATCTTACTGTTCTTGTTCTTGTTCCAATGCTTTTTGCTCTGCCTCTAGAGTAGCTTGCAAGCCTGCCTGTTCACTCCAACTGCTGTTCAAATTTGCGAGTTTCTGTTTTTGCTCCTCAATTTCTATGGTAGAATGACGCTGCAGAGCAGAATGTCGCCTTTCTAACTTTGCCACTGCTTGCTCCAGTGCTTCTCGTTGCTGTTTTTGCCTTGATTCAAGTATTTCTTTCTCCTTTTTCCTCACTTTTTCTTCTTGACGAGCTACGTTGGCAGTGAATTCAAATGTTTCTTGAAGCTGCTGCAGTTGGCTGGTGCTGGCCTTGTACTGCGCAAGCTGTTCTTCCTTTTCTTCCATCTCTTTCTCAACTTCATATAGAGTATTGTCCAAGCCTTGCCAGCCTCTGTCAAGTACTTCAGAAGCTCTTTGCTTTTCTTCCGACAAAGCTGGCAAATGATTATCGATCAGATACTGGAGCTGCCGCTCTTTATACTGTAGCCTATACTCACCCAATTTTATTTTGTTACATTCTTCAACAGCTAATGCAGGCTCCAATGTGCTTCTATTATTTCTTTCAAGATACAAGTGCTTTGCATATGTGTGATTTAAACTCTCCAGATTTTCACATTCATCAGCTATTTCTTTTTCTAAATGACTTCTTTGTTGAAGCAAGTCTCTTTCTATACTAGTTAGCTGTTCTAGCTGTTTCTTTTTAAAATCAATGAAATTCTGCTGTATCTTTTCTAATTCTTCACCATCTTCCTCTCCTTCAGATCTTGATTCTTTAATGCGCAACAGAGACTCTCTGATGTCTTCAAGGTTCCTCTGTTCTTCTTCAACCCTTTGCACGTCTCCTCTTTTGAGAAGCTGCACCATGACTTGTTTGTCTCTAAGCTGCTCCTCTAAGTTTGCCACCAGCAGGACTTGATCTCTTTCTTGTTCTTCCAACCTCTTTTTTTCCATTTCTAATTTGATATACTGTTCCTCTTTTTCGTTTTTTAGCTTTTCCAGTTCTCTGAAAATCTGCATTTTCTCTGCTTTTTCGTTCTGATTGAGCTCTTGCAATCGCTGAAGCTCTTCCGTAACTCTAGCAAAAATTTCTTCTTCTTGTTTCTTTTTCTGGAGCTCTATCTCTTGCTGTTCACGCAATCGCTCTTCTTCAAATTTTTCCTTTTCTGCTAGCAAATCTTTCATCCTGCTTTCTATATGAAAGCTTCTCCTTTTAAGATTCTCCTCTTGTTTCCGGATTTGCAGCTGAACTATCTCCGTTTCCTTACGTTGCGACTCCACTTCTTGTTGCATTCTTTCTAGTTCGGCTTTACTGGATTTCTGCTTTTCTTCCATTTCTTCTATCAGCTTTCTGAAAAATATTTAAGAAAAGAGATTTGATTTTTCAAAGTATTTTGTATCTAAGAGAGGGTAAACTTTCTAAACAAACTCATGTTTGCCTTGGTTTCATTCTATTTTCCTACATCAGAAGAGTTCTATTATGAAAGAACAATTTCTTTCTTTCTGTGAAGGAACTGGGGAAAGTAGGCCTTGAACATTATCAACATACCTGTGCAATATGAAAGCTGTTCAGTATTTAAAAAAATATTATATTTGTAATACATTCTTTACAATAATTCAGTGAAAAATATTAAACCTATGTATGGAAGTGCGAACAGAATATCCATAAATACACTTAAATTCAATCCAGAGATTATTGCTGGCAGAAGAGTCTCTGAGCAGAATTCCACTTGAACTGAGGAGAATCATCTTTCCCAATCTACTTTCTCTTTGCCAACTGCAGCACCACCTCCTCAGGTCCTTTGGAGCACATTTCCCAAAGAAAACAAGGTACTTAGGGAATAATGGAACCATCAAAATTTAGCTTTCTTTCTTTTTCAACCAGCAGAAAAGCTTCACAGGATTGAAACATCTTGCTGCCAAAAGCAGCCTTTTCATTCACAGGAGGCTTGTGCTCAATCCAGCTCAACAATGGGACGCTTATGGTCCTCACAAGCCTAATTTTACATTAGAGTAAGGTAAAGGTTCCCCTTGACATTTAGTCCAGTCGTGTCTGACTCTAGGGTGCGGTACTCATCCCTGTTTCCAAGCTATAGAGCCAGCATTTGTCCAAAGACAGCTTCTGTGGTCACGTGGCCAGCGCAACTAGACATGGAACACTGTTACCTTCCCACCGTGATGGTACCTATTTATCGACTCGCATTTTTATATGCTTTCGAACTGATAGGTTGGCAGGTACATTAGTGAAGCACTATAAAACTTTCTATTTCATTTCCCATTTTGTAGGATTTGATTTGTCAATAAAATATTCCAGCAAAGGAAATGGTAAAATTCCTTTTTATTGTTTTCCCAGTAACTTATCAGCGAACATCTTTATAGTAAAAGATTCCTGTCAGTTACCTTTTGCTTTCTAATTTTTCCAGTTCTTCTCGTTGCTGTCTCTCAAATTCTAATCTGTAGGAGAAAGAAACAGTACTCCTTTAAAAAAAATCCAATGAATAATGGTAATTGCCATTTTATAATTTAACAGATTCAACTTTGAAGAGTTTTTTTCCCCCGAAATGATTTGTTACAAGGGAGCAACATTAAACAAGACAGATGAATGATTAGCATTGCCTCTATAAGTTAGTTACATGCAGATACAGCTATCAATGTAAAGAAATTCAGTTTCTCTACCTTAGACAAATTGGTCCTTTTATAGGGAAAAGACTGCCAGAGGAGGTAGAGAGAAATACAGTCATCAGTAAAGCAAAGATTGTACAGAAAGTAAATTACAGTGAAATGCAACCAAAAACATAACAAAACAAACAAAAATCACCTTAACTGCAGACCATGAACATGTACAACCAAGTGCCTTTATAAGATTGAGTCCAAAGTGTTGCTAATCTTCCACTAAACTGTGCTGCACTAATTCCCATGCTTTAGGAAGGCCCTTTTCAGGAAAACACAGGAGCAGGAAATTCGTTCAAATGTTTTAATGCACTCCATATTTAACAGGAAGTGAACTACAGATACTTTGGCTTTCACATTAAAAACAAGTAATAGCAGGACACTTTCAAATGACTGAAGTTTTCCTTCTTTCCTTTCTAGTATAATAAAGCTGTGTGTCTTTCCTTTATGAGCTTTTCTTTCAATCAGAGGTTGCACAGCTCATGGACAGAGACTTTCTTTTTGTGAGTCACATTGGTGGGGTGGCAGGAGGATAGACAGCATTCCCATTCAAACATCACACACATCTGTAAAGTTACAAAATACCGTATTTTTCGCACCATAAGACACACTTTTTCCCCACAAAACAGTCTTATGGAGCGAAGAAAACAGATTATATTTTCCTGTTTTCTTCTCCTAAAAAACTGGTGCGTCTTAGGGAAAGGTGCGTCTTATGGAGCGAAAAATACGGTATCTTCTAAGATTCTTAGGGCCAGATAAGTTATTTTTTTCCAATCCCCACACAGTAGCCTATTTGCCCATGGAACCCCAGCTGCACAGAGAATGCAGCAACTAGCTCCATAGCATTATGTAAACAGCTGTAACAGATAGACCAAGAGTGCAGTGGCCAAAATCATCATCATCCAACAGTAATTTAAAAGGAAAGATTCAGTCTCATTTTAATCATGGTTTCAATCTCCAATTATTACAAGTGCTTTTAAGAGTTAACAAAAAAGGAGGAGATAACTCAGTTGATTTTGCCCTAAACCTGAAAACTGGCTTGCACTGAGCTCTCCGTTATCTGAAGTGCAACTGGCATCAGAAACAGAGTCACAAACACTTGATCAGAACAGAATGGCTGCTTTGAAAACTGGAGAGGGACAATTCCAGCCTTCTGAGTTTGAAAAGATTTTTACAATACCTATTAGGGACGGTCAAACGGAATGTTCATGATCAGAAACAATAAGGTCCTCAATACCACTTGCTGGAGACAACCAAAAACTAATGTCTGTACAATTTGGTTGTGGTTTTCCAGAACTATCTGCTGGCCACTCATGGGAACAGCATATGGGCCTACATAGATGTTTGGTGATCAATCCATGGAAAGAAATTATTGGGACCAAACTGAAGATAGTATTAGATTATGATCATATTTAGTATGTCTGTCTTTTATCATTTCTTAAGCAGCAGCTTTCTTTCCATACTAGCCATAGGCAAGATGACATACGGTTGCACAGCAAGGAGGAAGAATCTAGCAAGAGGACAAAGAGAAAAACTGGACATGTTGCTTGGTTCTATTATTGTCACACACATGCATACCCTGGGGAAAATCCATCATGAGATCATTGCAACATTTGAATGGGTATATGTATCTACTCTGCACAATAAAGACAAAACTGACACTAAACAGAAGCAAATTACAGATATAGCTGTGCTCCTCTGTAATACGGAGTTGACAAGGATTAGAAAACAACAAATCCATTGTTGCACCAGCTCCTCTAAGCAACAGTTCGAATCAGGAGCCTACGACACCAGTGCATGCAAGCATCTACTTCAAAGAACAGCTAGTTCCAGCATTCAGTACCAACAATGATAATCAAGCGTTACAAAGCAGAGGGAAATTAGGTGAAGCCTCCCCACAGCCAGCCCTCACACTCCCAGGTAAGGGATGGGTGCTGTCAGGCTTCGTCCAGTTACTCAGTGGTCCTAGTTACTGAATGGTGTTCAAAATACACAGAGACATGCAGCTTTCTATAACAAAGTCTAGCCAGCATTTCTATTTTTGTGCAAATAACAATTTGTACAAAATTATTACTTTGCAGATAACTACTGCATCCAGGAGTATGCTTAAGAAATACAAATAATAAAGCTTTAAGCTATAGCAGAACTTAAATACATGACATAAAGCATGAGATAAATATTTATATTCTAAATACATTCAATTTTTGTATATTTATTTGGAAATTTCTCTATAATAATGATTTAAAATACTTTTGTTTCCATTACCTTTCGGTTTAACATTTTGGTATCACTTTTTAGTGTTAAGTTAAAATGTGATCCAAAAACATACCTCTTGAAAGAAACACATTACCTCATCAAAACTACTGCAGATATAGGGTACATTTACTGATACACTGGTTCAAATCTGTATATTGTTAAGACAATTTGTAATATTGCAGTCGACTCTGGAGAGTTGCAATAAACATGCAATAAACATAAATGGACAGCACTTCATTCCCTGGCTGTCTCACTTTCCAGATGTCATTAGTTAGTGATGATATTACATCACTTCTTAGCAAACACGTACAATTAGTATGGCCATCTACATGAAACAATGCTGTCAATAAAACTGTTCAAGTACTGAGAGTAACACACACTGAGTGATGGGAGATCTGCATTTTTTAACAACTCCCAGAATGCAGACCATGCTAGCATTCATGTTGCAGTTTTTTTTTTAAAAAAAGAAAATAACTTCCCCATCTCTGTGTATGTGTACATATACAGGTACATGTAATACCAGTAAAGATGATGGTTCAACGGGATTTAACTGTATTTTTATATTGGTATTTTAATTTACTGTGATTTTAAACATATGCATTTTTGAGGTGTTGTAAGCAAGAGCTTATGTCTTGAGTCTCTTTACCAGGAGAAAGGTGAGATATACACAAAATAAATAAACAAACAATTAATATTACTATTTGGAAATGCACTCACCCTGGATTATACAGCATGACTGCTGAAAGGTTTTCACAAGATTTTGAAAGATCTGACATGGATAAACTGAAGGAAGAAAGCAATCCACTCTAACAAAAAAGAAAGAAAGAAAAGAAATCCAACAATTACTACTAGTATTAAAATACATTTGGCACCTTATTCAGACATTCCCATCTTGAAATATTCTTTAATCAAAGTGCGAACTGAAGTAAAATGTCCAACTAGGTGCATTACTTGACAAATAACATGGGTTTACCAATTTTTAAGCTAACCTCACCTTTCTTTTTTCCCTCAATTTGGCTGCTTCCTTGGGATGATTGAAACGAAACATATTTGTTCTTCCAAGTAATATAACAGCACCTAATGAGACAAATACACAGAATTATTGAGCACATAATGACACCCATAGTGCCATCTTTCTCAAAACACAACCATATTTCTCAAAACAGTTTCATTTACTGCATATATATGTTCATAATTTTAAAAAGTGTGCAAAGCACTAAAGAAAGAAAGTTTGCTTCCGTAAGCAAAAAGAAACATAACACTCTAAATCCAATGTCATGCTGATGTTGCAACACCATCTTAATGGAACTTCCTTCTCCTCCCACCTGAAGCCTATGGATCTGACCTGGAGCAAGTTTCTGGAGAACAGAGGGAGCAGAGATGGCAAGGAGACAGCATTCCTTCAAGCTGCCATTTTAAAAAGTAGCATACAGAATGTAAATCTTCTTACACTTTTACATTAAAACAACTTTAATAGATCTGCCCTAGAAGCCTAAAAGAAGGAGAAAGCAACTTATTGACAGTAAAAAATAACTTGACAATCCTTTTTGCATATCCTAAGGTCTTTTCAAATGATCCAAGTAGGGTGAAGTGTACTGCAGTCAGCATAACTTACTGTGTATATTCCATTATCCTTAAAAGATGATCAGTATTTTCAGCAAATGCAACACATGCATCTATTTTGAGACTGTGTGCTGCATTTCAGTTTATTTTTAAAATGTTTTCTGATGCCTTCTGTTGTACTTTTTGATTGTGACACTAAAAGCAGACACAGAACATTTTCATCCACAAAAAGAAAAAAAGAGGGGGCAGGGTCACCTTTATGTCAATTAAAAAATAAATAATTTAAGACCTAAATCCAATTGTCAACTACAACCAGAGCTCAGAACATCAAATTTTAAAAGGATCTTGTTGCCTTAGTCATTATTTCTCGGATTACCATCATTACTACCATTGCACCAATTACACACATAATTTAGTGCTTTGCATATCATCAACATATCGTGCTGGCGTTACCAATAAGCCAAAACAATCAATCAAATAATCAAACAAAAAGCAAAGTAAGTCCTGTTTTCCTTTAGTGACCAATTCGTCCCATATTAACAAACCTGAAAAATTCCTTCAAATTTTCTGTAAAAATGCCTTAAAATGCCCATTAAAAGTATTTTTTAAAGAAAATAACTAGCTATTCTTACTCCTAAGTAATACTGGTAATACTGTTACACTAAAAGGAATGGATTGACTCCCTAAAGGAAACCATAGGCTTGAGTCTGCAAGAGCAGCACTGTTGAGGACAGGATATTTTGGAGATATCTCATTTATAAGGTCATCTTAAGTTGGAGATGACTTGATAGCACATAACAACCACCACGAAAACAATAAATCTTATTTGTGGCAGTGCTTAGGCTGGTACATTTAATTAATAGATCCTCCCCAAATCTGCTACATTCTAATCTGTCAATAATAAGCCTGTGTACTTTTTAGAAACAAAGTACATATTTAATGTTAAAGATAAAACTCTTTTATTTTCAAATGTAAGTTTTGTGTGAATTGCCATTAATTTGAAATGTCAATTAATTTTAAAAAAATCATTGTTTATAAAATGTATTTGACAGAATTTCTCAAAATACATTTTCCAAAATAATATTTCAGGTGTGGATTTTTTTCAAAGATAATCTCTAGTAAACTCAAAAATTTCCTTGTTTCTTAACAATTTATAAATATTTCTTCTTCATCTAGTCCTATGTGCTTCTCGCTGGTTTATAAGGAAACAAGCAATAACTTTATGGAGATCACGACTCATTGATCAAACATATTTTTAATCGGACACTCACAGAACTTAGAATGGCTACCAAATCTAATACAAAACTCAGCAATCATAGAATGTGTTAACAAGAGCATAAACATCACACTGTGGAATAAAACTAAACAACAATGATGGTTTCACTGTATTTGCGAAGGCTTTCATGGCTGGGATCTAATGGGTGTTGTGGGTTTTTCTGGCTCTTTGGCACTTCGGTTCTGAAGGTTGTTCTTCCTAACGTTTCGTCAGTTTCTGTGGCCGGCATCTTCAGAGGACAGCACTCTGTGCTCTGGTTTAGTTGACTTGGGGAGTGGAGTATTTAATGATGGTTTTATTTATCAAAACTTGCTTTGTGTGGTATACTGAATCTCCTCGTGGCATGGCATTTGCTAAGAGAGAGACAGGGAGAGGTAATCTAGCTGATTCTCTTGAACATGGCTGATTTGAAATGTCAAAAACATGCCCAAAAACTGGATAGGCAGTCTGGGTGGGGGTACTGGAGGTGCTATGCTATCATGGTTCTGCTCCTACTTGGATCGTTGATTCCTTGGAGGTCCTGCTATGTGGTTCCAAGGGGTTCTGTTTTATGCCTCATCCTGTTTAACATCTACATGAAACCACTAGGAGAGATTATCCAGAGATGAGGACTGAGGTGTTACCAATATGCAGCTAGTGGCTGCTCTTTGGGACATTTTATTCCCTGTGAAGGAGTG
This sequence comes from Pogona vitticeps, assembly GCF_051106095.1. Lineage (NCBI taxonomy): Eukaryota > Metazoa > Chordata > Lepidosauria > Squamata > Agamidae > Pogona > Pogona vitticeps. Next base: position 155,374,532 of record NC_135783.1, read on the forward strand.
GATTTTAGTCTGGGGATATAGCTGCACCATTACATACAGATTGTTTGGTATCTAAAATGATTTCTGGTGTTGGCAAGTTTCCTGGAGGGCCAGATGCTGATGGCTGGGGAAAATCTTCTGCCTAGTACCACTCCCAACACTTTGAGTCTCTCTGATTATTCAGTGTTCCAGATAAATCCACAAGGTAAAGCTCTTTTGATTTGTATGCTGCAAAACAGTAATATCAAAACACCCATAAAATGTAAGAATATTCAGCTGATGAATGAGGCAAGGCCCTTCTTAATACCAACAAACCTGTTGCTCCCAAATATAACCAAGCTGTTGTAACATTTTATTAAAGATGTTGCAAGAAAAGGGCAAAAAGGCAAAGCTAAACTAACTTTCCTTCTTACTTGTATACCCATCACTCCCTTTCCAGATTATTTGAAAGGATGCTCCAATCAGGCATCAAATCACCCCAAACTTCAAAGAATAGAGTAACATCTCAAAAATAACTTCTCTTCCCCTTCTTTCTTTTCAGCTGAAACCATTCTTAGCTCTGTATTAAGGACTGAGTGTACTAATTAGCTCTGTACCAGGGAATGAGTGGAAGCCTTAGAGCAGGGGTCAGGGAACCTTTTTACCTTTTACCCCCTAAAAATTTATATACGCCGACATTACCCCCTTGATTTGAAAGGAAGGATCTAGGTCACGCGTGGCCAGTTGAGTGCCATCGCCGAAGCATCGCCACCCACGCCCAGGCCGCCTCTGCCTCCTCCACCTGGCAGGGCCGTGCTCAGTCCTTGGCCCCATGGGGGTGGCTCCCTTTCTCCATTGGCAGGTGGCTCCTCGGTGGTTGTCAAAGAGCAGCAGGTGGCTCACCTGCTGGGGGTGTCAGATGCCACCTCCCGCTCCGACACCGGCTCCGGCAGCTGCTCACTGGGGCGGTCACATCGGACCTCAGTCAGGGCTCCCATGGGCCTCACCGTTGAAGCACCAAGACAGCTGCTGAACGGAGGATGAGAGGCTCCACCAGGCCCAGCTGGCCAGCATGGAGACATCGCCAAAGGAAGCCATGTGGCCGGGCGAGCGCCACTGCTGCCCGATGGGCTCAGACGGGGATGGAGCATCGGGTGGCGCCCCGGCACCGGAAGGCTGAGCCTGGCCTAGGCCGCTGTCGTGACCATGCCCGCCCCCCTCCACCGTGTTCCACCTCTCCAGGCACTGGAAGGAGAGGCTCCACCATGGCCGGCCGTGCTGCCGCCGCCGTGGCTGCCGTATGCTACCAAGTGGGGCATGTCACTGGCCACCATTCACCATGGCTCGGTTGCAGCCAGGCCGGAGAAGGGGACAGGAAGGGGCAATCAGTCAGCCTGTGACGCCCTTCCGGGCAGAGGAGGAGGAGGAGGAGGAGGGAAGGGGGTTAGGGTCACGTCCTCATTACCCCCAGGATTTTCATTTTTACCCCATTTGGGGTAATTTACCCCTGTTCCCTGACCACTGCCTTAGAGAGTCTTTTCTCATAATGATAAGGCCAGATGGTATGGCCTTCTAATGTTCTCGCCTCTCTCCTGGCTTGTTCATCCTAGGCATAAGGTAACAGGACTGTGTTTTAATAGGGCAACCAAAACCACGATCCCTTATTTTCCAGTTTCTTGACAGCCACCCACTTGGAAAACAGCACATTATACCATGTTCAACTGACTAGATTAGGATACTAACATGAAAATTTTTTCTCAGATATTACCATAGCTTCTCAACTATATCAAGAACATATTTTACAAGGTTAATTCTAGACTACTCTCATAATTAAAATGTGGATTAAAAATGTCCCATAACGTGCTGGCTGATATTTATTTGAAAGCAACAAGCAGAACTTAAAAGCCTACCTTTCCTCCAATCACAAAATATCATATGGCACTGAAATAATGCAAAAATGGGAAAACTCAGAGTGATAGGACAGTGTGACAATTGCCCCACGTCACTCCTGTCACTTATATTCAGGATCTCATTTGCATGAGCCTATGAGAGGAGTGGAGGGGCGGAGTCAGCGGATATAAGAAGGTTTGGCAGAAGAAATGAAGGAAGGGAGATACAGACTTTGCAGAGAGAGAGAGAGATAGTTAGGGAGCTAGTGAGAACAGATACTAATAGAGATAAGCTGGTCAAGATAAATAGATAGTGCAGGTGGTGATTAGTTATGTGGCAAGATATATGACATTTTAATGATTTCATTGTAGGCATTGAATAAAGAACATCTGTGATTCTGATTAAATTTACTACACTTCAATAAATAAGTTTTGTTGGCAGTAACCAGACAAGTGTCTGATTAAAGTTCTTTATATATTGTGGATAAAGGAAATCCACTGGTGGCAGTGAGGAAAAGAAAGAACATCACAATTGGTATCTATCTGCTGGTGGGATGACATAGTGTGAGCCCTTTGTTTGGTGAAACAAGCAGGGGTCACGTGGTAAATGTCACAGACAGGTTTGTCCCAGCTGAGCCCTTAACTTAGAAAGAATAGTAAGGTTTGGGGTGTGCAGATAACAAACTGGTTGCAGTTATGCAAAACCTATGAAGTAGGAAATCCCAGGAATTATCGTGTACTATTCATAAGCAGCATTCTGGTGCACACTGATCATTTCTGCCTAAGGTTTAGCAAATGACAGCCTCATTTTGGTGTAGGTAAAAACAGGAACAGAATTAATTTTTGAGGACTACAGAGCAGTTTAAATAGGTGACTTTAGCTTACTTCATTTTATTTTATTTTGGTTCAAAGTGTAAACCTAGTCCATACCTTGAGTTTGAGCTATCTATTCAAAACTAAAACAGATGCTTAAAAGTGAGTCTTTCACTTTCTATGATCTGCCTTAATTAGTCTTGGAAAGGTTCAAACAATTCTCCTGCTGTGCTAAGACACAACAATGCTCTGGAGGCCCCAGTTGCAAACCAGACACCATTCAGTAAATATCATAAAATGTCATGCGCACTGAAAGTATTGTAATCTAAATAACTATGTCGGGCAAAAGGGGCTGCTGAAAGGAGATATCATTCATCTTTCTAAAGATAAATGCTGATTGCAAATGAGTTGGAACAAGACCTCTTACATGATGTCAAAAAAAGTCTATTGTGACTCCTCACTGCCAATTAAGCACCCTGTGTGGTGCATCCTTTGTGAATTCTATCAATCTTCCTGCATTTCATGCAATTCTAATACTTCCAGTTTTTATCCCCCTGCACCACAGCTTAAGGCTAGTTTGCCCAATTCACTATGGAAATTAAAATGTAATAAAAGCCTTTAAGATGAATATACCAGGCAGACTATGTCAAATCACCCCTTGGAAAGACAGAACCTAGTGTATTCTTTCAATTCAAAATTATGCTAACATTGCCTATTGAACTTTATTGCACTCTAATCTTAAAGAAGATTTACTGTTCATAAAACTTTATGCTGCACAGCTATTTCAACACTATCACTGTAATTTATGTGATGCACCAGGCTGGCCTTCCTTTCAAATGATTTTTTTTAACACAACTATAGAGGAAGCAGCCCAGATGGTTACAACTCCACCAGGTAGCAATGTGAAATCTTTATTTTTTAACCATTTCATAGCTTTCTTATTTTTTTCTAAACATTTCTCTCAAAGACCTTTTTGGATCATCTCTTCTGCCACCCCAGAAGTTAAACCATGTCCAAGTTTAAAAAGTTCAAACAATGATTTAAGGATAGACACTCAACGTATTTGTAAGCAATGGAAAAAATTGGTCTGAAAGACAATGGCTGAACCCATGTCATCCAAGTGAACTTTATGGGTGGATGGGAGGTTGAACTCTTGGTTTCCTGAGTCCCAGTCCACATTCTGACCACTGTATCACACTGGCTTTGTTACAGTTTGTTATTTTGAGGGCAGCCAAGGGAAAGCCTGAGCAATCTCACAACCACCAAGAAAAAGGGAAAGCTTAATTCCCTGACATTCTCTATGAAAAAGAAAATCCCTCTACAAAACTATTTGGGAAGGCCTCCCTCGTAATGCAAACTGCAGATTCAGTGACAGAACAAGCCTACCCTTCAGCTGCTATTTACATAACAAAATGCATATAAAAATGCAATATTTGTTACTTTTTGTTTCTATGGCAAATAGAGCAACCAGATTTAGAAACAGGGGTCAATTTGCACATAACATTTCAGTGCAACACTGAGAGGCCTATGCTTGTTCATGCCCCTCATCCTCTGTGCATTCTTATTTCACCCTCTCACTGCCAATTTAACAGCAAAACACAGGATGCCAAAATGCCTGGTTTGCATGAGCCACAGCTTGCCTTATAGCCAGCATTCAGTTTACAATCCCAGTTTAGCTCCAATGGGAAACACTAGTTTGCAACTAAATCAGAAGCAAAAGAGTCTGGTGTTTACATGCGAAGTGCCAACTGCTTCCTGATCTCCTAACAATTGTTCCTGAACATAGTTTCAAATAGTTTATGAATTTAATCTCAAATGGAGGTCCTAGTTCCTTCCCATACTCAGCCACTGCAGGGTTATTGTTGCTTCTAATCATCCTCAATACCCATGAAGTGCCATTAAGGTCAATGGCTGTGTTAAGACTCTTGTTTATTCATAGTTCTCCCTGAACACTACAGTTTGATTTCAGTGGCTAGTTCCAGTTCAAGTCTGATCTCCCTAGGGCAAGCATCATAGGTAACAGAGAGTCTACTGACAAACACAGATTGTCCTCATTCATGTCTGCCATGTTGCTCACTTGGTACTAGCAAGGGGCACGCAGAGTAAGGAGAAAGGATAGTAAGTGTCTATACGGGCATTTCTACTGCTATTTGGTCCCTTCTGAGGACAGGCTGGTTCAGTCCTTTTGCCAGTGGCCAGACAATGTAAATGTTGACACAAACTAGCCTAGCCCTAGAGCACTCCTACCCACACATTTCTGGCTTTCTGTTAGGGGCTACTATTTTTTAGGCGCACACAGGATCACTCTCTTTTGGTTCAATTCCAGTGTGTGATTACTGGGATGGAACCAAATCAGCTGGCTGGCTGGCCCTTTGGAGATGCCTATTAACTGTCTTGTCTCTTAAACCTCAGCAAGGGAGCACTTTCTGACCGGGCTTGCTGTGTTCTTTTTAAATTTTTTGGTGATTTTTTCCCCCTTCGGTCAGAACAGATCAATTGGTTTTCAATGCATTCTTATGGGAAATGGTGCTTCGACTTACGAACATTTCAACTTAGGAACACCATTCCAATATGGATTAAATTCGTAAATTGAGGAACCACTATAATTCTAAAATGATCAGAAACAGTAAAGCACAGAAGAAGATAACTAGAAATACAAAAAGCAGATATCTGGTGGTTTCAGATAGCAAGATTAAGCACTACTTAACAAACAATGCTGAAATAAGCTTGTTAGAAATTGACGTTAAAGTATTTAAGTTTGTGAACTGTAAGCTGATGTACATATACAGGTGCCATTTGCGTACATTTAAATAAGTGGCTTAAATGCAGACTATATTAAATCAGACATTATGTCAGTAGTAGGCAACCTATTACACTTCAGATATTTTAGACTACAACTCCTACTAGTCCTTACCCACATGTCTAATGATTAGGGATTATGGGGGTGATGGTCCAAAGCTTCTGGAAGACCTTGAACTGTAGACATTTGCACAGGCATCCCTCTAAAATGCATGCTTTCAAAGTTAATCTCATAAAATCATGGAGGGGAGGGGAAATAACCCTGTTTCAGGCTATCCAATTTAACCTCTACAAAGATTAAGTCTAGCAGATTTTTATTTGAGTCTGCAGACAGTTAAACTTAAAAGAGAAACAGACAGATAATAAGAACCTGGGGTGTATGTTAAAATCTCAAAGAGAAACACAAGGCAAAAACTTGGTAAAAGTGGATGGGTGCCCTGTTAAATGTCAGCAATCAACCCATTGATCATCACTTCTCAGGTGGGCAATACCATTGCAAAAAACAAGCTGCAAGGAACCTTTTGAAAGGTCTTGCATTTCCCAAAGCAAATTCTTGTGTGTGCTTCATGAAACCCACAAACTCAGTCTAGCAAGCTTCCATCACTTTGCCTTATTTTAATACTCAAAAGCCACAAGCTGGGCTTTGTTCTGAAAGGAGGACAGCAACGGAAAATTGAAGTGCAATCCCCTTTCTTCAAGTTAGCCATGAAAATTAAAGAAAAGAACTGAGAACCACCACAGTGATAACTTTAGTGCAAATTTCAAGATTAATTAAACGCCCTTCCTCTCAGTAGTGCAAATCTCCTGGAAATCTCATCATTTCTTTAATTCATTTAATTGAAGTTTTGGTCTGCTTTTTGAATGGATGACTAGTGTCATTGGAACTCCATGGCATACCTAAATCAGCTTAACCACTAACGGTGTTGTTGTTATAATAGGCCATTGAATCACTTCCTACTTATAATGATCCTATGAATGAGTAATTTACAGAATGTCCTGTCCTCAACAGCCCTGCTCAGTTCTTATAAACTCAAGCTTGTGACTTTCTTTAGGGAATCAATCCATCCTGTATTTGGTCTTTCTCTTTTCCTTTGTTGTTGTTGCTTAGTCGTTGTTGTGTCTGACTCTTCGTGACCCCTTGGAAGAGAACACGCCAGGCCCTCCTGTCTTCCACGGCCTCTCGAAGTTTGGTCAAATTCATGTTGGTAGCTTTGATAACACTGTCCAATCATCTCATCCTCTGTAGCCTTTTGTTTCTGTCCGTGGAGTTTTCTTGGCAAAGATACTGGAGTGGTTTGCCAATTTCTCCTCCAGGTGGATCGTGTTTAGTCAGAATGCTTCACTATGACCTGTCCGTCTTGGGTGTCCTTGCATGGCATAGGCCATAGCTTCTCGGAATTACTCAAGCTGCTTCGCCACGACAAGGTAGCAATCCATGAAGGGGAATATAAGTCCTACCCCAAAAATGAGCCCCTGTTAAGTGAAACCCTGCCCTCCACCATTGTGCAGCATTGTACATCAAACAGATGACATGACTGTATTTGAATAAACGTAGATTGTTGCACATGGAAAAATTAAAATATCCTCTGAAAATAAGCCCTAATGAGTTTCTTGTAGCAAAAATTAATATCAGACCCTATCTTATTTTTGGGGAAACACAGTAGGACCCACTTGTTCATCTTTTCAGCAGTTCTTTGTATCTGCAAAGCTTTCCTCCAACACCACATTTCAAACGAATCAATTTTTTTCCTGACAGCTTTCACAACTGTCAAGCTTTCACACCCACATGAGGTAATAATAAATACAAATGTGTGGATGCCTGTTCTTGGTCTCCAGTGACTTATCCATATACCTAATGATCTTTTCTAATTCCTTCATTGCTGCCTTTCCAAGTCTAAATCTTCTGGTTTCTTGGCTGCAGTCTGGTTTCTTGGCTGATGACTGAAACAAGGTATACAAAACTTTTCACTATTTCAATTTCTTCACTCTCAATGCTGAAGTTGTGCAGTTCTTCTGTAGTCCCTATTTTTGTCTTTTTAACGTTCAACTGCAGTCGACTACTAATAGAGCCACATAAACTCTCTCACACAACACATGATTCTCTTTACTACATTATGTACAGTATATAGTTGAACTCAAACAGGAGGGCACAACTCTATAACTCTCATAATCTCTCGTCACAGATTATGCTGGAAAGAAAACATGGGCAATGAAGGGAATGACAGTATAACAACATTTGGAAGACCACAATTTGCCCCACTGTGAAACAGCTTATAATTGACTGATGACTATTATACAGAGAACAGGAAGAGTGGACATTACAGCTTTTCAACCCAGTTGAAAAAGGTAAGAAAAGTGCAAATTTCCCTTCTAGTCAAATACCTTGGTTGAGTTGTGTTGCTTCTGCAATTTGAGTTCCATTCACCGAACACTGAGCTCCACGGAGTGGTATTAAGTGAACTGCTCCATTGAAGTGTTCAAAGATACAATGCTCACTTTCCAAATCAAGGCCACGAAGGACTGCAATACACAAAGTCATTTCTCTTTCTTTTCGCAACCAACACAACTAGCCTTTGCACCTACCCTATCAACCTTACACTAAAATTATAATCCACTGACTCCCATCCTTATTATGGGGAAAAAGTATTTCTAGATCTCCTATCTTCTTGCCCTATTGTGCACATGGGTGTCTGTGAGCAAAGGAAGAAGACATTGGGAAGAATCTTTTGTTTTTTAAAAAAGTCTTTAAAATTTGTGCTACAGTAACTGTATTGGCCATTTTCTTCCCATTCACAGTCATCGTGAGACCGATTTTACACCAGTGCATGACTGGTCACAAAATGGACAGCCTGGCAGAGTGAAGAAAGTACTTTCTTGATTACTGTTGCAAATGTGTGTTTTCCCCCCTCAGCAGGATTCTAGCCACAGTAAACAACATAATGATGGAAAATGTACTCAATGGCTTTACTTATCAAAGCGATATGTACAAGCAGACTACATTACCAAAAATCACATATTTTCCTCAAGAAACTTTACAATCTAAGTCCAAAAATAAAACCAGGAATAATAGCAGATCCTGAAGCTCAATTCTTGCTATGTGATCTCAAGAGAAATTTCTTTTAAGATTTATTAAATAAGTAATGTCCAATCAATAATACAGGGATTGTCTAGAGAGAAAGCCCTGCACACATTTTGTAATTTTGTCCTCCCTGAAATAATTGCTTTTACTACTTAAGTCATCCTAGGGACCAAGGTAGCTGTAGCACTGCCCACTCTTTAGCCACCATTAGGTGAATGGCCACGAATAGCTTAAAGCCTTGTTTTGATTTTTTGGAAATATTTAGCCTAAACCATGGTTAGAAATCATTATTCTTTTCTGAAGAGTAGACATGGTGACTAAGCATGGTTAATAGCAGCAGGGAGAACTTTTAAGATGCAGGAAAAATGTTAAGGGGAAGGAGTATGCAATAGCACGGTACCTACTCCCGAAAAGTTAAGGGGTATATTAAGAGTTCCAACATTACAGATATATCAATCTCACAGTAAAAGTATTGTTTTGTTTGAGACATCTGATCAAATTTGTTATAATTGTTCCACAAGTACTCTGTAGTACACTTGTGTCTTGTCGTAGCACACTGTGTTTATAACATAACCCTGTTTCATTACAGTGCAAACTGATCAAACTAAAAATTTTCTAGCCCCTTTCAAATGTACAGATCTGAAACTTTCAAGTGTATGCCACAGAAGCTATTAAGAAATATCCCTCTCATTTAACTTAACTCTCAGTTAAGTTCTTACGGACAGGAATAATTGCCCAGCCCTCTTTTACCAATGTCCTGTTCTGTTGCAGCATCTTCTCTTCCAACATGTGTTCGACCCTCCTACAGAGGAAAAGTGCAAGTTACGTTTCTCACTGTAATTTTTGGCTATTAAAAACACATATTGAATTCAATGAGTTTTAAAATAGGTAATGATATAAGTTTCACACGCTAGCAAGGTTATGCTCAAAATCCTACAAGGTAGGGTTCAGCAATATGTGGACCGAGAACTCCCAGAAGTACAAGCTAGATTTCAAAGGGGCAGAGGAACTAGAGACCAAATTGCTAATATGCGCTGGATTATGGAGAAAGCTAGAGAGTTCCAGAAAAACATCTACTTCTGCTTCATTGACTACACGAAAGTCTTTGACTGTGTGGACCACAACAAACTATGGCAAGTCCTTAAAGAAATGGGAGTGGCTGACCACCTTATCTATCTCCTGAGAAATCTATATGTGGGACAGGAAGCAACAGTTAGAACTGGATATGGAACAACTAACTGGTTCAAAATTGGGAAAGGAGTACAACAAGGATGTACAGTGGTGCCTCGCAAGACGGGCGCTCTGTTTAACAACGAATCCGCATTACAATGAGTTTTTTGCGATCGCTAAACGATGTTTTGAATGGGGGAATTTCGCTGCGCGATGATCGGTTCCCTGTTTCAGGAACCGATTTTCGCTTCCCAACGATCAAAACAGCTGATCGTCAGGTTTTCAAAATGGCCGCCGGGTGCTCAAAATGGCTCCCCACTATGTTTAGGAGCCATTTTTCACTGCACAGGCACCCGAAAATGGCCGCCCCATGGAGGATCTTCACTGGACGGTGAGTTCTTAGCCTATTGGAATGCATTAACTAGGTTTTAATGCATTTTAATGGCTTTTTTATTTTTGCTTTACGACGTTATCAATCTTCAGCGATTTCGCTGGAATGAATTAATGTCGTAATGCGAGGCACCACTGTATATTGCTTCACTGCTTATTTAACTTATATGCAGAATACATCATACGAAAGGCTGGATTGGATGAATTCCAAGCCGGATTTCAGATTGCCAGAAGAAATATCAACAACCTCAGATATGCAGATGAGACCACTCTGATGGCAGAAAGTGAGGAGGAATTAAGGAACCTCTTAATGATGGTGAAAGAGGAGAGCACCAAAAATGGTCTGAAGCTCAACATCAAAAAAACTAAGATCATGGCCACTGGTCCCATCACCTCTGGCAAATAGAAGGGGAAGATATAGAGGCAGTGATAGATTTTATTTTCTTGGGCTCCATGATCACTGCAGATGGTGACAGCAGCCACAAAGTTAAAAGACACCTGCTTCTTGGGAGGAAAGCGATGACAAACCTTGACAGCATCTTAAAAAGCAGAGACCTCGCCGACAAAGGTCTGCATAGTCAAAACTATGGTTTTTCCAGCAGCGATATATGGAAGTGAGAGCTGGACCATAAAGAAGGCTGACTGCCAAAGAATTGATGCTTTTGTATTGTGGAGCTGGAAGAGACTCTTGAGAGTCCCCTGTGCTGTAAAAAGAACAAACCTATCCATTTTATTTATTTATTTATTTAATTTATATGCCGCCCACACTACCCAGAAGTCTCTGGGCTGGGTTGAAGGAAATCAACCCTGAGTGCTCATTGGAAGGACAGACAGATCCTGAAGCTGAGGCTCCAATACTTTGGCCATCTCATGAGAAGAGAAGACTCCCTGGAAAAGACCCTGATGTTGGGAAAGTGTGAAGGCAAGAGGAGAAGGGGATGTCAGAGGATGAGATGGTTGGACATTTTCACTGAAGCTACCAACATGAATTTGACCCAACTCTGGGAATCAGTGGAAGACAGGAGGGTCTGATGTGCTCTGGTCCATGCAGTCACGAAGAGTCGGACACGACTTAACGACTAAATAACAATGATAGAATACTTTACCTAAGACTGAAAATTACCACTGATACTTACTTTTAGCATAGCAGGGCAAAAACACATTTCATGGCTATAAGCAAAATGAATTAAAAACCAATATGCTCAACAAAAGAACAGACATAGATCGTAGCTGACTGATTCTTTTACAGTGATAAATTAGCAGATCACACAGCTTACATTCGACTATTTGCAGTGAAATAATGGATGCTTAGCTTATTTGAACAGTAAATTAAGAGCACAATTAAAATTGTCCATTTAGGATTCTGAAGGCAGATAAATATTGAGTTACCTTCAAGTGATACAAGATGATACCCGTGCTCAGAAGATCATCATCAATGCCTATTAGGTGAGGCAGCTCAGAATCTAACACAACACCAATTCCTTCTTTCCTTAAGGCCAAGGTTTGTTCCTGTAAGAATAGAAAGAAAGAAAAAGTATAGGATTCCTGCAAGTGAATTCCATTTTATAGTATTTCTGTGTCATGTCTATTTTAACTAAAAGTGAATTCATCGTAACATAAAAAGTAAGGAAGAAGAGATTTTAATTTTCACTACAGAAAAAAAAATGACTACTATGGAACCCAGTGACAGTCCATCCAGTCCAGAATTTTATATTTGACTGGAGTCATTCCTTTACTAATAAGGAAACAGGACAGCTATGTCCAAATAAACACATTAATTGAATTTGAATATTCCATAGCTTTTGTCATTTAGATATGAGCTTTGTGGCACAGTGCAGTATCGAAGCCAAAACACTGCTCAAGACCTGAGTTCAATCCTGAAGGGCTCAGGTAGCAAGCTCAGGGTTGACACAACTTTCCATCCTTCTGAGATCAGTAAAATGAGTACCCAGCTTGATGGGGTGAGGGGCAATGTGTAGCCTGCATAATTAAATTGTAACCCATCAGAGAGTGCTTCAAACTTAATGAGGCAGTATATAAGCAACACACTTTATTAGCGGACATAGAGAATATGCTATGTTGGTGTATAGCAATGAATCTATCCATCTTCTTCCAGTAATGTTTGAACTGCTAACATCAGCTGGGTGTTGCAAGAATTAGCAAGAGAAAGACTATCGCATTCTGGTTGGCATCTACTGTCCATACACAACCACAAGAACAGCAGAAATAACAAAGTGATTTTTCTTATTAGAACACATTACTGTACTTATCCACTGAAGTATTATCTCCCAACTAGTCCTACTGACAATTGTCTCCTCTGTGAAAGGACTGCCCAGCCTCCCAGATGGAGGAAAAGCAGGTGTTCCAGATTCCCAATTGTAAGCAAGAACATACCGTATTTTCCATGTACACAACCCCCCAATGTATAAAACGACCCCCTAATTTTGACCCTTGATGGAGGCGGAGGAGCAGCTAATGGGAAACTGCTCCTCCACCTCCGTCTCCTACTGCTGCTGCTATCTCCGCTGCCAGCCCGATCATCTTCTCCAGTGCAACTGCTGGGGCTCACCTGCAGCTCACATCGCCGCCTTGTCCCCTGCCCTAAGGAGATGATCGCTGGAGAGGTGATTCAGCGGCGGCTGCAGGAAGAGGCGCCCAAGCGCGAGAGAGTGTTTGTTTGCCTCTGCCTCCTCCTGCCTCTGCCACCGGAGGGGACAAGGCGCCGAGGTGAGCTGAGCCCATCAGTCCCACTGGAGGTGGTGATTGGGCAGGCGGGGGAGGCAGCAGGAAGAGGCACCCGAGCACATGTGAATGCCCTTTTGTCTCCGTTTCCGCCTCCTCCTCTTGCTGCCTCAGCCACCAGAGGGGACAAGCTGTGAGGCGGCGGCAGCAGCAAGAGGCACTCAAGTGCGTGCACGACTGCCTCATTCTGTGTATAAAACGACCCTCAAATTTTCCTCTAATTATTTTAGGGAAAAGTGTCATTTTATACATGGAAAAATATGGTACATACCAGGAAGGGTTATAGCCACTTGAACTGCAAAAGTACAGGAATAAGAATTAGTGCTGAACTAGTTCCCCACCTCCTTATCTGCTTGGCCCAGGAAGGATGGCACAACTGTGTGAAGGCACAGTTGCTGCTCTCCACCATCTGAGGCTCCAAGGCAGCAAAGGCCTCCTTGTAGCACAACTACCTCCATTACACTCTGGAACCTACTTCCCTCAGGTAAATTGTCAAAGGGGTACATTATCTTCAACACTGAGTAGCCCAGAATAGAACACTGCAGTAGTGCATAGGCCCAGAAGCACATTGCAGTAGCGCATACAGCAGGTCTAAGGCATGGGATGACAGTCACACATGCAGCTGCTGAGTTTAGATGACTGACAAATCAGAGGATTTCCTCTTTCCAGTCTGACAATATAAAAACTATCCCTGAAAATGAAACGTACATGGTTGTAACCTACAGATAGGTACTCACAAACAAGATTAGATCTTTCTGCGATATCAAGTCAAAAAACTGCACACAGTACAATGCCAATGAGCAAATTCCTTTGATGTAACACCCAAGGTTTTTAATGGAAAGAGCAAATGGTAACACCAAGGAATGTTACTAAAAGAAACAGTCAAATTGGAAGATGGCGTTTTAATGGCCGGCTGTTTGGGTTTGTCAAAATAAGATGAGAACGCTGCTTACAAATTTCACACATGATTAGATGTAAGAAGTTAAATCACATTAGATTGTTGCGTTAATCTGAATGATATATATGAAGTCACTGCAAGTGACTGCCACAAAACAGTGGTATTTTTCTATAAAACATTAAGGCGCCTCTAAATTCCATTTGTTTGGCTTTATGGCCACTTGTGCACTGCCGTTAATGCTTCCTGATTAAAAAGTGAACAGGTTATAAAGAGAAAACAGTTTTAACAGAATCTTTACTATGTTCAGCAACACGATTTGACCTGTTTTGTTGTGTAGTCATTTCAATGACCAGCATTCTAATGAGCTACTGTTGAAAAAAAAAGTCCAGTTTGTGACATGATGTGGGACTGTGACATTTGCACATGTTTTGCCATGAAGAAACCCACCTTCAGCTTCAACAGCAGCAGTACCTGCACAAGTGGCATGATCCTGCATTACTGTGTTGGCCCAACCTTCATCTCAACAGAAGCTCAGTACATTAGCTGGTTAGAGAATTCTGCAAGTTTCAAGCCACAATACATGGGCAAAGTTCACAAAATTAGTACAGAAAACAAATATATCAGTAGTATTATTGAATGTTGTAGAACTGAATTAGATTAAATTCTACTGATTTCAAGTGGGCTTCATTGCAAATCCTATGCACATTTATTAAGATGCTGAATTCAGTGGGATTTACTCCCGTGAGGAGTACACAGGACTGCAGCATAAAGATAAAATCTACTGAAGATCAAGTGAAAAGTGGCTAGAAATTATGGTATTAGTAGATATTTCATCAGTCATGTTGTTAGATCTCTTTCTATAGATCTATGGGAGAACTACTTCTTTACTTCATGAAATTCTCTTCTAAAATAAGATGTGCTCTCCAACTTTCTTTTGGTGGAACACTGTTACAAAATATGAAGGGAAATGTTAATGAAATGAGAATATGAGAAGCTGGAAAAGACCTTATTGCTTTGATTCAGGTTGGCTAGTGTGCCTCTTGAGGCTGTAAAGATTACTTCCAAGTCTTCTGGTGCCTGCCCACTGCTTCTCCAAAACATTCTGGGATGCTACAAGGTGGGAGGGAGCCTCTGTGCAAAGACGAGACCAACAGATGATGAAACCATTCCCACTTAAAATTTTCTCCCAGAAATAAACCTATTTTTATCAGACTGTATTTCAGTGACATTATCTTTAAGTTACTGGAAACTTCATTTAAAATTAGAATGACCATCAAAAGGTCAAAACACAGCCCCCCCCAAAAAAGGTGGACTCATTTAGGCCTTAGTTAAAAGAGCAAGTGTTTTCATGAACTTGAATGAAATGGCCTTTTAAAACCTATCAATTTGATTTTGTGTACCCACACCATAAAATAATTGGAGTGCTGGCTCTCTGAAATGTCATACATAATTGGCTGTGGTCAGAGACCTGTGGATTTTGTGGGTAACTTTTCTACTTCTACATGCGTGCAAATCCAGGTTTGCATTTCAGAACTGTTCATTAAGATACCATTTGATCCACGTTAAGGAACTGATGAAAATAAGTACGCTGCAAAATAACTATTTACTCATCATGATAGGTTACCCTGAATTAATAGTAATATTATAATAATATTTATTTATTTATATTGCACTCTAAACCAGAGGGAGATGGGGATGAGCACTGAGCCCTAGAGTCAGACATGACTGGATTAAATGTCAAGGGGAACCTTTACCTTTGCCTATACAGTACCAGAGTGCATTCCGATAGTCAAAATGCAGACTAGCATAAAATGATACAAAGTAAGTTATCTCTTATGGAAAGAGGAAAATGTCAGATATATTAGCTCATCTTCCACTGCTATGGCTAGATAAAAATACATGAAATAATCTCACTCAGGAACTTAAGTAAAAACAACTCACTGAAAGAAGTTTAAAACAAATCTATGAAAAGTTCAAATATATTCCAGTATTCCCAATATTTCCCCTTCAGAGTTATCTTCTAAAACATCAAGTATTTTCATTACTACTATCACCACCACCAGTGCTATTGTGATTATTATAGGCATGCTTCTTTTCAGCAATCCCGGTGTGGAGGTGGGGTGGACCCAAGGGCCAAGTCGTAAAAAATTATGAGTGAGGTGACATGTTTGCATTTTTGAATGTCAGGAAGCACATTGGCAACTATTGACAATTGTTTTAAACTGGTAATCAAAGATTTTGGAACACTTGCTGAAATTCCTTATAGGCAGGAGGAAGAAGTGATTGTGCTTTGTTATGGTCTCATTAGTCTCTCCATATTGTTACATTTCTATACAGTTTGTTTACAATTTTACATACTTAGATCCTCTTGTTTTAATTTAAACAAAGCTAAAAACCAGGATGAAACTGTGGGCCCCTTTAAGGAACTGGCCAGAGCTGATGTCCTTTTTCTGTTAGATAAGAGAATTGAACTTCTGACAGATTATAAGAAGAAACTGAGAATGCATGCTGACTTCTAAAATGGTTAGATGACTATAACCAACACCCTACCTGCCTCATATCTTCTCTCAACCGTTCAATATGCTACATGTTTTGTGTCACATTTGTAACTTGAAGCTCATCTATTCCTTTGATTGGAGAAGTCCCCTTCTGACAAAGGCTGGGGGCAGTCATGATGTGATGAGGTAAAAAGTACAGTACTTGTGAGCCCATGTGCAGGCAGCTTCCCTCCCACCTTCTAACCCTTTTTTTCCATTCTGTTATATTGCTGCCTGCTTCTCTGTATTTTTGTTAGGTTCTGAATAAATTTATTAAGCACCCTGAGTGTTGCATCTATCTTTCTGATCCCATTGGGCCACAGAACTATAGTCGATTATCATAACCACAACATGCTTCTATATTCTTTTTAATTCCTTGCCTTTATAGTTGGTATTTTCCAATTTTTGTACTTTCTACACTTTTAAGGCTGCTTGTTGATGGAACCCCAATTTCTATAAGGTATGTTTTCCTTTGTTGTTTATCTAGAAAGATAGTATCAGCTTATAACTTGCTTGTCTCAGTACAGTGTTATTGTTGTTGCTGATGCTGCTCTAGAAATCATGCCACCAAACTTAATCTCAATTCTATCTCCTGGTCCAAAGAACTTTTCAGATTAAAATTTGGCAATCCTGAACTGCAAGAGACACTAGATTCATTATCAAATGGCATTATGAATTAAATGTATTGTGCCCTCTAGTATGGCGCAACTTTATACACACATTTATGCCACTGCAAAGGATGCTTCACATATTACACTGTGATCCTGGCTCCCCTGATGCATTTACAATGCAGGTACTCTCTTCTTATAATCACACTACATCTTTTTCAAGTGCACTTAAAACATCTTGGAGAGATGCCTGCAAAATAATGTTGTAGTCTTCTTTGGTTTCATAATTTTAGCACCAAACTTGCCAAAGTGATATCAAATGAATATTTAAGTATGTTCCCAGCTAGGCCTTTTCTCCATGCGAATCACATTTAACTGTTTGAAGGTGTGGGACAGCTGAGTGGAATTCCCAGAATGGAGAATTATGGGATCTGTAATCCAAATAATTCCAAAATTCCCATGCCTATTTTGCTGATTAACATAGTGAATCCAATCTTACACAGATCATTACAGAAAGTTTGCCTAATAAATTGGAATTGGCTTCATTGTGAATGACTTCTATCAGCGTACTAAAGGAAAAAAATTTAAAACTGAAGAAACATTTAATAGCATTTTAGTATGATTGACAACACAATTAATGCCAAGACCATGTTGTGAGGAAGTTATTTTGACATATTTGAAATTCTTGTGGAAGTGATAAGACAGTGATTAATTAGGGATAAGCACATTCAGTTATTCTTCTCAACCCAGTGCCAGGATTTTTTTTACCTAGTTTTTTTTGTAAAATTAGCTGGACTGCATTGTTGTGTTCTATAATACATGGTACCTAGGTTTTGTACACCAAATGTACAAAAATCAGTACAGCATATAGTTTATGTGGCAATTAATGCATTGCAGCCACTTCATCTAACGGCCCCAGACCCTCTAGGGACTAAAGGAGGCAAGAAGGTCTGATAGAGTCCTTCTCTGAATGTGTAAATCTCAACACAAATCACTCCCTGGGGATAACTCTTGAGCTTATGGCTGTTTTGACATTTATTCTTCTACCCAAATAGTAAAACTTAACTTTTTAAGAGAGAAAACAGCTAGAGCCTAAACCAATCAAGAAAATCAACCAATCAAGAATTCAACTATTCATCAAGAAATCAACTACTAATCAAGAAAATTTATAAAAAAAATGAAGCAAGTTAGACAAAGTGAGATGGAGGACGAAATATAATTCACATAGCACTGTCGAGCTTATGATGAAAATACAGGTGGTGCTAAAGCATTCCTGTCATCAACAGAACTTCAAAGGAGATGTCAGTTTAGAAGGTAGATGCAGCACGTAGCTCCTGTCCAAATGAGCAACTCCTGGTTGCAAGTTAAGTTATAATGATATGCAATTAATGATGCCATTCTTTTCAGGATGATAAGATTGAGAGAATAACAGGCCCATTATAAACCTCATAAAGTCAGTACTGTACTCTATTATTTATCACTTCTCTCCCATGAACTGTTTGCTCACTTAGCCACACAAATACTGATGTCTGTTAACACAGAGAGAAAAATTATTTCTACACTCATAAGCACTGGTGTAATTAATGTATGACTAATATTTTTCATTTTAAAACGGATACAAATAATGTTGCAGGAAAAGATGATCTTAATTTTTAATGATGTAAACTAAAATAATGTGGTTATGTATTTGCACAGGCACAATACACAGGACTTTTATTTCCCAATCCTGAATGAAACCTCAATCAGAAATCTGCAACAATGAAACAGTCAGAGCAAGAAATTTTATGGAACAGCAGCTGAGCTGGAAGGCATCAGGTCTTCCAAATGCGCGTACACTCTTTTCCAGGCTGTTTTTCTTTCTTTTTTAAAAAGTTATTTGCAGCAAAAGTGTAGCCATCTGTACCCCAAGACAAGCTTTCTTGTTAATATACTGGAAAATAGAATAAACCACGGTTTAAGAAATAAGAACAGCAAGTGAGATAGAAACATGTGTAAATATAATTACTTGTATGGGTGAAAAGTGAGAAAACACAGGTTAAATCCAATTTGTTCTGCATGTTCTTTTCCAGCATTTTCTTAAAAAATAAATATTACAGCTTTTAGTAACAAACCTAAAAGGATGTCTAGAAGATTTGTAATTGTTATTACAAATTGTAACTGGCAAGGGCATATTTCTAATATTCTAATGAACCTGTAACTTGGAAAAATATTTAAGATCCCCTCTCATCAATTGAGACAAGTTTATGCTTATAAAGTTGCAGATTATTCTGCAGTTTCTTCAGTATTTGAAACAGCCACCTATACTGGGATTTTATTGATAAAACACATTTCTACTTGAATAACCAGTGTACAGTATTGGTTAAAGCACAGGTGGTTAAGTCAATTGACAGTTGAGGAAAAGGGGTTTGAACCATTCAGTTGCAATGTGGTAAACAGGAAGCTACAATCTCAGACATAAAAATTGCTTTTCACATTACTATAAGGGGAGATGTGGAAAAACTGAAAGGTGAAAACGTGTATACCCCCCCTCACAATATCTTTATTATTATTATTATTCATCTATCATACTAGTCACTTGCTTACCTACGACAGGACTATTTAGCCATAAACTATAAAACAGCTCACATTCTCACAGATTCTTCTAACACAGTGGTTCCCAACCTTGGGTCCCCAGATAATCTTGAAGTAAACCTCCCAGGAGCCTTCACCACTAGCTTTGCTGGCCATGATTTCTGGGAGTTATAGCCCAGGAACATTCCCAGACCCAAGCTGGGAACCAATGTTCTAAACATACACAGACACAAATCCTAACTCTCAGGCCCAGTGTTTAAACAGCAGATGAGTAACTCCCAAACCAAAATGACTGCAGGAGCACCTAGTGCACCAAAATAACAAAGGCATGCCCTATCTATCAGGCATGAGCTGTCAGCTGTAAGTATTTTCATACTAAAGTCCAAATGAGACTTGACATTGAAGGATCGAGATAGGATCCCCCAAATAGCCCCCTTGCCCCTAAAAATGGCCACAGGCTTTGACAGCCTTCTGGAGCAATTTTGCATGGGGTAGATTGACAGGGGAAAGTTGCCTGCCACAGCCAAGAAGGGAATACAGATATTTCTTAGTTCTAATTCTCATCGGTCATAATGAGTGTTTCCAATGGTGAGGCACAGGGGAGGGCCAATGATTTCCTGACCCCGTCGTAGCAGAGTTCTATTCACAGGAACTTTTTTGTATTATAGCCAGAAGGGCAGCCATATATATAAAAAATGCATTACCTCAAGATGTAATATCGTTTCCACTGGGCCATTCCCTAAGAATGCCTTTAGGATGCTGTTCTTTGCAGCCCCATCACCAATGCGAATGGTGGCAAAGTTGAAGGAAAAGTTTAAAGAACTATTTAAAGAAACCTACTGACTGACATCTATCACTGCCACCTCCCTCCAGCCCACGTCAGAAATTTCTCCTGGGCACCAAGCAAGCATTTTTGAGGGCATTCCACTGTGAGGGTTCATGTTGGGAGTCTGGCTGCTTCCCCTCCTCTTGGCGTAGCACGTCTTCAAACATAGACATAGACTCCAGTTGCAACCGTTTCACATTTATTTTAAAAACATCAATAAAACTGCTTATATCAATTTGAATATCATTTTTCTCCTTTTCTTCCACTAGGGCTGAAAAGGGTTTCCGTTCTTCTTTAACGAACGGGTTCCCGTAACTAAAGTCCCAAGGTCCCAGTTACTCTGTCAGCTGCCAGTCTTTTACTGTCATCCCCGTCAATATTGGTAACAAGGACGTCAATACTGGACGCATCTCCCAGGTATTCTTCCCACAGCGTTCTCTCCCCAGGTTCCATAAACTCCCAGGTTCCCAAGGCCCTCGCCTCCTCCTCCTCTCTTGCACTCGCCATTCCGCTCTTTCTCACCTTTCTTGTTCTACTCTCTCCTTCTCTTCCCTCAGTTTCTACCTCTACTCTATGGTTTATGCCTCCCCCCAATATGATGGTTTTGGGGGAAGGGCTGCTCTCCACCTGTGATCAGCTTCTTCTCATAGCACCATCAATCTCTCTTACCTATGGGTCCAGAGGTTTTCCAACCAGATCCATTCCCACCCAGGTGATAGGCTTTTCTCCCTTTTCTCACTCTTGCTTTCTCCCGCCACTACTACTGTTACTTCCCTTTCACTTGTCGCTTTTACCCCACCTTCCTTCTTGATTGCTCCCTCTCTTGCCTCTCCTTTCCTGCCTTTTCCAACTGCTCCTTCAGTGCTCCCATCCCCCTCAGACCCTCAAAAGCTCTTCTTTCTGGGGCCTCTTAAGGGAACCTATGGAAGTGGTCTCTGGGCAAGCTGTCACTCCTGAGCTTCTTTCTCTCTTTCCCTCCTCTGCTGGAATGGACAGCGCTCCAGCGAGAGGTTTCTCCATCTCACCTCCTTGCTCACACCCACCCCTCTTAAAAATAATCAAAAATATTTAAGTCAAATATTAAAGCTCACCACTAGTTAAAGTATGTTAACACAGTGAAAGGGTTTTAGTAGAAAACAAGAGTACTGTATACCTTGACAGACTAGAAGGGAGTTAGAAAATAAGACAAGAAAACCATGCCAACAAATGTCCTATCTTTACGTGCAGTTTTTTGTTCATTTAAACCAATGGACTAGTTTTTAGGTTAAACTAGAGAAAATGAGTAAAGGCATGGAATCTAGTCCTTTAACTATGTTTTTGGTCCTTTGTGAGACAAATAAATGTATTGAACAAGGGTCAAAACAGATAGTGTAAACATGCATATTCTTTGAAATGTAAACAAAAAGTGAGGTAGTTAATAAAGATAACAGAGACCAGTGAGGAAGACTTTTGGAAATGACTCCTCAGCGACTGCTATTTGCAGTGAGCAGGAGAGCTCCCAATCTGTGTCCTTGTGGAATCTCCCTCCCAACACAAATAGTAGCTTCCAAAAGTAGAAACAAACAAACTATTGTTAATATTGTTTCTAATGCAAAAATCTATGACTGATATCTGAAATAAACCACAAAAGAAACCAATTAATATTTCATCTGTTTGTGTATGTGCTTGTTCACTGCAACAAAGAGGAACAGTTTGCCTGTATTAAGCCAGAATTACATTATTGTGCTACAATCTGCACTCATAGTATTGTTTCGCTGTTCTCTGCACTGCTGTCTAGATAGAACATGAAGCTAGATTACCCCAATCCATTTCCCTTTGATATATCTGAGGAGCTTTGCACACAAAGAAAGTGAATTTCTGTGTCTGCACTGACATCTAGTTGTGAGAAAAAATAAGTGCAGACTAAAAGCCGGAAGACAGGAGCAAGGATGTTTTCCTTATAGTTGAATAATATGATAAAAATATACCATAGAAATTAGTTGGCTTTTCAAAATAGATGTACTTTCCCACACTGTTTCTAAGGATTAAAAATAACATGCATAAAGAAAATAAATAACGCCATATTTGATAAGAAATTATCTAGATCTGGAAAATCTATAATACTAGCCAGGAATAAACAGCCAGGACTTTAAAGACTACAGGGAGAATAAGCAAAGGGTGATAGGCAAAGCTTCTTACACAAAAGCAAGGCACATAACTAGAGGACAAGATGATGCTGCAAGATCTCATGATCAGGCAGTGGAAAGCGGCATTCCTTTTGCAGAGTGAAACAAATCTAAAGCCAACTTCGTCTAGTGCTATACCCACTCACCTCAAAATAGTCAACATTATTCAAAAATCCCATCCCAGCCTCTGTGCATGTGAATGCTACAAATCCAGCTAGGAAAGCAAAACCCCAAAGCTTCTCTATGCTATCAGGACATTGGAAACTGCCCTTGTGAAAATAAAAAGATTGTACAAACTGCTCAGGATGAGTGATGCTGTCTTTCTTGCAACCAAATTCTGATTTGCAGTAAACCAGAAACCTATACTTCACATATTTTAAAGTATTTTTTTCAACACACTGTGCATGGCCCTTACCATCCTAGGAAAGAGTCTATCAACATAGATTAAATTTTACTATAAACATACGTGACACTTTTGTTTCTGAAACACCAACAGCTTGTACAATAAATATTTTTTCCATCTGTATGATTCTAAGAAGCATATCAAATGCAATATCAACATCAATCCTGTTCCTGGCATAAAGGCAAACAACCTCCAACAACATGACACACAGAATTGTGAAACTACAACGTGCACTTTAAACGACACAGTTATGTCATGCATTTATTTTTATTACATCATGGTGACCATAAACTGTGAGCTAACCAAATTCATATCACTGGAGCAATGTCCAGATAAAAGCCAAGACCCACTAGACTAGACTCCATTCCACAAATGTTTAAGCCAAACAAAAGTTAGTCCGGAAGGTGCCACAGCCCTCCTTTATTGTTTTTTTTTGTTTTTTGTTTTGCTGAGCAACAGAGTAATATTGCTAGTCTCCTAGAAATTTCTGCAGTGAACTAGAGATGCATTGTTCTGTTGTCAGCAGAGTAAAGATTAACAGAGCAGGCAGTCTCAAGATAACACTGCAAAAGTGAGTGCGACATATGTAAGCAGAAGCACTGTTACTTATTTCTACATGAAAATTAGTTACTTAGGATTGCAGCCAGGACACATGGTAGAGTATGTTCCATTTTCAGTCAGCATCTGTTCTATATATCAGGGACATTTATTAATTATATTATAGCCTCATCTAAATCTCTTTTCTCTAGAAGCTGAAATAATAGCTTTATCTCCTCAGAACAACAAGTTTGGGGAAAACATTTATCTACTACAGCTGTATATACAGTAAGACCCTCATATCCACTGGGAATTGGTTCCAAGCCCCTGTGGATAATGAAAACCACAGATAACAAATAAATAAATGAACGATCGATCGATCGATCGATAAACTGAATGCTTAAAAAAAAAAAACAGGAAAAAAATCCACATGCATTACCAGAACTGGGTCCCTTAGTATTATTCACTAACCAGTATCCATAGCACAGTCTCTGGCTCCTTCTAGTAGCCAATTCTGGTAATGTACATGAAAATATTTTTTTTCTGGATTTTTCTTTTCTTTTAGTATTTTAAATATTTTCAGATTGTGGAGAAGTGAAGCCATGGAGGTCCTGCTGTATTAGTAAATTCTTCTATATAAGAATGTTAAGAACAATCCTATACTATCAGATCAAAGACCTATGTGCCAGCATCCTGTTTCTGACAGTGAACAACCAGATGTTTATGTGACACTCACAAACAGGGCATGAGTACAGCAGCTCTTTTTCCTGTTTTCCTCTGTTGTTCCTGACAACTGGTACTCACAGGAATACTGTCTCTGATTCTTGTGGCAGCGTTCACCCGTTATGAGTTGGTGACCTTAACCTCCATGAATTAATTCCATTCCTAATATTCAGAGTCACATTTACTCCTATAGATTAGAAAGCAGAATTTTAGGTTTCCTGTAGCTAGAGGAAGGTGTGAAAGTGAAAACTAATTCTCAGGGATCCTGGAGTGGTTTCTTGAGGAACAAACCTTAAAGGGACTCTGGTACCAAAGACAGTAGAAGAAGAGAACTCAGAATCTCCTGACTGGAGATATCCCAAGGTAGGGGACTAGGGTGAGAGCAAAACTTGTCCATTATGTCTACCTGCACCTGAAATCTAGAAGCAGGCACAGACACCAAACACATTTTTTCTTATAGCTGCTTATATATCCCTAGAACATCTGTCATTAAGATATGCTCCCATGCAAGCTTGCATTATAGCAGTTTTCTCTGTGCCGTTTCTGAACTCTCAACTAACATTCAGATTTTCTACATCTCACTGAATATTGTTTATTTAATTTAGTTAATAAAGTTAATATAGTTTAACATAGTTAGGAATAGGGATTTTGCCTTCCAAATCCATCCTATGCAACTCCATCATAGTCAAGGAAAGAATTTACACACAGCCTTTATTCCCAGCAAATATCTCCTGTGCAAAGCAGCATTGTACTTGGTGGCAACTTTCCTTCAAGCACATACATTCTTATATGGACTCAGGTGGGCACTATTTCAGAAGCATGTGACACTGAAATCAGCACTGTCCCTCCAGATGCACTTGTCCCACCAGAGGGACTAATAATGACCAGCTAGCAATCCCTGTTCGAAACATGCAGTCAAAAACTGGAGCTCCCAAGAAATCAATAATCTGGAAGCCCTTTTAACAGTGTGCAACTGATGCTCACATGACTAGTGCATGCATTGCAAGAAGGTGCTCAATCAGTAGTACTTCAGCCACCTCTCCAATAGTAGCAATGCTCAACTACCTAATGCCATACCTAAATCTCAAGAATAAATTCCAGGCTACCCTGGAGTAGCTTGGAGGGATTAATGGCCTTTTGTAAACGTAAAATGTTAGGATTACCCATCAACTAGGGGAGATTATCGCCCTGTATGACCAGCCATTCTCTCTGAGAACACTGATTTTCACAGGTTTGTGGTAGACCTGGCAACCCATGACCAATTGCTGTCCCAAACAATCTTTAGTCATAGGATGATGCCAGATTTATCCTGGAATCTAGCTACAGAAAGACAAGGTCCGTTTATCAAAGACAACAGGGCAAACATGGTGACAGCACTGCAGGCTGGGAAAATGAAAGTGATGCGGTGTATGGCCCACACTCTCAACCTAGTAGTTTGGAGTGCTTTGTGGAGTATGGAAGACACATACATACCTAATATGATTGAGTGGGCCAGAAAGGTGGCAAGGAATTTTTGCCACAGTGTCTGGGGTAGTGAGTTGTAGCACTGGCAAGAAAAGCAGAGATTGCCAACTGCATCAGCTAATCCAGTATGTGGCAACTCAATGTAACTCCACTTTCTATCTTCTTGAAAGAGTGCTGGAACAACAAAGGGCATTCCATGATTTCACACTGGAGACTTCCATTGATGTCACTGCTCCTCCAAGCAGAGAACAGTGGGGCATTATGATTATAGACTTGAAAGAATTAATAATGTTTAGCCTTAAGAAAAGATAACTGAGAGGAGATATGATAGCACTTTTTAAATGCTTGAAAGACTGTCATACAGAGGAGGGGCAGGATCTGTTTTTGACTATCCCAGAGTGCAGGACATGTCATAATGGGCTCAAGTTACAGGAAATCAAATTTCAGATAACAGGAAAAATATCCTGTTAGAGCAGTACAGCAATGGAACCAATTATTTTGTGAGGTGGTGAGCACACCAATTCTGGAAGTATTCAAGAGAAAAACAGACAACCATCTTTCAAATCTACATTGATTTGGATTCTTGCACCAAGCAGGGGTCGGACTTGATGGCCTTAAAAGCCCCTTTCAACTCAATTATTCTGTAATTCTAGTCCTCTGAAGCTTTTGAGAATACAACATGGGCCCTTAGTGAGGACACAGTCATCCTTAGGTGATTCTAATGTAACAGGTATTGGATGGCGTGATGGAGGGTATAATGAGGGGAAGTCTAGGTGGATGGGGAATTCCATAGGAGGAGAACTCAATATGGTCGTAAGTTCAAGCACCTTTTCCCATAGGAATGCATTGGAACACGTGTAATCCGTTCCAGACCACCCCCCCATAAAATCACCAAAAAAAAAACACCATACTTCATGTGGTGTGATGGGGCTGAAAAATAATCCAAAACCCACACTCCCACACAGCCAGCCCCATTGGAAAGTGATGGGGCTGAGGAAAAAATAAAAAACACACCCATACTCACAGCCAGCCCCATCGGAACATAATGGGGCAGGGGAAAAAAATCAAACACACATACACACCCCACAGCCAACCCCATCGGAAAGGGATGGGGCTGGGGGAAAAAAAACACCCCTTCACGCACAGCCAGCCCCATCAGAATGTGATGAGGCTGGGGAAAAATCAAACACACACACACACCCCACAGCCAGCCCCAATGGAAAGGGATGGGGCTGGAGAAAAAAACAAACAAAAAAAACCACCCACATACACATAGCCAGCCCCATTGGAACGTGATGGGGCTGGGGGGAAAAACCCACATACACACCCCATCGGAACGCAATGGGGTTGGGGGGAAAAATCACCCCCCCCACACACACAGCCAGCTCCATCGGAACATGATGGTGCTGGGAAAAAAACACACCAAAAAAATCACAGCACAGAAACTCCCCTAGTGGACAGAAACAACCCACCCTGCAAAACCCTGTAAATGTACTCACCCAGAAGCAGAAAGCAGCAGCACCAGGCAATCCGAACCCTCTCTGCAAACGCGCACACAGTAACCGTTGGGGCGAAAGAGCTACAAAGAAGTTCTGTAATTTGAATTATCCGCCTTTTCCACTGCCTCTTTTGTTTGCAACTCAAACCTCCAGCCTCAAGTTGAAGAAACATTTTGCAGCAGGAGCTGGTTGCAACTCGAAATGGTCATATGTCAGGACATTGGTAAGTCGAGGCATCACTGTATTTTCCTTAAGGTCAACCTAGTACTGTTGTGCTTTCCTGAAGTTCCCTTTAAGTAATAGGGAAGGGCACACTCTGTTCACAATACTAGGAATGCCAGAGTCCTGGGGGCCCCTTCTTCCTGTTTCATTCTTCCAACTGTTACTCCAAGATTATGTTCACTTACTCAACTGTCCTGTACAAAGCATTGCTAGTGTGATGACAACATAGATTTTGTATGAAGGATTTACAATACTGATATTTTTTCCCTCTCTTAAAGATCCCCAAAAGATCACCAGTTTTTATAACTACCATACTGTATACTAGATCAACATTTTCATTTAACTACTCTCTATGACCTAGCATTTGTAACACTGGTGCTTTGTGTTGCTCTCCCCCACAATTTCTTCTGCAAAAAATGTGTCCTCTTACTTAAAATTGCTTCTACATTTTTGCTATGAGATGGTCTCTAAGAAACCAACTGATCCTTCATATTCCTGCCCATTCTCATTGGCCCTTGGGACATAAATGCTTCTACATGTTCTCTGAATTCATCTAGTGATCATTCAGATGAACAGTGATTTAAAGTGGTGGTATCTGCCCTCTGAATACAATTGCCCCTGAATTTAAGGCATGTAGCAGGAAATGTAAATTGCAGAAACAGTGAAGACTGGGCCAGATCCAAAGATGCCCTTCCTACAATGGAAAGCTCTTTCATTGACTGAAGGACACTATAAATATTCTCATCATCACCAGTATGGAACCTTTGATCCAATATAGTATCATTATAACAACAAAAGAAGTATGCCATATAGAACAAGTGTAGTATGATGGTTAATATGCTGGAATGGGATTTGGAAGATCCCACGTCAAGTCTTCACGGAGCTATGAAAATCAAGATGTGACTTCAGACAAGTCAATAAGTCAGTCTCTTTCTCTTTGAGTTTCGTTGTTTTAAGAATCAAATGAAGAGATGAAAGGTATGCATGCCACCTTGAACTCATTGGTGGGATATAAACATAATAAACAAACAAATAGAATTTCACAGAGGTTTAATCTTATACAGGAACCATCACGGCTGTGATAATTAAGTGCATCATAAAAAGTCAAACTGATGGACCTTCCCCCCCACCCCAGCAAACTGGCATGCTAAAGCAAACATATATAACAATGCATCCACCAGTGCTATAATCCAGCATGACAAGCTTTCAGTACAAAAATAATACATGTTTCTGTAAACATATATACACATAGGTATATGTGCTCGTGCATCTCCCTATCTTTTTTTAACCCTGCTCTTAAATTAAAAGCTGATTAATACCTTCAGTTATGTCAGTTGTCAAATTCATACATAAGGTGTTTGTACAATTCATGCAAATAGACTGTATTTATGGTTATATTTTTAAAAACTCTGTTCTTGCAAAAAAATCAGTTTGACTTGCATATTACGTTATACTGTATATAACACACACAAGAGAGAAGCAAGTGCAGAAATTATAAATCTTGGAAATGAAACACCAGGCTTCAGTTAACAATCATCAACCAAGCTCAGTCTCAGTAGGCAGATAGCAGTGGACCATATGGGAATGGTTTGCCTCCCAGTAACATGCCAACTTCAAACCATATATTAATATTTATAAGAGAAGCTTTCATTACTCTTAACAAAATACAGTTTCTTAGTACAAACTAGCTACATAGCTATGTTTTGAGCAGCTTTTTGACACTCTGGGATCAATTTGGTTTGTAATTCTATCAGTTTCAAAGTGGGGCTAAGGTGTTCAGGTATTTATTGAGCTACTTCTGAAAGAGCCACCTATTAGCTTAGCCACAAGCAGAGAACAAAGGTTACCCCATCAATGTCCAACTCACATTTGCAAGTGATAACCTGCACTTTATGCCTGCAGTGAAGCAACAGGATAACTGATAAATCTATCTAAGTGAATGAGCATATACCCAACATTACAAAATTACTGGATGGTAGCCTGAGTTTGCCATTGGTTTCAGGAGAAAGAGTGACTTGAGCTTATTCAATTTGAGAGGTAGCTACCCATTCACAGATTACAGCTTGACAAAGAAAAATATAAGACAAATCTGCAGGGCATTAAATAGTTGACCAAATGACAATATTGTTGTTTAGTTGTTAAGTCGTATCCGACTCTTCGTGACCGCATGGACCAGAGCACACCAGGACCTCCTGTCTTCCACTTCAGGAGTTGGGTCAAATTCATGTTTGTAGCTTCAGTGACACTGTCCAACCATCTCGTCCTCTGTTGTCCCCTTCTCCTATTGCCCTCACACTATCCCAACATAAGGGTCTTTTCCAGGGAGTCTTCTCCTCTCATGAGATGACCAAAGTATTGGAGCCTCAGCTTCAGGATCTGTCTGTCCTTCCAGTGAGCACTCAGGGTTGATTTCCTTCAAAATGGATAGGTTTGTTCTTTTTACAGTCCATCTGGTGATTTCCATGTATAGAGTCACCTCTTGTGTTGTTGGAAAAGAGTGTTTGTGATGACCAGCTTGTTCTCTTGACAAAACTCTGTCAGCCTTTGCCCTGCTTCATTTTGAACTCCAAGGCCAAACTTCCCTGTTGTTCCTTTTATCTTTTTCTCCCTACTTTAGCATTCCAGTCCCCTAGAATGAAAAGAACATCTTTCTTTGGTGTCAGTTCTAGAAGGTGATGTAAGTCTTCATAGAAATTGTCAGTTTCAGCTTCTTCAGTATTGGTGGTAGGTGCATAAACTTGGACTATTGTGATGTTGAAAGGTCTGCCTTGGATTCGTATTGAAATCGTTCTCTCATTTTTGAGATTATATCCCAGTACAGCTTTTCCCACTGTTTTGTTGACTATGAAGACTACTCCATTTCTTCTATGGGATTCTTGCCCACAATAGTAGATATGGTAATCATCTGAATTGAATTCACCCATTCCCGTCCATTTTAGTTCACTGATGCCCAGGATGTCAATGTTTATTCATGTCATCTCCTGTTTGACCACATCCAGCTTACAAAGGTTCATAGATCTTACATTCCAGGTTCCTGTGCAGTACAGTGGTGCCTTGACTTACAAAATTAATCCATATTGGAATGGTGGTAGTAACTCGAAATTTTCATAAGTCAAAGCACCCTTTCCCATTCAAAGGCATGGGAATAGGATTAATCGGTTCCAGCATTTCAAAAAGAAATAAAAAAAATTAAAGCACATAGAAAGCCCCATTGGAAGGTGCTGGGGCTTTAAAAAAAAAACAACCAAAAATAAACAGAGCAAGCCCCGAAGGCTGTAAAAAGAAACAAACAAACAAAACCCCCAAAAATAAACATTAAGCACTCCCCACGCTGGGACTACAAAGCAAAGCAAAACAAAACAAAACAACACAGCACAGAAACATAACCTTCCTCAGCCGAAACCCACCCTGCAAAACCCACCCAGAAGTTTCTAAAAAGGAAAAAGCAGCACCTTACCAGGCAGACTAAAGCCTCTGAAGGCACTCACTCCCGGTGGGGAGCCACCTCCTGCGCCACCGCTGCATGCCCCATCCACAGAGGAGCCCCTCCCACCCATGCGCTTCAGCGCAGGCCAGCGCATTTGGCCGCCCTAACTCATGAGTAGACCTGTGCCTTCTGAGGGCCTTACTCATGAGTAGACACGCTCATTTGCCACACCATTACTCATGAGTAGACCTGCACCAGTGATGGGCAGGGAGCACACTGGCTTCCTGCGCCTAGTGGTCATCCGGAGCTGCCCCACCTCCCCTTCCTCCTCCTGCCCTGCAGCAGTAAAAAAGTTCCCTGCCCCCCCCTGGTCTAGCCGTTCGGGCAAAAGAGCTACAAAGAAACAGCCTCTTCGCCCCCAACAGTTTGAATTTCCCACTATTTCCCCTGCCTTTTTCTGTTCTTAGGTCGAAGCTCCGGCCGCAAGTCGAAGCAAAATTTTGCAGCCGGAGTTTTTCGTAACTCGAAATTTTCGTATGTAGGGTCGTTCGTAAGTCGAGGCACCACTGTATTTTTCTTTGCAGCATCAGACTTTCCTTTCACTTCCAGGCATGTCCACAGCTGAGCATCCTTTTGGCTTTGGCCCAACCACTTCATTAGCTCTGGAGCTACTTGTACTTGTCCTCCGCTCTTCCTCAGTAGCATGTTGGACGCCTTTTGACCTGAGGGGCTCATCTTCCAGCGTCATTTCTTTTAGCCTCTTGTTTCTGTTCATGGGGTTTTCTTGGCAAAGATACTGGAGTGGCACAGCGATTTCCTGCTCCAGATGGATCGTGTTTAGTCAGAACTGTCCACTATGACCTGTCTGTCTTGAGTGTCCCTGCACTGCGTAGCCCATAGCTTCTCTGAGTTACTCAAGCCCCTTCGTCACGACATGGCAGGAATCCATGAAGGGGAATGACAATATAGCCCTATGTAAACTATAGAATATATTTATGGGGTGTGTGCATTTTTACTGAGAACAGCCTGATAAAAGTTTGGAGAAGACAAAAAGGAAGAGTTTAAAGTTTCAAAACTCTTTATACTCCATCTTGTTGGCACTGTGATCACAGTTGTTGCTCCTATTGTTAAGCAACAAAGAGAAGCAGCACACTAGTGGGAAAGCAGGCATGCATGTATAACTTCCTAAAGTAAAGACAGAAGAGTGGGGAGTCCTGACACAGATGAGTAGGCAGACTTAATAAGCAAAGAATAGCGTGAGGATAAGAAGAGGAAATTAAATAAATAGGACAGTAGGGTGGGGGAGGAGGTTTGGAAAAGTTAACCGAGAGAGTGAGAGAAGAAATAATGCAGAGAAATGTGAATTCTGATACAACTATGATCCAACACAAGAAATTAAAGGCAGAAACATTCAGACCTATTGTTTAAGCAGACTTGTAATATGGCAGCACAATTAAAATTTGCTAGAGAAGACCACACACAAGAAAAGAAGCCTAATGTACATATACATAAATGGATTTTAAAAGAAACTGCAATGCAACATAAATTAATCATCTTGTGCTAAATAATCTGGTCTCTCTTAAGTGATCTCATGCTATTCATGACTTATTGTTATGTTTGTATTTTGCAAAAGAGGAAAAGAAAAAAGAGGACTACATTATTTTTTTCAGCATTTGAAAAAAACAAACTAGAGTTTTCGATTTCTGTTACCTTCATAACTTTTTAAAATCTGAAGGATCAATCTAATCAGTCACACATTTCACAAGTTAAAAATTTAATTGACACAACCAAAAAGCACATGCCCAGGTCCTAAACTAGAATTACACATTCTGAAAAAAATTTTAGATCCAGTTACCCAAATTCCAGAATATGAAGAGTAAATGAAGTTACCAACTTCAGTCACCAGCAGCCAATCTGTTTGCAGTAAGAGAAGTAAGCAAGTGAACAGAGTGGTTTTAGTAAGACACCTGTAAGCACCAAAGCACTCACCCACATACACCCATGCCCAGTTCATGGTAAGTAAGTTTGTACTGAGAAAGCAGCTGGCATTTCAAAAGACAATACACCGCAGATTGGATCAAAGCAGTCAACACAGCACTTGGCTTTCAGAGCTAAGCAGTTTTTCACACATAGATACAAATACACAAATTAACGTAACAATATATTTGAGTAGGTTGATCAATTCGCAGAGGCAGAATTAATACAAAGCTATTGTGGTCTGCTGGAGTATAAGAGTAACATGTACAAAAGTTCTGCAAAATAACAGACCTGCGAAAAGGGGGGAGGGTGGTTACCTCATTAGAAGGGGGGGGGAATCATGAGTTTTCCAACAATCCAATACATATATGAACCCAGCCACTCTATTCTTAAATGTATAAAATTGAAAGTAATTGCATGAGACATTTTGGCTCCAACACAGAAATTACATTTCTTTTCCAAATGCAAATATTCTTAGCTTGGCAATATCTTTGTTTTCTCCTGTCACCTACAGTTTCTAAAAACCTGTATGAACATGTTGTGTATGAAATAGCAGTAGCAATAAGCAGGTTATCAAAATGTGTCTCACTGAATAGCTACATACTTCCTCAATTTCTATACACATTGGCATCATGCTATAAGTGAAGCTTTAACAATGTTTTGATTGATTTTGATGTTGTAATGTATCTTCAGTTCGATAGGAATCTGATTGTTGTTTAGTCGTTAAGTCGTGTCTGACTCTTCGTGACCCCATGGACCAGAGCACACCAGGCCTGATAGCTGCTCTCAAATTAGAGGCCTATTAATCTACACCACTTGGGGGTTGCAACTGGGAACTAACAGAAAAGATGGGCAGCTTTAACAGGAGCATGATGTTATCTTGGGGAGTATACTGCAGTTATCTTTTAAAACACTACCTTGCATTAAAAAAATCTAAACCAAAAAGCTAATTTAAACACCATGTTAAATTATGTTTTATTCAAAAAGGAACAAGTCCTAGTGAGCCTCAGGGTTGCACATTCCCACTGTCATTTTGGCATGACTATAAAAAAAGGAAGTGTTTGTTTTTCTTTCTGCTCTTTTAAAAAGTACTGTTTCATGTCTGATTAATCACAGCTTATCTACTAAGCCTAATCATTTCATCTCACACCAAAAAAACCTGTGTTTAATGCTAATTACTGTTTGTAAAAACAAGCCAGTTTCCTAATAGATGTCTGAACCCCTCTTGTGTGAATCAGCTAGGGCTAAAGGATGCATGCAGCTATCTCAGAGGCATACCTATGTGCCCATTTCACTCAGCCAACCATTACAAGGTAATAATGCAACTGGCAAGCAAGAGAACAATCAGTTGCAACAGTAAGTAAACTGAAGTCCTGGAAAGCCAGCTTTCCGCTATTTTTTGTGTGTTCCAAAACTAGTTTTTTCTAAATAGCATAAACGTAAGGTTAGTTCCTTCCAAAGACAAAGAGTTTTAGCATACAGTAGTAAAGTAGAACCAATAGCTGAACGGTGTTTCCTCTTTCCCTGAAACAAGTGCCTAGTGCAAAGTGAAGCTGCAATACTAAACAAAAAAAGCTACATCCACACAACTGGCACACCATACTTGAAGTGAAGGAAGAACAGTGGCTGGAGGCCAAACAAGAGAAGGAGGTTTAAAAAAATAATACAGTTCAGCACAGATCACACTGCCATTATAAAACACCTCCAATGTAAAAACTGTGCAGTTCTGAATTTTCTGAATAATACTATTAATTCCCAATTCAACAACTAGGCTAAAATTAAACAGATCAGCTCGTTCTGTGGTACCATCTGTTAGGCAGTTTGCCTTTCAACACTACATTCCAGACTGTGTGTAATCTGAAGTATGAAGGCATGATGTTATCAGCATGTCAGGTAGTACCACACATACTAACACTGAGCTACTTATTTAATTAAATGTTGCTATGTTCGTGCTGTAAACAGGGTAGGGGGTATCACAGTCAATATGTCACAAATCTGAAAAGGGACCACAGTTTAGTGTCCTCATTGACAAATACAATGCCCAATAGTCCCAGCAGCTACTACAGCAGCTGACACACTCCGATGCAAACACTGCCAGTGGTAAAGAAGGAGAGAAATAAATGTGGTTTTCTGTGCTGGCTTTCTGCGCCGTCACCAGGGTGGGAGACTGTGTGTAATTTCTCTCGAAGTATTTCCTGCCTTCCTTTGTTTTCCTTCCTGACCATACACTGAGTTTTTGTATGGGAGTTCACTAAACCTCACTAATCCAAAACAGGAGCAAATTTAAAAAAAAATCTATCTTAATACAAGTACATTATGATAATAATATAACATATTTTGCTACTAAAATAAAAACATACAAAGGACAGGATCTAGTGGTGGTGTGTCCTGCTCTGGAATAACCGGTTCCATCAGAAAACTGGCTCTGGAAGGATGAGAAATGCCTTCAGAGCCTGGTTTTGAGTAGCATAGACCAGGGGTCCCCAACCCCTGGCCCATGGAGACAAATCTCCTTCCCCCCTGCACGTGCAGATGCATGCATGCCCCTCCCATGCATGCAAACCCCTCCCATATACACATGGCCCCTCCCCCCCACACAAACTCCGCCCCTGCATGCTAAACTGGTCTGTGGAGGCAAAAATGTTGGGGACCATAGATGGTTGAAGAGGACAGGATTAACTCAGTAAGTTTTACTAATATAGTATATATATTTTAAAAAATCTGTAATGATCTGATTATTATTCTGATAATTGCCAGAGGCAGACCTAAATAACTGCCAACATGTATACTTTCCAAAGGAAAGTAACTGTACTTCTCAGTAATCTTTTGGTATAGAGACCCTTTAAGTCGCTTAGTGTACATTCATATATCACCTCTCCAAGGCTGTCATCAAGCACAACAACCTTCTCAACTCGCCTCTTTCTGCCTGTGAAGATTCTCAGCCATCCAGGCAAGGTTATCTGGTGTGTGGGGTCAGAAACTGAAAGACCACTATTAAGGACTGTTAACAACCCATGACAATGGGTGGAATAGGATTGCAAAAGGGGGATTATCCCTCACCCCGTCCTTTGTCCTTCTAATGAGCCTATTTAGACCAAGGGGAAGTGAAACCAAAGTGGATGATATATCAGGGATCTCCTACCAACTCTCCTCAGACTGAAGAAGCTACTCGGGTTTCAACCTAACAAGAAAGAAGTCCAGTTGCCATGACTCAACTTCCAGGTTTCCTTTTTCTGCTTTCTCTCTTTTCTTCTGGTTAACATCCAGCTTGAAAAAAGTATACTGAAGCTCAAAAATGTGCTCACCTCTTTGTGGCTTTTAAGTTGGTCTGAACACTATAGCTGCTCTTGGATTTTTTTTTTTTCTTATGGCCTAGCACAGAAGTTGCCTCACAATTTCTAGGAGAGTGCAGCTTCTTTAGCTGCTCTCATAAAAACTGCTTCTCACTACCAACTGCAGCAGGGGAATCATGATTATTAAGAGACTTAAACCTCTTTACACACTCATCCTCTTATATCATACAGGTTGCCACTACTATCAGAAGGGGAACATGAGTCTGTTCCCTAAATCTGTGACAACAACTGATCAGCTGGGCAGTCCAAAAAGTGAGCAGTTACATTGGCTATGTGCGGCCTCTCGTCCACCTATATGCACTCTAATTTTTTGGCTACTATCTCCTAAACATACGTCATGAAACTTTGAAATGTTTCTATACCCATACCTATTAAATCACTTTTATTACTTTGTATGAAGATATGGAATTTGTAGTACTTATTTCCCAGGATGTGCAGGTGTTTCATCATGCCTAGAGACTGCGTGTTCCTGTTAAGATCAGCCAGAGCTGTAATTTCTCAGGAGTGATAACTAAAACATTCCTTACTAACGGCGTGCCAGCCTGGGAAGAGAGAAGGAGCTGTGGAAAGCTGCAAGTTGGGTGTTGAGTTGCGAACAAAGGACTGTATGCTGATTGGATACCATCATGCGACAGAGATTTTAAGTTATAGAAGAGGGGGGCTAAAGTAAGTTGTTGGTGTGTGCACACGCACAAGTTGGAGAAGGAGAAGAAGATGGAAGACAGGTTTACAGCCTTTGTTGATGGATTGGAGACTTAGTCATGGCAACTTAAAATAGCCTAGTAATTAATTAAGTAAGCTATTAAGTATTTATTGTTTTATGGGAAAGGTTTACAGAAGCTTACTTAATACCTGGATGCTTTGTATTTAACCAGTACAATTGTATCTTTTGTATTTTCTTTGTTTTACTACTTTTTACTAAGTAAATATTCTATATTTTACCCCAGTGTGATCCTTGAGGGCAAGGGTGAGAGTGCCCAAAGAAAGTGCATTAGCCACAAGGGCTTTATTTGCTGTTTTTGGTCATTTGGGTGTCCTACCTGGGAAGGCTGGTGTGCAAGGACCAAACTACACAACTAAAGAGTTCTAAGCTCAAATAAATAATTGGAAATCTAGGGACAGAAGCTTGCCCATAGTTGCACACCCAAACACTTACTAGATCCCACCCAGTCTAGGTTGCAAAGGTGGCAGATGCTGGAAACTACAGTTGGCTCCTTCCCCTACTGGAATGACTTCTCTAAGGAGACATGTTCCTGACACTTTGAAAAGTAAGAACTCCTTTACTAAAGAAAGTTATATAAATTAAATTCATTAAATTAGCAATTACTAGAGGATTTAGTGTTGTTTAATGAGAGAGGTGTCTAACACAGACTGCATTAAGTTGCTAATCGCTTTTATTAATCTGGTATTCTGAAAACGAATAGACTTCTGGATTTTTTAAAAGATACTGATGACTTCTCTCCATTAGTGGGGTAATTACTCAAGTTCTCTTTATTAAACTTCAAGCATAAGTATCTAGAAAAGGAGAATTTAAACGACATTTGACCAAAGTCTTGATTTTTACTTCTAAAATCACATTAAAAGAAAACGATGATTCTATACTCTGAATAAAGCAACTGTCTATGAAACATCAGCACAGTTCATTAGCAGAAATTCAGCAGCTCACTCTTCAAACATTGTGATTCAAAGACAATAAAATATTTCACATATTCTTACTTTTAGAATATTTTGAGTTTCATTCCACTTGTTGGTCCACTCTTTAGTAAGCTCTTGCACCTAGAAAATAAGCCAAAGTAACAATGAAAAATAAAAACTGAAGTTAAAAGTATCAAAACCTTTTCTTCTGTTCTTCAAGGAATTTAGAGGTTTACATTTATCTATCTACACCTGCATCCAGTTCTCCTGCATTAACACTGCTGTATTTCTGATTATAATTATTTTATACAGAACATTATTTTTAAAAATGAACTTGATTAAATGAAAAAAGATCTCCCTTCTTCAGTGAAACATGGGAGGTAAAGATGTAGTCATAAAAACCAATTAATTACTGCATTAAGCTGGAGACAATAAATTACAGAGCTCTCCAGTGATTATGCTTGCTGTAATTATTGTGAATCTATCATGCAACACACTAATGAAGTTAACAAGAGATAATAACAATGTCACTTGATATATTTCTTGCATATTACATTTCTGAATGGGACAAGGCATGCTTTTTCCTAAGTAATAAATAATATATTCCAATTATCACCTATTCTGAAATTTTTCTACTGAAAAGTGTTTAGAACAGCTATTAATCTTACTTGTGGGGTTAGTTCAAAACTTGGGCCTGATACACTGCCAAACTGCTACAAAAGCAACATGGCATTCAGTCCGCATAGAGATGATAAAGGCATCCTTTTGCAGTTCCTCTTAAGGCTTTTTTTCTGTAGAAATTGCAAAAGGATACCTCTGTCACCTCTGTTTCAAGAAGAATCTGGACTGAATTTATTTTGTTAGCAGTCGAGGGCAGCACATGATAACTGTCTTATTTGTAGTTTTTTAGAGATCTAACGAAAGTGTTGCCCAACCTTTAATTCTGTAGCTTTGTGACAAGTACCTATAACACCAATATGTGTGAAAATACATCAGTCACATACATAGTTCATCTTATATTAAGCATTATAGTGTATGAATGGAGAGTAATGAAATTTAGCATGCTACTTAAAAAGACGAAACAGGACAAGGTCATTTACTGTATGTTTAACTAGAAATAAGATAAGCGGATCACTAAAAGTTCATATACAGAGAAACAGACTTCAGCCTTTATGTCTCTCACACAAGTACAAACGCACACACTTTTAAGTTAAAACGTTAAGCTATCATGGCTGAAATCCTTGGGTCCTTTTAAGGAAAAAGTTGGGGTAAAAATATTTTAAATAAATACAATACAATAAAATTTTAAAAAATGTGTAGTTAAACAAAAAGCATACCTTTTAGCAGCAAACTGCCACAAGTTAAGAAATATCCACAGGCATTGTCTGTTGCATCTTGAGTTCGACTACTCTATGTGTAACAGAAAATGCTTACAGAGATTTCTTAAGGCAATTCATCACTAAAAGTGATGCCTTTTGTGTAACTGTGCAACACAAATTTGGCCAATATTCCCATCTGTTTTTTGTAAAAAGAAAATAGAGTTGTCTGCTCTTTTTTTTTTTTTAAAGTATTATTCCAAGCCATCCTAACAGCTTTTACTGAAAGGCAGGCCATCAAATGCCTCAAAATAAGAAGTAGATTAAAATCAATTAATATATACCAGGGTTCTAAATGAGCCATTACACAGTATATTAGACAAAGCATACAACCCTATGCACTGTTATCTGGGAAAGGTTAAAAAAAATAGAGTTTGATTAACTTGATAAACTAAAACTTACTCTTGCTTCATTCTGTTGAAGTTTTTCTTCCATACTTAATGCTGTTGGAGAATCTAGAAGAGCAATCTACATTAGGCAGATAAAATAAATAGAGTTATATAGAAATATATACGGCATTTTACACTGCAGGTTCAGGCCATTATCCTAAAACTAATCTTGTGGCAAAAATTCCTAATGCCTGCAATTGACTGAAATTGCCCAGTATCACTGAATCTTCAACAGAGAAAGACTGATAAGAAGATAGAAAGAGTGAGGGACACAGTGTGTACTATCCCAGTGGAGTAATATTAAAAAGGAGTACAGCTTGGTTTTAGATAGAACAGGGCCATCCATTGCACTTGTTACACACCTCTCAAATGCCACCTCATGGAAGATAAATGCTTCTGTGTGAATGGTAGAGTCGTCATCAGAGTTGAGACACCCTGAATATCTGTGAAAAAGCTTAGGCTTGCTTCAGAAGACACAGACATGTCCACCATTTCAGCAGAATTTATGCAGCAGAATTTAATTTGAATTCAGTGTGATTAAGAATACCAAAATAAAATGTAATTCTAGAGATGGGGGTATTCGTAGACGAATATCTCCCTGCAGGTGGAAATAACGAGGGTCCGGCCCCATGGACCCGGACCGTTCACTCACTGTTTGGCCACTGCCGCAGGCACAGCAGCATCTTCCTATCGCGCTGTGCTCCGCAATGTATTAGCCACTCTTGGCTGGAGGCGGGATGACAAGCCTCTCTCCCAGCTCACGCACTGGCTAATCCATTGCGGAGCATAGCGCAATAGGAAGCCACTGCTATGCCTGCAGCAGCAGCCGAACAGTGAGTGAACGGTCCAGCCCATGGGGCCGGACCCTTGTTATTTCCACCTGCAGGGAGATATTTGTATTCGTCTACGAATACGAATATCCCCATCTCTACTTAATTCCATTAGTATCACAATTCTCTACAAAACCCCTTATGCGTAGTGGCACTTTCAGTTTCGTAGAATAAATGTTCATGTAGGTTCCATTAAACTGGAGACATTTCATGGTAAGCTAGGTATAATGTCAGCATCTTTAATCAGTCTTGCTCTTTTCACTGAAGACTATATTCAAGCAGGCATCTGATCTTAACATTAACTGAAAATAATGATCATAAATATACAACACTGGAAGACCTAAACTCCTTGCACTAGTTTTATATTAACACCAAAGAATACTACGATATTTCACCTTCTAAAATGCTATTGGGTGTTTATGTAATTCATCTTAATGTTTGATGTGCAATAATGGGTTGCTATATCATAATAAATGAGACTTGACTACATTTTTCTGCCCCAGGAATAGCACTGCGTGATATGGCCTAACCAGCAAAGGACATTGGTCTGCATTGACATCTGAAGCACCAGATGTGGGATAAGGATTATGCACAAAAAAACTGCACAGCAAACAATGAAGACTCATTATGACAGCTGTGATGAGAATAGGATGGGGGAGAGGTCATTAAAGTAGAAATTAGGAATGTCCGGCCCTGCTCCCCAGTATTAGAGAAAGATAATTCTTTCCTAGTGACAGGACAGATAATTCAAAAAATACTTCACAATAAAAGACACTATGATATGAACATCCAACTAATATGTATTCTGGAACACTTTCACGGACGGGATCTGATGTGTCCTCTGAAGATGCTGGCCACAGAGACTGGCGAAACGTTAGGAGGAAAAACCTCCAGAACACAACCAGAACAGCCCAAAAAACCTACAACAACCATCTAACTAATACTCAACACTGACACAGGTTATCAACTATTCAAAGGCAAAAAGAGCCAGGGAAATATATTGAAGTACATTTATTTGTATAGACCAGTATAATTTTTAAAACAATAAAGCAATACCCTCACCTCAAGAGACAGAAACAATGAGCATCACTCCAATAAACTACTCAGTCTCAAGAAGCTAACCTGATTCCCCTGAGCAAGCAGAGCCTTCAGTCGGGCTATTTCAGCTCGAAGCTCACGGATTAGCTTCACATTTGGATCCTCATTAATGGTAGGCTTATTGATTATGTTTTTAGCCCGGTTGGCATAACGCAAGGTGCTTAAGGTTTCTCCATAATTAATATCAGCAGGTGAAATAGCTGAGGAATGTGAATTTAGAAACAGAGTCATATACAAAGAACAGATTGCATTCAGACATCTTTAAAAACAAATCCTTTTGTATGGTGAGCAAGCAACAGATATATTTTATAGCTATGATTAGGATGCTCATTCCAGAAGATATATTTTCCTCCATGGAAAGGACAATATATTTTGCCATGAGCTACTTCAAATCTCTACAAGAAGAGAAAAAGTGTGACATTCTTCCAAATATTTAATTCCACAGCTTGGACTTATGTACCTGAAGGTCTAGTAGATCTTTACAGACTAATGTTTTTTTTTTCTGGTATCAGCACAAAGATGCCCAGAAACTTATTTTTCTGTCTTGTTTCTGGGAAAGAAAGATTAACTTTATAGAATCTTGCATAAAAATGCCTAACTCCCGCAATGTGTGTGTCTCAAGAACTAACAAAAAGGATCTTTCTTTCTCTCAGAAGGCTGTACTCTGTATGGTGTGGCGAAAAACAGCCAAATTAAGCACTGTGGCTGGACATGCACTGAAGCAAGAGCAGAGGCCGATGAGCTGCCACCCCATTCATCTGACTTTTCACTCGTGTAGACAGGCACTGCTGCTCCAGAGTTGTTTCTGTGACCTTTGCCTATACAATCAAAAAAAAAAAACCTTTGAGGCTAGAGTGGGATCGACAGGTTACCCACCTGTAATTGTAGTTCTTCGAGTGGACCTCTGTGATTCACACCCTGCTTGGGTGATCCACACCTGCATGGAGCTTCATCGGAAAGTTCTAGAGCTTCTGCAGTAGCAAAAGAACATATTAGAATAAGACTCCTCCCCCCTCATATAAGTACCTTGGTACCAAGGCTCCCCTTTCAGTTGTGTCAACCGCCGCTACATTAAGCAGAATGGTGTGACAGTGGGGAAGACGGGCGGGATGTGTGAATCACAGAGGTCCACTCGAAGAATTACAATTACAGATGGGTAACCTGTCGTTCTTCTTCGTGGCCTCTGTGAATTACACCATGCGTGACTAAAAAGCTGTCTTGCCCAGAGGCAAGGTGTCACGCCAAGGTAGAGGTTAGACAAGCACATCCAAAAGCCACATCAGACTTCTGCCAGAGATCAAGTCTATAATGCCAGATGAAAGTGGACGGCTGTGCCCAGGTGGCAGAGGTGAAGATGTCTGGAAGAGGTACGCTGTGTAGGAATGCTGTAGAGGTCGCCACTGCTCTGGTGGAGTGAGGGCGAATCACCTTCGGGACTGGTTTGCGTGCCAGTTGATACGCGAGGTAAGTGGTTGAAGTGACCCATCTAGATATAGTTTGAGACGTCACATGGCAACCTTTAGTAGGTGGTTGGTGAATTATGAAAAGTTGAGGGGAATGCCTGAAAGGTTGGGTGCGTTGGATGTAAAAGGCAAGGGCTCACCTAACATCTAAAGTATGGAAGATTCTTTTTTTAAGTTGTGGACGGTGACAGAAAGGAGAAAGGAAGGATAAATGGCTGAGAGAGATGGAATTGAAATACGACTTTGGGGAGGAAAGAAATAAGCATGGATAGTTTGACTTTATCTGGAAAAAACTGTAAATAAGGATAGTCATGACGTAAGGCCACTAACTCACTAGCTCGTCAAGCTGAGGTGATGGCGACAAGGAAAAGGTAAGTAGCTGTAAATCAGTTGAAGCTAAAGGTTCGAAAGGAGCTTTAGTAAGTTGTTGCAGTACTAGTGTTAGTGACCATTGTGGGGAAGGCGGGCGGGTATCTGGGTAGATATGAGATAGACCTTTAAGAAAACGTTTCAATGTTGGACGCTTGAAGAAATCAGCTACCAGAGAGTAGGGGGGCTGATAAGAAACTATGGTGGAGAGGTAAACTCTCAAGGAAGAGAAGGAAAGGCCGCTAGTCTTGAGATGAAGCAAAAAAACATAGAACAGTAGCAAGTGATGGGTTGATAGAAGGCAATGAAGAAGCTTCGTGAAAGATTTGAATCTGTTCCATTTATCCTTTCTAGTGGAGGGCTTCTTTGATTGCCTCCCCCAAGCAAAAAAGACACTTGGCGTTGCCGTCGGAGAGTGGTATTTTGGTATCACAGACCACGCAGAGTTTAAACAGGCCCAAAGGGGCCATGAATAGGAGAAAATAATTTGAGGAGAAAAAGCGATGATTGAAGGGGGCGGGTCCTGTGGTTGGAGGCCGAGCAAAGGAAAAAGGAAAAAAACTCTGATGATAATGAATTTATATCTAAAAGTTTAAAGAAAAAAAGACTGATAACAGGAAGGAATCAAGAATAATTCTCTTTCTCTTTTACTCACAGAAGCAGAACTATGAGGCTTTCAACATGGCGGTTGAAAGAAACTGAAAGGGGAGCCTTGGCACCAAGGTACTTATATGAGGGGAGAGGGACCTTATTCTAATGTGTTCATTGCTACCACAGAAGCTCTAGAACTTTCTGATGAGGCTCCGCGCAGGCGCGGATCACCCAGGGTGTGATTCACAGAGCCCACAAAAAAGAACCTTCCAAAACTCATGAACTGTTATTTTGAAAAGTGGCTTTTGACACTTTTAAAACAGGCAGGGATTCTGGACTGAGGCTGAGAGTATGAAAGAAACTTCTGGAGTGGGTTCCTGAAAAAAGGCCCACTTTGGACACCATAGTAGTCCAGAAATTTCAACTCGACTCACAGCGAGTAGACTAAGGGCTAAAGAATCTCCCTGCATCATCTTTTCCTTGCAGTGTAAATCCTCCCATGATTATACAGTGAGCTGTGTGTTATATCCCCATAGTCTATGCCCTCAGATACCTAACTGTTAGAAATGAGCATTTGAGAAAGGGGTTGTCTGTTTCTTCACTCAATAGTATATTGCTAATTCTGCTGCCATCTCTCTGTTGTCCCCAGTAGGCTATTATTAACACTTCATTATCAAATAGCCCTCTTAAAAATAATAGCAATGCTGCTTAATAAATTATTTCTAGGACAATTTAAAAGGTAAAACATTGAAAACTGGTTTTAACACACACTCACTTGCAATCATGATTGTTTTAGAATTCCCTCCTAGGCTATCTTTCAAAAGCCATGTCAAAACAGAATCTC
Source organism: Pogona vitticeps (assembly GCF_051106095.1). NCBI lineage: Eukaryota > Metazoa > Chordata > Lepidosauria > Squamata > Agamidae > Pogona > Pogona vitticeps. The sequence goes on from NC_135783.1 coordinate 155,419,177, forward strand.
GGTAAGGCACAAATACTTGCTTCTTCTTTGTAACAGGGTTTGAGGCATCCTGAGATAAATCAGCTGTGAAAGAGGAATACATGAAAGCAGGATTTACATTACAGAAGGTCAGATAACAAGTTCTGTATTCACTGAGGTGTGCAAGAAATTAGAATTACAACAGATACATACCTAAGGCAGAAATGACATTTCCCAGAGTAACTAGGGATTTGTTAATATTCCCTCCTTCTTTTAATCTGACACCTGTAGCACCAGTGGCATCTGCTCTCTCACTTCCAGCAAGGTCTACCAAATGTATTTTGCTTACAGTCTCACACGGCATTTCAGCATCAAATTTGGCCTACAGAAAAGCAAGAATAAATGTCACCCTATGAAGCATTCCTGAAAGCAGGATTATGCAGGCAAATAGTAGCTCTTAATAAAAAAAACAGTGCAGAAAAACAGAAATTGAAACAAGTGAAATACAGCTTAGTCTCAGAGTCAAAATTCACATGAAACTACAATCAGATTTCTCAGCAATTTCTTCTTTAAAGAACAATCTTTGATAAAGACAATAGCACTGTCTGAAGGGAGGCACCAGCGCTATCACTGCTAGATAGCTCAGTGGTTTAGGCTTCTGTCTGTAGAGTCAGAGGTTTGGAATTCAATTCCCCACTGTGCCTCCTTGACAGGGTCTAGACTTGATGATCCATAGAGTCCCTTCCAGCTGTGCAGCTCTAAGATTATCTAAGATAAATGCTATCCTTCTAAAATGCTATTATCCCTACAAATGAAACATTGGTTTCATGGTTGGGGGAAAAGATACTGGGTGAAAGGGATATATTCCCCTTCACTTTTGCTACTTTCTAATCAAGGATGGTGAACCTGATTTGAAAGTAAAACATGAAAAATACTCTTGATGCCCAGTTTCCTGCATCATGTACAGCTAGGTCCTTTGTTATGACTGATGTTTGGAAATCCATTCTCATGTTGCAGTCTTGTGCTTAAAGAAGAAAAGAAGAATGTGCAACTTTCCCCATAAGCACGAATCACAATCACCTATGTCTTGGATCAGAAATGAAGAAAAAAGATTAAGGGATTTAAATCCAAGAAGGCTTCAGCTAAACTACCTCACATTTCAGAAACACTACATTAAGCATACATATCATCTCCCCTGCTGCCAAATTGGGGATATTTGTTGCCACTGAATTCATAATGGGAGAAAAAAATATATTTCATCTTCCTCAGAGGCAGTATCAGCTGAATTTGAACTATGGCTCTTAATGCGATATAAGAAATTTCTTGGTTCACCAATAACTACTTATTTACCTGAGTAAAGTTGACAGTGAAAATGGCATGGGATCGACTGCTAACATCATTCATTCCGGTGGCAGCAGTGGTCCGATTTATGTTTCCGGCTTCCATAAGTTCTTCTACATCACTATAATTTTGCACTAAGTGCTTAGACAAGTCTGATAAAATAGAAGCAAATGTGAGTACTAAGGCTGCAACCTTAATAAACTTCATCCCTTATCAAGAAAGCAAAATTATTTTAAAATATAAACATTTCATACATTCTTTGATGGATAGGCCATCTTTGAAGAGACACTCTCACACAGTAGATGCCTCTAAAATAGCATTTGCTGCCACAAGTACATGCAATGTCTAAAAACAAATGTTTTAATTGAAACTGTTGCCTAATCATAGGCACATTAATTGACAAACTAATTTGAGTAGCTAAAATTAATTTAATTAGCAGATATCCCTACTGCTTACCAACGAAAGCTTAAAAACATAGCTGGAGAGCCAATAAAGATCAGGTTTGTTTCCACTGTGGCACAATACTGCAAACACTAGTCGGTAAGCCTAGGATGTCTATGGCTGAAATCCTATTGTGTAATATACATCTATGGAAGATTGATGATATCACGGGCAAGGGCAATTTTTGGTAATTAAAAACTTCCTGCTTCTGTCTCATCGCTTTTTTGAGTCCCATGTACCCCCTTTCAAAGTGTGGAACCTGTGGGAGCCACAGAACAGAAGGAGAACATGTTTAATTATGAAAAATCTCTCCCTGCCAGCAACGTCATCTGGTGCTGGCAACTTTCAGTAATTAAAGAACCCCTCTTTCCATCCCATGGCTTCCACACAATACGAGGAATTACATGAGGGCCAGAAAAGCCACAGGACAGAAGTAGAAAGCTTTTAATTACCAAAAATTGTTCCCTGCCTGTGTGACATTATCACCCTTCCATAAGTGTATTTTATGCAACAGGATTTCAAACCATTCTTTTCACAGAACTTGTAGAACTATCAAATGTACAGAATGTTGGTCTAAAGAGAAATCTGTACTCTGCAAAGTACTAAATAGTTTGTTTTCTCAGATTACTGTGGCATAAATTGGAAGGGGATGGATTATGCCATTTAAATTCTAATATATGCTCTGTTATCACATGTGCCTTTGATTTATAAATCAGATATATCATTAATCTCAAATCAATTAATAGAAGAACATGATAGAGGAAATCTCTAAAATTCACACGATGACTAAGAACAAACTATACGCAAATTAGCAAACCCAGAGAGATCATAGAGGTTTATAACTTAATTTCCACTGGCCTTTAGTCTATACCCAAGACAAATTTATTCAATCAAATATACAATTTTGAATAAATGGAAAGAAAATGCAATTTGAATCCTACCCTCAACATATGGACCTTCTTTTGGATGTTCACGAATTCTTAAGTTATTTGTTTTTGAAGATTTGCGCCTCAGTAAGTCTCTGACACGTTCATTGTAAATTTCAAGGTAACTGAAATATAAAATCATACAAATACTGTCCATTTAAAAGTAAATCTATTAACTGAATCACATACACACAACATTCATACAGCTATATGAATACAGTGGTGCCCCATTTGACGATTACCCTGGCAGATGACGAAATCGCTTAATGATGAGGTTTTTGCAATCAGTATTGCGATTGCAAAACAATATTTCAATGGGGAAAATCTGCTTCATGACAATCGGTTCCCTGCTTCGGGAACCGATTTTTCGCTTCACGACGATCTTTACAGCTGATCGTTGGGTTTTCAAAATGGCCGCCCGCTATTTTCCGGACCTATTTCCGGAAGATAGCGATTGAAAATGGCTTCCCCTATGGAGGATCTTAGCTGGACGATGAGGTATTTCGCCCATTGGAATGCATCGAACCAGTTTTCATTTCATTTCAATGGTTTTTTTTTCGCTTGATGGCAATATCGCTTAACAGCGATTTTAATGGAACAGATTAACATCGTCAAACGGGGCACCATTGTATAGGCTTCAGCTACTAATCCATATGTGTCATGGACTAGTTGAGCCCTGTGGCACAGCAGTTAAACTGCAAGACTGCAGTCAAGTCTCTGCTTACGATCTGAGTTCAATCCCAACAGGTTCAGGTAGCTGGCTCAAGGTTGACAGTCCTTCATCCTTCTGAAGTTGGTTAAATCAGTACACAGCTTGCTAGGGGACAAAGTTCTTTGCATAATTATACTGTAAACTGCCCACAAAGTGTTCTAGCTCTATGGAGGGGGTATATAAGTCTAAGCAATTACTACTACAATATTTATTTGACCACGTGATCTCAAAAATTTTGCAGTCAGCATCCAACACTCAGATGGGCCATAAAACAGAGATAAACCAAATCCAGATCTAATTTTCAGATGTAATCATATAGCCTGTACAATCACTATTTAAGTTTCTGTTAGAAATGGGCACAAATTAAAAAACAAATCACCAGATCTGTTCAAAAATTGCTAATTTGTTGATACGTATTATTATGAATCAATGCCCCCAGCGAATAAGGATCGATGAATTTTTAGCTATTTTTGATTTGTAGATTCATTTGGCTATAAAACAGCCCACAAGGCACCTAGAAATACCCAAACTCCAGGTATACCTCCTCTGACTTCTCTCTACAATCCTTCTAAGTTTAGTATAGACTGGGTTTCATATGTGTGGGTTATACACCCAAAAAAGGATGACCCATGAAACTTCCCCCCAGGCACCTAGAGACACCAACATCACAGAGAAGCTTCTACTGACTCTCCTCTACAGTTTTTCCAAGTTTAGCGAAGATTGGGTTTCCCCAAGCCAGCTGCTAAAGAGGACTTTCCTGGGAGGACCCACTTTGTGGGTATATAACGTAGAAGTCTGAAACTCAATCTTCACCAAATTTGGAGGGATTATAGAGGAGAGTCAACTCCATTTCCTTGTTTTGTTTCCTAAACACCTAAGTTAGGGCTTTCCCAACAGGATTATATAATAATCTGAAACCACTTGCCATAAATAAATACATGTATGAGAATATGTAGCAGGATACAGTGGTGCCCTGCATAGCGACGTTAATCCGTTCTAGGATTAACGTCACTATCTGGATTCGTCGCTATGCGGGGGGGAACCCCATAGGAACACATTAAACTCTGTTTAATGCGCTCCTATTGGGGAAAAAATCACCGCTATGCGGGGAATCCTCCAACCGGCTGCCATTTTCGCCACCCGGTAAGCGAGGGCAGGGCATGAAAACGCTGCGGGCGGCCATTTTGTTGACCTGGCGGCCATTTTGGAACCACCGATCAGCTGTTCCCAAGACATCGCAATGCAAAGATCAGTAAGCGAAACGCTTAACGATAATCACAATGCAATGTTTTGCCTATTAAAACATCGCAATGTGATCGCATTAGCGATCGCAAAAAAAAACATCGCTATGCGGATTCATCGTTAAACGGTGTGCTCGTTAAGCGAGGCACCACTGTATACAGGGACTGAGGACCATGTGGTTATATGAAGTTGAACATTTAGGCCATCATGCAAAGTTTGGTTGACACTGGCTGCCAGCAGTTCTCAAACTTTTCAGATGGGGCGCATCTTTCCCCCGCCCCAGTCCTACCTGTTAATGCCAGGGGTTAAATATGAGGTCTTTTCAATATGAGGTCTTTTCCCTGTCACTGAACTGCAGTCATTCCTGCTAAAATAACTGGTGTTTGCATGACATTTTAAATGTAACCAAAATAAATTGTTTGCATTACCAAAATAATGATCATTATGTTAATCCATGTAGCCCAGTCTTGTGGATGAGATCTGAACTGAAAACCTCCCTCCTCCATGTTATGTCTTTAACTAGCAGGCCACACTGTGCTATAATAAGCAAAAGCTTGAGAGTTTTATAACAGCTTGTAACTGGGCATGCTAAGCAGGGAAAAATACATTTTTCACCTCTCTTGCACCACACCATAAATAAATTTGTGCTAAATGCATAATACAAAGCCTACATAAGAGTAGGTTTCAAAAAGATCATCTCATCTTGTGATACAGGCATGGCAGGGAGATGAGATCAGGCTTCTTTGCTAGCAGCACTAGATTATGTAATTTTCTGTCCTGCTGTAAATCCACTCCATTTTGTGCATTTAGGTGATAGGTCAAAATGGTCGTATTTGAACATCCTTTTCATAATACTGTCACTAACTGACTACACTGAAATTATTTTTTAAATTACTTGGATTTTAGCATTTCACTGTAAGCCTACTTAGGGCTGAAGATGCAGGACAGAAATAAAACAATGCCTAAAACATAAAAATGAGACGTATGTATTATCCATAAGAAAACAACAACCCAAAATGCAAATTCAAATTACAACAATGCCTTTATAGACCAACTGAGAAAGCACAAAATTATGTGTAAATTTTTGTAAGCTCCAGATCTCTTGCTCTGACAAAACAGTACAAAAATCAATACGAGGGTGGGAAGGAAAACTTGTAATGTTAAGTCATGTTATCTGCACAGCATCTTAAAATACGAGGAGGAAGGGTCTGCCAACATCCAAATGAGGTTCTGTCAGGTTGTGTGACTGTATCTACTGAAGATACAAGGAGCAAAGCACACAAGAAGTTTGACATGCCATTTTTGAAAATATTGAATTCAACTGTTATAAAGAGCTTTGTCCAGCATGTGAAGAGTTCCAGATGTTATAGTCAGATTTTTATGCCTTTTTGGTCATTGTACTGAAGATACTGTCCTAATGAGGATTTTGCAACTTTTTTCCTTTCCAAAACACTCATTTAGAATATTCCTCTTGAAGCATGACACCTTCACACCTATTTGTCCTAAATATCTTAATAGGGCCATTTGAAAGCAGAACAATCTGTATCTGTCCTTTTTATTGGTGGTCTCTTCCTATTTCCCTAAAGAAAGAAGGATATGCCATTTCTCATCCTCCCAATTAGTCTTCTTCCTTTCAAGCTGTTAACAATCTCTCTCTCTTAAGAGTGGGCAATGGTCCCAATCAGACCATGTGCTCCAGCTTAGCACAAGGTCATCTACCTAAATTAGGAAGCAGGCTTTCCCATCAATGTATTTTCTAAATAAAACCCAATAATTGTTTTTACTCTAAGCTCAACCTATATCTAGTTCATTGCTCCAGAGAACAGATAAACAAAGTGGACTTAAATGCCTAGACTGCTGCAGCTATTCTGCTATACAAAGGAATTCATTAACAGCACTCTCCTGAGTGGGAAAATTTTATGGAAAGATCCTAATAGATGTGTGCACAATAAAGCTTTTTAGAGTCACTTGAAGAGAACATAATAAAAAGTTTTGGATTTTGGATGCTAAATGGAATAGAGATAACAGAACAAGACTATGGCATGGTAATTGGATCAATGGTAATAAAATCAAGGTTTGAGGTCCCATTTTTAGTTCTTGTATAGCCTCTTAACTCTGCTAGTTCTTCCTTTCTCCTGAATAAGTAATGTCTTGTGAGTTTCTAGACTGACATATTTCCTGGCTTGAGAAAAACTCAGCAAAAAGGGAAGGTAAAGGCAAAGAAACCAACTTCAGCACTATATAGAAACTCAGCTGTTGAGCCAACATACCTGACTTCTGTCCGAAATGAGGCTTCATTCCTTCTTGTTTTTTCATTGATTTGGTTAAACAGTCCTTCAGAAATCCGAGGTATTAAACCAGCATCCCCCTACAACATTAAAAACTACTGTTATAATACAACATATTTAAGACAGCAAAAGCAATCTGGAAAACCACTGAGATAATATTCAATGCCAAAAATATTGAATTCAATTCACAAAATGGGGGTGCCTGCTGGATTTTTCCTATCCTTTTATCCTAATAAGCCAATAAAGTTCCCCTTTAAATTTGCTCAGGGAGTGGTTGGGTGAGCTGGCGAATCTTTTGGGACATTGTGGGAATCAGAGAAGAGGAGATGCAAAGGGAATTGTCTGCCTTTTCTCAGTTCACAGAGGAATATCTTCACATCCAACTCAAAGAGTTTAGAACGTGTTTTGGGAGAAATTTCAAGCTCACACATGTATTAAGCATACTCATTTATAACCAAAGAAATGTAATTAACCCAACCAAAAGCAGAAACCCAACTAGCCAAAATGGTTGATGGCCACTGTGCTAGGAGTAGGTCAGCTAAGGTTGTGTAGACTCCAAAATCCTCACAGCCTAAAAATGTGGCAAATTAGTATTTAGGACTATTTCACCTTGGCCTAACTCTATGCCGCCATAGTCACATGTCCCTGAACTGCTGCGGGGTCTGGATCTGGTGTACCATGGCTCTCTTTTCTGCCAACTGGCTGGTAGAACAATTCTCCTGGCAAATTTCGCGGAGGTGAGGCAGCAGAAGGAGGTTTTGCTGCACAAGGTATTTTTGCTGGCAAAAGAGGTTTCTGCTTATTCTTAATAGCAAACAGTTAATGCATCCTTGAATCAACTCACTATAAGTGAGTTTGCTAAATTCCTATCTTGGTATTTCCTAATTTAAATTAACATTTGCTAAACATTTAAAAAACCCTTGAGATTATTTTATTCAATAAAAGATAATTCAGGAGATTGCTTGTGACAATTCAGAATATATGTTGGGTCTCTTTACTTACACAGCAGGAAAATAATACAATTGAGAAAGCTATTCAACTTTTGAAAGGTAAAGAAAACTCTAAAAAAAAACCTACAGCATTTCCCATCATTGTATAAGACTTGCCAGATCCAGTCTGTCCGTATGCAAAAATACAAGCGTTATAACCTTCAAAAGCAGATTTGAGAACATCAGTGCCAAGGTTATTAAAGACCTGGAAAAAACAAGAAGAACAATAAAAGAGAGAGATGGAGAGAGAGAACAGTAATGTCCCATAATATAATCTAAAATTTAACATCTAACTTGTTTTCTTCAGTGAAGTATTACAACTTTTATAATACAGCACATTGGAAAAAAACTGCCTTACTGAAGTGTTTACTATGAATGATTAGTTCAATCAGCTCAACAATTTTTTAAAAAAATTAAAGTAATTAAATTTGCAAGTTCACAAAAAAGGCCACAGAAGTGCAGACCACCTCTGATAGCACCTGATATTTGCTTAATGTTTTTCTACTTAATTTGTCAATTATTCTTCTCTAGAATGTCTGCAAGGGTCACAAAATGCATCCAACCCATTCCTTTCAGGTTGCATTATTGAGGGTTCTTACTCTGAGACAAATTAAGGAAAAGCAATGCTAAAACCTGGCCTTTTTCTGTAGTGGCACCCTCACTGTGGATTAAACTTCCACCAGAAATTAGATAGGCCCCCTCCCTATGCATATTTAGAAGATCAGTAAAAACTGGATCATTTAAGGAGGCATTTGGCAATTGAGTCCCATATTCTACTGCAGTTACTGATTATTTTATTATATTATTGGATATTTTGTTAATACGTTATGGTTTGTACAGTTTGGTTCACCTGAGCCACCAGGAGGCAATCCTAGGTCACCTTCCTGGTTTTGTTTTTGTTTGTGGTATTATCTATGCATTCTTTTATTATTTTAGTTTGCATATTTTGCTTAATTATGTAAACCACCCTGAGTAGTATTTCATTAAGTTGGGCGGTCTAGAAGCTCAATGAATGAATGAATGAATGAATTTTCTGAAGCAGCACAAGATCCAAGTATAGCATAAGATGTGTATTTCCTCTTCTTCCCCCCTTTTAAGGGCTTCAAGACAAAAGTATTATTTGCTTAAAATATGGTTAATCTCAACATGATCTTAAATTACCTGGTACGTATGAAGGTTTGAAGCAAAAACTGCTTCATTCTCTTACCTGCATTTTTAGCACAACACAAAAGTAGACTTTTTTATTTCACAGATACAGTATCCACATATACTAACGTACATATATATGGATGGTATCAGTAACATTGGCTACTCTGTTTTCTTTCTCTGTGCCATGGCACACATGGATTCCTCCTCTTTTTGGGTTACCATTGGTCATAAGACAGGATGGGCTGGCGTGCTCTGGTCCATGGGGTCATGAAGAGTCGGACACGACTAAATGACTAAACAACAACAACAACAACAATAGGCCACATACATTGCTTAAAGTATCAGGGGTACAAAAGAACCTGATTCTTTGTACTGGACCATATAGCCTTTGAAAGGCAAAGCATGATTCCTTCTTTGGTACAACGTAAAAGTTGGCTGATTGGCTGTGGAGCCTGAATTAGAGGTCTGAATCCCTGCTGGGCCTTCCAAGAGGAGAGACCAGCATGGACAAGCCGCACCACCATGGAAGGAGGGACCGGCAAAACGCTTCTGAGTACCTTATACCTAGAAAAACTTTGGAAGGCTTATCATAGGTCAGAATTCTCAGGATGGCATGTAATGAATTATGTAGATTACATATTGATCTCAGAAATGTGAAGTAGGTACAATGATTTTTGTTAAACACAAGTTGCCTGAATTTTGTTTTCTGAACATTTATAGTATGTTTTAACGGACATGTTTTAACTGATCTGTTTTTATTGTGTTTAAGTTGGTTCCCTTTACATTTCAGTTACAGTGTTGTATTTTATTTTTATTTTAAAATTTTAAATAAGAGATGAGGGGAACAATGTTAGGGTTACATTTTCATTTTAAAAGAAAATCACAGATGTCTATCTGCCTACCATTTCCTGAGATGCATAGTTTGGGCTTTTAGGATCTGCTGAGAAGTAAGAGAAATCATAAGTAAAAGTTTTCGTTCGTTCTCGTCCCATGTCTCCAGTCCCTCCCTCTGGTATCTAAAGAAGAAAAACAAGCAAATCATCATTGCATACCATGCCAAAGTAGTAATGATGTTCTCTTCCAGCATTATCTCTGAAGAACACAACATAAGCTGGTGGTATTTTAAACATTCATCTATTCATTAGTTTTTTAAAAAGTTGCTCAGCATATGAAATACAGGCTCCCAGAATATGAAACAGTAAGAAACTAAAACGAAAAAGTCAATATTTATTTCACAGTTTAGGATTGTCCTACTATGGCTTAATACTTACACAGTGGCAGAGATTTTTGGAAATTAAAGACCCCTGTGTTCTGTAGCCCCCAATAGGTTCCCCATAATGAAAGGAATCCAAAGAAAGCATAAGGATCTTTCTGAGAAAGGAGATCAGGAGTTTTTAATTTCCGAAAATCGCCATGGCCGATGAGGTCATCTGCATCACATAGAATAAATTGTACAACAGGAGTTCAGCCAGAAAGACAAAATAAGACACAATAATATGCCAAAACTTGCCAAGTGCTAATCTAAACATTTTTCTCTTTAAAATGAAGTTTCACAAAATTACAGGTAAAAGCAAAATAGAAATAAAAAGTTTTTAAAAGACAGCAATGTGGTGGCACTTTAAAGACTTTTATATTTTCTAATGTGAGCATTTCTGTATTATGATCATCATCATAATTGTTTATCATAATATAGCTACAAAACCAGCCAATCTGGGTGGTTTCAACATTGCAATTAGTTTTCCCCCAGCTACCTATCTTTAGGAAACATGCATGCAGCTTATTTTTAGTGTCTGTTTTTTCTTATTTGGAGTGTAAGCAGTAAATGGCTATGAACTGCCTTCATGGAAGCATGCCAATGAAAAGCAGGCAAGTAAAGGTTTGGATTTGTCTATATATCAGATTGGAAAAATACAAAATCAACTTTATTGCTTTTTTTTTCCTGATAAGGTATTTCTACCTTTTGATATCAGAAAATAAATTGAGAGATACAGGACATATAATTAACATAAAATACATTTTTCATTGTATACACTGGTAAATCAAAAACAGTGAATTAGATCACAGTTCGTTCCAGCTCTATTAAAATATTCTGAACATTTTGCAAATTCCTGAAAATCTGTATCATTACTGTATGATAAAGCAGCATGCCCATCTTTTGATCTATTACTCTCAAACTGTTAAAAGAGAGATATAAAGGAATACACAAACACACACACACACACACACACACACACGTATGTATGTACATAGTGGCTAATTCCTCTTTTTTGTTTTCAAGCATCTATTACCTTTGTATTTGTAATTGTTGTTTTATTTTTCTCCATTGAAATAATAAATTTAGCATCAAGATCCTTTTCCCTGTAAAATTAACAGATTACAGGAGGTTAAAATCACTACATAAAAATGAGAATTCTAGGCATTAGTTTTCTATTAAAACAAATTCTTACATAACAAAAACTCTTACTGTAACAACTTGAGTTGTTGTAACTTGACTGATATTATACTTAGCCCAAGTGCTGGTTCACCAGGTTCCCACAGCATCTAATTTAGATGAGACTAACAACTCCATTTAGTTTTTTTTTTCAATCCAAGTCCCAAAATATTCCTGAGAACTTTCAAAGAGTCCTTAACTATCTTCTTGTCTTGCCACCTCAGAAGGTCTCTAAGTAACTAGTTGGTTCGGCTTTAAATCTGGTGCTAAATCTACTGTTACAGAAAACTAGGACAGGTACTAAATTGCCAGTCAATTACCCTCTAGTCTCAGTGTATCTCAACTCTGTTGGAGAACTACTGTATTAGAAGACTACTTCTGCTGTAGAAGACTACTACTGTGTCTGGTCCGCAGGTCATATCTGGCCTGCCTTGCTTTTTTATCCAGCCCGGTGGGCAGGTGGGCGCGTGTGTATGAGTGCGGGCCAGCAGACAGTCAGGTGTGCATGTGGGTCTTCCTTTCACTCTCAAAACTGTGGACCATATATGATGTGGCCCTCCTGCTGAAATGTTTGGAGACCCCTGGCTTAGAGGGCCAGGTAGCTAGTGAAAGTAAATGAGAGTTTCTATCCCACATCAGTTCAGTTAATCAAAAATATCTACTAATGCATAAGCAAAGAACACAGTGAACTACAGCCAAAAGAACTGACAAAATGAACATTCTATCTGTTCTAGTCATTAAGCAAGGAAGATTGGTCACATACTACATGGTAACAGTGGTTCTGCAACACTTGGCAGCAAGCTTGGATTAGACAGCAATAATCTAATATGAAAGAAGAAATCCAAGATCAGCTTCTGTTAATTCTACCCAAACACTTTCACACAAAGCTCAGATGAATAGCAAAGAGAACTCAGCTGTGAAACTGATGCACAGAATTTGCTTCAGGATATACAGCAGGGGTGAAACAAAGGTTACTCAATGGTTGCAGCATAAACTTTCCCCTTCAAGCAAAGGACGGCAGGTTGGAGGTCTCTGTTTACTCTCAAGTGTAGCCAAAGCCTCTTTCCATTGCAACTTAACATTATGTAGTGAAGCCTATAGCCGCAGGAAAACAACTTCTTGGCTTCTAATCAACACTAATGGTCAACATACAAATTCCTCAGGGTAGTGCCTAGCAGTTCTTCTATGTATTACAGTGGTACCTTGCATTACGACGTTAATTCGTTCCAGCGAAATCGCTGTAAAACGAAAACATCATAATGCGAAAATAAAAAACCCATTGAAACGCACTGAAACCCCTTCAATGGGTTCCAATGGGCTAGAAACTCACCATCCAGCGAAGATCCTCCATACGGCGGCCATTTTTGCTGCCTCTATAGCGAGGAATCCATCTCAGAAAACAGCGGGAAGCCATTTTGAGCACCCGGCGGCCATTTTGAAACTGCCAGTCAGCTGTCAGAAAATCGTCGGTTTACAAAGAATCGGTTCCCGAAGCAGGGAACCGATCATCGCAAAGCGAAAAACCCCTATTCAGACCATCATTTTGTGATCGCAAAAAGATCGTCGTAATGCAGTTTCGTCATAATGCGGGGCAATCGTAAAGCGAGGCACCACTGTATATTGATTTCTTAGGCTGAAAGTAACAGCAAATAAGCTGCTACAAAATAAATCTTGCAAGTCAATGCAAGTGATTCCTGCATTGCTCATGAGTATATGATGGTTATCCTCTACAACAGGGTCCGCAACCCCGGTCCACCGACCGGTCCCAGTTCACGGCCTTGCCAGGACTGGGCCATGAAGACAAATGTCCTGCCCCCTGCATGCACAGATGCATGCACAGCCCCTCCCACGCACACACGGCCCCTCCCACACATGCATGGATGCCCCCCACACTCTAAACTGGTCCATGGAGGCAAAAAGGTTGGGGACCACTCCTCTACCATGTTGCTATTGATCAGGAAAAGATAGACAGAAGCAATTAGTAACAGTCCACCCCATAACACAGTCAATATGTAGCTGTAGAAAATAGTAGCTGGTCCTGTTAATGTAAGCTACACTGCACATGGCTAATTATATCATCAGCCAGCACAACTTTTCAGAAACCAAAACACTATTTCTATCTTGAGGCACCCACAGTTCCAGGAGGCTGGAGAAGAAAGTTTTTAATTTTAAAGTCATCCTGGCAGCAGTGATTATCCCCAATTAAAAGCTTTGTCCTCCCCTACTGCAGTCTCCAAAGGTTGCTGATAATGAATGTATTAGATGAGAGTTCTGGGTGCCTCAAGGCAAAAGTAGGAAAAGTTTAATTTCCAAAAAAGAAATTGTCTTGGCTGATGACACTGTCCACCTTACACAGCATAACTTCAGTAAACAGAATTTCAGCCCAGTGCAACACACAGTGGGTCTACATGTATGGTATTGTGTTGCTTGAATAACTACATTGTAAACCACCCAGAGAGTGCTCTAACACAGGGGCCCCCAATCCCCAGTCTGCGACCCAGCAGCGGCCTAGGCACAGATCTCCTGCTCCCCCAAATGAGCATGCCCCACAGATCTGTGCAAGCACGCTCTGCCCCCTGCAAGCATGATGGGCCCCCAACCAGTCTGCGCTGGGGGGTCATATATAAACAGAAAGAACACCACAAAGAAGTATGTTTTCAGAAGGAAAAGGCGATATAAAGAATAATGTGAGCACGCAATCTGGAGGACACAAAACTGTTCCACTCAAAGGAAGGGAAAGGAGAGACAGCACCAATGGTAGAGCAATAGTGAACAACGTGAAGCCCTATTACCACATGTGGCCTTCAGACTGATCTGACAAAAATTGGCCCCATATTTAAGTCATGTGCAAGTGAGGTCAGCTTTCCCCTCCTACAGGGGTGGAGAAAAGGGAGCTGGACTAAGAGCTGACAAAAGGAGAGAAACATGGATTTATCTAGTTTTGGTTTTAACCTCACTAAAACAGATTACCCTTGAGGGAAACTGGCTCTCAGAAGACAGAAATCACCCCTGGGGTCTAGAGATTTTCAGGAAGATTGTGATAGGAAGTGATTGTGTCCCATGCAACTCATAAGAATGATCAATAAAAGGCAACAAATTATCTTTTAAATTGTGTAACAAAGCTCACACTATCACCACAGATTTTGCACAGAATTGTTATTTTCACAACAAAAAAACCCCGAAACAAACCCCAGATACTTTGGCTATATAGCACATAACCTAATAAGCTTTAGCTGGTAGTTGCTTATAATTTTCTTCCATATTCTGGGAGAAAGGGAAGCACAGTAGAAACAGAACTTGGTATCATACATCTCTAACCAGTTTAGCCAAATACTTTTATTTTCAATTCTTGGTGAAATAAGATACTCTATAATGTTTCATTCATTACTAGGCTGTTTTGCATTTATCTTTTTCAGATAATCTTCTGTATAACCTGTAAGTTTAATTTGCCACTGTGAAGAATGCCAGAATGTCCCTTGTAGAAACCGTCACAGAATATGGTGCCTCGCAAATATGAGGCAAATAGTTGCTAAAGGCACTGTAAAAGACTTATCCTATCAGGCTTGGAAAGTTTGAAGATGAAAAAAGTACTGTTAGTTTACTGACTATAAAAATAAATGTTTAATACTATTTCACGCAGGTGGGAAAACTCAGCTTTGCACTCTGCTACTCCTTTTTGTGTCTTATCTTTTAGATCAGGGGTCTCCAAACTTTTCAGTATGAGGGCCACATCATGTATTTTACACATTTTTGAGGGCTGTCTGGGCCAGATAAAAAAGCAAGATGGGCCGGATATAGCCTGCAGGCCCCAGTTTGGAGACCCCTGTTTTAGATTGTAAGCCCAAAAGCATGGACTCACATTGTACTGACCTATTTAGTGCTAATTTGTTATAGTATGTGTGCTCAGGTGGCCATTTTGGGGCACCTGATGTTTAGCACATTGGCTTGGATACAAGGAACTCTGGTACTTCCTATAGCACCACTCAATTAGAAGTCAAAAAGAAGACATCTTAAGTTATTGCTGACAGCTATACTTTCCTTCCTTCCAACCGTAATTCTCAGCCTCTTCCTTTACACGGATCAGTACACCATCATCAAATTACCAGTAGAGATTTGCCAGGTGCCCTTCCTCCCAGTTTTAAGAAGTTACTTTTAAAAAATTTGCTTAGTAGTGGTTTTTTATTGATGTGTGCCATTGAATGTTCAACTATGGTTCACATTTATTTATCTTACTTCATTTATTTTATTGTTTGTCTATGCTTATAACTGGTATTGCATTACCTGTCATTTATATGTGTTAGTTGTTAACCGTCCAGAGAGTGTGTATTACACTACTGGATGATATACAAGTTAAATAAATAAAAATAAATGTTGCACCTGTTCAAAACATTTTTACAGAGTCTTTGTCTGACAAGATTAAAATTTGCATACTGTGGGGTAATCATAACAAGCTGTCTAGGTAGCTCAGTAAATTAGGTATTTCTGCTGTGGAGCCAGAGATTGAGAATTCAATTCCCCTGTGTCACTTTGAGCAAGCTGCACAGTCCCAAGGAGCCCCAAGAAGAAGGGAATGTTAAACCACTTCTGGGTACTCTTTACCTAGAAAACCCTGAAAGGAGTAGCTATAAGTAAGAAGTGACTTGATGACACATGAATATTATATTTAGAGTAATAATCCCTTTCACTCCTTGCTACAGGTTTGTCCCTCACTAATTGATACAGTCTATCAATGAGCTACCTTCTGTACACTCTCAGACCCTGCACAAATCACGCATTCACAATCACTGTTCTACAATATTCATAAGGGTACTGATCTGGACTAGGCCCTTATTGGGGTTGGAGGGAGGTCTTTAAAATATAGCCTTGTTGGAGTCATAGAACTAAGGAATATGTTTAGGCATTTTAGAGATATTAACAAAATAAGTACTCCACCTGACAATACAAAAATTAGACTATAAATCAGAAATACCTCCTCTAAAAACACTGTTGCGACAGCAATATTCAAGGCTACTAAATAACTATTTTTTCATAATTATATCTCTACACCTTTGGCAGATATTTAAGAACAAGAGATCAGTGATGGGGGTACACGAATATGAATACCCCCCCACACACAGGTGGACATAACGAGGGTCCAGCTCCCTGGGGCCAGACCATCCACTCACCGTCTGCTGCTGGTGTGGGCTCCATGCTCCCTTCCTATTGCTCCAGAGCTTGCAGTCGGCCAGTCACTCTTCATCCCGCCTCCTGCCAGGAGTGGCTAATTGACTGTGACCTCGGGAGCGATAGGAAGGGAGCATGGAGCCCGTGGCAACAGGAGAAGATGAGTGGACGGTTCGGCCCCAGGGAGTTGGACCCTCATTATGTCCACCTGTGGGGGGGTATTCGAATACAACTACCCCCATCTCCAGAAGAGATATTAACTCCAGCAGTGGTGGTGATGTGTGAGTGGCCATTCTATTCTCCTTTGGTACCTACAGGAATCTGACGATGCTGGTGCCTGCCTCGCCCAGCACATTCATCTGCAGAAGGGGAGGAAACCTATGCACAAGGAGAATCTGATGAATCAGCTAGCAGACCATCTCAAAGCTCAGGAGGGGAAGGCAGAGGCCAGACCTGCCAGAAAAGATTCAGGTTGAAGGGAACCTGGTTGATGTGCAAGCTATTTGCCTAAAGTAAAAAGGAAAGCTCTAGCACACTGAGAGCTATAAATTCTGCTCTCAGCTGGCTGGGTGTGAAAGAAAAACATGTAAACAGACTCTCATCTGACACCATTTCTGCCTGCTCAGACTTTTTGGAACTCCCTGTGACCCAGATTTCACTGATGACTGTTCTCCTTCTTGTTCTGTGGCTGGCAAGGCAAAAGGTTTATTGGACTGAACCTTCAGCTTCAGAGGCAGACTGTTTCAACAACAACTCCATCCTTGAAACTGGATTGGCCTTAGTGACACAGTGCTGGTACTTGCAGCCTTCCAACATTACAGCTGAGAGGAATTGAAAATGCTACACCAGGGACCTTGGTAAGGCATATGCCATGGACAACACAACTCCCACCTCTAGAGATGTTTCCAAACCAGCCCAATGGCAAAAGGGAAGTATAAGCTGCTGCTGTCTTGTAGCCATGCAAATATTAGGTCAAATTTCCTAAAGTGCTGACAAATTGTTGCAATTTCATTACTATTTTTTCTTCAGTGTTTACAATAGTAGAACCCAGCAGACATATCTAGTTTACTTATATAAACTTTCTTATGTTTTTCACCAAGGAAGCTGAACAGAGCACACATTTGAATGCAGAAACAGTCTACTCAAATATAGTTTTAAAGTACAAGAGTTCAATGCCTACAGAAATTAGGCTTTCTAAGCATCCTATACAGTTTTGTCACTGATTGCGAAGTAAATATTCTTGGAATATCATCATTGCCTTGATCAGTTAAGCTTTACCATATACAGTAACTTATCTGATTAAGACAAAATTGTAACTTTCCTTATTTTGTAAACAAACAGTGCTTAGTCAGATATTACTGTCAAGCAAATCAGTGTTTGCAGTTTTACAATGTGATTAGAAATAAATACAAGGAAACTAGAGATAAAACAGAATGTAAAAATTCTTAACAATGATGAATAGGATGAGATTCTCTGTAACCTAATAAACTTTCCTAATGAAATAAACATTTTAGATAATGCTATAGCAAGATAATCACTCCGACTACAAGAGTAATCAAAAGTGCTATTTCTAGCTACAGAGAATGAATTAATTGAAATCCTAACAAAAATATGCTGATAAATGTGGAAAACAAACCTATGGCCCTCAGACTGGAAATGTTCAATATATGTCCCAATCTCAAAGAAATGTGGCAGCAGTGTATGCCAATAACTGTAGTATAGTGGTTTCCATGTTCTTGGAGTATAACTACCAGCAATCCTGACCACCACGTTGGTGAAGGCTTGTGGGAGTTGCAGTCCAAGAATATCTGGACACCCAAGACTGGGAACCACTGCTGTAGGACCACTGCACTAATCTGCCATGGAAGCAAAGTGATACTCAAGGTTTTGCAACAAAGCATCCCTTTGCCTGCCTATGTGCAACAAATGTTCAGGCTGGATTTAGAAAACAAAGAGGCACTAGAGATTTTTGAAGAAGTTCTAACATTCTTGACAATTCCCAGGTGTGAGTTATGGCTCGAAGCTGGACCAGGTCCATCTTGGAGACACTGAGAAGGCTGATGGAAGGCAGGCAGGTGTTCACTGGCCCGGAATGCTGGCCGTTCCTTGAAAAGACCCTGACTAGTTATCCAGAGATGGAAGGGAGGGGCATGGGGAATGAGAGGTATGGCTTTAATCTAATCATAATTCACAACTGCATTCCAATGGGAAATTTACAAAAAACAACTACAGTGGTATGTGCAACACTGTGGGTCTTATGGAAAATTCTGGTGGAGAACTCAGGGATCAGCTCAGTGATGACATCTAAACAACAGGTAAAAGGGTATAAAAGCAATTAAGACCTGGAACAAGAGCTGAAGTAATGAGATTCCAGCATGTCTTCATAAGAGTTGAATTAAATTCAGATGAAAGAAAAGTTGAACAAAGAACAATAATGTAGGCTAAACAGAGATGAGACTATATTATTGGCAGATAGTGGCAGTGACTTGAAATGACTATTGATAAAGGTGAAAGAAAAAAGTGCAAAACCAGCATTGCAGTGGAATATTAAGAAGATAAAAATCAAGAATACTAAAGAAGTATATAACATGAATGTCAAGATTTTCTATATCTTGGTTCAACCATCAACCTAAACTGAGGTTGCAGTCAAGATATCAGAAAAAGAATGAAACTCAGAAGGGCAAGTATGACAGAACTAGAAAATATTGTCAGCTGTAACGGTGGGTCTCTGGAGACAAAGGCTATTACAGTATAGCTTTCCCAAATATGGAGAAAGAAACCATGGCCTTGTGTTTGAAAGACCTAAGCAGGACACTTAAACATGGCACGTTTTGGAGGTCACTAACTCATCACTATAAGTCAGAGGTAACTCGATGGTACACAACAACAAAACCAGCTATTAAAACTAGATTTTCTTCACATTAAACCTGTATAAATATTCTACCAATAACTTCACTGTCTTGTAAGCTTGAGTTTATATTTATTCACTTTTCTCTCCCTCTCCTCTATCCATGGACTTTTGCACTACCCATGGAATTGCCTGTACTTTGCAATTCTAATGTAGAATGCTAACTAGAAAACTGAGCAGTGCCATATCTTTGGTTCAAATCTCACCTTTGCCCTGAGATCACCAGACTACTTAGGCAAGTAATTTTTTTAGATTTATTTCCCAGTTGCAATATAAGAACAATTCTTTTGCTTCTCAGGAGGGGTGGGACATGTGTCAGGCTGCAACTCCCATATCTCTCACCACTAGCTATTCTGACTAGGGCAAGTGGAAACGATAGTATAACAACATTTGGAAGGCAGCAAGTTGTTCAGTCCTTCCTAATAATGTAGTTTTGACATAGCAAGATACTGGCCCACTTTAGATATTTTCCTGCTTGCTAAACTATAATTTACCTGCTAGGAACTAATTTGGACTGCAAGCTTCCCCTGCTGTTTGCTTCCTTTAATCCTGGTCATCTTAAAAATCAGCTTCCCATTACATTCCACATTTGGAGTTATGTGAGAAATTAAGATCTTCGGTATTGGAGATACCGAAACAAGAGGAACTCATTGAGAAGATATGGGAAGCGGCAGAAATGGATATTCTATCAGAAGTGTTGAAAGACTATCCAATACAAAAGGCAACTGAACAATGCGATTTATTATACAAATGGCTTTAGTCCTCAGATAGTGCTTGAGTAACATAGATTTAAACTAAGATGTAACTGTAAGTTGAAACCTGGAGGGCAATTAAACTGTAGAAAGGCAGAAAGTCAACTTGATATCGCAACATGAACAGATGGATGATTATATATTTCGTGTTCTCCTACTCCCCACTTTCCCCCCCACATCCCCTTCTACCTTCTGTATCCCTTACCTTATCCCTAGTTGTTAAAAAATAAATAAATAAACACACACACACACACACACACACACACACACACACACACACACAGAATTAAGATCCTAAATATAAATCTGAAGTTTACACACAATTACTTATTTCATGAATAACAGGAAACTGTCATTTAAGTTAACCCAGATCCATTTGTAAAAGAAGAAAACAAGTGAAACAGTTGATAATTCTCAACGGATTTAGCCAGGTGGGAAATATAGATAGGTCAGAAATGAATACTTTTTTTAAGTATTCAGAATACTCTAAAGTGCCATGTACTAGTACTATTAAGAACAACTATATCTTAGTGGTTTAAGTATCTGGCTGTGGTAGGGAGTATCTGGTTGGGAGTCCAATTCCCCTCTATGCCTGGCTGGACTCAATGATCCATAATGTTCCTTCCAGTTCAGCAATTCTAAGATGATGATGATGATAATTACATTATCCCAATATATTTGCATAAATGTCACTGTGTTTGGGCAACTAGAATTTCTGAAATACTTTGAAAGCCTGAAAATTCTCTAATATAAAGACTCCTCAAATGATATCCAGGAAGTCATATGTAGCCCATATTAATTAGCATGGTTAAGTCATACCATTTACATGAAACATGGGACAGCAGAGATTAAAAACATGAGCTGAACAGACAGGGAGGAAGAAAATTTGCAAGAGAAGCATAAGGGGAACCCAACTCCACCCTGTTTTTAATCCAACTACAGAAGAGTGATTAACCCTTGCAATCAGGCAAGAGGTCTTATGTGAACCCACCACACAGCTGAGCTTTCCCTAAGATTCACTTGCAACAACATCCTTACGACAGGTAAAAAGCTAGAACTCTTCTGCAACCCAGACAAGACATGGGGATCCAGAAGTTAGAGTGCTAATTGTGCCTGCCCCCTTTCTCTCAGAATGAATGGTTCTAGTTACACAGGAAGGGGGGTTGGAGAAAGCAGATCTATAAAAGTCTCCATATCCATTGGGGAATGAGGATACCTAGAAATCACGAGCAACTAGCTTTCCCTGATCTCTTTCTGTCTGCAAAGAAGAAGCTAGCACTAGTGTATTTGCCTGAGCACAACACACAACCACTGTTAGGGCACACATTGTCCTACTTCTTCTGAGAAAGAAAAAGAGGTGGCAAATGCAGCCAGCTGGCATAGTCTTTAGAAATCTTACTTAAAACAGAGAGCCCCATTCCAAAGGTAGCCAGTGGAGGCTGCCTCCTTTCCATCTGTGTTCCCAAAGGAACATAAGAACATACAGGCTTCAGAAAGGCTGTTTTAGGGAAAAAATTATGAATGGAGTATGCTTAATTTCCCCCTCCATATTTGTAGCAAAGAGGAAATCTCACTCCTCACAATCAGAGCTTTGTTGTTTTTAGGGAATGACTATTAGAAAGCCAATTTATTTCCTCCTCTTCTACAAGGGGGGCTGTATAAAGTCAAAGAGGAGACTGGAGAAAGAACTTGTTTTGGCTGGCTAGGTGGACACAGCTTTTACATGAGCAGTGGCATGTAAACCTGGAGTAAGTGCAGTTTCCTCTCCAAATCTAAATAAATAAGATTCTCGGCTAATGGACTGTTTATGAAGGTGTGACAGAACTCAATTCTCTAGGTGTATGGATCCCACTGACGACCAGTTCTTCATACAATGGGCATCACATTTTTGTGAGTTTACAAGCAACACCACTGAACAATCAATCGATCGATCCATCTTTGGTATCCACTTTACATGAAAGTGCAAGGTGCATTAAAAGCAGGCATCACAAAACTAGCAAGATGAAATTTTACATCTGGCATGTGCAACTGACGTTTTCTTTTTGCACATGTAGTTCTTTAGACAGGTACATTTTCCTGACGAGTAGAAAAAATGTTTTTTTGCATGAAGACGGGAAAATGTTAATACTGGATGATATCTGGCAGTGTCCCACAACTTTTGTGTTCTAGTTTTTCAGGTTCCTAACTTAAGGTGAACACATGACCCTCTGCTTTCCAATAAAAAAAGGGAGGAGGGATAAATTTCCTGCTCCTTAGTCGTTTGGGGGAGGAAGCAATGTTGGCACTCACACACACCTGGCTGAATGGTAGCTGCCCTTTCTCTCCCCCCCCCCCTCCACACACAACTGTTAAAAAGTGCAGAAGCCTCCGTGGCGCCTGCTCGCCAGCCGGCTCAACACCCGCAAGGATGGCCTGGCGGCTTCTCCAGCGTCCGCCCAGGCAGCAAAGGGGAAGGAAGGAAGGAAGGAAGGAAGGAAGGCACAGGTGTTGCACCTGCGTGTGGTGCCTGAGGCGGCGGAAGGACGGACGGGCGCGAATGGGGGGCCAGGGAAGGCCAACCGCCGCCCCCCCAGGCGGTGTGCGGGTGTGGAAATGGGAGGCAAACTTCCCTGCCTCCCCCCCTCCCTCACCTGCGGTTTATGGGCCGGACTCTGACGGCCACCTTCACCGAGGCCATGGTGCATCCCGTCCGCCGAAGAAGAGTCCTCTTCCCTGCCTGCCTGCTTGCTTCCGGAGGGTGGACGGGTCCTCCCGGCTCACATCCTCAGGCGCCGGCGGGCCACCCCGTCACGGCTCCACCTGCTAGGCCTTACTCTCCGGTCCGGAACCGCGCCTCCCGGCGCCAGCAGCCCCTCCCCTCCCCTCCCGACTCGCCCTCACCAAAACAACGCTGCCGCCTCCGCCACCGCCGCCTCTCCCATTGCTCTCCCATAGGGTTCCCTCTCGTAAGGGTGCTGCCGAGGGACAAACGGCTGCCGAGCGCGTTGCCCGTTGCTCTTTGCCCAGCTAGAACTTTTCCTTCCCCGACGGGATCTGGTGACTCAGCTTTCTTCTTCTTCTCTTCACCGGTGGCTGCTTGCAACACTCAAGTCTGGCATAGGTTCATGGCCACGATGTGGGGAGTCCGCAGCGATGTAAAATGAAATGTCTTTTCTTTTCTTTCTTTTAAGGAAAGCATGCACGTCCCGTTATCATGCATTTACTTCCTAGCCAGAATGGGAAAGCGCGCGCCATTCCTAAAGATTGGCGAAACCGGTTCGGTTAATCTGCTGGAATGAGTAGAAGCAGCACCAGCCACAAAAAGAAAATGCGTTACTATTTGAAGAAAGGCGACCAGCTAGTAGCCCTCCAGATGTTTTTGAAATCCTCTTCCCACTAGTCCTGGC
Source organism: Pogona vitticeps (assembly GCF_051106095.1). Lineage (NCBI taxonomy): Eukaryota > Metazoa > Chordata > Lepidosauria > Squamata > Agamidae > Pogona > Pogona vitticeps. Next base: position 155,442,863 of record NC_135783.1, read on the forward strand.
CATGGGCCATACTGGCTACAACTTATGGGGGAAAGAGTTTTTTTAAAAAACAACTGGTGTGCCTGTGTCTCAGGTCCCCATCTTTGTACTTGCAAGCTGTTTTATGCCAGCTCTGGCTAGTCAAACATTTCAGTATTGCCTATCTGGTTGTGGTTCTCCAGAGATAGATCTTGGAACAATTACTTGGGAGGGCAGCAATGAATGGAGTAGAAAAGGTCATTGAGTGTAACGATGTGTCACTGGAGAGCAAGCCAAGATCATCCACACTGGCAGGAAAAAAGTTGATTTATTTGAAATATAGCATTGTAGGAAATCTTGACAACATCAGAAAGATAAGCAAGTGGGTCCTATGGCAAATCAAGCCTGAATTTTCCTTAGAAACAAAAATGATGAAACTGAAACTGTCACATTTTGAGCACAATTACAGATGATCATTTGAAGAACTACAGTTACAGGTAAGTAACCTGTCCTTTGTTGATGTATCTGTGAATAACACATTGGCTGATTAGCAAGCTTGGTCACCAATCAGGGGAATCACGCTAACAAGAAGATGCCGGCTCTTCCAAAGAAAGCACTCATCTAGCTGCTAGTGCTTCATGAATGTCAGCAGTTGTGACCACATGACAGCTTGGGTGATATCCAGCAGAAGAACATGTCTCAGAAATGCAGGAGAAGCTGCTGTCACCCTCATGGAATGGAGGGAGTCAAGAAATGGCTTATCTGCTAATTGGTAAGGTAAAGGTAGCTGCAGATTATTTAGACAGCTGAAACAGGCTGACCCTGTTTACAGCCCTGGTAGCTGACAAAGTTTGATGGTCTGACTGAGTTGCCCAGCCCTTCAAGTATAAAAAGCCAAAGCCTGACACATACCTAGAAAGTGCAGGGCTCTTTCCAAATCCAACATCAGAGGCATCAAAAAGATGGGCAGGACCAGTGGGTGGTTGACATGGAAGTTTGAGACCACTTTCAGTAAGAAGAACAAGTCAGGAAGCACAACCTTATCCCTATAGAACAATAGGAATGGGGGCCATGGCACAACATGCATAACTCATCAGGGCTCTGTGCAGAGATTGTAGTCACCAGGAAGACCATCATGAATGTCAAAAGCCAGAGGTCTGCCATATCCAAAGGCTCAAACTGCAGCTTCATAAGCTGCTGAAGAACCAAAGAGAGGCACCACTGAGGAGGGCAGAAAGGAGGGCACGAGGAACTACAGACCAGTCAACCTGACATCAATCCCAGAGAAAATTTTGGAGCAAATTAAAAAGTGCACTCTGTAAGCACTTTGAAAACAATACAGTAATAAGCAGACGTCAGTATGAATATGTCAAGATCAAATCCTGCTAGACTGACCTTATCTCATTTTTGATCAGGTAATCTCTCTGATAGAGGGTGAGAATGCCGTGGACATAATATATCTTGACTTCAGCAAAGTTTTTAACAAAGTGTCCCATGATATTCTGATTAGCACACTGACTAGGTATGGGCTGAATAGGAAAAACTATCAGGTGGATACACAAGTGATTACAGAATGGCACTCAGAGAGTGGTTACCAATGGCTCCTTCTCAACCTGGGAGGAGGTAACAAGTTCAGTCCTGGGCTCGGTGCTCTGCAGCATTTTTATTAATGACTCGGATGAGAGAGTGCAGGGAATGCTTATCAGATTTGTAGATTACACAAAACTGAGTGGCATAGCTAATGCATAGAAGAGAAACAAAAGGTGAAAAGAAGATCTTGAGGATTGAACACTGGACTAAAAACAACATAATGAAATGGAACAGGGATGAGTGTGAAGTTCTACACTGAGGGGGTGGGGAACCAAATGCACAGTTACAAGATAGGAGATACTTAGTTTAGTAATAGAACATGTGAGAAGGATCTTGGAATTGTTGTAGATCACAAGCTGAATATGAGCCAACAGGGCAATGTGGCTGCAAAAAAGGCAAATGCTGTCATCCTTCTTGGTGATGTCTGTCCTCCCTTTGAATTATATGGCAATGGCCTGTAGTACCAGGAGCCCAGATGCCCTAACCCTAAAACAAAACACAGATAAACACACAAACAGCCCATTTGTGCCTTCCAGAAGATATAGGAAGCACTGTTGTCGTGTTTGGTTCTCTTCATCATCCCTGCTTCCCACGCTTTTTTGTAGTTTTCAAAATTTGGCCACTGAAGGGCATAAGTTTGCTTGCTTGTTTGTCTGTTTTAGATATTTTGAGAAAGGGCAGGGAGTAGCAGCTAGTGCAGTCCTCCAAAGTCCCAGGGTGAGTATCTGCCACCCTTGAATCTCGGGAGGGTGCCCGCCCCTGCTGTATTGTCAGTTGTGGTGGGGCAATGGAGATCGATCTGTCATGGGTGGCAATCAGTCATAATAATAGTCAATGTGTGTTCACACTGGGACACTTCACCCTCCCTGCTGGTGCAGTGGACATGCACAAGCACAAGAGAGTAGAGCTGCAGGAGAACAAGGAACTGGCAGCCAATTTGGAGTGGAGTCTGAGAGAAAGGAAGAGATTGGAGAAGATAAAAGAAAACAGATGAAGACATTTGATAGGACAAAAGAAGACAGACATTGTGAGAAGAGACGGGGAGGAAGAGTACTAGTTAACTTGTGGTTGCACCTGAAAATGGCCTGGAAAATAGGGGAGGAGACTGGAAGTAAAGAAAAACTTTTTGAAAATGCTTTTTTAAAAAGCCAGACTATGGTCAGCAGCAGGAATTATGACCATAACATGATTTGACCATCACTTCTACTTCAGGCCACTAATGTGTTCTCTCTCACCCCCTCACCCTCGGTTTGGCTGTTTAAATTTCTTAACTTGCCTTTTCTAGGGAGAAAAATGTAGGTTTTTTCCCCCCATATCAACTTTGCATCCTACAAGCAAGAAATTCCATTTTTGCATCATGGTTTAATACAGTACAATCATACTTTAGAATGTCCTAGACCCTGAAAAAAGGACAGTCTTTACCTAAGAGAATAAATGGACAGAAATCTTACATCAGAAACACAACACACAAAAGCCAGTTTCAGAATGCTTCAGCTTTCCAGGTCACTCAGTAATTGATATGAAACTGTTTTAGAAAAAAGAAATAACAAAAGAGATTAAATAGTAAAACAAGGCAGGTAAATTTCATCCACAAGATCCAGCGTGCAGCTAAGGTCTTAAACTCCAAGGGTTCTTGTCCCACTGTATATATTAGTAACCAGTTTTTCTTTATAATCTTGTATGTAGACAAAAATATAGGTTCTGGCCACGCAATCAGAAGTTAATTAGGAAAATACAGGCTACTCCCACAATTCTACATTTTTGCATCTCAAAAAGAGCCTGGGCCAGACACTTAACTACTTTAGGTGTGTCACTATGTGTATGTAATGTACATTCTCAAAGTTATTTCCTGGTGTTTATCAGTGATGTCATGTTGAAATCCAGAGTTCAACGTCTTTATTTATTTATTTATTTATTTATTTATTTATTTATTTATTTATTTATTTAATTTATACCCCGCCTACCTGGCCCACCGGACCACTCTAGGCGGCTTCCAAATATAAAATCAAATAATAAAACATAGACAAATACATAATCAAAGAAGAACAGCAGTAAAAATAAAAAGGAAAAGTAAGAAAAAATCAAGAGTTGGCTGGAGGGAAGGCCTGAATAAACAGCCATGTTTTTAATTGGGTTTTAAAGGTGCCCAGTGTGGGAGCAGCGCGAATTGCCAGAGGGAGATTGTTCCAGAGGCAAGGATCCACCGCCGAGAAGGCCCGGTTTAGTGTCTTCTCCTTCCGGGCCTCTCTCGGCGTCAGGCTCCTCACCTCCTGACTCGGCGGGTGATCCGGGTAGACCTTGGTGGGAGGAGGCGTTCCGCCAAATATCGAGGTCTTAGCGTTTCACAGAGAGGATATTGCTGTTCACATTGAAAGTCTTCCCCCTGCTGCCCTGAAAGAATGGGAGAGAAAGGGACATCTTGGGAAAGATGTTAATTCTGTGGTTGGTGATCTAATAACCACTCTTTGGTTGTAACTGAGTGGTCCTCAGTATGTACAGTTGGCTGGCAATACTTCAAGAGGCCACGAGATGTGTGCCAAGGCACTGGCCGGACAGATTTGTTATTTTATTCATTTTTGCCCTCATTTCCACTTCATTCTTTGATTTAGAAGTCTTGTTTCAGGGTGGCTATTACTATTTTCCCACTTTTTAAAATTAAGGTTTAATTACTAGGGAGTTGCCAAACTCACTTTTGTCTTTTCTTTCTTTCTTTCTTTCTTTCTTTCTTTCTTTCTTTCTTTCTTTCTTTCTTTCTTTCTTTCTTTCTTTCTTTCTTTCTTTCTTTCTTTCTTTCTTTCTTTCTTTCTTTCTTTCTTTCTTTTTACTATGGCCTGTGGTCAAGGATCAGAGGCACCTCCTGTTTCGATTACTCATCTTATGCGAAATGATAGGAGCTGCTTCAGCTAAGCTTGAGGGATACCAGATGAAAAATATTCACCTCTGTATTTTTAAAAAGTTTTTTTAGGAGACACTGCTGTGCTGTTTAGTGTGCTGTGTTAATGTGGATATACTTTGGATTTGCTGATCAGTCTTAACTCTGATTATGAAAGAGAGACAAAAGTCTCAGGATGCATTAAAATGTATATTTCAGTTTAAAACCTCCAGTAAAATAAATCTACACTTTAAAAAGATCCTGAGACTTTTGTCTCTCTTTTGTAATGGGATCTATTGGATGTTACCAAGTCATTTTGTTTTTAGTCTGAATACTGAGATTAGAAATTGTACACAATCCAGCTATCTGCATATAAGGCAAAATCTAAAGAAACAGCACAAAGGACAAAAAAAGAGACAAAAACGTGTGGTACCTTGAAGACTAATTATTATATTTTAGTTAGTCTATAATACAATAGTTAGTCTTTAAGGTGCCACATATTTTTGCTTTCTTTTTTATTTTGTCATTTTGTTTTGTTTCTTTGGATTTTGCCTGACGTGCTTGCATGGACTAACACGGCTACCTCTTCCACAACTATCTGCAGTAAGCAATTACTTTGACCTCCTTTGAACATTCCAAATGAATAACCCTGAATATATATTTTTGAACTGAAAGAGCCAGAAAAACCCACAACAACCAAAAACACTACCCCTCCCCAATCTGTGTGGAGCAGCCATTTGGATAAGGAGTGGATATAGTCACTCTTCCTTAGAGTCATTAAGTGTTCTTGGAGTCCCTAAGTGTTTGCCGAATGCAGCTCTTGTGTCAGAAACTGTTCAGAGATCTACCGTATGTAGGTTTTCAATGGCATGGCCTCTGATGTTTTCCTGAAAGGTTACATTTTGCTGTAGAAATGAGACTTCTTATTGCACAGTATCATTAGGATTTTCCCCTGTGCAACATCTGTTTCTATGTCAAGAAAGAGCTAGAATGTTGCTTCTTTAAAACTACATGAGGTTGATCATCAGGAGCTTGGTTCATTGACATCTCAATTCTGTACTGTTGATCTATTTTGGGTATACATATGTGTGTGTATGTATACACTGCCTTCTATCTATTGGGTATATCTAGGAGAAATTTCTATACAGTATATAGAAATGTACACACACACACACACACACACACATTTCTATATACTGTATAGAAATTTCTCCTAGATATACCCAATAGATAGAAGGCTGTGTGTCTGTGTCTGCATGTGTCTCTCTGTGTGTACACACACTGCCTTCTATCTATCTATCTATCTATCTATCTATCTATCTATCTATCTATCTATCTATCTATCTATCTATCTATCTATCTATCTATCTATCTATCTATCTATCTATCTGTCTGTCTGTCTGTCTGTCTGTCTGTCTGTCTGTCTGTCTGTCTGTCTCTCTCTCTCTCTCTCTCTCTCTCTCTCTGTGTGTGTGTGTGTGTGTGTGTGTGTGTGTGTGTGTGTGTGTGTATGTGTGTGTAGGCAGTGTGCTCACATGGGCCAATGAAAATGACACTCCATATGTACTGAACCTGAAATTTCTCAAATAATCGCAGCCCAAACACACACACACACTGCATACATATACTGTATATATAGGCATGCTTTTGTCAAAGGAAGTTTGAGCTGCAATTATTTAAGAAATTTCAGGTTCTGTACATATAGAGTGTCATTCTCATTTGCCCATGTGAACACACTGCCTTCTGCTCTCCTTGCAAAAACGTTTATTATGTCTTCATTCGTTAAGGATCATTGCCTATCTTGGTCTGGGGTCTCTGAAATTTTCTAACATGTTCTGCTTTATATTAATCTTCATTGTGTGTCCACAATGGAATTAATTTCTGACCTTCTGTTTTAAGTTTCTAGATAGAAATATAAATTCAATGTATCATACTGTTTATGAGGCAAAATTCCTTCTGCTAGCATGTTTTCCTATGCTGCAGCAATCATACAAGCCTAGCAAATATGGATTATTTTGCTCCTTAACTCCTGTAGCTCAGAATGCTGGAGTTGTTTTGGTATACGTTTTGCTTCTTTTGCCCTTACCTGTGATTCTGTTGACTAGTCAAAGACTGTAACAAAGAACTTCTTTATTTAGTTACCTATATCCTTCTCTGTGTCCAAAGAGCTAAGGCAGCAGTCCAGCCGGTAAAACCAAGCTTGAAACTGTTTTTGAAAAACAATATGTAAGCAGCATAAGCAAGCTAAAACAGCTCAGCTTAATTGAGGAAAGGAAACAAGCAAAAATGATTAAAATCAAAACTTACAATCGAATAGACTAGAACTAGAACTGAAGGTCACTAGACCCCCCCAAGGCAGTCTCATTTGGACATAATGCCAGGATGAGGCCAACATCAGCACCAGTCAAGTTTCCAAGGGCAGAACATTCTGCAGCCAGTTAAGAAGGGCAGTGGAGGACCTGCAAGATGTGCAGCCACTTGCCCTCTTTTACAGATGACAATCCTATATAGGAAGAGCTGGTAGAGAAGTGCCCACTTTTTGAAAGTGGTGGCTATTTGACAGGCTCTCCAGCCTAAGCCTCATTTTTAAAGACAAAGGACCTTAAGGAGGGAGGTAAATGACCTTCCTGATAGAGTCCTGCAGTACTCAAAGGCTAACCTGTGTTTGGGAGTCTAATAGTCTATTGAAGGTATTGGCCACCTTATTTTTTTTTAATTTCACAGAATTATGTCCCCCCCCCCTTTTTCCCCCTTCAAATATGTGGTTGTCTTTTGTAACAGAAGACATCTGGCTGTCAGACAATAATGTACAAATTAGGGGGAAATAGTTAAAGAATAATTTATGGAGATAGTAGAAATTGCTGAGATAAAGAAAAGTTGCCATATGGTAGAGACTTCATAGAGAAATGGAATTTACCTACAAGTCTCCTTACTAGAAAAACATAGGTCTTCTAGGATTTAATAGGTATGAGTATTTATATTTATGCATCATTAGATGGAGGTCTGTGATTTACTACTTTTACTTTCTTGTTTCCTTATGAAATATTTTTGTTCATGTCTTTCTTAATAAAATTTTTAACTTCATCCCCAGTTGTAACTGTAAATTGTTCACATATTCATTTTTGTAATTTCTCAGTTATCTGTTTTGCAAAGGGACTTTCTTCTGTAATTTTTTTTACATAATCAGTAATGAATGATATATAAGGTATTCCTTTTACTCAACATATGAGCTCCTCAACCATGAAGGCCATATGATGAGTTCAATTTGTTTCACTCCTTTTAATCTCGTAGGAGTTAGACTGCAATTATTAAAATTTTGCAGTAATTACGTATCTTTATATATCAGTCTATATATCTTTATTTTTTTCTTGCAGAGCCCAGCAAGTATCTGGTGAAAGCTATTTCTTTTAAAAGAAGTAGTATCAGGGCAATCCCTCTTCTCCCTTGCAGCATCTCCATGCCCTAAAAAGTGCTTCAGAAGACTGGAAAATTCTACTGAGCAGAGTTTGTGTCGTTTGTTTGTTTGTTTTGGCTCCCGAGGCCGCAGGGCATGGATGGAGGTTAAAAATTCCCAGGATATCCCAAGTTTCTCATTACATCTAGACCTCTGACTCTTCACATTCCAAGGGGAATGCGACTTTCTATTGAAGCTGAAGCAGGTTGCTGACAGTTTAAGAGAAATGCAAGGTCATTTCCAGTTTATTCCTCAGTTGGTTTTTGAGGAGAAGATTGCCTGCCCCAGGACGTCTTGTTCTGTTGACCATTAATCTAACAATTAAGTGAGAAAAACTGTCCCTTTGTTTGCTTCCCTCTGACCAAAACATCATCAAGAACCCATAATTATGGCTGAAAGCATATTAGTGTTGGAGATAAGTTATTTCAAACATTTTCCTGCCTTCATTTCATAGTTTGCTATGGCTGTCAACCACCAAACAAGCCAAACTAATCTGCAGACTCCAGAAAGTGAGACTCTCTGGCTGTGAAAGTCAACCAACTTCTTTTTTAAAGGATTTTCCTCATCTAATCATGGGCTGTCTATAATGTCTCTTTCTGCTCTCAGACCTTCCCCAAAGCAGGAGAGAGACCATAAACATGTTCAGATGAATAGGACAGGGCAGCTCCTTTTGGAAAAATAAGATCTCACATGATTTTCCTCTGACAGTTGTGGGGAGCATGCTCTGGATCTCCCATTAAATTTAGAGGGCTTTACTCCCTGTTCCCCAGAATCATTAAGATTGGCTCTTCCTTCCTGTTGTTTTGTTAGCCACTTTGCCATTTCCCTCCATTTTCTGCTCTCCAAAGGTAAGATGTAAAAGAACAAAAGCATGTATTATACAGTAAATAATTTGTTTTTTTCCTCTTAACCAAGAAACATCCAGACTGATAGTCTGATTTTCCAAGGGGTGGGGTGGGATTTGAGATCAAGCAAAACTTGCCACACAATTTTTTAAAAAACTTTTTTTTTTTGCTAAAAGGTAAAAGCTCGCTTCATGCATTGTCGTGGTGAAGGGGCTTGAGTAACTCAGAGAAGCTATAGGCTATGCCGTGCAGGGTCACCCAAGATGGACATAGTGGAGAGTTCTGACTAAACGCGATACACCTAGAGCAGGAACTGGCAAGCCACTCCAGTATCTTGGCCAAGAAAACCCCATGATCAGAAAGAAATGGCTAAAAGATATGACGCTGGAAGATGAGCCCCTCAGGTCAGAAAGTGTCAAACATGTTACTGAGGAAGAGTGGAGGACAAGTACAAGTAGCTCCAGAGCTAATTAAATGATTGGGCCAAAGACGAAAGGATGCTCACCTGTGGATGCGGCTGGAAGTGAATGTAAGATCTATGAACCTTGGTAAGCTGGATGTGGTCAAACAAGGGATGGCAAGAATAAACATTGACATCCTGGACGTCAGTGAACGAAAATGGGCAGGAATGGGCGAATTCAACTCAGACGATTATCATATCTACTATTGTGGGCAAGAATCCCATAGAAGGAATGGAGTGAATTCAGAACGAAGGAGGGCAAATAGAGTTTTGTCAAGAGAACAAGCTGATCATCACAAACACTCTTTTCCATCAACACAAGAGGCAACTCTACACATGGACATCACCGGATGGGCAATACCGAAATCAGATTGATTGTGTTCTCTGCAGCCAAAGATGGAGAAGCTCTATACAGTCAGCAAAAACAAGATCTGGAGCTGACTGTGGCTCTGATCATCAGCTTCTTATAGCAAAATTCTAGCTTAAATTGAAGAAAGGAAAAACCATTGGGCTAGTCAGGTATAATCTAAACCAAATCCCTTATGAATTAACAGTGGAAGTGAAGAACAGATTTAAGGAACTATATTTGGTGGACAGAGTGCCTGAAGAACTATGGATGGAGGCCTGTAACATTGTACAGTAGGCAGCAACAAAAACCATCCAAAAGAAAAGGAAATGCAAGAAAGCAAAGTGGCTGTCCAACGAGGCCTTACAAATAACAGAGAAGAGAAGGGAAACAAAATGCAAGGGAGATAGGGAAAGTTACAGAAAATTGAATGCAGTCTTCCAAAGAATAGCAAGGAGAGACAAGAGGGCCTTCTTAAATGAACAGTGTGTGTAACAAATCCTCCCATATCTTGATCTACTAGCAGATAAACTAGTAATCATACCTGATCCAGTAAAGTGAACATGGACAAAGTTGTCCATAAACTCCTGCATTGTCCAGTCATGACACATCTGTTTGGGAAGTAAATAAACCTTGTTTGTTTTCTAATCTTGGCCATAAAATGTAGGCAAACAGTGCAGTTTCTAGGAGAGTGTGAAAGGAGTAAAGCCTGAACTAGGAATAAAAACTAGGTATGATTCTATAATAGGAAGGAGAGACAAGAGGGCCTTCTTAAATGAACAGTGTAAAGAAATAGAGGAAAATAATAGAAAGGGAAAAACCAGAGATCTGTTCAAGAAAATTGGAGATATTAAAGGAACAGTTTGTACAAAGATGGATATGATAAAGGACAAAAATGGTAGAGACTTAACAAAAGCTGAAGACATCAAGAAGAGATGGCAAGAATACACAGAGGAATTGTACCAGAATGTTCTTGATCTCCCGGACAACCTAGATAGTGTGGTTGCTGACCTAGAGCCAGACATTCTGGAGAGTGAGGTCAAGTGGGCCTTAGAAAGCCTGGCTAACAACAAGGCCAGTGGAGGTGATGGCATTCCAGTCAAACTATTTAAAATATTAAAAGATCATGCCGTTAAGGTGCTACATTCCATATGCCAGCAAGTTTGGATAACTCAACAGTGGCCAGAGGACTGGAAATGATCAGTCTACATCCCAATCCCAAAGAAGGGCAGTGCCAAAGAATGCTCCAACTACCGTACAATTGCACTCATTTCACATGCTAGCAAGGTTATCCTCCAAGGCAGGCTTCAGCAGTACGTGGACCGAGAACTCCCGGAAGTACAAGCTGGATTCCTAAGGGGCAGAGTAACTAGAGACCAAATTGCTAACATGCAGTGGATTATGGAGAAAGCCATCTACTTCTGCTTCATTGACTACACAAAAGCCTTTGACTATGTGGACCACAGCAAACTATGGCAAGCTCTTAAAGAAATGGGAGTGCCTGACCACCTTATCTATCTCCTGAGAAATCTATATGTGGGACAGGAAGCAACAGAACTGGATATAGAGCAACTGATAGATTCAAAATTGGGAAAGGAGTACGACAAGGCTGTATATTGTCTCCCTGCTTATTTAACTTATATGCAAAATACATCATGCAAAAGGCTGAACTGGAGGAATCCAAAACCGGAATTAAGATTGCCGAAAGAAATATCAATACCACTGATACCACTCTGATGGCAGAAAGTGAGGAGGAATTAAAGAACCTCTTAAAGAGAGCTCAAAAAATGGTCTGAAGCTCAGCAAGAAGGTAAGAGGAGAAGGGGACGTCAGAGCACGAGATGGTTGGAAAGTGTCATCGAAGCTACCAACATGAATTTGACCATACGCCAGAAGGCAGTGGAAGACAGGAGGGCCTGGCGTGCTCTGATCCATGGGGTCATGAAGCGTCAGACATGACTTAACGACTAAACAACAAGAACAAAAGGTAAAGGTTCTCTTTAACATTTAGTCCAGTTGTGTCCGACTCTGGAGTATGTGTGTGTGCTCATCCCTGTTTCCAAGCCGTAGAGCCAGCGTTTGTCTGAAAACAGTTTCCGTGGTCAAATGGCCAGCACAACTAGACACGGAATGTTGTTACCTTCCCACCGAGGTGGTACCTATTTATCTACTTGCATTTACATGCTTTCGAACTGCTAGGTTGGCAGGAGCTTACCAAGCTCTGTCTCATTGATTCGATCTTACGACTGCTGGTCTTCCGACCTTACAGTGAAGAGGCTTCTGCGATTTAACTCACAGCATCACCACATCCCTAATTTTTTTTTTTTTTTTGCTAAAAACCACACTTTAAATCCCTCCAACAGTTCCTTCCACCACATGGGTCTTCCCTCATGCACCTTAATTGCATTTACATATGACAATATTCCCACCCAAAATGGTATTCCTTGCCCCAATCACCTTTCAGTTTTCGTGGGGAAAAACTCAGTAGGACAGTTAACTGATTAAAGATATGTTACTTAATCATCCATTTTGTGACTGATAAATCGATTACATTTAAGTGCATTTGTACTTGCCAAAACTTCAATTTAGATTTTAAAGAAATATAGGTCTTACAATTCCTTCCACATTTGAAATATTAAAGATATGTTGCAAGTTGATTAAAAGCCATAATTTTTCAATGAGTGAGATTTATTAGAAAGAATAAAGGAGCAGTACCTTTGCTACCCGCCAGCCCAGCTTGTGTAAAAAACCCGTACACTTTAGGCTAGAGAAGCGATTGCCAGGCAGTGGAATGTGGAATTTTTTTTGATTGTTTGAGGTCCCATTATTCTTTTCTCTGTGAGTATTAATCACATAGTGGGCTAAACCGCAGAAGCCTGTGCTGCAGGGTCAGAAGACCAGCAGTCGTACGTTCGAATCCACGCGACGGAATGAGCACCCGTCGCCTGTCCCAGCTCCCGCCAACCTAGCGGTTTGAAAGCATGCAAATGTGAGTAGATAAATAGGTACCATCTCGGTGGGAAGGTAAACAGCGTTCCGTGTCTAAATCACACTGGCCATGTGACCACGGAAAGATTGTCTTTGGACAAACGCTGGCTCTATGGCTTGAAGAGCGGGATGAGCGCCGCCCCCTAGAGTCGGACACGACTGGACAAAAATTGTCAAGGGGAACCTTTACCTTTACCTTATGAGCGCCCACCTGAATGGGCCTCTCAGGTTGGAAGAAGGAAGAGAGTGCCATAAAGAAAGGAAAGGTGGTGGTGAGGGGAGTAGGGATTGCAACATATCTTATCTGGAGAATAAGGGCTCTTTCAAAGGGTGGTTGTGTTCCACTCCCTTTTCGTCCAGCTTGTTCCTGTTCATGGCAAAGAAGAGCAGCGCAATACAAGATCTCCAAAAATCATTCCTTTTCGGGAAATGCATTACATCTTTAATAAGCATGTAAGGAATATGCTTCCTTGCAACCGCTGCCTGCAAAGGCCAAGAGAAATGGATGCTGAAGGAGCAGCTGCTGTGACTTACAGCACTTGTGGCATGTTTTTTTGCCTGAGGGTGTTGGAGACTATACATAAAGCATATACTAGATGGTGATCCTGCCAGAAGAGAGGAGGCAGAGGCAGGTGAGGGAGGGCAAGCAGATGGGCAGGGGAGAACAGAAAGGGAGGGGAGGAGGACAGGAGGGAAGAGGGCAAGAGGTGAGGGTGGCAGGGGATGGGGACAGGTGCCTCATGAGTCAGCTGGGTGATCGAGTGGGCAGCCAAGAGGGCAAGCAAGCAAAGGGGTCCACTGGGTGGATGGGGGGTGGAAAGTTGGTGGGCAAAGGGGCAATCAGGCAGGTAAGCATGGGTGAGCCAGAGAGTGAAGGGGGTGACTGGGCAGATGAAGGGGTAATCAGGTGGGTGAGAGGCAAGCCAGTGAGGGGCAACAACCGGGCAGGTGAAAGGGGCAAGCGGATGGGTGCCAGCTTTTCTGGCAGTCCTGGTACTTTTTATTTTTTAAAAATCCTGCTATCTAATAGTAGGATTTTTTTTAAAGTGCAAGAGTCATTCATATATGCAGAATTGATTCCACTGAATTGATTCCACATCCATCCCAAAAGAAGTGTTATTCTGTTATTTTGGGAGGGGTTGCATCTTGGGAGTGTGCAGCTTACCTAAAGACACACAGGATGGCTCTTCTCCCTTGAGGCACAGTAGGGAATCGAACTTCCAATTTCCAGCTCTGAGCTCCTTCATGGTATTTTCCATTGGTCGTTGGCTGCAAGTTCTTCTTCACAAACCTTCATCACTCATGCACCATTTTCATCTTCTTTTCCTAATCCATAGTTTTCAAAATCTCTGCAAGCTCTTTTATCTGTCTTAGCATTACATGTCCCCATATAATGAAACCTAGGTACTGAATTCAAAGCTGTTATACCACAGATTTGAATTCTTCACATTTTTTTCCTTTTCTTTCTTTATGAGTGGCTGGGGTTTGTCTTTGTACAAGATTGATATTTGTGGGATATATTGATTATATACTATATTCATTAATTACCTTTATAGCCTGCCTTTCCACCCAAAAATAGTGCTCAGGGCTATTTATCTGGATAAGTATTACCGATAGGACAAAGTTTGTAATAGGTCACGTATGTCTTTTATTCCTATGAATGAAATAAAATTCATAATAGCTTCATAGCCGCATGCCCTTGTAGATTTCTCCTCCCAATTTATAATCTGAACATTTGAAGTTTTTAATTCAACTGTATTGTATATATCAAATCAATATGAGAGGTGGGAGAACATCATTTTGTTAGATTATTGGTTTACAGGGCAATTAGTTAATATTTCATCAGTGGAAGCTGATGACACCAGACGTCTTCTGGATAGCTAACAATGGATCTTCAGTAAAGATGGGACCAAATTAATTTGTTCCCCAACTACAAAATTTATCCATGCAGCACTACGGCTGCCACACATCCATCCAGGCGAGCCACTTACCTTGCATTGTGCATCCCCGAGGTCCTTGTTCAGTGCTCCAATCTGGGCAGGAGGTTGGGCTGCCCATCCCCACCTCCCCCAGCAGATGACTACCCATTACCTGCACTGGGAGAATCCCTGTCCCACTTCCTCATTGGAATGAAAAGCTGGTGGGGGAGGTTGGGATGAACAGCCTGAGCTCTTGCCCAGATTGGAGCACAGAAGGACCCCGGTGGCGGGCAGCGCATGGTAAGTGACCCATTGGGGGTGGGTCGAGTGGACGCATGGCAGCTGTGGTGCCGCACCAATGAATTTCATCATCAGGGACTGTTGAAATGAATTCAGTCCCGTCTCTAATCTCATACTTCTGGAAGCAGAGTTCAGGAAGCTCACATTGTACAGTTAATGGCAGGAGGGAAGAAAATTTGAAGAAGATTGGAGATTATATTTTAAGAGCAGTGAAGTCCTGAATAGTATGAAGGTAAAGCACCTTTTCAGCGCCATAAGTATAATAAATCCAGGTTGGGGAATGCATTAGCCTCTAAATGTTGGTTTTGAATGCCCATCGTCCCTTACATTTGGCTATGTTGAAAGATGGAGCAAAATAATATCCAGAATGCTACATATCCTCAAACCCTGATCTAAGGGTTCACAACTCAGCCAATACTCAGCCACTAAAGCTTAGCATTGATAGATTGGTTTAAATACTTAGCCCACCACCCCAGTTTGGCATTTATTTCTCAGAGAGAGGCTGTAGTAGGAATGAATATTTACTCTTGATGAATGAAGAAGTGCCAGTGTCAGTTTTTCAGGCGATCCAACTGCCATGGCAGAGGCTCTTCTGCCACTGCCATCGATCACAGCAAGCACCGTTCTGTGGAAGCAGCTGGAGGATGGGCTTCCCAATTTGCTCCAAACAGCGTAGCTGCCATCTTTCTAAGACGACTGATCTCTGGTTCATGAGAAATCAGCAGGACACTCTGATTTGATAGCTGCTTTGGAGAGGGTGTCATCTCCTCTTGGCTACAGATCAGTTCTTCTCCAAAGCTCTTCTTTCCTTTGATTTCTCCCTTGAATCCTTCAGGGGAAGGAAACTGCAAATCAACTTAGCAGCTCTATCCCTCAGAATTCCTTTCTCTGAGCTGTATGGGATTTTTTCAAACTCTTTCAATGCGATAGTGTACCTGGATGAAGGCATTTCTGGGGTTCATGTTCCTATTGCAGCTTTGCAATTACTGATCGTCATTTTTAAAAATCATAATCTCCCAGAATTTTTTTTCTCTGTTTATGTTTTAGTTTTATTCCTTTCTCTATATAGTGCTGTGTTCAGTACCACCATTTTTTTCCAATCAGCTGCCAACTGCCACTTATATTTCCTTGTGGAGTGTGTGTCTCTGTGTGTAGACAACTGTCCAATCTATGCTATTTTCCCCTTCTTTATGTATTTACTCCTTGGGCATGTGATCACTTAACAACATCTAGTTCTTCAATGATTTTTGCCTTTACGTTTTGGTATTTTGCTAACCTAGTTCATACTGTTTTTTTTTTTCTTTCTTGTGTTTTCCCTATGTCAGACCCCTAGATAAGGTACTTGACTCCCCAAGGAGCCGTACCAAAATTTAGAGACCTCCTAGGCAAAGAACAAAAGCCTATGGTTCATGATAGTTGACATTATCCCAGTAAGGGGTTAATCCCAGAATGGTATCATAGAATCATAGAATAATGGAGTTGGAAGGGGCTAATTAGAGCACTGAGCCCTACCTCTGCTCAATGCAGGAATCCAAATCAATGTATATCTGACAGTTGGTTGTTGTGGGTTTTCCAGGCTGTTTGGCCGTGTTCTCAAGGTTTGTCTTCCTAATGTTTCGCCATTCTCTGTGGCCGCCATATTCAGAGTACAGGGGTCAGAACTCTGTGCTCTGTTGCAGTTTGTTGGATAGTTGAGTATTTATAGCTGTGGGATCAGCTTTTGCCCTTTTCAGAACATTGGGTGATTATGGTGATCAGCGTGTTTTTGTTGTGGGAGTATTGTTGTGATAAGGCAGAGAGATGATCTGTCACTGTGATTCACGGGGGTCATTAGCTGGTCTTCTGTGTGCAGTGATCACTGGTCCTTGTGGCTGGGTAGAGTTCGTTGACTTTTTGCAGGCAGTATTACAGATTCAAACCCTGTTTTCCAGTAGTCCTAGTAGTCCATCATTCTGTCCAATACATCACTGAGGATGAACTGATTTGACGACATTTCCTCGTCACCTTTCCACTTCATTTTCAGCAGGTGTAGCACTTCTATCATCAACCAGGCTGCACTTTCAGCCATTAATCTTTTAATACTGTATTTTAAGCATACACCTACACAGCTCTGTGGTTGTAAACAGTGACAGTTTAAAACCAGATAATCTGCAAAAATGGCACTGCATAGCTCTGCACAAGAGCCTGTTCTCGTGGTCTTGCAAGCAGGAGGCACAATAACAAAAGGAGCTCAACAAAGGCTTCCTGTTTGTTCAAACAGCTGAGACATGAGTGAGGAACAGAGGTGAGTAAATGGTAGGCCGTCCTCATCACTGTTTCGACCACCTCTGAAGGATTCACCCCTCCCTTTTACTCTTCCTTGCTTAACCATATTGATACTGAAATTGGCATTTCTTTACTTCACCTTCATCCTTCATTAGAAAGAAAGTCCACAATTATTCCATTCTTTCTTTCCTCCCCATCCTCAAAGCTCTTAGGAGGCCACCAACACAATCATGGGCATGCCTACTCAGCAGTAAGACACACTGATTCTAGATGTTTGTTTACTCCTGGGTATGGAAGGTGCCCAGAAAGGGGAGGAGGCAGTGTCTCAGTGCTAACAAATTAGTCATTGTGTAGGGCCTCCTGAACTGGGCAACTGGAAATCATTGTTTAAATTGCATTTAATGTGTATTGAAACATTACATTGGAAATACTTTGGGAAACCAATTCAGGAGAGGGTCTCCCAGCAGGGTGGCCAAATAAAAGGGGAGGGGCAGGGCCCCTACACATTTTACAACCATGTAGAAAAGTAACTTTGACTAGTTGAAGATTGCCATGCATGTGGCATTTATCAAATTATCTCTTCCATGTAATTATTAAACATACACAAACCCTGTTGCAGAATTTTGAATTTTTCCTAACATTCCTTTGGGTATACATCAGAAGTACAGAGACCCACGAGGAGAATAGCTACAAGTTCCACAGACTCCACCCCTTATAATTAACTAGCAACAAAAGAGGTCAACAGCAGACAAAACAACTGCCACAAACAAATGAAAGAGAGGCTAAGAGGCTAGTCTGTCTTTGAAATCAAAGGCTGGAGAAAAGGATTAGTTAGTGCTGGACAGACAATCATGCCAGCCCAGAAAAGTCCCCGCCAGTCACAAAAACTGAAGGTCCCCTCAAACCTGAGGGAAGCTTTGTCCCCAGAGTCTGAAATAAATGCTTTTTCTTTTAATTCTCTTCCACATTATCCAGGTCGGATTATGAGACAGTAAAATATCCCAAGTGCATAAAACCGAAACGTGTACTCTGCAGATCTCAGTTCCAAAATCTGTTTTAATGTAATACAGTACCTGTACTAGGCCAGTTGAAAAGTGAGAAAAAACGTGTAGGCTTTCAGAATCTCCCAAATTCTTCATGAGGCAAACTTGTACCACAAAAAGGTTATATCCTTGATAGAGTCCAATTCGAATGTTGGCAAACTCTCCTCCAACATTTTATCTTAAATGTAAGCGTTAGGATTCCAACGTCAATCAAGTTGGCTCTCCTGATCCACCCAAAGCTTTTGGTAACATCTCATCTGCTCATTTTTGTAACTTTTGAATGGGTCTAATAAAATTCACATGGCAATCTGGGTGCTTCTACTTATTAAAAGGATCTCTTACCTACTTTAAACAAAAGAAGCAACTTTTCCTCCCTCTAGTGGCATATTTGGTGTACAAACTACTCCATTTTGGTAAGTTAAAAAGAGACTTTTGGCAAGGAAATTTAACAGCAGGGTAGCAGAGGGTTCTTTTCCAATAAACGAACAATATGCACAGCATGTTTGGTCAAAGAAGAAGAAGAAGAAGAAGAAAGCACAGCATTTTTAATACCAGAAGATGTGAGCATGAGAACTAATACTTCAATATTTGAAGATAATAAAAACAGTCAAATATAACTAAAGGCTTAATTGTACAGTCAGTGTTGTTTTTTTAATGTGTTTTTAGATCCAGGCAACAATCATTTCAGAGCAGATGATGAGTGTAATTAGAAGACATTCCATTTTTTTTGTTAAAATCCACAAAAGAAGCTTGGGGTTTTTCATATAATAAGCTCAGGCTGTAAGTGTATCTCCAAAGCTGATGCTGACTTTTCAAGCATTTTTAAAAACCATATCCATCTGCAAAACTCTCCATTCTTAATAGACCACTAAAGCCTATAATAGGTGTGAGCTTTTTTGCTTTCAGCAGTCCTCTAGAAATGAGCATATTATAATGTTTAAGTATCAGAATAACTCTGAATGAATTAGCTGGATGACTTAATTATGTAGATTAAAATAGAAGACTGAACACACCTAATTTAAAACAAAAGCAAAAATAACATTGTCACTGTTTCTGATTAATTTCACCATGTACAACTACAGGACCTCATAGATATTTAAAATCAACAGCCGAAATTCAGAACATTATACCACTTGCCAAGAAAGAAAAGATAGTTTTTATGGCATATATACCCAGATCAACATCCTTAAGTGGAATGAACAAGGGATGCCACACGTGACTGACGGAGCTGTGAGTTCTTGCATTCTCTCCCATGCTCACTAGTAGTCAGTGGACTGAAGTCATTCTGTAAGATCTGTGAAGGCAACAAGAAGAAACATTTTTTTTCTTAGACCATCAAGCAATCAAAATGACCATATAAAGGCAAAATGGCTTCTTATAATAAGAATAATCTTAGAACGACACAGCTGAAAGGGGCCCAGTGGATCATGAAGTCCAGCCCTTGTCAAGGAGACACAGTGGGG
Source organism: Pogona vitticeps (assembly GCF_051106095.1). Lineage (NCBI taxonomy): Eukaryota > Metazoa > Chordata > Lepidosauria > Squamata > Agamidae > Pogona > Pogona vitticeps. The sequence continues at coordinate 155,462,366 of NC_135783.1, forward strand.
AATTGAACTGCAAACCTCTCGCTTAAATACAAAGCTATCTGGCAGTTCTATATTTTTGTTTTGAACTTGAAGAAATCAGAAACAAGGTTATGATCTTTAAGAGGCATGAAATAATATATGTCCAGTACTTTTCAAGGAGTCACACATTTGACTGCTTATAATAACCCCATATGGTGTTATTACTCTCCCATATATAAGAGAATTGAGGCTGTGTGAGAACATAACCCTATGTAGTTGTTATCAACTCAGTAGACTTGGACACCAGCCCCTCCCCCTCTCCATTGCCACTTTCTCATCATGGAGAGCAAAGTTTCTAAAGAGAAAATGCTCCTGCTTGTATGTAGGCTTTTTACATGTGCAAGAACTCTGCAAACAGGAGCCTTTGCTTCAGAAATGTTGCTCTCCAGATGGAGAAAGCAATGACAGAAAAGGGTGAGGCTAGCTGCTTCATTTTAAATGTGTTGATAACAACTGGACAGGCAGCAACTGAATAGGCCTAGTGCGGCTTGTCAGAGGCCACTTAGGAAGCCATGGAAAGATGAGAGTCATAGCTCAATATATTAGTTGCTTTTTACCAGCTATGAGACATTTAGTCCCAACCCCACACAGCACCAATCTGTGTATTTCAGTCCTCAACCTTTCCTAAAGAGAAAAAATCAGACCAAAGTCCAATGAAACAATAATTTCAGATGAAAAAAGGCAGGCAATAGGAGGATCGAAATTCTATTTATGCATATACACCTGCTTTGGGATAGATATGATGGATTTTAGTGCTTCATTCTAGTTTAGATGCAGCTTTTGCTACTGTTTATTTATTACCTTTGCCCATTTTGAGTGGCATATTTCTCCTTTGAAATATTTACTAATTGGGTAGTGTCTGCAAACCACATAAATAATTTCGTTAGCTGGTTCTATTGCCTATCTGTTGTGGAAGTGTGTAAGAAAGAAATACCAGTTATGAGATTTAAGTCCTAAGAATCATATATTATGTTTTATACAGTCAAGTGAAAAATGCAACTGGAGAAGGATCCCCAAGCACACCAGCAAATCTACTGCAGAATGTCTGGAAAAGAAAAGATCCAAGGTGTTGAAATGGTCCAGTCAAAGTCCAGACCTCAACCCAATTGAAATGCTGTGGCGGGGCTTTATGCATTTGTGCATAAACAGATGCCCATAAACCTCAATTAACTGAAGCAACATTGTAAAGAAGAGTGGATCAAAATTCCTCCACAACGATGTGAGAGACTAATAAAGTAATACAGAAAATGATTAATGGTTGTTGTGGGTTTTTCGGGCTCTTTGGCAGTGTTCTGAAGGTTGTTCTTCCTAACGTTTCGCCAGTCTCTGTGGCTGGCATCTTCAGAGGACAGCACTCTGTGCTCTGGTGCAGTTGGCTTGGTAGTGGAGTATTTATGGCTGTGAGATAAGCTTTTGTCCTTTTTGGGAGATGGATGATTAGTTTGTCTTGCTGTGGGTGTCTTGTTATGATAAGGAGGAGAGATTATCTGTCACTGTGATTGATGGGTGTCATTAGCTGGTCTTTTGTGTGTAGTGATCCCCGGTCCTTGCGGCTGGGTACAGTTCATTGACCTTTTGCATGCTGTATTTTTCAGAGCTGTTGAGTTTCAAACTTTCCTCTTTTTTGTTGAAGTTCTCACTTAACGATGACTATTTTGCGATCGATATAGTGATCGCAAAATGATGTTTTAATAGGAAAAAATTGCTTGACAATGATCCGTTCCCTGCTTCGGGAACCGATTTTTGGCTTTACGATGATCAAAACAGCTGATCATCAGGTTTCAAAATGTCCGCCTCCGGTTTCAAAATGGCTCCCCACTGTGTTTAGGAAGGCTTTTTCGCTTTACAGACACCGGAAAATTTATTTATTTATTTATTTATTTATTTATTTATTTATTTATTTATTTTAAATTTATATGCCGCCCACACTACCCAAAGGTCTCTGGGCGGCTTACAGCATTTAAAATACAATAAAGATATGTAACAATTAAAATACAATTAATATATATATAAAATTGCCATCGGACACACAGCTAATATTATTTCAGTTAAAAGCCTTCTGGAACAGGAAGGTTTTGACCTGGCACCGAAATGTCATCAGTGTCGGCGCCAGACGAATCTCAGTCGGGAGGGCATTCCATAGTCTGGGGGCAGCTGCTGAAAAGGCCCTTTGTCTACAAGCCGTCCCTCTTACCTCCTTGAGGGACGGCTCATTCAAAAGGGCCCCCTGGCTAGATCTTAACTGCTGGGTAGGCTCATATGGAAGGAGGCGGTCCTTCAGGTATCCAGGGCCCAAGCCGTTTAGGGCTTTATATGTCAAAACAAGCACTTTGAATTGGGCCCAGGCAGCAACTGGTAGCCAATGTAACTTATACAGAATCGGCTTGACATGTTCCCTGGCGGCCACACCATTCACTAGCCGCGCCGCTCAATTCTGGACCAGTTGCAGTCGCCGGACTGTCTTCAAAGGCAGCCCCATGTAAAGAGCATTGCAGTAATCTATACGGAATGTTACCAGTGCATGTGTAACTGTCATGAGACTCCGCTCGTCCCGGTAGGGCCGTAGCTGGTATAGTTTCCGCAGCTGGAGGAAGGCACCCCTGGCCACCGAGTCCACCTGGGCTTCCAGTGTTAGACTGGGGTCCAGGAGCACCCCCAGGCTGCGGACCCTGTCCCTTAGGGGGAGTGTAACCCCATTCAGGGCAGGGAGATGGCCCTCCAGCCTGTCTGGCGAAGCACCCACTAACAGCACTTCCGTCTTGTCTGGATTGAGTTTCAATTTATTGACCCTCATCCAGTCCATTATCAGGTCCAGACACGAGTTCAGCACAGAAACCGCCTCACCTGGATTGGTGGAAAACGAGAGGTAGAGCTGAGTGTCGTCAGCATATTGCTGACTCCTCAGCCCAAACCTCCTGATGACCTCTCCCAGCGGTTTCATGTAGATGTTAAACAGCATGGGGGACAGTATTGAGCCCTGAGGAACCCCATGACATGAATGCCATGGGGCAGAGCAACTGTCCCCCAGCACCACCCTCTGGACACGGTCAGCCAGGAAGGAGCGGAACCACCGTAAAACAGTGCCCCCAACTCCCAACCCAGCCAGCCTATCCAGAAGGACACCATGGTCGATGGTGTCGAAAGCCGCTGAGAGGTCCAGGAGTATCAACAGGGTCACACTCCCCCTGTCTCTCTCCCGGCAAAGGTCATCATACAGGGCGACCAAGGCAGTCTCTGTACCAAAACCCGGCCTGAAACCCGATTGAAATGGATCCAGAAAATCCGTTTCATCCAGCAGTGCCTGGAGTTGCCCAGACACAACCCGCTCCAACACTTTGCCCAAATAAGGGAGGTTCGCTACTGGTCGGTAGTTAGCCACCAGCCATGGGTCCAGGTTTGGCTTTTTAAGGAGTGGTCGAATTACCGCCTCTTTCAAGGTGGTAGGGACCACTCCCTCTCTCAAAGAGGCGTTCACGGCCTCCTGGACCCAGGTGCGAACCCCCCTGGCTGATCTTCTAATTAGCCAGGATGGGCAAGGGTCGAGCAGAGTTGTGGTAGAACGGACAGATCCAAGCACCCTGTCCACATCCTCAGGTCTCAACAATTGAAACTCATCCATTAATACTTGACCAAAGCACGGTGCGCTGGACACATCCTCTGATTCTGCAGTAACTGTGGAGTCCAACCCACTGCGAATCTGAGCATTTTTTCCCTCAAAATGGATGGCAAACTCATCACAGCGAGCTGATGAGCAGTCCAGGACCTCCACTGGATTTCCCGGTTGAAGAAGATCCTGGACCACCCGAAACAGCTCGGCTGGATGACATTCTGAGGAAGCAAAACGGCTGGAGAAATATTGCCGTTTCGCCAGCCGTATTGCCACAAAATAGGCCCGATAATGGGCTCTAAGTTGTGTTCGGTCGGACTCCCAGCGGGATTTCCTCCACCTGCGCTCCAGCCGTCTCCCCTCTCGCTTCATCGCGCGCAGTTCAGAAGTATACCAAGGGGCTGTCTGGGCTCGGCAAGGAGGGAGAGGGCGCTTAGGCGCAATCGTGTCAACAGCCCGGGTCATCTCCTTATTCCATAGGGTGACCTGAGCTTCGACAGGACCACCGACCATATCAGACGGATAATCCCCCAGAGCATTCAGGAATCCATCTGGATCCATTAGTCTCCAAGGGCGGATAATCTTAATAGATCCCCCACTCTTGCAGAGGGAAGAAGAAGCTAATAGACTAAACTTGACCAGGAAGTGGTCTGACCATGACAATGGGGTCACAACCAACCCCTCCACATCCAAACCATCATCTTCCAGTCCCGTTGAGAAAACCAGGTCTAAGGTATGGCCCTTCTCATGCTTTGGGCTGATGACACATTGAGACAGCCCCATGGTTGTCATGGTGGCCATGAAGTCCTGAGCCGCCCCAGTCAAGGGACCCTTGGCATGAATGTTGAGGTCCCCCAGCACCAACAGCCTGGGAGTCCTCAACACCAGGTCCGAGACTACCTCCGTCAGCTCAGGCAGGGAGACTGTTGGTACGCAGCAGGGTGGGCGGTACACCAACAGAATCCCTAACCTGTCTTGCGAGCCCAACACACAATATAGGCCCTCGAGACCTCCTCTCAAAGGGATAGGAAGCCTGGTCAAGGAGATAGAATTCCTATAGACTATAGCAACTCCCCCTCCCCGACCCTCCGAGCGACCTTGGTGCTGGACTGAGTACCCAGGCGGACACAGCTGGGAGAGGGGAACACCACCCTCCTCTCCCACCCAGGTCTCAGTAATGCACGCCAGGTCAGCCCCCTCATCCAGAATTACATCATGGATGAAGGCAGTTTTATTTTGTACGGACCTGGCGTTCATCAACAGCACCATGTGGCCCGAGGGTTTGCTGATATGGTCGCCTGATACCATGTGGTTGGAGGTAGGACTAGAAGAGGGGATAGATGTAAGATATCTAACCTCTCTTCTCCTACACAGGCATGTTCTACCCCACCACCATTCCTTCCCCTACCCAGCACCACCTCAATGGCTGCCCTCTCCAACGCCCTCCCCCCTTCCTGTTCCATTAGATCCGCTGTGGGTCTCTTCTTAATTGATGGCAATTAATAACAATTTAAAAACATTTAAAACATATATAAAATAAAACATTTCTAAAGCCCCTTCTCTCCCCCCCCCCAAGTCATGTGGCTCATGTTGACTTGAATGAGGCAGCCTGGAGCAGCAGGGCCTGGTCCTGCAGACACAGAGGGGGGCAAGCAGCTCTCCTGGGAAAGAGAGCTGGCATCCAGCAGGGGCCCAACCACAGTCCACTGCCTCTCACTCAGTGGCTGTGGCCGGCCGATGGTCTCTGGCTTCTTCTGCATGCTGGTCTGGTCAGGTCCCAAAGGCAGCTCCGGCTAAAATGGCCGCCCTATGGAGGATCTTCGCTGGATGCTGAGGTATTTCATCCATTGGAATGCATTGAACCGGTTTTCAATGCATTTCAATGGGTTTCTTACTTTCGCTTGACGACGATTTCGTTCTACAGCAATTTTGCTGGAACAGATTATTCTCATCAAGTGAGGCACCACTATAATCGTTTTTCAATGCATTCCTATGGGAAATGGTGCTTCTACTTACACAAATCTTGAGTTACAGCCACCGTTCCAATACAGTGGGGTCTCTACTTAAGAACTTAATCCGTTTTGGAATGGTGTTCTTAAGTTGAAACGTTCTTAAGTTGAAGCAAAATTTCCCATAGGAATGGACTGAAAACCAATTAATCCGTTCTGGCTGTTTTTTTGTTATGCGTTCGTACATCAAAGCATTAGTTCCCATAGGAACTAATGCAAAGGTGGTTAATACGTACTCTACCACTAGGGGGAGATATTTTTTTTAACCTAAGATGACCTAAGGGTAAAAAAAGAGCAGGAAAGGTTTTTTTTTCCTGTTCTTATCTTGGATTTCTGTTCTCAAGTAGAAGCAAAATTTAGCAAATGGAGCTGTTCTTAAGTTGGATTGTTCTTAAGTAGGGACGTTCTTAAGTAGAGACCCCACTGTACGGATTAATTTTGTAAGTCGAGGCACCACTGTACTTAATTTTTCACACATGGCTTTTTCATTTTTGATTTATTTTTGTAAAATAAATGATGACAGAGTGTAATATGTCATGTGTTGTTCATCTGAGTTTGTATTTACCCCAATTTCAGACCTGGTAAAGACTAGAAGATTTTTATTATGTTGTGTGTTTAGTCGTTTAGTCGTGTCCGACTCTTCGTGACCCCATGGACCAGAGCACGCCAGGCCCTCCTGTCTTCTACTGCCTCCCGGAGTTGTGTCAGGTTCATGTTGGTTGCTTCGCAGACAGTGTCCAGCCATCTCATCCTCGGTCGTCCCCTTCTCCTCTTGCCATCACACCTTCCTAACATCAAGGTTTTTTCCAAGGACTCTTTTCTTCTCATGAGATGGCCAAAGTACTGGAGCCTCAGCTTCAGGATCTGTCCTTCCAGTGAACACTCAGGGTTGATTTCCTTTAGAATTGATAGGTTTGTTCTCTTTGCAGTCCAGGGGATTCTCAAGAGCCTCCTCCAGCACCACAATTCAAAGGCATCAATTCTTCGGCGGTCTGCTTTCTTTATGGTCCAGCTCTCACTTCCATACATCACGACAGGAAAAACCATAGCTTTGACTATTCGGACTTTTGTTGGCAAGGTCATGTCTCTGCTTTTCAAGATGCTGTCAAGATTTGTCATCGCTTTCCTCCCAAGAAGAAGGCGTCTTTTAATTTCAGGGCTGCTGTCTCCATCTGCAGTGATCATGGAGCCCAGGAAGATAAAATTTGACACTGCCTCCATATCTTCCCCTTCTATTTCCCAGGAGGTGAGGGGACCAGTGGCCATGATCTTAGTTTTTTTGATGTTGAGTTTCAGACCATTTTTTGCACTCTCCTCTTTCACCCTCATTACGAGGTTATTTAATTCCTCCTCACTTTCTGCCATCAGAGTGGTATCATCTGCATATCGGAGGTTGTTGATATTTCTTCCGGCAATCTTAATTCCGGCTTGGGTTTCTTCCAGTCCAGCCTTCCGCATGATGTATTCTGCATATAAGTTAAATAAGCTGGGGGACAATATACAGCCTTGCCGTACTCCTTTCCCAATTTTGAACCACTCAGTTGTTCCATGACCAGTTCTAACTGTTGCTTCCTGTCCCACATATAGGTTTCTCAGGAGACAGATAAGGTGGTCAGGCACTCCCATTTCTTTAAGAACTTGCCATAGTTTGTTGTGGTCCACACAGTCAAAGGCTTTCGCATAGTCAATGAAGCAGAAGTAGATATTTTTCTGGAACTCTCTGGCTTTCTCCATAATCCAGCGCAAGTTAGCAATTTGGTCTCGAGTTCCTCTGCCTCTTCGGAATCCAGCTTGTACTTCTGGGAGTTCTCGGTCCACATACTGCTGAAGCCTACCTTGCAGGATTTTGAGCATAACCTTGCTAGCGTGCGAAATGAGTGCAATTGTTTGGTAGTTGGAGCATTCTTTGGCACTGCCTTTCTTTGGGATTGGGATGTAGACTGATCTTTTCCAATCCTCTGGCCACTGTTGGGTTTTCCAAACTTGCTGGCATATTGAATGTAGCACCTTAACAGCATCATCTTTCAAGATTTTAAATAGTTCAACTGGGATGCCATCACCTCCACTGGCCTTGTTGTTAGCCAGGCTTTCTAAGGCCCACTTGACTTCACTCTCCAGGATGTCTGGCTCAAGGTCAGCAACTACATTGTCTGGGTTGTCCGGGATATCCAAATCTTTCTGATATAATTCCTCTGTGTATTCTTGCCACCTCTTCTTGACGTCTTCTGCTTCTGTTAGGTCCCTCCCATTTTTGTCTTTTATCATGTTCATCTTTGCGCAAAATGTTCCTCTAATATCTCCAATTTTCCTGAACAGCTCTCTGGTCTTTCCTTTTCTGTTATCTTCCTCTATTTCTTTGCATTGTTCATTTAAGAAGGCCCTCTTGTCTCTCCTTGCTATTCTTTGGAAGTCTGAATTCAATTTTCTGTAACTTTCCCTATCTCCCTTGCATTTTGTTTCCCTTCTCCTCTCTGCTATTTCTAAGGCCTCGTTGGACAGCCACTTTGCTTTCTTGCATTTCCTTTTCTTTGGGATGGTTTTCGTTGCTGCCTCCTGGACAATGTTACGAGCCTCTATCCAAAGTTCTTCAGGCACTCTGTCCACCAAATCTAGTTCCTTAAATCTGTTCTTTACTTCCACTGTGTATTCATAAGGGATTTGGTTTAGATTATACCTGAGTGGCCCAGTGGTTTTTCCTACTCTCTTCAGTCTAAGCTTGAATTTTGCTATGAGAAGCTGATGATCAGAACCGCAGTCAGCTCCAGGTCTTGTTTTTGCTGACTGTATAGAGCTTCTCCATCTTTGGCTGCAGAGAATATAATCAATCTGATTTCGATATTGCCCATCTGGTGATTTCCATGTATAGAGTCGCCTCTTGTGTTGTTGGAAAAGAGTGTTTGTGATGACCAGCTTATTCTCTTGACAAAACTCTATTAGCCTTTGTCCTGCTTCGTTCTGAACTCCAAGGCCAAACTTCCCTGTTGTTCCTTTTATCTCTTGGCTCCCTACTTTAGCATTCCAGTCCCCTAGAATGAGAAGAACATCTTTCTTTGGTGTCAGTTCTAGAAGGTGTTGTAAATCTTCATAGAATTGTTCAATTTCAGTTTCCTCAGCAATGCTGGTTGGTGCATAAACTTGGATTATTGTGATGTTGAATGGTCTGCCTTGGATTCGTATTGACATCATTCTATCATTTTTGAGATTGTATCCCATTACAGCTTTTCCCACTCTTTTGTTGACTATGAGGGCTACTCCATTCCTTCTACGGGATTCTTGCCCACAGTAGTAGATATGATAATCATCTGAGCTGAATTCGCCCATTCCTGTCCATTTTAGTTCACTGATGCCCAGGATGTCTATGTTTATTCTTGCCATCTCCTGTTTGACCACCTCCAGCTTCCCAACGTTCATAGATCTTACATTCCAGGTTCCTATGCAGTATTTTTCTTTACAGCATTGGACTTTCCTTTCACTTCCAGGCACGTCCACAGCTGAGCGTCCTTTTGGCTTTGGCCCAACCACTTCATTAGCTCTGGAGCTACTTGTACTTGTCCTCCACTCTTCCTCAGTAGCATGTTGGACGCCTTCTGACCTGAGGGGCCCATCTTCCAGCGTCATATCTTTTAGCCTTTTGTTTCTGATCATGGGGTGTTCTTGGCAAAGATACTGGAGTGGCTTGCCATTTCCTACTCCAGGTGGATTGCGTTTAGTCGGAACTCTCCACTATGTCCTGTCCGTCTTGGGTGTCCCTGCACGGCATAGCCCATAGCTTCTCTGAGTTACTCAAGCCCCTTCGCCACGACAAGGCAGCAATCCATGAAGAAGGCTTACATTTTAATGTAAGCTTTCGTGGAGCTTCACCCACTTCTTCAGACAAATGAGGTGGAAAATAGAGATCACAGAGTAAAGGACTCATGTCCTTTATGTTATGATATATAAAACCATGGGATTCAAAGAGGGTGTGCTGTCTTTTCACATGACTGCATTTAATTTTGTTATATTCCTTTTTTTGCTTTTATTTTTATTTTCAACTGAGGCTAAAATGAGCAAATCAATAAAGTAATAACTTAACAAAAGAATTTTGTGTTAAGGAACCTGCAGTTTTAGAAAGTGAAGTGATAGCTATTCTCAAAACCATTGGAAAACTGTTAAAGACAAGATCCTTTTTGGGTCATTAATTCACAGGCTGAAATCTATTGTGTGGCTCTGCATGTATAATGAGGACAATAGCAGCAACAGTAAATCACGTAATTAAAAGGAAATCACACAACTTGTACAAATTGTGACAAAGTCACCTGTTCCACTGTGAACACGGAACTGCATGGATTTCAGCCACTGGATCAATCATAGACTGGAAATTATTCTATGGCACATCATCACAACCTACCTTAGCCAATCAAAGAAAGCAAGATGGGACCTGGTATTTTGTCCATGAGCTGGTGGCCTAAGATATTTGATGAGGTTCTTGTCTGAAATTTCTCTACTGACTTCACTCACATCAACATACACTTCATTGCCCAAAAGAATACCTGATAGGAATGCATAAAGAAATATATTATTAATGGGGTTTTATATGATTGTTTACTTCCATAAAGGCTGGAAGACACTTCACAGATGCTTGCATTGATATATACCAGCTGGCAATTGGCAGCAGGCCACAGAAAAACACTTTGAGCAGAAGCTGTAAGATTTATAGAAGAGTTAATAAATACCAAGCATCTGTGAGAGTCAAACAGACCTTCTTGGGCATCCATATGGTCTAAGGTCAAGTCAGAAGATAATTCATTTGTTTTTAGATTTCTCCTAAGACTTGACCCTGCTGTTGATGAAGTGAGTGGCAAAGTTTGCAGTTAAGTCTTCTATTATTCTTCATTGTTTTTAACACAGCTTTGGGGAGACAGCTTAAAAAGTGAGATGAAGCCAGACTAATTGAAAGCTTGAGAAAAGTTTCTGTATCCAGATTTGGATAGATATTTTGACCAACGTATTTTGACAGTGATCTTTCTCCACAATTTAAATGCAATCTAAACTCTTAATACTTCAAAGATTTGAAGACTGGGCATTCAGAATGAACCCAAAGGATTGTAAAAAGTTTTGGTGGCTTATTTGCAATAATTTGTGTTTTGATTTGTTTGTTTGTTTTCATTTTTAACAATTTAGTCTATTGTCTGCCCTTCCTCATGGGAGCCCAGGGTGGCTAATAGTATGCCAAAAACAAAACAAAACAAAAAAAAAAAAAAAAAAAAAAACCCTACTCCTAAACTTACAAATTGCAGGTTATCTAGAATCACACATTGGAAATATCTGTAAAATACAAGGAGCAGATGTCAAATACAGAGTGTGAGAGAAATAAAACACTTGATTGTACATTAAAAGCACCAAAGCTTCAAAAACAGTGTCTCAAAGTACTTCATTTATACTGAATGCAACTATTATGGTATGTAAAAAACACTGGTCAGAATCCTGTTGCTAATTTATGCCTACGTGAGGGAAATTACACGAGACTTTATGGCAAATTGCTGCTCATCAACAAGGTGCAAGTTGTTTTCCTGGATATGTGTCAATCCTGTGATTGAGCACTCATGCAGGAATGCAACCAGTACTTTGTTAATGAACTGCAATTTGCCACCAACGCTTATACAGTTTCCCTTATGCAACCATAAATAGCCAGTAGGATTCTGCCCAAAGCATTAGCAATATATTAGTAATACACTCCTTTTACATTTTTACATTCCTTAAAAGGTTACACAAAAACAATCCCAAATCCCCCAATCAACACCTAAAAAGCAAAGCACTATGCCTTTTGTAGATAAGTGGGCAGAATCCAATTGGCACAAGTAACACCATACAACATTGGTGATGTCATTAGCCACAGCCATTCCAGGGGACTTAAAAGCTTCCCATTTCCCTCTCTGTCAGTGCATTAATGTACCCATGTCATGCCTTAAGTCCTACCACAAGTAAATACTACAACATAATCCCACTAGCCACCTGATTCCTCATGTAACGTATCACTAGTGGTATAGAATAACTATAATAAAATGCAGGCTTTGGTAATGTCAGTGGCTAGAATTCTGCTGCGCAAGTGACACTGTAATTCAAACATTCCAACATATATATATTTTATTATATATATTGCTTTTCCTTGTTTTGTGTCACTTGTTGGAATGTTTACAGAACCAGACTTCAAATAAACTGAATACCAAATAGAGGTCATAAATAATTGCAAGTGTGAAGTGTAACTATATACCACTGTCTCTTAGAGCCTTACATGAGTCCTTTACTCTGTGATCTCTATTTTCCACCTCATTTGTCTGAAGAAGTGGGTGAAGCTCCACGAAAGCTTACATTAAAATGTAACCATAGTCTTTATGGTACCACAACGTTTTGGTCTTAATTTTTTAAATTTTTCTTTTGGTTTTGCCTGATACACTTGCATAGAAGAACACAGCTACCTCTTCTAAAACTGCAAATAAAGAAGAGGGAGTTCCCAGTTAAGCAACGCTCTTAAACGAGCCCTGTGTGCTAGAAGGCGTTTCTCACAGTGGGTTTGCTGATCAAATTCCACTCCTCCCTCATTCCAGGGTCAGATATGTTGTCCCAAAAGCTAGTTGTACAGAAGGGGTGGGTTAGAAAATCACAATTTTTTTCCTATGTAATTGTCACTCTAGATTCCCCGTGTGGGTAAAATATATGAGTAGAGACTTCAAGCTCTCATGAAATGGCAGGACTGAGCGAGAGAACTGCAGCACCAATGAATAACAGCCACAGTAAGTGCACTTGAAAGCACACTCTCCACCATTAGCTTTTGTGAGAGAGAGAACATGGAAAATGCTCATCAGCTATAATTATATGGTGGCTAAAGCCATTGCATAATACGTAGAATAGAAGCCTGCTTAGTTGAATGGTCTGATCACATAGTTCACAGCAGTCAACCAAAAAAAGGCTCAGAACAGGTATTTATTTCCTTTTTTCATTTTAAACCTCCTAATTCTGTAAAAGAGCTGGCGTTGTCATTTACCACATGATTTTGCAGTGATCAACAAACATTTCAGAGTAAGTAGCTTTGCACATTGACGTACAAAGCAGCCTGAATGCTGACTGCCTAGATGTAGAATCTTCTTTTACATTTGTAACTGCAGGTGAAAGGCAGGCAGGGGGGAGGCAGGAAATGACACTCAGCTTGAAATATATCAAAGCATTACCCATCTCATCAAATTTATAATTCAAACCAGATAATTACAATCTCCAGCGACTTTTTCAGTAGTAATTTTCTGTGAAAATATGAGGTCTGATATTAATATTACTCAGACCAATAAAAATTGATGGAAAGCTTAAAGCTCAGCAATTTTTATAGCAGGCTGAATCCTTAATGAGTCCTCTTTGAAGTCTAGTTTCACATAATTTCTAAGGATACATTCTTTTCTTCTACAAATATTTCGGCAAAATAACCTGTTCTTGTTTGATGGTAGTAAGGCATATCAGAGTTCATTCCTGCTCAGACCTGGAACCTGAGTTTGCCCCAGAGGATGATCACAGCAGCACCAGAGATCATGAGGAACTTATGGATCCACACATGACAGCCAGAGGAGGACTGTAGGTCTCTTTTTTAAGGTCCATGGGTTTCTTGCTGGTATATGGATCCACCCCCTTAAACCACTATCAGGACTATGGGCACAGAAATGATGGTATACATGACAGGAGCATCAAGTCTGCTAGTAAAATACCCCACTAGTTGAGCACCAATCTGTACAGGAGGAGTAGGGAACATATGAAAGCATTCAGCGGAGGGAGTAAGAACCAGGAAGGGGTAGAGCCTCAGTTCCTGTATAAACTCTGAATCTGAATAGCATTATTGCTGAAGGAACAACTCCCATAGTAGAAAGTGGAAAGTCTGATGGAAAGGATAAAATGTTAGCCATTCTTGCCCACAGTAAGAACCTGTCTCTCAGAAATCAGTGCAATCAGCTCTTTTAACATACACCAGATTCTTAAGGGAAAGCTGAGCAAAGTGTATCCCTAAGATCGTTTGTGATCCTTATGGATTTTTATGTGGACAGTATCTCCCAGATTTATCTGCCAGTTTCCACCAATAGCACGGAACAATGTACTGGGAGTTGTTGTGGGTTTTTCGCGCTCTTTGGCCGTGTTCTGAAGGTTGTACTTCCTAACGTTTCGCCAGTCTCTGTGGCCAGCATCTTCAGAGAACAGCACTCTGTGCTCTGGTGTAATTGGCTTGGGAGTGGAGTATTTATGGCTGTGAGATAGGCTTTTGTCCTGTTATGTAGATGGGTGATTAGTCTGTCTTGTTGTGGGTGTCTTGTTGTGATAGGAGGAGAGATTATCTGTCACTGTGATTGATGGGTGTCATTAGCTGGTCTTTTGTGTGTAGTGATCCCCGGTCCTTGTGGCTGGGTAGAGTTCGTTGACCTTTTGCATGCTGCATTTTTCAGAGCTGGGAGCCAAGTTTTGTTGAATTTCAAACTTTCCTCTTTTTTGTTGAAGTTCTGTTGGTGCTTGTGGATTTCAATGGCTTCCCTGTGCAGTCTAACATAATGATTGCTGGTGTTATCCAGTATTTCAGTATTTTGAAATAGAATTTCATGTCCAGTTTGTTTTAGGGCATGTTCAGCTACTTTAGATTTTTCTGGTTGTTTTAGTCTGCAGTGTCTCTCATGTTCTTTGATTCTGGTGTGGATGCTTCGTTTTGTGGTTCCAATATATATCTGGCCACAACTGAAAGGTATCCGGTATACTCTTGCCACGGTGAGGGGGTCCCTTCTGTCCTTTGCTGACCGTAACATTTGTTGTATTTTTGTGGTGGGCTTGAATACTGTTTGTAGGTTGTGTTTTTTCAAAAGTTTCCCCATATGGTCCGTGACCCCTTTGATGTATGGCAGAAATACTTTATTTGTGGATGGCTGTTTTTCTTCTTCAGTTTGCTGTTGTTTTCTTGGTTTGACGGCTTTTGTGATTTCATTTTTGGAGTAGCCATTTGCCTGTAGGGCCCAATTCAGATGGTTGAGTTCAGTGCTGAGAAACTAAGCGTCACAGTTCCGCTTTGCACAGTCCACCAGTGTTTTGATTATGCCTCTTTTTGCTGTGGGCGGTGGTTGGAGTTTTTGTGTAGGTACCGGTCCACCCACATTTGCAACCATCTAATGAAGCCTGAGCTGTGGTTGGTTTTGTCAACTCCTGTGACCTCTCTCACTCAGACTACCATTTCTTGCCCTTCCCCTTGCTTGCCTATTCCCAAAGGGAGCCAATTGCCAAGGGTTCAAAGTGCATTCCAACATGTATTTATCCACATGTGCAATGTTCACCTGCATGGCAGGCACATGTGCTTTTCAAGTGTTCCACTGTCAACAGGGTTACACCTACAAGAGTAGACATAAGAAACAGAGCATAGTCTTTGAAGTTTATTGCCAATGAATAACAATAACATTAAGATGAAAGGTTGGAGGAGAGAGAGAGAGAGAGAGAGAGAGAGAGAGGACAGTTGGTTGGACCCTGGTATCGAATATGAATCAGAGGGGACAGTAAGCAGGAGATCTAACCACAAATACAGATTGGGCTCAAGGGGCAGAAAACAGAAGAAACACAGTACATAATTGAATTTTTAAATTCAAATTGTTAAAAATATCTGCTTTTTAAAAAATTAAATCATGGTTTAAATTAATTACTTTAAATAAAATGCATCCTGGTTTCTTTGTTGTCCACATTATCATTCTGTATTTCTTCAATAGTCATGATTTTCTACTTCTTAGTATTCAACTGAATCCCACTTTTCTTTTTTTGCCTTTATTAACTATGACTTAAGATACTCAGCGTGGTGTAGTGGGTAGACTGATGGACTAGGACTCTGAAGAGCAGGGTTCGAATTCTCACTCAGCCATGGAAAGTAAGTGGGGGAGTGGAACTGGTAAAACTACTCCTGAAATATCTCACTTACCTTGAAAGCCGTATTAGAGTTGTTATAAGTCTGTTCTGACTTGCCAGCACTTAACAACTGCAGATATGACATATTCTTTTAGGACTAGGTAAAAGGCAGAATGGAATGGAACAGAACAAGGACTTCTTAATAAAAATTGATGCCAAAAAGTGGAATGTGCTGGCCAAACATCCAAACAATATTTTAGATCTCAAGCACACTAAATAATACACTTTCATTAAGGCTATTACCTAAAAACTTACCAGAATGGAACATAATGGCCTGAAAATGTAAAAAACAAAACAAAAAACAACCAGTCTAGAATGGGGAGTTCCAAGCAGGCCAGCACAGATAGGATTGTGATAGATAGGATCAATGCATTTAGAAATGAAACAGCCCCCAAAGCAACATTCCAGTATGCTTTCTAGGCAGAAAATTAATACAGTGAAGCCTTTCATCTTGTGAGTTTTTCGTTGCGCGAGGCATTTGTCTTGCGAGGCATCACTGTATTGCGAAAAATAGCCTGGAACGTCCAAGTAGGCAAACCCAACCAAATTCAAAAAAAGACTTTCAACTAGAGGGGATTGATGCAACCAGACGTACATGCCCAGAGAAAGAACAGTCAATACTGGGGGGCGGGGGGAGAGGACAGTCCAGAAAAGACCTTCCAAGGAACAGTACAACCAAATTCATCAGTTTCATTGGACTAGAGCAGAGATGTCAAATTCAATTTCATCTTGGGCCACATAGGCATTATGGTTGCCCTCAAAGGGCCGATTGTATCTGTAAGACTATATAAATACTCTTCATCATATTAAATATAATCCTCCTCATTCAATTATTACTGGTTTTAGTAATAACGTAAGTAATAACTAGCTCTGAAAGTAAAAGTCTCTGATCAAAGTTTAGAAATAATGACAAGCAGATAAGAATGGGAGTGGGCAATAGCGAGGACTACATTTCCCAAGGTGCTATATATGGCCCAAGCGGCTGCACTTCCTGACTCTTTGCTGCTTGGAATGCTGGGATTAGAAATACTGCTGGGTGGATTCCCAGAATCCTTGTGGAGCATTATGAGTGACCGAGTAAGCGCCTGCATTTTGTATACTGTACAGTAGCAGACAACACTGTGAGGGCCACATGAAACGGCCGGGTGGGCCAGATTCGGCCCATGTGCATTGAGTTTGACACATATGAACTAGAGGATACAGATGCAACTAGGCACAAAACGCACTATGATCGGGTTCAGTTTCAAATTTTGACAACTCTTTATTTTGCGCTGGAAATATCACAGGAGACGTCTTCTTAACTTTAACATCTTTATCTTTATTGATTACACAAAGATCAATGCTGTTCATAATCAGGTCAAAACAACTCAACTCTGGCAACAAGCCATAACTGTCAGAAGCGAACTCCCGCCCAAACTCACAGCGGTGCTGGGCCAAACTTCTCCGCGTTGGTGGGTCTCCGGAAGGGTGCGTTCCTCACTGCATAAATGGTGCCGCAGCATGGGGGCCGGGCCCAATCTCCCTCAGGTGGGGGAGTATTAAATCTTGAATCCGGCCGTATCACCTGCCGTCCTCTTCCCTGGCCCTTTGGGAATACAACGTCTGTCCACTCCAAAGTTTCACATTTAGTGTCTCTTGCCTCTTTAAGTGGGGAATCCAGTAGCAATCTTCCTAACTTCAGGTTTGGGAAGTCTTTCAACAATTCCTGTGTTTTCGCTCTCTCATACTCCTGCAGTCTTTCTAGCTCTCTTTTACGTTTCCATTTGTCTAATTTTATTCCAAACCACTGCTCCCCAACTATTTATACCCTCCTCCCAAGTGGTCAGTTCTTGCTCCTCCCCTTTCTGATTCCCGCTGTCTTCTACTAGACATATTTCTACCTTCCCCTTTCTTTTGGTGCCTTCTCTCTCTCTCTCTTCTCGCTCTCCTCTGGGTCCAATTTTACACCAATGTTTACTTGTTCCAATTCTTCTACTTCTCCCTTTGTCTCTTGAGATGGCACATGGGTTTCTTAAATGCAAATTACATCAGATTTCTGTTTCTGCAGTTGTAGAAAGATCTTTTTCCATTTTTGAGGTGAGTTCAGGCCATTTATATTGACTGAAAAAAATCTTCATTTGTTTTCTAGTCATCTTTTGTTGGTTACTACCTTTCTGTTTTCTTGGCTCAGCTACTTCCTGTTCTCCTAGCTCTGTGTCTGATTCTGATTGTAATGGGTGATCTGATTTCTCTTGAGGTCTTTCTTCTGATTTCTCCTCCTTCTTTCTTTCTCCCTGTATTTTCAGATTCTTCTCATTTTTCCCCATAAAATATTGCGCTTTCATCAGTGATGTTATATTATATCTCTGTGTGTCAATTCAAAAAAATAAACCTTCTGGTGTCAGCTATCTATATGAAATTCCATTTTGTTGAAGTAACAATGCAAGGGAGAAGTATTGCTTCCTTCTCTGCCTCATTTGCCAGGGAATTTGTTTTAGGACATTAATTTTCTTGTCTATTATCAATTGTTTATCTTGTGAGGCTCTTAAACCTTGCCTCTAATTGATTTCTTCATAAATCTCACATGAATTTCTTTTGGGAGCTTGTTTCTTCTTGCGTATGCTGTGTTCACCCTGAAAGTTGCTTCCAAACAATGATAGAAGTCAGGTGCTTCCATCCCTATTTCTGCAGCCAAGGCTTTACTCATTAGTATCTCTAGGTCCTCCCCTTCCTTTTCTCGCACATTTTGAAATCTAAGCATTCTTGATGCTCTTTCCATCTCTAGCATTATTAATCTGTCGCCATTTTGTTTTTGATTCTTCTATGCTGCCTCTAGTGTTTCTTCAGTTTGGTTCACTCTAGCATCTGTTCCTCTCACTTTTTCCTCAAGATCTTGTGTTTTTGTTTTCACTTCAGTTATCTGTTGTTTGGCTTCTGATATCACTATTGTCATCTCTTTCATCTGATCCGTTATTTGGCTGTGATGTTCATTTACTTGTTGAAATCCTGCTGTTAGTATATTTTGCATGGTGGTCTGCCATTCTTTGTCTGATTTTTGTGCCACTAATTTTCCCAAACTTTGACACTGGGCAGGGGAGGTTCCAGGCATTTGGGGCTTTGGTTTTTTAGAGGCCTTTCGATCTTTTCAGTGACAATATCTCGATTTTCCTCCTCCTATCTCTGAATAGAGTTTGTGTGAATTATACTATACCCTTCACCAAAATGTCCAAACCTCAAATACACCACTTGCTGTTTCAGATATTTCCATTATTTAATCAACCAACAAAACCAACAACCAAAAACCTCCCCTAGGATCTTCCTCCAATCTTTACACAGGTGTTATAGTATGTAAATCAGCTTTTAGCCCAGCAGGACCAGTAAGCAAGTTCGCCGCTTCTCCACTTTTTTTCGGCTGTATATCTTGCACTCTAGTTTCTCTTTGTGCTTTATAGGGCTATTCATATATCGAAGGCTTCAACTTACTTTATTGTCCATTTTCAACACAGTATTTGTTTGTTCTCCTCTCCTCTGGAGGGGGGGTTACTCACAGTTTCACTCCCCAAGATGGCTCCCACATCCGATCTGTGCTTGGGTGATCTCTTCAGAGGGAAGAAATATCAGGTTGCTGCCCAGCTTCCTTCCTCTGTTGCTCACCAACTGCTCCAGGGAGACTTCTCCTAGCCCCCCTTCGGTCTCCCATCTCCTGAAGGACCGCCAGACCAGGTGGTTCCAGCTTTTCCCAGGAGCTACTCCCAGGAGCTGCTGTCAGCACCATGACAAGCCCCTCCTCTTTGTTATTCTTATTTTTCTTGGCATCCACATTGATTTTTGAAGGTTCAATCAAGGACAAAATCTGTGAATCCACATATTTTAATCCTTTCCTGGCCATTTTTTAAAAGAGTTTGGTACTTCATTAAAATTGGCTTGTATTTCCAAGGTCACAGTTTCTCTTTGAAAGAGTTAAACCACAAAAACAATAGAAGGATCCAAAATAGAGGTACAATTAGAAAACTGGTATTAAAATTTTTTTGGGAGAGAAGTGAAGATTGTTTTGGAAGTCAGAGTTTCCCAGTTGGAAACATGCATTTAGGTTTTAATATTCTCTCTCTCTCTCTCTCTCTCTCTAACACACACACACACAGAGAGAGAGAGAGAGAGAGAGAGAGAGGGAGGGAGAGAGAGAGAGAGAGAGAGAGAGAGAGAGAGAGGAAACTGCCACAGGGAATTTGGTTTTCCTTTTTACATATCTTTTTTAAAAAATTCATAAAAAATCCCAACTTCCAGATTTTATTCTAACAGAGGCTTTCTGAGAGGTGACTTTAAAAATTACAGTGGTGCCTTGACTTAACGAACTTAATTGGTTCCAGAACTCCGGTTGTAACTTGAAATGGTCATAAGTCAAAGCACCATTTCCCATAGGAATGCATTGAAATTCAATTAATCTGTTCTGGCCAAAGAAAAAAAATCACCAAAAAAACCACAAACACACTGCAAGACCCATTGGAAAAGCTATTAATCCATTCCAGTCCAAGGGGGGAAAAAAGAAAAGCAAACAAACCATGCAAGTTGCATCGGAAATGCAAAAAAGCAAAGCAGAAAGCAAGCAAACTGTGCAAGACCCATTGGAAATGCAAAAAAAAAAGCAAAGCAAAAAGCAAACAGATCAGAAATGGGGGAAAAACACCAAAAAATAAACAAACCCTGCAAGACCCGTCACAGCATAGAAACATAATCCCACCACCCAGCCCAAAACAACGCTGCAAAATCCACCCAGAACAGTTTTTAAAAAGTAGAAAGCAGCACCTTACATTACCAGGCAGTGCGAAGCCTCCTCTGATCGCACACTCTCTAACCACTGGGGTGAAAGAGCTACAAAGAAGCAGCCTCTTTGCCACCAATGGTTAGCAATTTGAATTCCCTGCCTTTTTTGATCATAACTTGAAGCTCTGGTTGCAAGTGAAAGCAAAATTTTGCAGCTGGAGCTAGTCACAACTCGAAATGGTTGTATGTTGGGATGCTCTTAAGTTGAGGCACCACTGTATAGTACTCGCTAGTCTTACTGAGAGATAGACAGACAGACAGAAATGCCCTGTGCTTTTCATAACCATCCGGGATGAAGGAAGGGTTTTCTCTGAAGGAGCTCAGAGTCAAACAACACTATGTAGACAAGATCTTTGAATATGTTTTTCTGTTTAACTATATGAACTTGTTTGTATGCTAGTGTATTTTGGAACAAATGAATGACTAGGAACAGGTTTGGCAATTATTGTTGTAGAAGCCTGAAGCAACAGATATTGTGCAGCTGCAACATTCAGCATTGCAAAGGCCAGCGCAAAAAGTAGAGGTCCCCCAACTTAAAAAATGGCACCAAGTAGGAGTTGCAGAAAGTCTGCTCTTGCTCTGTGCCAAATTTGGGGACATTTGGGAAAATGGTTATCAAGTTACGATTCTGAGTTCTTGGTTTTCATATCTGTGCAAACATTATAAACATAAACATCATTTTAAGCTTGTGGGGAGAGCTGACATTTTGAATTTTTTGCCTGCTAATCAGGCAAAAATAAAATGACTTTCAAGAGAACTCTACCTCTGGGTAGAGTGGGAGGCATATAAATTAAATAAACAAACAAACAAACAAACAAACATTTTAATTCTTTCCTGGCCAAATAAATATTAAAAAGAGTGTCTTTTTTGGGGTGTATGAATTAATATTCAGAAGCTCACTCATTTAAACCACTGGTTCTTAACCTTGGGTTACTCAGGAGTTTTGGACTGCAACTCCCAGAAGCCTTCACCACCAACTGTCCTGGCTGGGGTTTCTGGGAGTTGCAGTTCAAAAACATCTGAGTAACAAAGGTTAAGAACCACTGATTTAAACTATAAAATTACTGTATTTTGCTTTGTGGTTGGAGGTGATCCCAAAGCAAGATTTACTCAGGTTACTCGTGAGTAAGTTTACTCATGAGTAAGGAGACAGCAACTCCTCCCTCCCTTTCTCCTCATCCAAGGATCTTTCATTTTAAAAAAACTGAAAGGCAAAGGGACATGGGGCACTGAGGCACACAGCAGCAGCAAAATAGCGTGTGTTGCCCCATCAGGCACTGAAGGACTTGGAAGCAGCAAAGTAACATGTGTTTCCTCATTGGGCACTGAGGTAGTTGGCCGTAGCAATGTAGAGTGTGTTGCCCCATCAGGCACTGAGGCATATAGCAGCAGCAAAGTAGCATGTGTTACACTATCAGGCACTGAGGTAGTTGACAGCAGCAAAGTAGAGTGTGTTGCCCATCAGGAACTGAGGCAGATAGCAGCAGCAAAGTATTGTTGTCCCATTGGGCACTGAGGCACATAGCAACAGCAAAGTAGCATGTGTTGCCACATCGGGCACTAACATAGATGGCAGCAGCAAATTACTGTGTGTTGCCCCATTGGGCACTGAAGTACATAGCAGCAACAAAGTAGCATGTGTTTCCCCATGGGGCACTGAGGAAGTTGGCAGCAGCAAAGTGGCATGTGTTGCCTCATCGGGCACTGAGGTGATAGCAGCAACAAAGTACTGTACAGTAAGTGTGTTTTGCCCCATCAGGCACTGAGGTAGTTGGCAGCAACAAAGTAGTGTTTGTTGCCCCATCGGGATGTCCATATCCCACCCTGATTTTCTAGGCTGGATCAGTGTGGGATTACATTCCAGGTACCAACCTGATTATTAGCGGATACGGTGGCATTGAGGGTGGCATTGGTAATTTATTGGCAGATATCTGCCACATGGATGAGGAAGAGGGAGGCATTTGCCATCAAGGTGGGATAGAGACAATCGCCAAAGAGAACTAAAATGTGCTATTTTTGGCTAGCAGGGATGGTGGGATGCTGAATTCAGATCAGCAAGCAGCACTTCAGCCTGTGGAAGCTAGAATGAACAGTCTGCCTACCTACTGAGGCAGTAGAAAACGCTAGGACACTGGAATGAACAATCTGCCAGGAATTTGGAATGAAGCCCAAGTGGACTTTGGAGCACCGTGCTTAGCTATGCTATTTTGCCAATCATTGCCATTAATGTGAAGAGTGTTTTGTTTTTGTTTTTTAAATTATTCCAACTGGGAGGGACCAATTAGATTGAGTGATGTCATTGAGAACTGCAGAGAGATCATGAACTTGTGTTTTTATTAGTTCAAAAATGGTTATGGTACATAAGTGTGCACTATGACTGTGCACATTTACGGCAGTAGATTTAAACATGGAGAGGGAAGAGGTGCCCTTTGGAGTTTTCTAAGCAAAACAGAGAACCAGTGGACTCCTTTCGTCATTCAAGTGAGCAACACAGCACTGCTGTTTGATGATGAGAAAATGCAGAGAGAGACTCGACCCATAGAAGAATATAGGCTCTTGCCCCAAATGAATGGCATAGTGGAGGTTGATGGCTTCGAGAGGTCAATATGTCGGTGAACCTGCTCTGGGTTCTATTCTGAACTTTACAAGAGCCATCCAAAGTAGGGAACCTTCTTGTCAAAAGGAGCTTAGCATCTCATACAGGGCTTTCAATGTCTAAACTAAAACCCAGAGCAGATTAGCCACATCACTGACCTTGAAGACACCAGCCTTAGCTGAAATGTCGCCATGAGGGATAAACTACGAGGCTGGCTCTATCCTTCCTCCTTTTGTCCCACGATAGATTGAGTTCCAGTGGTTGATGGGAGGCTAAGGAAGCGTTACTCACATCTTAATTTTCAATGGATTATTTTCCGAGTCAGTATAAGGCAGACAAAATCTTTATTGTGCTATCAGTAGACGA
The DNA here is from genome assembly GCF_051106095.1 of Pogona vitticeps. NCBI lineage: Eukaryota > Metazoa > Chordata > Lepidosauria > Squamata > Agamidae > Pogona > Pogona vitticeps. The sequence continues at coordinate 155,485,701 of NC_135783.1, forward strand.
TTGCAATATCAAAATAGGATTAATGCACCAATTTAGGGCAGAATCCAAAATCCCAGATAGGCTTGTTGTAGAAGGTTTGGATTGGGCGTAAGTCCCTTTTGCCGGCACAACTATCCTTCTGCTGACCTAGCCCCCTTAGGCCGGGCTAACCCTCTGTGCGGACTGATTCCCCATCTGATCAGTGGGCAGAAGGGTCAAAAGGGGGAGAGGAAACAGAGGGGAAAGGGAGGAGCAGGGGGGGGAGCTGAGTTACACCAAGCTCAAACTCCTCACCATTATGCTGGCACAAGTCAGGTCAGGGGAAAAAATACTCCTAAGTTATTTCCAGCACCTGGAACTTAATGGGAGCTCCAAAAATAATTAAGGCCCCAATCCTCCCACCTCTCAGGGAGACACACTCGGCTGACATTAAGATACAGCACACCACCGCTGGTATATATACCAGTCACTCAGATGACAACATATGGGCCAGGGGACTCTTTCTCTCTGGCTTTGCAGCATACTCACTTTGCACTCACGAGGAGACACTTGGATCGTGCTGGTGGTGGCAGCTCACTATGGGAAATGGCACTTTGCAACACATAATGTTAAGCACAAAAGTGGGGACAGCATGTGTGTGTGTGTGTGTGTGTGTGTGCGCACACACACACACACACACACACACACACACACACACACACAAGACCCACTCCAAAGCGTGTAAGTTCTCTTCTCTAACATCTGGCTGACTCGTATCCGAACAGGTAGAGCCACCCAGGAATGCAGCTGCCAGACACAAACACCCTGAAGCCTGGGTCTTCCAGCTTCTAGAAAGGACGCCCAGGTAAGTGAAGGGGGGAAAGCCATGAAATGTCAGTCTTGCTGTTCTCATGAGGGTACTTCTCCCTAGCAACAAATAAGACTTGACTTCTTCTCCCAGCCCTGTCCTTGACTTACAAGTGGAATGCAAACAGCTGTGCGAGGGAGCAAATGCCCATTCCTGCCTGCGTCTTCTAGGGCTGAAGTGAAGTTGCTGTGAGAAAGCTGAAACCCTGCATGAGCACAATAGACTTCAGGGAGACTCCAAAGCCCATGAGCCAGGTCAGTCCAAACCCCCTTGGTGCCCTCTTTAGCTACCTCCCAACAGCACCACCATTTCCACTGCACGGCGACTTGAAAAGAAGCAATGGCCTGCTGTCCTCTTCTTCCCTTTCCATACTAGGCTAGGGCTTTGACTGTTGTCCCCCATCTCTCTTTTTTACACAGGTAGCTGTGTTATAGGTGTAGCTCCCAAATCACTCAGCCATGTGTGACCACAGCCATTTCAGTGAGCACTGCCTGAGCCTTGCACCTGGACACTGGCAATGGTATGGTCAGACAGCTATAGGTCAGGTGCAGCACAGCTACACAAAGGCTCTCTGCTGTCTGTCTGTCTGTCTTCTCTTTGTCGAAGATACAAGGGTGCTTCTGAGGCAAAATGCTAGTGCCCAGGCACACTATATTCCAAGCACCCTTTCTTTGAACCTGCTCAATAAAATGCCATCTACAACAACTGTGTCAAGTTTGTTTGTTCTTGTAATTACATGATTACACAAGTAGGCTCAGGGCCTTTCTCCTAGGGGAGGATGCGGCAGGAAAAAGGAAGGAACATAAACTCCATTTTCCATCATAATATCAGGGGAAGGGTAGAAGAAACCCACGGCTTGCCTTTAACATGGGGTGGGGCGTGAAAACAAATGCCGAGGGCCCATCGATCCATCATGAGCTCTAGGAACAAGGTTGAGAGTGGGTGAGGCCTGTGCCAGCTGTCCAATAATGACCCAGGAGGCTGAGGGTGGGCAGAAGGCTACTCTAAGGCAGTGGTTCTTAACGTGGCCAATAATGCCCCCCATGGGGCGATTTCATTTTTCAAGGGGGCGGTGGAATGAAAATCGGCGGTATGGGGGCGAAAGAACAGAAGGGGTGGTAAGGGGGCGCTGGAGTGAGCCAAACCTGTGAAGGCGACTGCAGCCGCAGTGCAGGCAGTAGATCCGGTGCTGCTGCCGCCACCAGATGATCCAGCTCTTTCTACCTGCCACGTCTCGCCTTTCTCCTTTAGGGGAGCACTGAGTGTGGATCGGGTGGAAGGAAAGGGTCTCTTGGGTCCTCATCCTCGCCCCGTGAAGCACTGCCTCGCACCCGGGTGGGCAGGGAGACTAGGTAGGTAGGTAGGTAGGTAGGTAGGTAGGTAGGTAGGTAGGTAGGTAGGTAGGTAGGTAGGTAGGTAGGTAGGTAGGTAGGTAGGTAGGTAGGTAGGTAGGTAAGATATCATCACCTCAGGGAGGGGGGCAATGATAACTTCCTCAATGGCTCAAGGGGGCGTTTCTTTCAAAAAGGTTAAGAACCACTGCTCTAAGGGACCCAAATTACCCTCCCAGACATTAACCAGGAGGCTGAGGGTGGGCAGGATTAGGGTCGGATGGATCCACGCAACCCCCCAATCATGAGCCAGGAGGCAGAGGGAGTGGGTGGGAGCCAACCCGGCTGAACAGTCATGGGGAAAAGAGCCCAAGTTAAGTCCCTAAACATTACCCAACCAGAAAAGAAGACAGGAAGATGCACAGTGAAAGGTCAGACTCTGAAGTGTGCAGAGTTGTCTCAGAGGGACTAGAGCCCCTGTGATCCCTAACATGCCCAGCCTAGGAATTGTTGCCCAAAGTCCAACTCTGCACAGCTCTAGTTGCTATATTTGCCATTGATGCCAAGTTAGAAGGGAGGGAAAAGGGAATAAGACGAGGCCATCCCACGGAAGGAGGGTGGCATCGCATGTAGGGAGGTAGCTAGGAGCAAGGGGGTGGGTTTGGGCAGGAGAGTCCTTGGAAAATGCTTGGGAATATGAAAGACATCTCTGCAGTTCCAAAAAAGTGAGGAGAAGGCAAGACGGATCACATCCTGCAGCAGCTTGCTTGCCTCATGGTCCAAAGTAGGCATGGGCCACGTCATCCCACAACTGTACCTCCTGTGGATCCTGGCCCTGGGAGGTTTCCCCTGTCACATTCAAAGCACACATGGGAAGTCATGGCTATAACAGGCCCCATGTCTGGGGGGATCTAGGGGGCCACGTTATGTAGCACAGCACACACTAGCAAGGTCTTTGACACCTTTTCTGATTTGCGGAGCAGGCGACCCCCTACGTGCTGCAAACGACAGGAACACGTTTTCACCATCCCAAAGGATCACTCAGTCACCATTCTGGTTTTCCTGTGCACCTCATTATAGGGGCTGATGCCTCCAGGGAGGTCCTCAGGGTACCGTGTCTGCAGGAATGGCCACAGCCCCAATCAGCAGGAGTGGGGGAAACATGGCCATCAGCATCTGTATGAGTCCTCCCTGTTCCCTCCCATTTGCCACGTACTAAACTTACCCAGCCACCAGCCTCACCTGGCAGGCCACCTCTCCAGCAAAGGAAGCAGACTGGATGCCTCCAGCACTTGGGCATCATGAACCAGTCCAGGCATAGTGCCATTCACATAGGTGAAGGTTCCCTGGGCATTACCAGAGGCTATCATGTTAATGGCATTTACGAGGGATCTCTCGCTTCCTCTTTCACCTTTTTACAGCCGGGACCCTCCCTCAGCAGGCATTTCCCAGTATACCTACCAAGGCTGCAGCAGGTGGGGCTGGACTCCCCAAACCCCCTCCACCGATGGGCACCAAATGCTTTTCCCTTCAGTAAGAGTCTCCCCAAAGGGGCTAGAACCAGGGATCTGCTGGAGAAGCATCGAGAAGCCCATCAATCAAAAAGACTGCATTCAGCCGGAGGGCTTGTCAAGGGCATCACCACACTGTCGTCTGCCTGTCTTCAGAGAGACCCTTGCCTCCCTGGTGCCAGCAGTGGGGGAATTGAAGATTTTAAAACTCAGACGCTCTCCCTGACACAGAGATTCCCGGGTTTTGGCACCAGGAAAGCTGCCACTCTAACTATCTCTCTGAAAACAGAGCAGAGGAAAGACCAGAGAGTTTCTTGGAGCAAAACAGCAGTTTCTTTTGAGCTCAAAAATCACAAAGAGTCACAAATACATTTTGTGTGAATTCAAATGTACCTACATGTTTAGCTCACTTATAACATAGCTACCTGTTTATATATTTTGGGTGTCTTATTCTCTTAACAGCTACAAAAAGAGTGGAGAGAAAGAAGGCTCCAGCAATGACAGAGCCATCTTGGCTGTGAAGAATGCTATCTATAAGCCTTGAAACTGGGGAGGATTTTTTTTTGCTTCCCTTGGTGTGCTAATTAGGCACACCTGGTGAACTCAGGAGCTACTCTTCCAGAAGTTACCAATTAGTTGGCTTCAGAAAGGACGGCACCGGATTGGTGGAGGGTGATGAGATATAAGGCCAGCTCAAGGAAATGGCTGAGCTCAGCAGTTCTGGGCAGCAGCTTTCTTCTGCCTGGAACATATCATCTAGCCTGCTGTTATGAGGAACTCTGCTTGAGCACTGAAACCATGTCACTCTGCGGGGAGAGCTAAGAGGTAGGAAGCTGTTAATTGTGTGTGGTGGGAACAACTCTTAGCTGCCTAAATCTCAGAACAGGCTTTGTCCTTAAGGTTGCTTTTGAGCCTGGATGTGCTTTTGCATCACCCTGGCCCAAAGTATGGTCAGTGCATCCTCTCTGTAAGAGGCTTCACACTTGATTAATAGTGAACCTAGGAAAAAAAACAATTAAGCTGGGTCAGCAGTTCCTTTCAACTGGTTTAGCTTTGCTTGTTTACTCAGGGAAATCCATTTCCCCAGAATGGTGTTGACTTTGCTGTTAGTCTTTGAGTATTGATTAGGCAGAAGAGTTGTTCAGCTTCCTTTATTTCAGGTGGACCCTTTTGTGATGGCCTTGCATTTGCCTCCATCCACTTGGGGCATTCCTTGGCGGCGCAATAAGAGGGCCTTTGACTCTCTCTTCATGCAAGGCTTAGTCTGAGCTGTAGGTGTCAGCAGAGCATTTCTCTCTCTAGCCATGCCTTCCCTGGTTCCCAGTGTTGATGGTGTCTCTATCTCTCTTTTTCCTTCAAAGGTCCCAGCTTGCTGGGTGGGGGGTGGGGGAGTCCCACTTGTAGATTCTAAAACTGATCATTTATACAGGGCTTTTGAACTAAGACCAAGTGCTGAGTGTTTTGATCTTAAGTGTCTGGAGGGGATAAAACCCCTTCAATTAAGGTATGATAAGGAAGAGATTGCACAGTTTTTGACTGATTTCCTTTTGAGTTTTAGGCTTTGAGAGGTAGATTAATTTCCCCCCCTCATTGAATATTGTCTATATAAAGCAATACATGAAGAGATATGTTACGTTAACAGTGTACTTATTGTTTTGCATGTTATGTCTTGTCTGCTTCTGCATTGTCATTTTGGTTTATTTGGTGTGCATTGTTTTCAGACTTTTGAAGTCCGTCTGTGCGCTGATTGTTGAATGAGCATAATAAGTAGCGAGAAAGAAACATGACAGAAATGGGATGCCAAATGCTATGGTTGTCTCGTAGAGATGAAAACTTTTGGCTAGAAACTGTTGAATATGTCAGGTAAACCTTAGAAGGAAGTATTTCTTTTGTTCTTTATTTTAAAGAAGCTTATTTAAGGCACATAAACAGATGTATTTAAAAAAAATTGGGCCTTTTTATATTCATCCTCTGAGAAAACAGTGGAGGAGTGCATAGCCATCTCTTCAATATATCAAGTTAGCAGCCTATAAATATATCATGGAAAGCAAGCAAATAAAACAAAATCAGTGGTGAGAAAGGTGGCATTAAAACAGTGGCAGGGATAAATCTGTTCTTGCACAGTACATCAATGAAGGGTGGTTGAAATTGGACTGTCTTCACAGTCTGTCCAGGTGCTATTAAGGGACTTGTATCACAAGGCCTTTTCCCCACATAGCAAACCAGATGTGCCTGCCAAATGCCTGTCTAAGAGGGCAAGTGATTTTTCAGGGTCAGAGAAAGGAGGCATCCGAGCCATCTTTACAGGGGACGCGATGGCCTCTGCTGCCGGTTTAAGTACACAGGGACAGAGTGGAGGTACGGAGTTGAAGTGCTGTAGTAAATCAAATATTGTGAACTGCTGCATGTGTGCAGGAGAATTTATTTTTGTAGTTTATCTTTCCAGCATTTCTGTGAATGCTGATTATTGTTTTCTTCCCTTTAATTTAATGATGTAAAATACTTTAATATAAAGTACAAATTTTTCTTGCAATTAGTGCCATGGAGATAATAAAATGTTAAAAAAATAGAAGGTTTATGTAGGATTGGACAACGTAATGGAATTTTAAATCCTTTTTTGAAAATTCTCCACCTGATGTTGCTTAAAATCAAATGAGAACTGTAACACAGTGGTTGAGAACATGATTATGAATAGGTGAAAGCTCGTGTGTTGCCAAATGTGAACTCAGACAATGCAGGTTTGTTGCTTCTGTGAACATACAGCAGAAGTATTTCAGTGCAATAGTATTCCTGGAAGAAAATCAATGTTCTCACCATTGCAATTTTGTCTTCTTTTTTCCCTGCAGAACGTCTGAGACATGCACTTTCTGTTACAAAGCTCAGTGAGCCATCACGTGCAAGCACGTGAACTCTTGGTTGAAAGAACTGGAGTGACTGTTTTATATGCCAAATGGCTTCTGCATCTGCTGAAACGTCTCATGCCTGAGAGACATCCTAAAATGTAGTGATCACGAAACGAAAACGCTAAAGATTTAGGAGATCACAGAACAAAGAGAAAGCAATTAACTTCAGAGAGAAGCAAGAAGCCAGTCGACAGGTAGATGTCCGCCAGCGGAATTCCTAGGGCGACGGCCCAAGAACTCCCTTTTATTAACCTTAACAAACTTGCAGATTGTTGACAGAATTCAGATAGGACACTAGTTATCTGCACTGAAGAACAGATAGCAGCTACTCACCTTGAGGAGAGCGTTCCCACATTCGTCCATATGGAAGTGCGATATTTGCCAAACATGAACTTGAAACACAGTCCAGCCAATTTTTTTTCTTTCAACCTGTGGCCGACGACCATTGGCAAAAAAGGAGAAAAATGCCTCCTAATGAGAGACTTGCCACACTTGATAGCAAAAGAAAAACAATATAACACAACCAGGCTCGTGCTGGCCGGAAAAATACGGGGGGGAGGGATAGACAGGGCTCGCGTCGAGGAGGGAATGACGGGAGGGGGGAGAGAGGGGAGGGGGGAGAACCCGCAGTTGAGGTGGGGAGGAAAAGTCCATGGGCATTAGATGAAATGCGTCGAGGAGTGGCTGACAAGAAAGCGGGGTGGGCGGGAGGGACCATGTTTGTGTTGGGCCAGAAAAGGCAGGGTGGGGAGGGATAGACAGGGCTTGAGGGGAGGAGAGACAAGAGGGTTGGGGATGAAGGGGGATTTGTGGTAGGCAGGGCACGCAACTGGGATTGGGGGGGGCATTCCAGGAGGGTTTATGAAAGGGAAGGGGTGGGCCTGGGAGTGGAGAGGGATGGACAAGAGGGGTTTATTTGCATACTGGAGGGGAATGAGAAGGGAAGTTAATTTCTTGGGTATGTAAGGGGAAAGTGAAACAATAATTCTGTGGGTGTGTTTCTACCCATTTAATGCAGACGTCTGCCTAAACTACCACGAGACTCTGAATAACTGACTGAACCCTCTTCAGGGAAGCCCATATAAAGCATTTCCTTGACATCCACACAAGTAGGGCCTGAGATATATGTTCCCCGCCCCAATATTAAACTTAACCCATCAGTGGCACTTCCTGAAATGAGACAATGCAAAGGCTGCTTATTTCCTTGGCTGATGGGAAGCGATAGCTTCTCCTGTGTTACTGTGAATTCGACAGGCTTCCATCGCCGCCTTTTAGAGAGGGGTGCTCTTTTAAAGCTGAGACAGGAGAAATATTTCATGTACCCGTCTTGTGTGATTTGTTGTCAAGGAAATCCCTTCCGTGGGCTTTCCTGAACAGAAGTGGTGATTTCTCTTCTGTTCAAAGACAACATCAGGCTTGGCATCGTCGTTATTTTGGGGGGGGGGTGTTTCATAGTGCGCCTATTATTATGGAGAAGCATTTCCTTTACCCGTCCTGTGTGATTGGGTTTCTAGGAAATGACTTTCCTGGCCTTTCTTGAAGAGAAGTAGTCAATTCTCTTCTGTTGAAGGAAACTACCAGTCTTTGCGTTGCTGCATTTCGGGGGAGTGGTGTGGCCTTAGGCGCCTTTGATCTTGGATTAGGTGAAGTATTTTCTCTACCCGTCTGGTGTGATTGGTTGTCAAGGAAATCCCTTCCGTGGGCTTTCCTGAACAGAAGCGGTGATTTCTGTTCACAGACAACATCAGGCTTGGCATCGTCGTTATTTGGGGGGCGGTGTTTCATAATGCTCCTGTTATATTGGAGAAGCATTCCCTTTACCCGTTCTGTGTGATTGGGTTTCTAGGAAATGACTTTCATGGCCTTTCTTGAAGAGAAGTAGTCAATTCTCTTCTTTTGAAGGAAACTCTCAGTCTTTGCGTTGCCGCATTTCGGGGGAGTAGTGTGTCCTTAGGCGCCTTTGATCTTGGATTAAGTGAAGTATTTCCTCTACCCGTCTTGTGTGATTGGTTGTCAAGGAAATCCCTTTACTTGAGCTTTCCTGCACAGAAGTGGTGATTTCCCTTCTGTTCAAAGACAACATCAGGCTTGGCGTCGTCGTTATTTTTTTGGGGGGGTTGTTTCATACTGCGCCTTTTATTATGGAGAAGCATTTCCTTTACCAGTCCTGTGAGATTGGGTTTCTAGGAAATGACTTTCATGGCCTTTCTTGAAGAGAAATAGTCAATTCTCTTCGGTTGAAAGAAACTATCAGTCTTTGCGTCGCCACATTTCGGGGGAGTAGTGTGTCCTTAGGCGCCTTTGATCTTGGATTAGGTGAAGTATTTTCTCTACCCGTCTTGTGTGATTGGTTGTCAAGGAAATCCCTTATGTGGGCTTTCCTGAACAGAAGTGGTGATTTCTCTTCTGTTCAAAGACAACATCAGGCTTGGCATCGTCATTATTGGGGGGGGGGTTCATAGTGCGCCTTTTATTATGGAGAAGTATTTCCTTTTCCCATCCTGTGTGATTGGGTTTCTAGGAAATGACTTTCATGGCCTTTCTTGAAGAGAAGTAGTCAATTCTCTTCAGTTGAAGGAAACTATCAGTCTTTGCGTTGCTGCATTTCTGGGGACTGGTGTGTCCTTAGGCGACTTTATCTTGGATTAGGTGAAGTATTTCTTCTACCCATCTTGTGTGATTGGTTGTCAAGGAAATCCCTTCCGTGGGCTTTCCTGAACAGAAGCGGTGATTTCTGTTCACAGACAACATCAGGCTTGGCATCGTCGTTATTTGGGGGGGTGTTTCATAGTGCGCCTTTTATAATGGTGAAGCATTTCCTTTACCCGTCCTGTGTGATTGGGTTTCTAGGAAATGACTTTCATGGCCTTTCTTGAAGAGAAGTAGTCAATTCTCTTCTACTAAAGAAAATTATCAGTCTTTGCGTTGCCGCATTTCGGGGGAGTAGTGTGTCCTTAGGCACCTTTGATCTTGGATTAGGTGAAGTATTTCCTCTACCCGTCTGGTGTGATTGGTTGTCAAGGAAATCCCTTATGTGGGCTTTCCTGAACAGAAGTGGTGAGTTCTCTTCTGTTCAAAGACAACATCAGGCTTGGCATCGTCGTTATTTGGGGGGCGGTGTTTCATAGTGCGCCTTTTATTATGGAGAAGTATTTCCTTTACCCATCCTGTGTGATTGGGTTTCTAGGAAATGACTTTCATGGCCTTTCTTGAAGAGAAGTAGTCAATTCTCTTCTTTTGAAGGAAACTCTCAGTCTTTGCGTTGCCGCATTTCGGGGGAGTAGTGTGTCCTTAGGCGCCTTTGATCTTGGATTAAGTGAAGTATTTCCTCTACCCGTCTTGTGTGATTGGTTGTCAAGGAAATCCCTTTACTTAAGCTTTCCTGCACAGAAGTGGTGATTTCCCTTCTGTTCAAAGACAACATCAGGCTTGGCGTCGTCGTTATTTGGGGGGGGGGTTGTTTCATAGTGCGCCTTTTATTATGGAGAAGCATTTCCTTTACCCGTCCTGTGTGATTGGGTTTCTAGGAAATGACTTTCATGGCCTTTCTTGAAGAGAAGTAGTCAATTCTCTTCGGTTGAAAGAAACTATCAGTCTTTGCGTCGCCACATTTCGGGGGAGTAGTGTGTCCTTAGGCGCCTTTGATCTTGGATTAGGTGAAATATTTTCTCTACCCGTCTTGTGTGATTGGTTGTCAAGGAAATCCCTTATGTGGGCTTTCCTGAACAGAAGTGGTGATTTCTCTTCTGTTCAAAGACAACATCAGGCTTGGCATCGTCATTATTGGGGGGGGGGTTCATAGTGCGCCTTTTATTATGGAGAAGTATTTCCTTTTCCCATCCTGTGTGATTGGGTTTCTAGGAAATGACTTTCATGGCCTTTCTTGAAGAGAAGTAGTCAATTCTCTTCAGTTGAAGGAAACTATCAGTCTTTGCGTCGCCGTATTTCGGGGGAGTAGTGTGTCCTTAGGCACCTTTGATCTTGGATTAGGTGAAGTATTTCCTCTACCCGTCTGGTGTGATTGGTTGTCAAGGAAATCCCTTCCGTGGGCTTTCCTGAACAGAAGTGGTGAGTTCTCTTCTGTTCAAAGACAACATCAGGCTTGGCATCGTCGTTATTTGGGGGGCGGTGTTTCATAGTGCGCCTTTTATTATGGAGAAGTATTTCCTTTACCCGTCCTGTGTGATTGGGTTTCTAGGAAATGACTTTCATGGACTTTCTTGAAGAGAAGTAGTCAATTCTCTTCTACTAAAGAAAATTATCAGTCTTTGCGTTGCCGCATTTCGGGGGAGTAGTGTGTCCTTAGGCACCTTTGATCTTGGATTAGGTGAAGTATTTCCTCTACCCGTCTTGTGTGATTGGTTGTCAAGGAAATCCCTTCCGTGGGCTTTCCTGAACAGAAGCGGTGATTTCTGTTCACAGACAACATCAGGCTTGGCATCGTCGTTATTTGGGGGGCGGTGTTTCATAGTGCGCCTGTTATAATGGAGAAGTATTTCCTTTACCCGTCCTGTGTGATTGGGTTTCTAGGAAATGACTTTCATGGCCTTTCTTGAAGAGAAGTAGTCAATTCTCTTCAGTTGAAGGAAACTATCAGTCTTTGCGTCGCCGTATTTCGGGGGAGTAGTGTGTCCTTAGGCACCTTTGATCTTGGATTAGGTGAAGTATTTCCTCTACCCGTCTGGTGTGATTGGTTGTCAAGGAAATCCCTTCCGTGGGCTTTCCTGAACAGAAGTGGTGAGTTCTCTTCTGTTCAAAGACAACATCAGGCTTGGCATTGTCGTTATTTGGGGGGCGGTGTTTCATAGTGCGCCTTTTATTATGGAGAAGTATTTCCTTTACCCGTCCTGTGTGATTGGGTTTCTAGGAAATGACTTTCATGGACTTTCTTGAAGAGAAGTAGTCAATTCTCTTCTACTAAAGAAAATTATCAGTCTTTGCGTTGCCGCATTTCGGGGGAGTAGTGTGTCCTTAGGCACCTTTGATCTTGGATTAGGTGAAGTATTTCCTCTACCCGTCTTGTGTGATTGGTTGTCAAGGAAATCCCTTCCGTGGGCTTTCCTGAACAGAAGCGGTGATTTCTGTTCACAGACAACATCAGGCTTGGCATCGTCGTTATTTGGGGGGCGGTGTTTCATAGTGCGCCTGTTATAATGGAGAAGTATTTCCTTTACCCGTCCTGTGTGATTGGGTTTCTAGGAAATGACTTTCATGGCCTTTCTTGAAGAGAAGTAGTCAATTCTCTTCTGTTGAAGGAAACTATCAGTCTTTGCGTTGCCGCATTTCGGGGGAGTGGTGTGTCCTTAGGCGCCTTTGATCTTGGATTAGGTGAAGTATTTCCTCTACCCGTCTGGTGTGATTGGTTGTCAAGGAAATCCCTTACGTGAGCTTTCCTGAACAGAAGCGGTGTTTTCTGTTCACAGACAACATCAGGCTTGGCATCGTCGTTATTTGGGGGCGGTGTTTCATAGTGCGCCTTTTATTATGGAGAAGTATTTCCTTTACCCGTCCTGTGTGATTGGGTTTCTAGGAAATGACTTTCATGGACTTTCTTGAAGAGAAGTAGTCAATTCTCTTCTACTAAAGAAAATTATCAGTCTTTGCGTTGCCGCATTTCGGGGGAGTGGTGTGTCCTGAGCCACCTTTGATGTTGGATTAGGTGAAGTATTTCCTCTACCCGTCTTGTGTGATTGGTTGTCAAGGAAATCCCTTCCGTGGCCTTTCCTGAACAGAAATGGTGATTTCTCTTCCCCTTAAGGTAGTTTATCAAGGCTAGCTAAAGCCAAGTCTGTGGCAGAAAGTTCAAACTGTACAAATGAAAGGAAGTACTCCTGCATGGCAACAAATTGTTTCTGCCCAGGATACCAGAGTTTGTGCTCTGCTTTCCCACTAGGGAGTTCCATGCCTATTAGGATAAACCCAAGAAGAGACGGGTGGGCTTCTACAGTGCTGCAAGATTGCTCCCATCATCCTTGCTGAGGACTGAACACTCGCCACAGAGGGGTCTTTTGGATGAGTGAGTGTTTCGTGTTAATGGGAAGCACAAGAGACTCTTTTTGGTACCTTTTGTCCTATATTCTCTCTCATGTCTCATCAATAAATGTTACATGAATAGTGCTTAACCCAAAATTACTGGTTTGTGGTTCTTCTTGTCAGTAGCCTGGCTAGGGCCTGCCTCAATCAATATTTGCAGTCTCTGACCCAATAAAATACCTGCATGTAATACTTAAAATAAATGGAAGCAATTGAAACATTTCAAGATAGCTAAAACAGCAAAAGTTAATAAAATAGATTACCAGACATTGTCTTTATGACGGAGTTAGGCAGAGGTCAAGAATTGTCTTACATATTCTTTTGGCAGAGAACAGGAATTTGGCCAATCATTCTTTGGTTATCATGTTTGTGCCACTTAATAAATACTTTATATAATAAATCAGATTCCTACCTGGGAAGACATCCATATAGGCTTGAGGAATTTGATAGGCTCATTTCTGTAAAGATTACACTCAAAGAGGACATGTTTCAAAGTTTCAAATTTGCTATCATTTCAAGGACACAATCTTTTTTCATAAGGGATGCCGGAATATCACCCATGTAAAATTGCGGATTGGAAACAGTTAAATATAAGACCAAGGCCAGATATCAATATTGCTGAGCCTACTGTAGGTCTACCTTTCCTTTTTGTAGGTGATCACAGAAGAAAGGAAGACTAAATGCCTTGAAGATAGAACACAGGAATCGACAGCAGATGTCCCAGCCAGCGAAGCCTCCAGGAAACATCCTGAGCGCTCTTTTATTGACTTAGCATGATTACATAGTATGTTATGAGACAGACAGATAGGATACTAGTTGCCTAATGGTAACTAGGATTGGCTAAAATAACCCTTTGATCTTATGCTCTAGCTCTAAGTGAAAGGGCAGAATGAGGGGTTACCCGACCATTGGCAGTTGTCACTTCTTGCCAGGAGTGTGTGCACCTCACTGAAACAGAATGTAGCTACAACCGTTAAGCAGAAGTTTCCCACATTCCCTGTTTTTCTTTTTTTTTCAAGGAAAGGCATAATATTCTTTCATATATTTATGACCTACATATAAATCTTTTTGGCGAAGGCCTGAACGGGAAGCTTTGAAACTGGTAGTTATTATGGAAAAGAAAGTTGGTATACATTTAATAAAACAGTAAATTACAGTGGTGCCTTGCAAGACTAAAATAATTCATTCTGTGAGTCCTTTTTGTCTTGCGAGACGTGTTTTCCCTAGAAATGCATTGAAATTTAATTAACGCATTCCTGTGGCCCAAAAAACTCTGAAGAAGTCACCGGGTAGGGAACTGGGGAAGCACCATCGGAGGACTGGTGGGGGTCCCCTGCAACCACAATTGCTGCTTTCAGATGTCTCCCGCCAGTCCTCCAATGGTGCTGGGGAAGTCTTCAGAGGCCCAGCACCATTGGAGGACTACTTGGGGAACCTCTGAAAGCAGTGATCGTGGTTGTGGGAGACGCCCGCCAGTCCTCTGATGGTGCTGGGCAAGCCCCTGAAGACTTCCCCAGCACCATTTTTGACTTTTCCCACCCTTTTTCCCTGCCTTTTTCTGTTCGTAGGCTTGACTCTGATGGTGCTCGGCAAGCCTCCGAAAGGAAAAAGCTCCCTACCTGGTAAGTGACTTTTTCAGAGTTTTTGTCAGCTTCTTGCTGGTAATTAGCAGAGTTCTGATAAAGGAAAAACACACACTCTCTCTTCTTCAAGACACATGTATTTACAAAAATGTACAAATATACAAAGCAGCAGTCCTTCGGCATGGCAGCAATATAGAGGCAAAGTAGTGTATACAGGATAGCAGAATAGAGAATAGAGGAGGAAGATACATCATATACACATAGTACACTTATATACATACAGGCAGATGCTTATGTCCAATCAAGACAGGTGTTGCATCATCTTCATACATAGGTGTTGCATCATCTTCAGATACATCTCTTCACAGTCACTGTGACTCAGCACTTCTGAGTCTACATAGGTGATCATTATGGCAGCTTATTACCACTACTGTCTTGATCTGTTCAGGCCTGTAAAATTCTCAATGTTCTAACAGGTTTTTTTGGCCCGTAGGAACACATTAATTAAAATTCAATGCATTCCTATGGGGAAATGTACCTCAACAGACAAAAATATCTTCATTTTTAGGGGCTCCTCAAAACTCACAAGATGCTTTCATCTTGCGAGTTTTTTGTTGCCTGAGGCATTCGTCTTGTGAGGTACCACTGTATAAGGAGCATGAAGAGCACAATTGCATAAATGAGATCACAACACAACAGCATCACGGAATTAGCATTCAGCTGCGAGATAACGGCTGCTAGAAAAGTTTCAGGAGTTTATGGGATCTGCTGCTGATTTAGAGTTCTTTTTGCATCAGCACTTGGCGTCTTAACATCCCCCAGGTAACTCTGGGCTGAGTGCCTTCAGGTCAGGCTGGGTGCTTTTGGTGACACACAGTCATCTGGCCCCGCTCCAGAGCCATTGCTGGATTGAATTCTGGAATGGGGTCCTGCAGGTTACAATGCCAACTCATTCTTCCCATGATATGGGTGCACACACTGAGCCAGGATCCAAAAAGGACTTGTGGGAGTAAGCACAGCAGCATAGCTGTGACCCCATGTTAGTAAAAGGGCTGAGTGTTGGGTGGATGCTTATAAGTTACCAGCAGCCATTCCATGGGGATTTTTTCACATTTTTTACCTTACATTACATAAACCTTTATTGGCATTTGGTTACATTTAAGGAGTAAACAGTGTGACCAATAAATTAAAGGGAACAAATTAGAACTGAAGTTGGGAAGGATGGGGGTTGTGGTTTCTCATAAGAATGGTTAACAGAAATTCCGTCACGAGATAGGTAGTAGTTGGAAGGGAGTCACTAAGGAGGATTGGGAGGGGATCAGAAAGGGCAGGAGGGAGGGTTAGGAGAAAGGGGTTTAGTAGGGAAGATCTAAGGGCGGAGTGAGAGGGGCAACGAAGTAGGATGTGGGCTACTGTGTCTGGTTCACGGGAGCAGGATGTGCATAGTCTGTTTGGTCGGGGAGTATTGGAATATCTACCAAGATGGTAAGCAGACGGGAAGATGTTAAAACGAGCAAGAAGGAAGGCCCTCCTTTTCCTTGGGTCAGTCAGGTGAAAAAGGTAACTAGCTGGGCGGCCCATTAAGGGGGGGAGCCCGAAGTAGGATGGGGAGCAGGTGGGATTGAGGTTTGATAGGAGGGTTCGAGTTTCTTGTTCCAGTAATTTGGACTTAATGATGAGGTGGGCTTTTGAAAGGTCGAGGTCAGCCAAGATTTCAGGGGATAGGTCAAGGGTGGAAAGTTTGGCGTCTACTAGTTTAAACCAGTTTGATATGTGAGAGTCTTGGATAAGGTCGTGTAGAATGGAGGTTGGGTGAGAATTGAGATGGAGTTTCAACCAAAATTTGAAGGTGGAAATCCAGGCAGAAGTGGAGGGAAGATGGATACCTAGTTCTGAAACGATCGTAGACAGTCTAATTAGGTTGGGAATCCCCAAGATCTTACGGAGAAATCTAGAGATTGAGCGGTCCAGTTCGGAATTGGCGACTTCGATCCAAACGGGTGCTCCGTACAGTAATTGAGGAATGGATTTGAGTTTAAATGCCTGAAGAGCAGCAGGGATGAACTGATTGCCTTTGTTAAAGAAAAATCTAGCTATGGCGTTTTGAGATAGAAGAGCTGAGGATATGGCAGATTTACGATGGAGTAACCAAGAATGACGGTAGTGGAATGTAACTCCGAGGTACTTGAAGGATGGTACTTGCTGAAAGCTAAGGTTTAGTATTTTCCATTGGGATGGAGTCCATGATTTGGAGAAGACTAGAATTTTTGTCTTCTCAGAATTAATAGATAAATGGTTTATGAGGCAGTACTCTTGGAAAGTTAAGAGCAGCTTGCGGAGACCGCGCTTAGAGAGAGATAGAAGGACAGCATCGTCGGCATATAAGAGGAGAGGAATAGGTGAGTTGTTCAGGGAGGGGGTGGGGAGGTCAAGAGGGAGTAGGGCAGGGGGAAGGTCAGCTAGATAAAGGTTAAATAGGAGGGGTGCCAGAATGCATCCCTGTCTGACGCCTTTGTGAATAGGGATGTCATCAGTCAAGGCGCCTGTACGGTCTAAACGGACGCGGCATGAGTTGGAAGAATGTAGCTGTTGAATGAGGGAGAGGAGGCGGGGGTCGATGTTCCAGTTCGTTAGTTTCTTCCATAAGGTGTTCCTGTCTATGGAATCGAAGGCCCCCTTGAGGTCAATAAATGCAGAGTAAAGTTTTGCCTTGTGGGACTGAGAGTATTTGTTAACAAGGAAAGAGAGGGTGAAAATGTGATCCAGAGTCGAGGCTCCTGGGCGGAAGGCAATTTGTTCCCTAGATGGGAGACCGATGTCTTCTGCCCAGGTGGTGAGTTTCTCAAGAAGGAATCTTGAGTAGAGTTTACCAATAAAAGATAGGAGGCTTATTGGTCTATAGTTGCTGGGGAGGGAGGGGTCACCTTTTTTATATATTGGGACAATAATTGAGTTGAGCCAAGTTTCAGGAATAACACCTGATTTGTTGACAATGGTGAAAAGGTTGGCAAGAGGAATAGACCACCATGTATGGTTGTTAATAAGAAACTCAGTGGGAATTCCATCCGGGCCGGGAGTTTTCCGGGATTTAAGAGAATGAATGAGCTCGATGATTTCATCCGGTGTGACAGGGGGCCAGTCTGGTAGTTCAGAAGAAGGGTAGGGATATTTTATGGCAGGGGTCAGGATGGAGAAAAGGTTGATATAGTGGGTTGACCAGGAGGAGGAAGAGATCAGAATGGGAGGGGTTGGGTCTGAATGGGATAAGGATCGGGAGACGAGAGACCAGAAAAGGCTATGGTTGTTGGAGAGAATTGAATGATAGAGAAGACTCCAGTTTTGTTGGGCGTATAGATGTTTTTTATGCTCAAACAAGGTACGGCAGAATTTTTTAAGATAGGAGTAGATTTGGGCAAGGTCGGAAGAGGGGTCTGCAAGAACTGCACGGAAAAGTTGCCTGATGAGTTTCTTGGCTTCCAGGCAGTCTGAGTCAAACCAGGATGGGCAGTGAGAGTGTATAGGGGGAGGCCGGGAAGGACTAAGGGATTGGGTGAGAGATTTAATTAAGGACTCGTAGGCTAGGATAGCCAGATGAGGAGAGTTAGTCTTAGATAGGGTCTGCTTGAGAGCGACCACGTCGTTTTTACGAGTCCAGGCTCTGAAGGACTCTTCAGAGTTGTGGGTCCATCTTAGTCTGGGGGGGTGGGAGGGAAGGGGTAGGGGAAGAGTCGTCTGGCTCAGCAGGAAGGGTAAGGGATAAAAGAGTGATTGTAGGTAAGTGGTCGCTTTCTGTCCGTAGATCGACGTAGAAGTCGAGGATTTGGGGAAGGGCTTCTGGGGAAGATAAGGTGTAGTCAAGTACGCTGGCCCCTCTATAAGAGAAATGAGTAAACTTGCCGGGTGTGTCGTGGTCTGAGGAGCCATTTAGAACTACTAGATTGAACTCCGTAAGCAAGTCTACTAGTTTGGAGGTGTGTGGGTTGAAAGAGCAGTTTTGGGATAGCCTTGGTCTCTGTAATACAGGGGGAATTGAATCTTCAGGGTCCCAGTTCATGTGCTGAACTAGGGCGGTATTATCTGGGCCTAGTCTGGTGTTAAAGTCCCCAAGGAAGAGGAGAAAAACAGAGGGATTGAGTTTAAGAAAATCCGAAGTAAAGTGTTGAATTTCATCCCAGAGCAGAGGGACACTTGAAGAAGGGGGAGGAATATATATGTTGAGTATTAAAAATTGAGAGTCTATAGTGGAGAGAAGAAAAGCTTGGAAGTAGGGCGATTGGGTGGGATGGAGAGTTAAACGATGGCTGAGGGAATGCCGTGTTAAGCAGCAGAGTCCTACAGAAGGACGGCCTTTAGGATGGATTTTAAAGGCCGGAAGGGGGTGAGAGGTAAATTCAGGTATATGGGGGGGATTGAACAGCCAAGCTTCTTGTAAAAAAATCAGGTCAAATGAAGAGAGGTAGTTTAAAAGGTCTGGGTCCATATTCTTGTTAGTCCAGCCAGCAATGTTCCAGGATATTAGCTTAAGGTATGTTTGTTGGTGGGCGGAGGGCAGGGTAGAGGTGATTAGTCAGTCTGAGTAGTCAGGGTTTGGGGAATGATTAGAGGGGAGGATAGAGGTCTGGAAACTATTTGTCGCGGGAGGAGTGTGCCTGCTGGAGGGTTGGGGGAGGGTGAGGGAAGCAGTTTAGGTGAGAAGGGGGGGATTAGGGAGGGGAAGTTGGGAGAGGGAGAGTGGGTTAGCTAGGGAGGGGTTTGGAAAAGGAGGGGGGGAGGAGTTGGGGTTGGTAAATTGGGAGTTGGTAGGAGGAAGGACAGGAGCTGTTGCGTCCACAAGGAGGAAGGAGCCTGTGTTAGATGGTTTAGTTATATGGCAGGTTGGGTAGAGTGAGGGAGCAGTACTAAGGGCCTGGGCGGGGGTTGCAATGGGGTGGTCACTGTTATCTGTAGGGATAGTAGCCAGAGAGGAGGGGGTATCAGGGGAGGTTGTGTTTAAATTGGACTGAGATTCTAAGTGGGTATGGGGAGCAGGTGGGGGTGGAGAGGGATTGGAATACACAGAATTGGTCTCAGGAGAGTCAGCTGGAGATTTCTTTACAAAAGTGTTTCTCTGCTGGCGACAACTTATGCTGATCTGCAGATACAGTTAAATTATTTAATGCGAACAATACTATTGATGCTACATCTGGAACATCTTGGGGCTTGATCTCTCTGTTTTTTGTTTGTTTTGAAAGGAGAAATTTAAAAGACCGGTGTGCTTGTTCTACAATAGCCTGTCCTGTGCAGTTATAAGGAATACCATGGGAAAGTCAAATGTCTCATTCATTACAAAAAGTGGTAAAGGTGTGAGAGGTATAGGCAGGGCCATTGTCTGTTTTTAAGGCTTGAGGGTGGCCCATTATTGCAAATGTACATAAACATTTATTTGATTTGTATCCCACCTAGAGTGGTCGTATAGACCAGATGGGCAGGATACAAATCAAATAAATAAATAAATGATGTTGTATGACATGGCGAGAGGTCTCCCCATGAATAGGGGTAGCCCTGATGTATCCTGAATAAGTATCAATAGTTAGGTGGACATAAGAAGGAGGAGCAAGGGTAGGAGAATGAGTGACATCCATTTGCCAAAGCTGATTGGCATCTGTTCCTCATGGGTTAACAGCATTAAAAGGAAAGGAAACAGGAGACATGGAACAGGAAGAGTAGGAGGAGACGATGTCTCAAGCTTGAGAAAGCGGAATAGGAAATTGCTTATGGAGTTGTTTAGCACTCAGATGAAAAAAGGAATGGCTGTCAATAGGGTTGGAAAAGAGGGGACACAAGGAACGAAGAGAAGAATCTGCACGATGATTTCCGTCTGAGAGAGTATCTTGAAATCCAGTATGAGATCAGATGTGAGCTGCCAAAAAAGGTTGTGATCTGACAGCAAAGAGGTTTTTTATAGTCAGAAATAGGGAAAGTAAGGAAAAGTCAAGAGCAGGAGAAAGATAGGCATGTGGCAGACGACTGACAAGGGTATATACATATTGAGTGTCCACAATGAGATTTGATCTTGAAACATTTTAAAGGTAAGGACGACAGCCACCAGCTCTGCATGCTGAGCAGAGATTTGAGTACAAGTAAAAAGGGTTTTCCAGGTTCAAGGAGGTTGCTGAAAGGTAATCAAGCCTCTGGTAGGCGCACCATCGGTAAAAGCATGTAGAGCACCACGGAGAAGAGTAGCAGAGAAAAGAAAGGAAAAGCAAAAGGGTACTTGCTGAAGGAATGTTAAGCAAGGGTCTTTAGGTAAATTAAAACATATGTTACCAATATAGTCTGAAAAAGCAATTTGACAAGTTAGTGATGTAGAAATTAAATGATCATGGTCAGCTTTGGAAATAGGTAAGTAACAACACGGAAGATCCCAACCTGTGAGCTGTTTGGCACAATGGTGTCCTTTGATTACAAGGCCTGTAATCTCATTTAGAGTGAGTAAACACTTCGGGGAGGAGTGTTAGATAAATAAAGCCATTCTGCTACAGCAATGGCCTTGTCAGACTTCAGGCTACACAACAACCCAGTAGGCAGTTGGGGAGTGTTCAAGATGACCAGCTGCAAGGGACCAAAAGAAGGAATGCGGTTGACCATGGTATGTTGCAAGGCTGCATTAATTTGATGCATGGCATGTTTCATAGCCTTTGTGATGGGTGTCGACTCAGCAGGAGACTGATGTCCCCAGAGTGCATTAAACAAAGGTTGCAATTTGAGAGAGGACGAGCTTTGTCGCGGTGCAGCCAGCAGATGCCAGGAACAGTTCCCAGGAAAATCTGGAACCACCCAGTCTGGGGTCCCTCTAGAAATGGGGAGAATGAAGGGGAGACCAGGAGAGGTCTCTCTGAAGCAGTTGGTGAGCCCCAAAAGGAAGACGATTGGGCGGCAACCTTATTTTTCTTCCCTCTGAAAATTCACCCAAGCACAGATCAGAGATGGGAGCCATTTTGGCAGATTAGCTGTGAGTAACTCCACTCCCCCCCCCAAGAGAGGAGAACAAGAAATACACCTGAAAATATACAATAACAGAGTAAGTTGAAACCTCTGATTTATGAATAACCTCATTAAGAGGAGAAAGAAATTAGAGTGAAAATACTGACCGAAAGAAGATAAGGAGCGTTGAGTATTGCTTGCAGGAGGCTGGCTCAAGGTCAAACTGAGAGACAGTGAGACGGAAAAATTTTGTGTTTCTGGAAAAAATCCCAGAAAAAATACTACTGGACAGGTTTTAAGGGACTGAAATTTTGTGAATGCTGTTTAGTCTGGATCTTTCTTCCTAGACCAGTGTTCCCTAACCTTTTCCAGTCTGAAGACCAGCTGGGGAAGGCGGTGTACCCACCGCACTCACACGCATACATGAACAAGCACACACGCCCTCTGGCACAGATGGACACACACCTGCACGAGCACCGCGCTGCCATTTGCGCATGTGCATGACTGCTCATGTGCATTTGCAAATGGTGGCACATGCTCATGTGGGCCTGTGCACACCCATGTGCATGCGCAAATGACAGCACATGCTCATGCAGGCTCTGCGTACCCATGCACATGCACAAATGGTGGCGTGGTGATTGTATGGTCAAGCTGGAGTGCACACACAGGGGTGAGTGCACACCAGGGGGGTGGGGGGAGGTCTCTCTCGGTGGCCCGGTCTGGCCCAAGCCAGGGACCGGGACCGCTGCCCTAGACTGTGTGGGACTCTGATAATAAAACCTTGCTTTTGAAGAAGGAGGAATAAGCTTTTGGAAGTAAGAAAACAGACAGTGAACCATCAGTGTGATGAGACAATAAGCTAGATTGAGGAGCTGGGAAAACCAGGAGGGGGTTTGATGAGTGGGACTTTGATAACAGAATCTTGCTGGGTTTTAGAAGGAGGAATAAACCTTGGGAAACAAGAAAATGGACTGTGAATCATCAGCGAGATGAACGCAAACGAATAGACTGAGGAACTAGGAAAACCAAGACTGGAGTTTTGACGGATTATAACGATATCTATTGGAGAGACTGATTTCCTGTGTCCACTGTTTAGTCTGGTTTTTCTTGGATGGACTCTATGGGACTCTGATAGTACTGCCACGGTTGTAATTCAACTTGTTGGGCTAAAAGTTGAGCTTTATATTAAATATTTGGGTATGGAGGGGAGGAAATACTTAGGGGAGGTTTGGTTGATGATGGGTTTGGTTTGTAGATAAAATAGTGGAAACTAAAGTGTATTATTTATACAGACCATACTCATTGGAAAGATGGAAATGGCCTCCGAAAAATTTAAATATCAGTTGCTGGGGATTTTGCCAGATCAAGAATGGCAGGTTACCATGCAAATAATAATAATAACAGGATTTCAGCAAGTAAATGAGTGCCTCAGCCAGATGGAAGATTTGATGAAAGAGAAATCATCAGATGTTAAACAACAGTTAAAGGAAACTGTACTGACTCCAGAACTGTTTTTATTGAGTGTGATGCCAGGTAAAATAGATGGGATTAAGAGTCACCCTGTGAGCTATTTAGCTACAACAGTCAGAAAATGTGGTGTTAAAAATCAGATTAATGTCCTGGATCTATCCCTATCTTCCAAAAACTGGAAGAAAATAGAGTCACAGAAACAAGAGAAATGTACTGAGAAAATATGGGAAGTGAGAGAAATGGATACTTTTTCAGTCGTGCTGAATGTATGTCTAAGACAGAAGGAAATTGAAAGAGGGGATGTATTTTACAATTGGTCTCTGTTTCCTGATAGTATTGGAGTAACTTAGATTTAAAGAAAAAGGTAAATGTAAGCTGATAGTTAGAGGATAATCAAATGGTTAAAAAAAGTAGAAAGTTGATTTTTTATTGAACAATGAATAGATTGAATGCTTGTATACTTAATATGAATAGATTGAATGATTGTATATTCTGTGTTCCCCTATCCTTAAAACCCTTTTCCCATCCCTTCCACTTTCTTATACCTTTTATATTCCCTATCCTACTCCTAGTAGTTTAAAAATGAAATATTAAAAAACACAAAGGCTGTAGAGATGGAAAAAGCCTCCTACTTTTTACGAATTCAGAATGTGGCCCAACTCGAGGGAGAGACAGAAGAGGACCTATTGACACTAATATCTGAAGAATTGTCAGAGAAGACAGGGATAGATCGACAGGAATTTACGCAAGCTGTGGAGAGAATTTTCAGAGTCAGCAACGCGTATACCAGATATAATAATTTACCGAAAGAGGTCCACATAAAATTTTTAATGAGAGCAGTGAAATAAAAACTGCTTAAAGTAAACAGAGAAAAAATAGCTGACAATAAAAGGAATAAAAATCAATATACTTAAACAGAAATCCTCAATGGTGAGAAAGAAGAGACAAGAATACTCCTTCTTAATTAAGATATTACTGGACAGGAAGATACCATTCCAATGGAGAATCCCGGAAGGATTGCTTCTGAACTTCCAATCCAGGAGATTTAATATCAACAGTAAAATGAAAGCCAGAAATTTCATGAGAGAAATGAAGCAGGAACTGAACCTATTAGAAAAGGATCTACAATTCTCAAGTGAAGAATCAGAAGAGGAAGAAGTGGAGGAGGAGGAACAAGAAGTAAAAGGGGCCGGAAGCCAAAGGAAATCATCTCCAGGAAGGAAAACCAAGGGAAAGAAACAGAGAGATACAAAAGGTAGTAAAGATCAGCAAGATGTTTAAGCAAACTAAGCTTCTCTCAGTGAATGTTAAAGGACTTATCCCAAAAAAGAAGAAAAATGTTCACTAAACTTTTCAAAGTCAAGGCAGACATTATATTTAATCAGGAGACCCACATTATAGAAAAAGATAAGAAATTGTTAGAAAATCCAAAATTAGGCAAAGTCTTTATAGCATCAAGCAAAAAAAAAAGAAAAATGGAGTCGCCCTGTACATCAAAAACGAATTAGAACCAGAACCAGTGTTTGCCGCTGAAGATGGAAGACTATTAATGGTAGAAATATCCAAGGATGGAGAAAAAGTCCTCTTGGTTAACATATATGCACCAAATGAAGCCCAAGGCAAATTTTATTCCCAATTGAAGAACCAATTAGTGCAAAGATCAGAACAGAAAATATGTATCATGGGAGATTTCAATGCAATAATTGATAAAGAGAAGGATACATCCAAAGAAACTCAACACGGGAGGAAAAAGTCAAGGAATATGATACCCAAGGTGTTTCTCGAAATGGCAGAGGAACTAAACCTAATTGATCTATGAAGACTAAGAAACCCGAATAGAAGAGATTACACATTCTACTCTAACAGACACAAATCATGGTCAAGAATAGACAACTGCTAGATATCAGCGGAAGCTGCACACCAAGCAGAGGATATTGAAATTCTACCAAATACTTATGCGGACCATAATCCAATACAGAGGTTAAGGAACAGTTCCTGGAGACTTAATACACAATTGCTGAGAGAAGAAACCTTTGTAAACAAAACCAAAAACAAATGAACATTTTTTTTCCAAATAAATAAACCTCAAGATACAGGAATGATAATAGTATGGGATGCAGCCAAAGCATACTTCCGAGGATACGCAATAGAATTTAATACACGAAGAAAAAAGGAAAGGAATAAACAATACCAAACTCTAATAACATCTTTAAAAAAAGAGGAAGCAGAGCTTAAGAAGGCACCAACAAAGAAGGAATTACTCAACAAAATAAATATTTTACAGCATAAAATCAACCTATTAGAACAGGAAGAGATGGAGAAGAAAATTAAATTTGCAAGGCAATTTTTTTTTGAAAATGCGAATAAACCGGGAAGATGGCTAGCATACAGAATAAAAAGAGAAAGAGAGAAAACAATGATAACAACATTGCTTGATAAGCAAGGGAAGGAAGTTTACAAAGAAAAGGAGATTGAGGAGGAGATCTATTGATTCTTCACTGAACTATATAAGAAAAGAGAAGGAGAAGAAGAGAGGATTGGAAATTACTGGAATAATATCCCAGAATGGAGATTGAATCCCCAACAACTGGAAAAAATGAATAAACCAATCACAATGGAAGAGATCAGAGAAGCATGGAAGAAACAAAAAAATGGTAAATCGCCTGGCCCAGATGGACTACCAGCAGAATATTATAAGACATTTGAAGAAATCTTAAGTCCACATTTCAAGAAATTAACTGAAGACATACAGACTAAAGAGGAAATTCCTAACTCATGGAAAGAAGCATACATCTCCCTAATACATAAAGAAGGCATGGATACAAGATCAGTCAAGAACTACAGACCGATCTCTCTCCTAAATGTTGACTACAAGATCTTCACAACTATCTTAGCCACAAGACTAAAGGAGACACTCGAAACAATAATACATAAAGATCAAACAGGCTTTCTATCTAAAAGGAAATTATCTTCAAATATAAGGACAATAATAGACATATTGGAATATTATGAAATGCACCCTGGAAAGCAGATGATGCTAATCTTCCTGGATGCAGAAAAAGCCTTTGATAATGTTAACTGGGACTTTATGCTATCATTACTGGAAAGAATGGGCCTTCAAGGAACATATTTGAAAACGATCAAGGCAATATATACTAAGCAAGTAGCCAAGATAAAAATGAATGGCAATCTAACTCGAAATATACAGATCGAACAAGGAACAAGACAGGACTGCCCACTATCCCCCCTATTATTTATCTTAACATTGGAAATACTTAACAGACAGATCAAGAATAATGAAGCTATCAAAGGACTTAAAATTGGGGGAGAAGAATTCAAGTTACAAGCATATGCGAACGATTTAGTGATAATATTAGAAAATCCTATGGAAAATCTTGAAGGATTGTTGGAAGTTATAGAAAAATTTGGACAGGTGGCCGGCTTTAAAGTAAACTATCAAAAAACAAAATTTATGACAAAAAACATAAAGCAAGAAGATGTCGAAAAATTAGCACAGAACTCCAATTTTGAGGCGGTGAAAAAATTTAAATATTTAGGGGTGATCATCACCAAAAAACCAAGTATTCTAATGAAAGAAAACTACTTGGCAATGCAGAAAGAAATTCAGAAAAATCTGGAGGAATGGAGCAAACTACAAATTTCATTTATGGGAAGACTATCAACAATAAAAATGATGATCCTACCTAAACTTTTATTTCTATTTTCAAATCTCCCAATACTAATGAATTTCAAATATTTCAAGGACTTGGATAGAGTAACAGCAAACTTTCTCTGGAAACACAAGAGGCCAAGAACAAAACTTAAACTGCTACAAGATATGAAAGAAAGGGGAGGAGCAGGCGTGCCGAACTGGTTACTATACTATAAGGCCTGTGCAATGACCTGGATTAAGGAATGGATAACTTTAGAAAACCAAAGACTTCTGAAATTAGAGGGACATGACTTAAAGATGGGATGGCATGCATATGTATGGTATGGGAGACACAAGGAACACTCTCAGTTTGGAGGAGCATATCATTAGGAAGGCCCTAGGGATGGTATGGCAGAAATTTCAAGCACAAACTTATGAGAAAATCCCATTGTGGGTGGCACCCATAGAAGCATTCACATTAAAAACCCTGAACCAGAAAGGAATGTTAACCACATATGAAAATCTGTTAACAAAAGAGCTGAAGATAAGTGATAAACAAGAGCTTGAAAAAATGGGTATAGCGGTTGATTGGTGGTCAATGGTAAAATTAGAATCAAGATACAAAAAAGACAGGACTGTGGGTTTTTTAAGGGCAAAGTCCAGGTGGACATTAAGAAAATGTATACATATCTATTAGAATATGAGCTAGAGGATTAGAGGGTGAAAGAGACAATGATAAAATGGGCAAAAATTTTTGGGTACAATGTGGACCTTGATGATTGGAGTAAGATAGGAAAGAAACCTATAAGATCTTTAAGCCAGTAAATCTAAGAGAAAACATACTCAAAATGTTTTACAGATGGCACTATACACCTGTAAGATTAGCAAAAATGTCAGAGGCCAACAGCAATATATGTTGGAAGTGTAAAAAAAATGCAGGAACTTACTATCATATGTGGTGGACATGTGAAAAGGTCAAAATTTATTGGACACAGGTATGGGATTTAGCAAAAGAAATCACTCAGCAGAAGTTAGATATAAAACCTGAAATGGCATTTCTGAATGTCATTTCAGGAGTAAATGATAACAAATTGAAGCATTGTCTCATGTATATACTCACAGCAACTAGATTACTCTGGGCCCAAAAATGGAAAACAGAAGAGGTTCCGATGATAGAAGAGCTGTTAAAGAAACTATGGGACATAGCAGAACTGGACACTCTATCTGAAGCACTACGGGAACAGCCAAGAGACTATGTAAAGCAAAGCTGGGGACTAATATATTCATGGGCCCAGAAGAAGACAGGGGGTAAAGGTAAAGGTAAAGGT
The DNA here is from genome assembly GCF_051106095.1 of Pogona vitticeps. Taxonomy (NCBI): domain Eukaryota; kingdom Metazoa; phylum Chordata; class Lepidosauria; order Squamata; family Agamidae; genus Pogona; species Pogona vitticeps. The sequence goes on from NC_135783.1 coordinate 155,513,301, forward strand.
TCCCCTTGACAATTTTTGTCCAGTCGTATTGGACTCTAGGGGGCGGTGCTCATCCCCGTTTCCAAGCCATAGAGCCAGCGTTTTTGTCCAAAGACAATCTTCCGTGGTCACATGGCCAGTGCGACTTAGACACGGAACGCTGTTACCTTCCCACCGAAGTGGTCCCTATTAATCTACTCGCATTTGCATGCTTTCGAACCGCTAGGTTGGCGGGAGCTGGGACAAGTGACGGGCGCTCACTCCATCACATGGATTCGATCTTACAACTGCTTGGACCCTGCTGCACAGGCTTCTGTGGTTTAGCCCACGGCGCCACCACGTCCCCTTGAAGAAGACAGGAGTTTAGGGTAAAATTTATGACATATGTATAAACCATTTAGTATATATTGTAAATCAATATAGGGAGAGTAGAGGGGCTAACGAAGCTGGAATCTTTGACTCCAAAGGGGGGAGGGGGTATTTTAGCTAGATTTTTTTCCCTTTCTATATGTAGTCTGATTTCTTTTTTTGTTTCTGTCTTTTTTCTCTCTCCTTTTTGCCCTTTTTGTTTTTTTATGGTTTTTTTATATATTAGAAATTATAATAATAATAATAATAATAAAAAAACACAAAGGTTGCAATTCATGAGTAGGAAGGCACAAAAATGGACGAGCCCAATTTAAGTGCCCGAAGAAATGTTGCTACTGCACTAATAAGACATAAGACATAAGACATAAGAAATTTATTTGTCATTGCGCTCACAAGTGGGTGCAACGAAATGAGGTGCTCTTCCCCAAGGTAAAACTGGACAACACTACAAAAAAAAGTTAAAATATACACAACTTTCACCATCCAAATATAGATACCCCGTTTCTCTCAGCAATTAAAATCCACCAAAAACCTATGGCCCCGCATTTAAACTCAATACTGCACTTGGGTAAAAACTGTTCTTGAATCTGCTTGTCCTTGCTTTCAATACCCTGAATCTCCTTCCTGATGGTAATAGTTTAAAGAGCTGATATCCCAGATGAGAGGAGTCTTTCAGTATGTTAGATATCTTCCTCTTACATCTGTTCTTATACAATTCTTCCAAAGAGGGGAGTGAACAGCCAATGATGTTTTGGGCCGTCTTAATCACCCTTTGAATTGCCTTTTTCTCTGCCACTGTGCAGTTCGTGAACCATACACAGAGACAGTAGGATAATATGCTCTCAATCGAACTCCGATAGAAGGTGATTTACAAACTCTCAGTCAATTGTTGCTTTCTAAGAATCCTTAGAAAATACAACCATTGTTGTGCCTTCCTGATTAACGCAGCGGTGTTTGCACTCCAAGTCAGGTCATTTGTTATGATAGTCCCAAGAAACTTACATTCAACCACCTGTTTCACACAAACTCCATCTATATACAGTGGCTGAATGTCTGCTCTTTTTTTCCTATAGTCCACTATGAATTCCTTGGTTTTTTGGATGTTAAATAAAAGATTGTGTTTTTTTGCACCAGCGGGATAGCTGTAATACCTCGTCCCGATACGCAGACTCATCATCCCCAGAGATAAGTCCTACTAGTGTAGTATCGTCTGCAAATTTGATAATCCTATTACTGGGATGGTTATTGGTGCAATCCGATGAATAAATGGAGAACAGTAGTGGACTAAGGACACAGCCTTGTGGAGTGCCAGTGCTGAGTATCTTGTCAGTAGAGATGTAGTCATTCAGTTTAACCCTTTGTGGACGATTTGTTAAAAAATCCAAAATCCACAGACAGATAGAATCTGGAAAATCAAGATCTTTAAGTTTGTCTATTAATCTGTGGGGTATAATGGTGTTAAAAGCAGAGCTAAAGTCCGTGAACAGCATTCTTACATAATTCCCTTGTGTTTCCAAGTGGGATAAAGCCATATAAAGCACAGTATTGATCGCATCCTCGGTTGATCTATTTTCTTTATAAGCAAACTGAAGCCCATCAAAGGGATCAGGAAGGCAGGAGATAATATATTTCCGAACTAACTGCTCAAAGCACTTCATTAAGATTGAAGTTAGTGCCACCGGCCTGTAGTCATTCGGACTGTTTGTAGGCAACTTTTTAGGCAGTGGAACGATGACGGAAGCCTTGAGACAGACGGGAACTGCGCATAGTGTCAGGGATCGATTAAAAATTACAGTCCATATCCCGGCTAGCTGATCAGCACAGTCTTTTACCACCCGACCAGGAATTAAGTCGGGTCCAGCTGCTTTTCTGGAGTTAACCACTTTCATAGCCTGTCTCACATCCTGCTCATTCACAATGAAGGGGGGACTCTGCTGAGTAAATGATGGCAAACGAACAGTTTCAGTTTGATTGATCTCGAATCGAGCAAAAAAGTTGTTCAACTCCTCAGCCACCTCCACACCTCCGCCCGAGGAAACCTTTTTTGCTTTGTAGTTTGTTAGTTGTTGAACCCCCTGCCAAACTTGCCTCATGTTATTGCTGAGAAAGCAGTCTTCAATTCTCCTCTTGTATTCGGCCTTAGCTTGCTTAATGCCTCTCCTCAAATTCGTTCTTGCTGCACTGTAGTCTAGATCATCCCCAGACTTAAAAGCCTTATTTCTAGCATACAACAGGCGTCTAACCTTCCCGGTCATCCAAGGTTTTTGATTGGGATAAACCCGGATACGTTTATCCACTGTGACCGTGTCAATACAGTGTGCCATATACCCTAACACTGCAGCTGTATGTTCTTCCAGATCAGGATGGTCAAAAACTTCCCAATTTGTTTGTTCAAAACAGTCCTTTAACTGCTCCATTGCTCCCTCCGGCCAGCTTTTCACTGTCTTGACTACTGGCCCTGACTGTTTTCTCAGAGGAATATACTCCGGAGCTAAAAACAGGGACATATGGTCAGACTGGCCCAAGTGTGGCAATTGTAATATCCTGTATCCATTTGCAATATTCGTGTAGACCTTATCTAAGGTGTTCAGCCCCCTAGTAGCACACCTTACATGTTGATGAAATTTGGGGAGGACTGCACGTAGATCTACATGATTGAAGTCTCCTGCAATAATGTATACAGCATCCGGAAATTTACTTTGCAAGTTGCCAATTTCATCGCCCAGATGACCCAGCGCCAAATCCGCATTTGCATCCGGCGGAATATAAACAACAAGAATAATAACAACGCTGAATTCCCGTGGAAGGTAAAAAGGTCTGCATTTAACAGACAGATATTCCAGCTCCAAAGAGCTATGACGTGTTATAATCTCGGAGTTTGTGCACCAGCTCTCTCTAACAAACACGCACAATCCTCCTCCTCTGCACTTCCCCACATTCCTGTCTCTGTCCAAACGATGTAATAAAAAACCTTCCATATCAATAACAGTGTTTGGAATAATGGGGTTCAGCCAGGTTTCAGTGATTAACAGCATGCAACAGTTTTTCACAAACTTACTTGAGGAGACCTGTAACCTTAAGTCATCCATCTTGTTTGCCACTGATCTGGCATTAGTCAGAAAGAGACTTGGGAGTGGTAGTCGCTTTGTCTGTTTTTGCAGCCTATACAAAACACCAGCCCTGCAGCCCCTTTTCTTCTTCCTCTCCTTACGTTTCCTTTTCCTTCTCACTCTCGCTTTTGCTGGAATTACAGTCCACAGAGAGCCAGGGGACCTTGCAATCTCTGATGGTATGCCATGTTTCCAAATAAACTTAGCTGTTATCTCCTGTTTACATTGCAATCCAATCCTCATAAGTTCACAATTGCTGTAGAGTATATTCACTCCGCCGGAGGTATTCACAACACCAGATAATACACACAAAAACATCCATAAAGAACGCCAAGTCGAAGAGCACTGAGCTGCAGCACGTGAATGCGCGGCCATTTCCAACTGTCATTCCAACTGTCAATGTAAATTGAGATGGAGTTTTTAGTTCTGGTAAGAACAGAGAAGATGTAGCTTGCAGCAGTTTGTGCCCTAGATAAAAAATGGAGGTGTGGTCTGTATCTTTCCTGGAGCTATGTGAAGGCATTTTTTCTCTAAGCAGTTAGCTAGAGACTCATAGAGAGTGGTGGGGAGGGATTGCCCCACCACCAAAATGTCATCCATGTAAGCGAAAGGATGCACGTCACTAGAACAGAATGCAGCTACAACCGTTAAGCAGACATTTCCCACAATTTTGCACATCAATTGAGAGGTCTTCTAAAATTTGAATAAGATCTTCCTCAGTATGCTTTTCCTGGACATAGACTGGATTCTCCCTTTCTGTCTCCCTTGCATACTCACTTAACAGGGGTAATGGGTGTGCTATGTTTTGGACGTACCTAACGACTGTTATACCTCTCGTGGCTAGTTCCTTTCTTCTGCCATAAATCCTATTTGTTATTATACTATCCTTAAATTTTACAATTGCATGTGCGTGGATATAATTGTGGAACAAATATTCCACATTTAGAATTTGGGATACAGAGGTTAGTTCAGGGATTATGGCTTCTAAGTTATTTACTAAATTCCATTTACACTCATTCTGTGTAAGTATCCCTTTCCGTTTTGGGTATCCACAGAAAGCTTAAGTGCGAATCATTAGTCTCAGCTTCCCTGTATTTTTATTTATTTATTTATTTATTTATTTATTTATTTATTTATTTATTTATTTAATTTATATCCCGCCTATCCGATCGGGTCAGGACCACTGTAGCATTGTTCTCAGGCTTTATTGGCTGGGTTATTGGTTGAGTGTTCTCCTCCATGTTGCTCTTTCACTCGTCAATCCAGGGGTCATTTCCCACCACATCTATACTATCCTTCCTAATACTCTGTATGCTAGAGGCAATTGCTGTTTGATGTATATTTGTCAGAGCTTCACCAGTATCTAATGTTTCAGAGTTTCTTTTAGGTCTGGAAGATTTTTTCTCTTTGTTTGAGTTCATCTCAAGGTGTTTAAATAGGTTATGGTAGTTCATTTTTTGAGATGGTTTTCTTGATTTGTGTTCTTAATCTTCTTGGGCTTTTCAATTAATGATGATGTGGTCTTATTTTTTGCTAATTTTATTATTATTATTTTTACTTGTACATCCATACAGAAGCCCTTCTTGTGTCTTATTCTTGGTTTCCTTTTTGGAATTTTCCCCTCTTTGAAAGAACCATCTTGGAGCAAAGCAATATCTTGGTCAGTTTGTTTGCTGTTGTTCGTAGGTACCTTATTTATCCCAGTTAGGTCGGTTAGAGTAGTTAATAGCTCATAAGATTCGAAAGGGAATAATTTAACTTCATCTCATCTAGAATATCTTTTACCCATTGGAATAGCGTTATTAACATCAGACTCTCCTCCTGCCTTAGATGGTGCTGGAAGGGGCTCTTTTTCTGTTTGGATGCATCCTTGTACCAGTTCATCTATTTGTTTTAACCTAAGAGCATCTATAGTGGTGCCTTGCATAGCGATCGCTCCGTTTTACGGCGAAATTGCTTTGTGACGATCTTTTTGTGATTGCAAAAGCAATTGCTTTGCGATGTTCCCTATGGGCTATTTTCACTTTGCGATGATCGCAGGGAAGCGATCATCGCAAAGCGCCCATTTTTGGCCAGCTGATCAACGGTTTCAAAATGGCCACCAGGTAAACAAAATGGCCACCCGCTGTTTTCAGGCACGGATTCCTCACTTTAGGGGCACCGAAAATGACAGCGCGATGGAGGATCTTCGCTTAAAGGTGAGTTTTGAGCCCACAGGAACGCATTAATCGCGTTTTAATGCGTTTCTACGGGCTTTTTATTTTTGCTTAGCAATGTTATCACTTAGCAGCGATTTTTTTGGAACAAATTAACATCACTAAGCGAGGCACCACTGTACTTCCTTTCCCCCCTTCTTTTCCAGCCTGCTCCTGTCCAAAGCATTTTCTGCAGCTGCTATTTCCGTCGCCAGGTCAGGTGCAGAATCTTCCTTATTTGTTCCTATTGTTGAACATCTATACTCAATTGTCCAGTCTAGGTTGGGAGCAGGTGATAGTATCATTGTAATTTCATTGGTATTTTTAGTGCCCTCCTCCTTGGGAGAAAAGAAATAGTAATTTTCTTTCGTCTCCCTTTCCGTTCTGCTCAGAGTGGTCTATTAGATCAGATGGGCGGGATACAAATCAAATAAATAAATAAATAAATAATACGTTTCCATGTGCTGGAGAAATTCCATGTTCTTTATAACCCTATCTAGTAAAAACACATCTCCAGGTTTTCATCTCTGCCAAAAGCAATTTACTCCCCTCTATAGATTTCAGTTCCACTACTTGGTCCTCAGGCCAGAATGGAACCAGATTCAAATACACCCATCAAGGGTCCATAGCATTGTTTACACTAAATCATTTAACTGTCTCTGCAGGTCAGCGCAAGCTTTTGCCAGTAGAGAATCCTATGGAACGGGTGCAGGAAATTTATAAGCAGCTCCCTGACCTTCATTTGAAGGGTTCTTTTCCTTTATTAATCTTGAGTTGCAGCCCTGCAGCTTTGTTTACTTTCACAGGTCCTTGGTGGATTCCAGCTCAGTGCGTGAGATCTTATCATGGAAAGGATGAGCTGGCACTGCAGAACCCCATTCCAGATTTTCACCCACTGATGACCCTAACCCTAACCCTAAATCAGATGTCTGCATGTCAGAAGTGCCAGACCCAAGGGCACTCAGTCCAAAGTCACCTGAGAAATATTAAAGGTGCAGAATGCTGATGCAAAAGAACTCTAAGTCAGCAGCACATCCCAGAGACTTTTGAGACTTTTCTAGTAGTTGTTGCCTCTCAGCTGAATGCCAGCTCCCTGATGCTGCTGTGTTTTCATGTATGCACCTTAGCTAAGACCATTAACCGTACTTCCACTGCTATTTCCCTGCTGAATCAGGAACAACGTTAACTATGTAATGCTATTTTAGACAACCGTGCAACATTGCATTATCTCATGTTGTGCAATCATATTGGTTGTGAATCTTTTAATAATCTCTGTTGCTTCAATTTATGTGATAATAGTCATGCAGTGAACAATCAGCTTGCTCAGCTGAAACAGCTTGCCAATAACATACAACAAGACATACTTCCTTCCTGGTGGGACAGCTTATGGTCATGGCTGCCCAACTTTGGATGGCTTCACACTGTATTAATGTATGCAATTATGATTTTTGCACTCCTTGTAATTTGCTGTTTTATTCAATGTATTCCAATCTTTTTTTTCAGTAATTACTGCTTGTTGCAAACCTCCGCCTTCTGGCCTTCGTAGAAAGGACTTGTATGTAATCTGTAAGCCTATTAAAGAACATATACCTTTAATTAATAAAAAAGAGAAAAGAGAAAGGGGAAATGTGGGGGAATACCCCTCCCCAAAGTTGCTAAGCTGTTGTCTCATTCTACAGTAGTAGAGAACACTCTCCTGGATGATGTCACAGCTGCTTCTGAGAGGAGGTGTGGCTACCCATTCTTCATCTTTCTCATAGTGATAGGGAGCTCACTTCAAAACCTTCCTTTGGGCCAATCCTAATGGCATTATGTAACCATTGTCCTATTTGAACTCTGTCAATTATCTGTACACAGTCAACTATCTGTGAGCTTGTAAGATTAGTAAAACACAGTCCTCCTGAGGGCAGGGCAGTCTTATTCTAACTCTTCTACTAGTCACCCATCAGGGGCACTGCTGGCAGACATCTTTGTGTGTGTGTGTGGCTGATTTTAACTTCTCTCTATAAGACTATTTGCTATTCTAATTATCTGGTGATCACCTAGCCCAGTGGTTCTTAACCTTGATTACTCAGGAGTTTTTGAACTGCAACTCCCAGAAACCCCAGCCAGCACAGCTGGTGGTGAAGGCTTCTGGGAGTTGCAGTCCAGAAACACCTGAGTAACCCAAGATTAAGAACCACTGACCAAGCCTATCAGCCTTCTCATTTCGTGACCCTACCAAAAAGCAGTTTATTTTTATTTCAAAAATTACAAATGCCTTTGTGGGTGCTCAGACAGCAGGGGATCCAGACCAGCGGTCTTATGCTCTTAGCTGGCATGGTATTGGTCCTCCCCCATGTGCACACAGACAAAGCCCTTTCCCCAATTAACTATCTAGCCAACTTATCATGAAATCTATTCCACTTTAGGGTGACCCTTTCCAGATTTTTCTAGCCCTCTGGAACTCAGAAATGGTTTACTGTTCCCTTCCTCAGGACACAGAACCATGTGCCCTGAAGAAGGGAACTCTGGGACCATGCGGCTTGCCCAAAATCATACAGGATTGCTGTTCTCCCACAAGGCACAGTGGGGAATTGAACTCCTGGCCTCTGGCTCCACAGCCAGTTGATCCATCTCACTTAGAAGTACTTCCAGTTTATCACTGGTAGAATAACTTTAAACTATTGTGTCCTAGTTCCACAAGGACTGCAAATAGTCATCCTTTGGGATTCACTGCTGCAGTTGCTGTTGTTCCATGCTGTCAAGTCACCTCTAATTTCTGGCGACCCTATGCGTCAGCTGTCTCCAAAATGTCCTGTCCTCAAAAGTCCTGCTAAGCTCTTGTAAACTCAAAGCTTCCTGTGGCTTCCTTTAGGGAGGCCTCCATCTTATACCAGGTCTTTAGTTTGCAAACTAAATTTGGTCAGTTGTTGAGACCCTGTGGAGTTAGATTCTGATTTCTGACTCCTTTCTCAGCACAAACCTTTCTCATCTGGGACCAGTTACGGATCGATACATCTCTACAATATTTAGACATCTCCAAAGCTTTCGGAACCAGTTACGGAGCTGACAATTTCTCAACAATATTTCGACATCTCCAAATCATACACCATCTGCCACCAAAGTACTGTTCCTTCGCAAAGCTTTTGTGTTTCAGCTAGAGCTGGCAGAGGCTTTCAGGGAGGCTTAACGAAATCGAGCTGGCAGCATCTTAGGCAGATTCACAAGGGCATTGTGAGATACGTTAAGGGTCCCAATGAGACCACGTTTTACTAGGCGATGGGGTAAAGGAATTCCACCATGATATCTGCACGCTTGTGTGTGTGTGTGTGTGTGTGTGTGCGGGCACGTATGCGCACACGCATGTGTGCACACATGTGCTTTTCTTTGGAAGACAGGTCAGCAGTCTTTCAGCTCTCCTCATACCTACATGAGAAGAGATGAAATCTGATTCATGAAGGAGTTTGTACTGAAGTTAGTTGCTAACTTTGGATTTTGAGAAGAATACATGAAGGAGCTTGATTTTTGAGCGGTTAATCTTTCTGTGAAGCAAAGATCACTAGTGCCAAGTGTTCAGACTGATGTAGCGTCCTTTCATAAGCTGCTTTCTCACCTTCCCTGGGTCTCCATTCTTATTTCACCGATGGATGGATTTTGATCCCAGAAAGGGACTTTACCAAAATGTGTTTGAACATGCTGCTGTTAGCTGCATGAGGAGATGGCACATCCATGAAACTATGTCTCCTGTTTCTAAGTTCTGTCCTGACCCACAGACATCCCCCCCCCCCGATGGTAGCTGTGCAGGGCTAGAGATTACTGAGTTGTTTATTGGCCCAGCCTTTAAAAGGATCACCCTGACATAGCCTTCCTCAATCTGGAACTCACCAGCTGTTGTTTGGATTAACGTTGGTGGAAATGACAATCCAAAGCACCCAGGTTTACCTGGCTCCAGTTGAAAAGGTGTCTTTTCAGGGAGCAGTTCTAACTGTTCTTTGCTTCGTCCTTCTCTGATGCGGAATACAGATGACTTCAGGAACTCATGCCGCTAAGCAGCCCCGACCTCCACCTGGTGACTGACAAAACAGAGCACGCCCTGACTGCCTGCCATCCTCGCCCTCGATACAGTGCAGGCTGGGATGCAAAGTTTTTCTACCTCCCTCGGTCTTATCTGCCCATCTTGCCGGCAGATTACGCTGGTCTCCAGCCAAAACGCTTCCGAAATAAATGTCGTCTGTCACCCAGAATTAGGAAAGTTTGACGACATTTATTTCCGAAGCGTTTTGAATGAAAATGAAGCTTCAAATTGTTGATGAGCTCTGTCATGATTCCCGCGTGGCCCCTGATTGTTTGACCAAACTAAGAGCTCACGCTACGTGTCTTTCAGCTGCCACCAGTTGATGATATCAACATTATCTATCATTAATGACAGAGGTCCATGCCATATGTCATTTTAAAAATAACCCAATACAAAGTGTTTATTGTTACAGATGATGATAGTTCAAGCATTGTTGTTAACTCTTAACAAATATCCTCCTTCATCCACTCTCAACCACCACTCCCCTGCCCAAAACTCTGTCAACTCTCAGTCTTCTCCCTCACTCTCTCGAACTAAAACTCCTCCTCCTGCTGCTGAGTCTCTTATATCTTGTGAGTCTGCCCCTCCAGCACTCCCTTTGGCCTGTACATATATCATATGAATATTCATGACCTGGGAGGACACCACATTCCTTCCCCCTTAATAAGCTTGTTTTAAGAGAAGGAACTTAACAGTTTGTCCCCATAAACAAACGAAGGTTATGGAACAATACAAACACTAACCTATTACATTATTTACATCACTAAGCATACATTACATTACTCTTACATCAATAAAGATATATTGACAGGTCTGATAGGAATCTTATGGGAATTGTTAATACAGTTTTGTAAAACTAGTTGTAAAGAGCCTGAAATACTGTAATTGTAAGGATCTATGTAAAGAAAGCGTGAAAAATAATAAATTTATACAGATGTGAAGATACAAGATATACGTAGTGAGACTTGTAGCAGCTGTGAGAGAAACCAAGGATTGGATGAAGCTGGAATAAAGCCAGCAGTCTCAGCATTCACAAGCTTGTGGCATGGCGTTGTGGTGTGACGTGGATCGTGGAGAAGGAGAAGTGCTTCTGGATGGATTTACAAGGATATTGACTACTGAACTGATTTATGAACTGAACTCTGTTGATATTGCCGTGAATGACCAATGGACTGAATAAGGACAAAGCTGTATGTATGAATCTTGCTACAAACTTGATATAACTTTTCTTCTATCAATATTGTCTCTTTGCTTGGTGACTCATTGAGCAACTTTGTCTCTCTGGGAAATCTACTTGTTGGCGCCCCCTGACACGCTACCAACTCTGTCATATATTAACCTCTTATATTACTTACATTAATACAAATTACATTACATTACTTTTACATTGATACAATTATTTTTACCATCACTATACACACCTCTGAATTTATCAACATCCAAGCAAACACTGCACTTTAAACATATTCCATAATTATTACTCAAATAGAACAATTATACAATATTGCAAACTTTTCTCCACCCATTAGTCATTTGGCCTTCTAGACAAGGCGTCAGCAACCATATTCTGGATCCCTTTTATGCTGTGGATTTCAAAGTCAAAGTCTTGCAGAATCCGTGTCCTTCTTGCTGCTCTTGGATTTCATTGTTCATAGCCACTCTAAAGGGGAATGGTTGGTGCAGAGGATGAATTTCCTTCCCTAAATGTAGGGCTTCAGCTTTTGCAGCATCTATATGATAGCTAGGCATGCCCTCTCAATGGCGGACAAATGTCTCTCACCAGCTTGGAGTCTCCTGCTGATAACAGTCACTGGGTGTAGACTGTCGCTGTCATCCGCTTGGCACAGCAGGACTCCCAGTACCACCTTTGACACATCCATGCAGATGAGGAAGTCATGGTCAAAGTCCGGTGCAAAAGGATAGGTCCTGAAGTCTGCGCCTGTGACGATTGCCCATGTCACTCATGCCATTCATATTCATGAGCTGATTTGCATGAACCTATGAGAGGAGTGGAAAGGCAGAGTCAACAGCTACATGAGGCTTGGCAGGAGAAAGAGGAGTCAGATAGGGCTGGTTAGTTGGAGAGAGAGGGAGCTGTTCAGGTAAAATAAGTAGAGAAGGTGGTAATGCTATAACAAGAGAAAAGAAGTATGTACTGAGAGAACTGTTGATGATTTGTTTATGGGGATACACAAACATTTCGACCTTAGACGCCGCACAGAACACCTTCATTCGTTCCATCTTGTGTGTCCCGCGGAGTACTCCAGCCTCCTTACTTAGGGCAGAAGTAGGCCTTATCTCTGTAGCTGCCACCTGCCATTTAGCACTAGTCCGGTACTGGCATAAATTGTCCCAAATGAATGATACCAGTTTACCTAAGATCTGCCTCAGAGAACAACTGGCCAACCCCTCTCTTAAATCCTGGGTGAGTGCTGTGAAACAAATAACTGACTCCTATGGCATCGACTTAGATTCTTTAACCGCTCTTCCGCTCAAATGTGTGAAAGCTAGTCTCAAGGACACAATTCGCCTTTTTCATATCAGAAGTGACCTTTGCACCATCTCTAGCTCGCCTTATTCCTCTTCACTCCCACTCTATAAGTCAACTTTTGTCATGGAAAACTATTTGACCTGGATAACTACATTTGCCCTTCGCAAGGCCTTTACCCCTCTACATTTTCAATGTATGCCTTCAAGAGTGTTAGAGGGCAGACACGAGAATCTGCCCTATCATCTAAGAATTTGTCCTTGCCACCTGGGAGAAGTCGAAGACATCACTCACTACCTTTTGAGATGTCCACATTACCACTCCCCTAGATCAAGGTTTTTGGCAAGTTCTCTGACTTCCATCCAAGACAGACCAAATCTCACCCAGGTCTGTTGGCTCCTGGCTGACATTAACGCCAATACCACCTTAAACGTGGCAAACTTTGCCCTGGCTGCAATCAACATCCGAGCTCGCTTGTTCCCTGTACATTTGTCTCTTTGATTCCTATTTACGTCTTATTGTATTTTCTTTTAATTAATTATCTCACCTGCTGCTTTTATTTTATTTTAATGTATTTTAATGACTTATAGTTGATAAATAAACTCTACTCTCTCTCTAATAGTGATTGCAATTTCTGTTTATGTATAGTGTGTATCTGAAGAACTTCTGTTATCATTCAATCTGCTTCGCTTCAATAAATAAGTTCTGTTTCTGTTCCCAAGACATGTGTTCTGACAAATGTCGTTTATATTGTGGATTGAGGTAATCCACTGGTGGCATCAAGAAGAAAATGCAACGTGAGCCTTTGTGAGGGAAAGACAAGCAGGGATCACAAGGGCAAATGCCACAATTGGTGCCCAGTGGTGGGATATGAAATAATTCAGTAAAGCCAAAGTTTAAAAGTGAATTTTCTGGAGTTGTGGGTACCTTTTAGTCAGAGGTCTGTGGAGAAGAAGTGGGTGACCTGCTAGAGCTTATGTGGAAAATCTTAGTGGTGGGGCTTCTGATCTGGGGGAACTAAAGATAGGGAACTGATTCTAAAGGGAACATTCTTTTTTGTGTTACCTCAGGAAAGACCCAGTGGGCTAGCTTGAAATCCAAGGCTCTGAGAGATAAGGGAGCACTGGTGGATAAAAAGTGGAAGACAGGGTCAGAGTGGATCTGAGGTGATAAGAAAATAAAAAGCAGAGGCTTGAAAATAGAATTTCTTTTGTGTCTAGAGGCAAGAAGGTTGTCTCAGACCAAGAAACATTGTGGCTTGTGTGTGAGGCCAGAGAAAGTACAACCATCTTTAGCTGCTGAGCGAGAGCTACATAGTACCCCAGAAAAATACTGGGAAAAAGAAAATAGCAGTAAAAGTGTTTTAAAAATAGGCCTGACTAACTCAGCAATTTTTTTAAGGAAGTACATACTTATGCCACCCAAAATAACTAAAAAGCAAAAGATGAGCAAGAGGCCAGACAAATGGAATTAAGACAAAGAGAAATGGCATTTCAACAAGAAAAAAGACAAATAGAATTTCAAATAGAGATGAAAAAATTAGAAATTGCTGCTCAAAATAATAATAGTAATAATAACAACTATTGAGGGAAATCTCTCAAAAATTGATCTAAAGAAATTTCCCCAATATAGGAAAGGAGATTGCCCTAAATCTTTTCACATTTCATTTGAGAGAGCATGCTGGGACTTTGAGATTAAGGATGATGAAAGGATGATAGTCTTGAGATCACAAGCAAGTGGAGATTTAGCTGAGCTTTATTCTCAGATGCCTCTGGAGCAAGCTAGAGATTTTGAGGCATATAGAAAAATGGTATATTCTAGGTTTGGCATAAATGCAGAACACCTTAGAAGAAAATTTCATGCCCTTACCAAAAAGCCTGAAGAATCTCATGCCCAATTAGGGCCTAAATGGTTTAAATGTTTGGACAAATGTATGGAACGTGAAAATGTCACTTCTCTAGTCCAAATGAAAAATGTAGTTGGTTTAGAACAATTTTATTCAGTGTTGTCAGGAGAACTGCATTATTTGGTCAAGGACAAATATCCTAAAAATGTATTACAGGCATCAGAATCTGCTGATTCCCTTAGTGAGATTAGAGATCCTCGATTTTCTGAGGTAAAAAATGGTAGAAAAGTGTGGGACGACAGGAAGAGAGGACCCCCACCCAGTAGAGATTACCTCAGAAGTGCCCAAGCTACTGGAAGCCAATTTGGAGACAGTCCCTCATCTCCAGAGCACAGTTATCTGAAACCTAATAGTCATGAGGGAAAAGTTAACAAGGCCCTTTATTTTGAACCCAAGGCCGGTAAAGAGTAGACTATGTCTAGATGGGCGGCATATAAATGCAATAAATAAATAAATAAATAAATAAATAAATAAATAAATAAATAAATAAATAAATAAATAAATAAATAAATAAATAAATAAAATGGTGCTATACATGTGGAGAGAAAGGTCATTTTTGGGCTCAGTGTGAGACTCAAAACACTAGGGATTGTGTTTTGAGTACAGCATAATAAAACAAATAATGCAGTAGTTGAAGCTAGCTGTGAAGCTGTTGCCTTAGCAATAAAAGTAACAGAAGGGTCAGAGATCCAAGATCCCCCTGTGACCAGGGTGGTCTGGTGCTTTCTGATAGAATGTAATCTGAATCTTCTATATAGCTCCAGTGATGTTATCTGTGTGAATAATAATAAGTATCTAGCACTCAAAGATACTTGAGCACAAGTAACGGTATGTCACCCTGATATAGACCCTAAAGAAAATATGTTAGACGATGAAAATGTTTCTGTTAAAGGGGTTGGTTCTGAAACAGTAGTGCTGCCCATGGCAAAAATAACAATGAGATATAAGGGATGGTCAGGAATTTGGAAGGTGGCCATATCCAATCAAATTCCTGCCCCGTGTTTAATAGGTCGGGATTTAGCTGAGCATGTGTAGAGTATTTTTGTGACAATTCGCTCTCAGGGAAGGTAAATTGAAGCCACTGAGGGAAATGAGGAAAATCTTCCTGCAGTAAGAGAATTGAGAGAGACAGCTGATCTAGTTATTCTGAGAAACCCTAAGAATCTATCTTTCATCAAAGAACAAACGGAAGACCCTACCTTAAATGAATGCTTTGCACAAGTTAAGGAAATTCCACTGACCCCCCTGAAAAACCCTGAACAATGCACCAGTTTAGAGGAAAATCGTAAGATAGTAGAAATGGCTGAGGTGATCGTATTGAAAATTTCTAATAATACTTCCTTTATTTTAGAAGCAAAGAAAGATACCACCCTGATTCCATGTTTAGAGAAAGCCAAAGAATCTCTCTTCCTGTTATCTCCTGAACATCCAGAGAGGTTCATAGTTGATAAACACCTGTTTGTCAGATGAGAAGTGAGGGGGTAGAAGCCCTCGCCAGAGTGTTGTCCTCCCTCGGGAAAGAACAGGAGGTGCAACCAGACCTGCTCGCATCACTCATTGAGACGGTACAACGGGGAGTGGACACCCATGAGTTAGAACGGGGGTTGTCTAAAATGACAGTAGCCACTCAGATTGAGGGAAATGGTGGGAAAAGAAGAAAGGGGCAGAACCACCGTGGAGACAGAAATAGGGGATATAAAAGGAAGGAGGGAAGATATACCCGGGGTTGGGAGTTAATTCCCCCCTCATATTGGGGGGAATCAGAGGTGCATGGGTAGCGCTGGAGGCTGAGAGAATAAAAGGAAGCTGTGGAGAGAGAAGAAAGGGAGAGAAGAGCATGGAGACTGGAGGAAGCCCAGCGGAGAGGGTTCTTGTCAGACTGTAGGCTCCCTTACGAGGAAATGAGGCCCCCTTCGATCCCGAGGGGAGAGACGAAGAGACTATACCGTTGATTGACCCAGTGATGAACTCTTTGGACTTGAATGGCAATAAGCCCTTTACCAAGGGTCCCTGGAATGACTCTGAGTTTAACCCATTTAACAAAGACGTTAGGATGCCCTTGTTGGACCCGTTGGTCATGAGAGACAATGTTAGAATGGAGTTAGAAAATAATGAGTTGTTCAATGTTCAAATAAAACCCACTTTTGATTTTGCAACTCACGAGCCTATAGTGTCTATGTCAAAGCCAGAGGAAACCCCATTTGAACCCTCACACTGTTATATATATAGGGAAGTTTTATTAACACCTCATAGGGGTGAAGATGGACATCTCAAACAGCTAATTGTCCCTGTAAAATACAGGGAGGAGTCCTTAGAAGTAACAGAGCCAAGCTTGGGGGGGGGGGGGGTACGCAGGGAAAGGAGGAAGGCTTGTATGAGGCCCAGGAAAGAGCATTCTGTCCTGAGGACAAAGTGTTGAGGCTGAGACCCATAGAGGGGAGTGAACTGCAGTTGCCATGGTCAGAACCCATGGATTTGTTGCAGCAAAACTGGAGGGCTGAGAAGTCTAGTCGCTCTGCAGCTGCAAAAGCCCTTAAAGCCTTGCAATGCAAACCCCTACCTAAGAAACCAAATATTAAAGATATAGAACCAGATGATGACAATCTCAATGCATCTAAAATAAACCAAGACTGGAGGCAAAATACTTTTTTAGTCTCACTGAAATTCTTATCCTTTTGATTTCCACATTGGGCTCAAAAATGTCCCACTTCACCACAGGAACAACAGTTCTTATTGGCCCTAGGTTCAGAATAAAGGGTTTTATTAACTTTTCCCTCAGAACTATTTGATTTCAGGGGACTGTGCTCTGGGGATGAGGCTTTCACTTTAAAATGGCTTCCCTTAGCTTGAGTCTGACTGATGTAATTTCCACAGGATCGGGATGTTCTACTGTTGTCACATCCTTTCCTGTCAATTATTACCTCAGAGAATCAAGAATCTCTGCTCTCACCAATAGAATCACCATATTCAGACACTTGTAGCACATTTACCCATCTACCCACTGGGTAGATGCGGCTCGTTAGTCCTGGAAGGCAGCCCATCTAGGAGAAGGAAAACTCCAATTTCGAACCTCCACTGCCTTGTGGCTATATCCACTGATGGAAAAGGTTTCAGGAGTTAACCTCGAGGTAAAATCCAGAGATGGTGTCCAAGAGGAAGATCGTGATGTTTTGGCAACTGTGGGAAAGTTCTGCTTAAAGGCTGTAGCTGCATTCTGTTCCAGTGATTTGCATACACTCCTGGCAGGAAGCAGCAGCTGCCAGCAAGCAGGGTAACCCCTTATTTTGCCTTTTCGCTTAGAGGGAGAGCATAAGATCAAAGGGTTATTTCAGCCAATACTAGTTGCGATTAGGTAACTAGTATCCTATCTGAATTCTAACAAAATGCTATTTATTTATTTATTTATTTAATTTGTACCCTGCCCATCTGGTCTTTAAGACCACTCTAGGTGGCTTCCAATAAACGTAAAACAATAAAGTAACACAAAATATTACATAATTCATACAATAACAAATACAATGCAAAAACAGAATAAGAAATAGATAAGGAAGAATAAAAAGAAAAATCAGATATCAGATGATTACTATGTAATCATGCTAAGTAAATAAAAGAGCTCTTAGGGCGTTGCCTGTAGGCTCCACTGGCTCGGACATCCCTGTCAGGTCCTTTGTTCTCCCTAAGGCAATTAGCCTTCCTTTGTTCCATGATCACCTACATTTGGCGCCCAAACAGGGACATCACCTCAGGCAATCAAAGCAGCTCACCTTGCTCGACAAGGGCTCCTCACATCTTTGGATCCTGGTGAGTATTACTAGTTCAAGATGGGAAACACTCTTACAGTGCTTCAAATTCAACATAAAAAAGACTTGATTTATTTGCTCCAAAAAGAAGGTCACCATGATGTATCTGCTTCAGTAGAGGATTTAATGAAAGAAATAGGTTTTATTGTCCTTGGTATCCAGAAGGGGGTAGTTTTCAGCTTTTAGATTGGGATAAAATTGGGAATAAATTGCACAAAGACCCTGTTGCTCCAGTTAAAGTCCTCCATACATGGCATCTTTGCGGGGACATGATTTCAAAGATTGCAAACCCTTTGTTAGCCCAGTCTTTAGCTAACCTTCCAACAGCCCCTCAGATTTTGCCACCCTCTAAGCCACCAGATCTCCATGAAAATAGAAACAATCCTCTTTCCTACGCAGCTCCTGCCACTCTTTCAATGGCCTCTTCTCCCTTTTCTCCTCCTCACCCCTCCTCATTCAGCAATGCAGCAGATGTTATCTGATGTCAACGCAGCAGGTTATCTGATGTTATAGCCCAAGGAAGCCCAGAGGATGTTGCTGCTGCCGTCCCCCTTATGTCTGTTTGTCCTGTGATTCATAACAATCCGAGACACAGTATTCATGAAAGTCTTCCCCTTGCCCTGCTTAAAGAGTTGAAAAAAAGTGTAGCTGAAAACGGTCTCCATAGCAGTTTTAGTCTTGGGTTGGTCGATTGCTTATGAGGAAATGGAAATCTTATTTTAGCTGCCTGGAAAGTCTTGGTTAAAGCAATGCTCATTCCTGTGCAATATGTACTATTTATGCAGGAATGGAGAGACAAACCTGCCATTCTGGCCATGGATAATTTACAAAACAATATTGCTGTGTCTGCAGATATGCTAAATGGAGATGGACTTTTTGTCACCATGTCACAGCAGATTACCATCCCTAACAGGGGATTGGCACAAGTGGGTAACATTCTTAGAGCAATCTGGTTAAAAATCCCAGCCAAAGATACCCCTTTAGGATCTTTTGCCAGTTTGCATCAGGTCCTACAGAGGACTATATGTCTTTCATTAACAAATTGCAAAGAGCGATTGAACGGCAGGTGGAGAATACTGAGGCTGCTGATATTTTGATGGAAACAGCTGGCATTTGAAAATGCTAACATGGATTGTAAAACGGTGTTGGGTTCAGGCAATGAGCAGGCTGATGGGCTTTGTGGTGATCACCTGATAATAGATAATAGGATAGCAACGAGTCTCTTAGCTATAGATTAAGGAAGTCAGCCACACACACAGATGGATGTCTGCCAGCAGTACTCCTGGTGGGCGACTCATCAAGGAAGCAGAACGAGAAGTCTTCTTGGTTCTCTCTCTCTCTCTGTGTCCATCTCTCTCAGCCCTGCCCCCAGGAGACTGCTCTTTTATTAACATTACAAAGTCACAGGGGAAAGGCAATTAATCAAGCCCTCTGATTGGCCGAAGGAAAGGCCTCTATAGGAAACTCTCTATGATAATGAGAAAGAGGAAGAATGGTGGCAGCTCCTCCCCTTAGAAGCAGCCACAGGATGCTAGAAGAGTTTTCTCTACACTACAACACCCATGTGGCTTAGCAACCTTGGGAATGGCACCCCCACAAAATGGCCCTTCAGGCTATTTACAATAAACCAGAGACTGACATTGCTGACATCCTAAAATTATGTTAGAATATTGGGACAAAAACTCACAAGACACAGCTTTTGGCCACAGCCATGGCTACCTCCTTGAACCCTGCCCAAGATCGTAAACATTTTTCCTGTGGCAAGGAAGGGCACTTCAGACAGGAATGTAGATCAAACCCCCAAAATAATAAACACCCTTCTAAAAAATGCCCCCGGTGTCAGAAAGGTTATCACTCTGATGATCAATGCTGGTCTGTTCTAACACCGGGAAACTCCAACTGACGTGGACCTCCAGCCCTGGGTCAAGTGGGGGGGGACTCAGTGAATACTACCCCAGTTCAAGAATCTGACCGGCTACTGTTAAAAGTGCTGGTCATTATGTGATCACAGCTGAAGGGTTTGACTCAATTCCCTCTAGCTGCCTACAAAGTCAAAACAGCACATCATGGATCAATACCCAAAGTCACTGTGGGCCTCATTCTCCCCTGCTCTAGCATCTCTGTGCGGGGTTTATTTGTTGTACCAGGCATCATTGATGGGGATTATGAAGGACCTCTAATTATTCAAAGCTGGTCTAATATACTACAAGTCTTTCCTGTGGGTGAATCTATCGCTCAATTGTTGTTTACATTAACATAGATAGGTCCTTCTACCATCCCTCGTAGTGGGGTTTTTGGTTCTACTCGAGTTGCTACCTTTTACCATTGAGCACTCACAATCCCGCCTCCCTCTTATAATGGGATCGCTTGTTGATTGATACAGGAGCTGACATTACCATTATTCCAAAGACTGGCCAGAAAGCTATCCCACCCAGCCAGTGCACAATATTTGGGGAGCTGGAGGCTATGAGCAAGCCCAGAAAAGCCTTCAGCCCATTGATCTGGAAAGTCTAGGTGACTCAACTAGACAAATTTATTTATTTATTTATTTATTTATTTATTTATTTATTTATTTATTTATTTATTTATTTATTTATTTATTTATTTATTTATTTATTTATTGAGCGTATATGCTGCCCATTTAGACATAGTCTACTCTGGCGCCTCACAAAACACGTAATAAAAACAGTTAATATAGAATAACAGATTCCGACATTAGTGCAAAAACAGAATAGATAAAGGTAAAGAAAGAGAATTATGCAGTGACCCGGGGAAAAGGCCTGTCTATATAACCAGGTCTTGAGCTGGGTTTTGAAAATGCCCAGCGAGGGGGCCAGACGAATATCGGGGGGGGGGAGAAGTGTGTTCAAAACACAATCATTCTTTACATTCTGCCTATTCGCTTTTCCATCTGGGGTTGGGATCTCTTGAAAAAGGTTGATGCAAAATTGCAAACAGGCCTCTGCGCACTCTGACACAGACTTGCCATTAATGTGGCTCCCTGGACCACCTATCTGGGTTGATCAATGGCCATTGTCTAAAGAAAAGTTCCATTCAGTGGAGGCCTTAATCAGGGAGCAATTAGATCGACATATAGAGTATTCCACCAGTCCATGGAATACCCCCATTTGAAATACCCTCATCAGAAAGAAATCTGGGAAGTGGCATTTGCTACACGACCTTTGAGAAGTTAACAAGCGCATTCAGCCTATGGGCCCTTTACAATGCAGCTTACCTAATCCAAATGTGATACCCCAACACTTTCAGTTAATGAAAGTAGATTTCAAGGACTGTTTATTCACCATTCCTTTAGCATCACAAGACAGGAAAAATTTGCCTTTACAGTCCCTGTGTCCAACAATTTCCAGCCTACTGAAAGATATCAGTGGAAAACCTTGCCTCAGGGAATGCTGAATTCCTCGACATCATGTCAACAATTTGTGCATCTAGCCCTACAACAATTTTGCGTGGAACATCCTGAATTGATTGTATATCATTACATGGATGACATATCAGTGGCGGGACAATCCCTCACCACTACTGTCTATGATTCTCTAGCTAACTGCTTGGAGCAAAAGGGGCTTCACATAGCTCCAGAAAAGATACAAACCACACCTCCGTTTCTTTATACAGGACACAAACTGTTGCAAGCCACATCTTCTCCGTTCCTACCAGAACTAAAAACTCCATCTCAATTTACATTAGTGCAGTAGCAACACTTCCTCAGGCACTTAAATTGGGCTCGTCCATTTTTGTGCCTTCCTACTTATGAATTGCAACCTTTGTTTGATGCACTCCGGGGACATCAGTCTCCTGCTGACTCCATACCCATCACCAAGGCTATGAAACATGCCATGCATCAAATTAATGCAGCCTTGCAACATACCATGGTCAACTGCATTCCTTCTTTTGGTCCCTTGCAGCTGGTCATCTTGAACACTCCCCAACTGCCTACTGGGTTGTTGTGTAGCCTGAAGTCTGACAAGGCCATTGCTGTAGCAGAATGGCTTTATTTATCTAACACTCCTCCCCAAAATGTTTACTCACTCTAAATGAGATTGCAGGCCTTGTAATCAAAGGACACCATTGTGCCAAACAGCTCACAGGTTGGGATCTTGCGTGTTGTTACTTACCTATTTCCAAAGCTGACCATGATCATTTAATGTCTACATCACTAACTTGTAAAATTGCCTTTTCAGACTACATTAGTGATATAAGTTTTAATCTATCTAAAGACCCTCATTTAACATTAATTCAGCAAGTACCCTTTCACTTTCCCCTCTTTTCTGTGCTACTCCTCTCCTTGATGCTCTAACTGTTTTTACCGATGGTGCGCCTACCAGAGGCTTGATTACCTTTCAGCAACCTCCTTGAACCTGGAAAACTCTTTTTACTTGTACTCAAATCTCTGCTCAGCGTGCAGAGCTGGTGGCTGTCGTCCTTACCTTTCAAATGTTTCAAGATCATTGTGGACACTCAATATGCATTTAACCTTCTCAGTCATCTGCCACATGCCTGTCTTTCTCCCGCTCTTGACTTTTCCTTACTTTCCCTGTTTCTGACTTTTAAAAGCCTCTTTGCTGCCAGATCACAACAGTTTTTTGCAGCTCACATCTGATCTCATACTGGATTTCGAAATGCTTTCTCAGAGGGAAATCATCATGCAGACCCTGCTCTTCATTCCTTGTCTCCCCTCTTTTCCAGTCCTATTGACAGCCATTCCTTTTTTCATCCGAGTGCTAAACAACTCCATAAGCAATTTTCTATTCCACTTTTTCAAGCTTGAGACATCGTCTCCTCCTGCTCTTCCTGTTCCATGTCTCTGCTTCCTTTCCTTTCAATGCTGTTAACCCACGGGGAACAGATGCCAATCAGCTTTAGCCAATGGATGTCACTCATGTTCCTACTCTTGCTCCTCCTTCTTATGCTCATCGGACTATTGATACTTATTCAGGATACCTCTGGGCTACCTCTCTGCCATGTTATACAACCGCACAGGACAGGCTATTGTAGAATGAGCACAGCACTCTTTTAAATTTCTCCTTTTAAACACAAAAGACAGAGGGATCAAGCCCCAAGATGTTCCAGATGTAGCATCAATAGCATTGTTCACATTAAATCATTTAACTGTATCTGCAGATCAGCATAAGTTGTCGCCAGCAGACAAACACTTTTGTAAAGAAATTCCCATGCAACGGCTGGGGTCGCAGCTATGCTGCTGTGCTTACTCCCACAGGTCCTTTGTGGATCCCAGCTTGCTGTGTGATGCCATATTGTGGGAAGAATGAGTTGGCATCGTAACCTGCAGGACCCCATTCCGGAATTCAGTCCAACGATGGCTCTGGAGTGGGACCAGATGACTGCACGTCACCGAAAGCGCCCGGCCTGACCTGACGGCACTCAGTCCACAGTTACCTGGGGGATGTTAAGACGCCAAGTGCTGATGCAAAAAGAACTCTAAGCAGACGCCTTTAGTAAATCATTTGGAATGTCTGGTTGCAACTTTGAGGAATTTGGGACAGCCCTCAAATATCAGTGAAGGCCCCGCAAACCATCATTTGCAGAATATTATGAAACAAAAAAGAAATATAAACAATTAATAGCACTTAAAAAGAGAAAAGCAATTAAAAGGGATGGAATGCATTAAGAGAATGCACTTTAAATAAAAAAATCTAAACTCTTCTGGGCTCTTGTCGCGTATGCCCTGTGCTCGTCCTCTAACCAGCTCAGGTGTAACATCTCAGCAGACATCTGGGAATGGCATTTCTCTATTCTCTTTGGCAATATTAAAGAGTACTCAATAGATTTCTTCCCAACTATAGATTTAAATGACATTCCTACATGGAGGCCGGTCACAGTGACTGAAATGAAATTAGGCAACGTGCTGGGAAAACATGCCATTCTCCCTGAAATGCTAAAGGCTAACATGGATTGGTGAGCACCTCTGTTGGTTGACCCATATTCATAACTCAGGCAAATTTGTCTCAAACCATAACAATACCTATCTTAAAGAAAGGAGAGAGAGGAGACCCAACCAACTATAGGTCAATCAGTTTACTCTCTGTGCTGGGCAAATTGTACTCCAGTCATTTAAATCAAAGACTACTCACTTGGATAGAGGAGGACAATATTTGGGGGAAGGAACAGGCAGGCTTTAGAAAGGGTAGATCAGCAACCAATGATGGTATAATTTTAAGCCATTTTGCAGAGAAATATATGTATGTCCTCTTATGGTAACGGGCTTTATACTGCATTTATAGACTAAAATCAGCCTTTGATTCTGTCCCAAAAGATATACTATGGTTAAAATTATGTAAAGCCCCTATAGATAAGTGTCATGGATCAGATTATGTGGTTTAAATCATGTACTGAAGATGGGATATGTAGTTGGGAACAATGTAAAATGGATTCCATATTGGTTCTCTGTATGAATGATTTTGTATGATGGGAATGTATTTCCAGAGGGCTGTGGAAATGTTTTTCCTTTAGGCCAGTACAGTGGACCCTCTACTTATGAAGGTCCCTACTTATGAAAATGTCGAGGTACGAAAAGCTCATGCCGCAAAATTTTTGTTCAAGTTGCAGTCGGAGCTTCAACCTACGAAAGGCAGGGGAAAAGGGCGGGAAATTCAAAGCCGCCCCTGCTGCTGTCTACCTACCATCCCCGGTGCCCACAGGGACAGAAGGCAGAGGGCAGTGGGGATGGGAGACAGGGACATCGAAGGGGTTTTTGAAGCTCGGAAAGCCGAAAAGTGCTCTGCGCCCACTGCCTGGTTTCTGAGCCGCTCCGCCCCTGCTGCCGGCTTTCCACTTTCCAAGATTCACAACTCCTTTCGCTGTCCCTGTCTCCCGTCCCTTGTGCCCTCTGAAAGCCAGCAGTGGGGGCGGAGCAGCTTTCGGATTTCCGAGCTTCAAAAACTCATTTGCTGTCCCTGTCTCCCATCCCCGGAGAGGGAGAGCGAAGGGAGTTGTGAAGCTTGGAAAGCCAAAATTCGGCAGCGGGGGTGGAGCGGCTCAGAAAGCCAGCAGCGGGGGTGGAGAGGCTTTCAGCTTCCCGGGCTTCCAAAGCTGGACACACTGCCCTCTGTCGCCCATCCTGGTGCCCTCTGCCTTCTGTCCACACAGGGACAGAGGGCACCAGGGATGGGAGACGGAGAGCAGCAGGCGCAGCTTTGGAATACCCGGGTTTTTAGTCTTTGCCTGGAATGGATTAAATGGTTTTCAATGCATTCCTATGGGAAATGGACTCTCGACCTACGGAGTTTTTGACCTGCAGCCACCATTCCAATATGGATTAATTCCGTAAGTCGAGGGTCCACTATACAAGCCAATACAAGATAAGAAGACCAGACACTTGTTATGGCGGAGAAGACAATGGACTGAGAAAAACAACGCCTCTTTCTCATGAGAAGAGAAGGAGGGGACTGCTTCTCTCACCTTATGCCGTGATCAGATGACAGCGTGGGAAGACCAAGACGACAGGAGGAGCCAAGAAGATAGAAAAAGGAACTTTTGTCATGTGCAGTGTTCCATCTTGTTCCTATTTTTCCTTTTTGGATGGAACCATAGATTTTTCTAGGTCTTTTTGCCTGCTGCTCCATGCAGGGAAAGGACTGGGGATGATGTAGGGAGTCAAGGAAGAAGAGAAAGGGGGCTTTAGGCCTTTTGCCTACCTTAAGGAAGCTTTTAGAGATTTTTAGAGCTATTGTAATTAAAAGAGGATTTTTTGCCTTAATTGTAATTTGTAACAAGCCTTGACAACACTTATTTGCTCTGCTTTTGCATCAAACTGACTTTATTCTGTAAATCTATATTTTTTCAATAAAAAGATCAATTATAAAATCTTTTGGCTTCTTGAACAGTGAAGCTGTCTTAGCTATACCCTGAGGGAGAAGCAAGGCCACATGAAGCTACTGGGTCTTGCCTAATTGAGCCAAGTAGATCTTAGGACTACAAAGCTCATGTGTAACATCCTGCTGAGCTTTCTTAAGGGTCAGCAAGTATCTTTTTAGGGCAGACTTGTAAGTAGTAGTGTGTTGTACACCAGGACTCACCCAGCTGCATAGGGGTACTCAGATTTCCAATTACTCTCTGTCTGACCAACCAAGTTCTCCCTCACAGAAAACTGGGTCATGACAATAAGAGACTCCTATATATCATTAAATGTCTTTACTAGAGTGCCACACTTCATGTTAGATGTGCTACAGAAGGAAATCTGACAAAGCCTATTCAGGCTAATAAGGGGGTTCGACAGGGCTGTATATTAGCCCCCACATTATTTAACCTGTATTTAAATGATCTGCTTGGGTGGTGTCTTGGAACAGACTTCCATCCTCCTAGACTGGCAAAGATCAAATGCCCCCTATTGCTTTATGCAGATGATGCTGTTCTTCTGTCACTA
This sequence comes from Pogona vitticeps, assembly GCF_051106095.1. Lineage (NCBI taxonomy): Eukaryota > Metazoa > Chordata > Lepidosauria > Squamata > Agamidae > Pogona > Pogona vitticeps. Next base: position 155,539,606 of record NC_135783.1, read on the forward strand.
TCAAAAATAAGCCTTAAACGGCCTATTCATATATGTATAACTTACTGTAAGAACAACCAATTGGTTACAAATTTTGTCAAAACCAAAATTACGATTTTTGCTCAGTCTGTAACAATAAGAAAATAGACAATTAATGGCACATGCATTGAGCAAGTAAAATGGCTGAAGTATCTAGGTATTAAATTCCACCATAAACTTTCCTGGACCGCCCACAGACAGTCCATAATCCAATCAGCCGAACACATGCAGAAAGTTATCTTGAGTTTTTTCTTTATTGGGGGGACAATTTATACCAGCCTTTATCCAAGTTTCTAAGCTCAAGATTCTGCCCCAACTGCTATATGGAATACCAACTTAAATTCTAGTATTTCACACAAGTATAGAGATTGTTCTTTCAATTTTTCTAAGATCCATCTTTGGAATGCCAAGACAAGTCCCTGCAGATGCATTATGATTAAAGACTGGTAGAATGTAGTGTTTGGCTCTTTGCTTTCAGATATTGGAATAAGGCAATACATACAGATTCCGCCATGGGATATCTTAACCTTTTACAGAAAGAGGTACATAAGAGCTCATGGAGTAAAGCTTTTCCAGCCAAACTGCATCTATTAGGGCTCTCTATGGACTTCCTTTATGCCCAGGAACCCCAGGCAGCCAACTCTACCCTGGAAAAGCAAACTAGGAACATAGAATACTGAAAATCAGTTTCAATGGCTCGCGAAACATGTTTCATCTTGCATTTTGGCCTAAACTTTAATTTTTCTCAAAGTGCTAGGTACAGTGGTGCCCCGCATTGCGACGTTAATTCGTTCCGCAAAAATCTCTGTTGCACAAAAACGTCGCAATGAGAAATATAAAGCCTATAGAAACACATTAAAATGCGATTAATGCATTCCTATGGGCTTAAAACTCACCATTCAGCGAAGATCCTCCATAGCGCAGCCATGTCTGGTGCCCCTTAAGTGAGGAATCCGTCCTAGAAAACAGCGGGCAGCCATGTTTTTTTCCTGGTGGCCATTTTGAAACCACCAATCAGCTGTGCGAAAATGGTCACTTTGCGATGATCGGTCATCACAAAGCGAAAATACCCCATAGGGAACATCACAAAGCGATTTTATCGCTAAACGGAGCGATTGCTATGCGAGGCACCACTGTATTTGGAGGATTTGATTATCCCAAAATACAGGCACAATTTTTCAAAAGCCCGATTTAACTGTCTCCAATTGGCAATTTTAGATGGGCGTTATTCTGGCATCCCTTAAGAAAAAAGATTGTGTCCTTGTAATGATATCAAAATTGAAACTTTGAAACATGTCCTCTTTGAGTGTAATCTTTTCAGGAATGAGCCTATCAAATTTCTCAAGCCTATAATGAAAGTCTGCCCAGGTAGGACTCTGATTTGTTATATAAAGTATTTATTAAGCAACATAATCAAGATAACTACTGAATTAGTGGCCAAATTCCTGTTCTCTGCCAAAAGAATATGAAACACAATTCTTGACCTCTGCCTAACTCCCACCATAAAAAATGTCTCAGTAATCTATTTTATTAACTTATGCTGTTTTAGCTATCTCAAAATGTTTCAATTACTTATTTATATTTATTTATTTATTTGATTTTTATCCCGCCCATCTGGTCCGGTCGACCAATCTGGGCAGCTTCCAATAGGTGTATACGATAAAACATAAGAATTTTACAAACAGTCCATAACACATACAATAATAAACCTAAAATAATTTAAAAATAAAATAAAATTACTTCTATTTATTTTAAATATTACATGCATGTATTTTATTGTGTCAGAGACCAAAAATATTGATTGAGGCAGGCCCCAGCCAGGCTACCGAGAAGAAGACCACACACCAGTAATTTTGTGTTAAGCACTATTCATGTAACATTTATTGATGAGACATAAGAGACAGGATATGAGACAAAAGTTACCAAGAGGAGTCTCTCATACTTCCCACTCATGAGACATTCATTGATCCAAAAGAACCTTCTGTGGCAGATGTTCAGTCCTGAGCAAGGATGATGGGAGCAATCCCTGCAGCACTGTCGAAGCCCACCTGTCTCTTCCTGGGCCATCCTTTTTGGCATAAAGGTCCCTTGTGGGCAAGCAGGGGACAGACTCTGGTTTCCTGGGCAGATACAATGTGTTGCCATGCAGGAATGCTTCCTTTCATTTCTGCAGTTTGAACAATCTGCCACAGACATGGTTTTAGCTAGCCTTGATAAACTACCCTCAACATTTAGGAAACCGTAAAACAAAACTTGTTTTATTTTCTCCTCTCCAACATTATTCAGAAAATACAGATAAAACAACTTTCCCTTGTTTCTCCTGTCGACTGCCAGAAAGCTAACAGTCAGCGTTTAGATTACAAATCACAGGAAAGCAAAATAAATAATAATAATAATAATAATAATAATAATAATAATAATAATAATAATAATAATAATAATAATAATAATAATAATAATAATAATAATAATAATAATAATAATAATATAACAACATCCATCAGGGAAAGAAAAGCATCATTTCTCTTCAAGAAAGCCCATGAAAGTCATATCCTAGAAACCCAATCACACAGGACAGGTAAAGGAAATATTTCTCCATAATAAAAAGAGCACTATGACACCCCACTCCCCCAAATGACGATGATGTGAAGCCTGATGTTGTCTTTGAACAGAAGAGAAATCATCACTTCTGTTCAGGAAAGCCCACAAAAGGGATTTCCTTGACAACTAATCACACAATATGGAAAGAGGAAATGTGTCGACTACTCAAAGATGAAAGGAGCCTAAGGACACACCACTCTCCAGAAATGCGACAATGAGAAGACGGATAGATTCCTTCAACAGAAGAGAATTGACTACTTCTCCTCAAGAAAGCCCATGAAAGTAATTTCCTAGAAACCCAATCACACAGGACGTGGAAAGGAAATGCTTCTACATAATAAAAGGCGCACTATGAACCCCCCCCCCCCAAATAAGGACGATGCCAAGCCTGATGTTGTCTTTGAACAGAAGAGAAATCACCACTTCTGTTCAGGAAAGCCCACGGGAGGGATTTCCTTGACAACCAATCACACAAGACGGGTAGAGGAAATACTTCACCTAATCCAAGATCAATGGCGCCTAAGGACGCACCACTACCCCGAAATGCGACAACGCAAAGACTGATAGTGTCCTTCAACAGAAGAGAATTGACTAACTTCTCTTCAAGAAAGGCCATGAAAGTCATTTCCTGAAAACCCAATCACACAAGACGGGTAAAGGAAATGCTTCTCCATAATAAAAGGCGCACTATGAACCCCCCCCCCCAAATAAGGACGATGCCAAGCCTGATGTTGTCTTTGAACAGAAGAGAAATCACCACTTCTGTTCAGGAAAGCCCACGGAAGGGATTTCCTTGACAACTAATCACACAAGACGGGTACAGGAAATACTTCACCTAATCCAAGATCAAAGGCGCCTAAGGACAAACCACTCCCCCGAAATGAGACGACACGAAGACTGATGGTTTCCTTCAACAGAAGAGAATTGACTACTTCTCTTCAAGAAAGTCCATGAAAGTCATTTCCCAGAAACCCAATCACACAGGACGGGTAAAGGAAATGCTTCTCCATAATAAAAGGCGCACTATGAACCCCCCCAAATAACAACGATGCCAAGCCTGATGTTGTCTTTGAACAGAAGAGAAATCACCACTTTTGTTCAGGAAAGCCCACGGAAGGGATTTCCTTGACAACCAATCACACAAGATGGGTAAAGGAAATGCTTCTCCATTATAAAAAGGCGCACTATGAACACCCCCCAAAAATAATGACAATGCCAAGGCTGATGTTGTCTTTGAACAGAAATCATCGCTTCTGTTCAGGAAAGCACATGGAAGGGATTTCCTTGACAACCAATCACACAAGACGGTAGAGGAAATACTTCACCTAATCCAAGATCAATGGCACCTAAGGATAAACCATTCCCCGAAATGCGATGACGCAAAGACTGATAGTTTCCTTCATCAGAAGAGAATTGACTACTTCTCTTCAAGAAAGGCCATGAAAGTCATTTCCTAGAAACCCAATCACACAGGATGGGTAAAGGAAATGATTCTCCATAATAAAAGGCGCATTATGAACCCCCCCCCAAATAACGACGATGCCAAGCCTGATGTTGTCTTTGAACAGAAGAGAAATCACCACTTCTGTTCAGGAAAGCCCACGAAAGGGATTTCCTTGACAACCAATCACACAAGACGGGTAGAGGAAATACTTCACCTAATCCAAGATCAATGGCGCCTAAGGACGCACCACTACCCCGAAATGCGACGACGCAAAGACTGATAGTGTCCTTCAACAGAAGAGAATTGACTAACTTCTCTTCAAGAAAGGCCATGAAAGTCATTTCCTGAAAACCCAATCACACAAGACGGGTAAAGGAAATGCTTCTCCATAATAAAAGGCGCACTATGAACCCCCCCCCCAAATAAGGACGATGCCAAGCCTGATGTTGTCTTTGAACAGAAGAGAAATCACCGCTTCTGTTCAGGAAAGCCCACGGAAGGGATTTCCTTGACAACCAATCACACAAGATGGGTAAAGGAAATGCTTCTCCATTATAAAAAGGCGCACTATGAACACCCCCAAAAAATAATGACAATGCCAAGGCTGATGTTGTCTTTGAACAGAAATCATCGCTTCTGTTCAGGAAAGCACATGGAAGGGATTTCCTTGACAACCAATCACACAAGACGGGTAGAGGAAATACTTCACCTAATCCAAGATCAATGGCACCTAAGGATAAACCATTCCCCGAAATGCGACGACGCAAAGACTGATAGTTTCCTTCATCAGAAGAGAATTGACTACTTCTCTTCAAGAAAGGCCATGAAAGTCATTTCCTAGAAACCCAATCACACAGGATGGGTAAAGGAAATGATTCTCCATAATAAAAGGCGCATTATGAACCCCCCCCCAAATAACGACGATGCCAAGCCTGATGTTGTCTTTGAACAGAAGAGAAATCACCACTTCTGTTGAGGAAAGCCCACAAAAGGGATTTCCTTGACAACCAATCACACAAGACGGGTAGAGGAAATACTTCACCTAATCCAAGATCAAAGGCGCCTAAGGACGCACCACTCCCCCGAAATGCGACGACGCAAAGACTGATAGTGTCCTTCAACAGAAGAGAATTGACTACTTCTCTTGAAGAAAGGCCATGAAAGTCATTTCCTAGAAACCCAGTCACACAGGACGGGTAAAGGAAATCCTTCTCCATAATAAAAGACACACTATGAAACACCCACCCCCCCAAAATAACGACGATGCCAAGCCTGATGTTGTGTTTGAACAGAAGAGAAATCACCACTTCTGTTCAGGAAAGCCCATGGAAGGGATTTCCTTGACAACAAATCACACAAGACGGGTACATGAAATATTTCTCCTGTTTCAGCTTTAAAAGAGCACCCCTCTCTAAAAGGCGGCGATGGAAGCCTGTCAAATTCACAGTAACACAGGAGAAGCTATCGCTTCCCATCAGCCAAGGAAATAAGCAGCCTTTGCATTTTCTCATTTCAGGAAGTGCCACTGATGGGTTAAGTTTAATATTGGGGCGGGGAACATATATCTCAGGCCCTACTTGGGTGGATGTCAAGGAAATGCTTTATATGGGCTTCCCTGAAGAGGGTTCATACAGTTATTCAGAGTCTCATGGTTGTTTAGGCAGAAGTCTGCATTAAATGGGTAGAAACAGCCACAGAATGATTGTTTCACTTTCCCCTTACATCCCCAAGAAAATAAATTCCCTTTCTTCTCATTCATTTCCAGTATGCAAATAAACCCCTCTTGTCCATCCCTCTCCACTCCCAGGCCCACCCCTTCCCTTTCATAAACCCTCCTGCAATGCCCCCCCTGATCCCAGTTGTGTGCCCTGCCTACCACAAATCCCCTTTCATCCTCAACCCTCTTGTCTCTCCTCCCCTGAAGCCCCGTCTATCCCTCCCCACCCTGCCTTTTCTGGCCCAAAACAAGCATGGTCCCTCCCGCCCGCCCGCCCCACTTTCTTGTCGGCCCCTTCTCAACGCATCTCATCTAATGCCCATGGCTTTTTCCTCCCCACCTCATGTGCGGTTCTCCCCCCTCCCCTCTCCCCCTCCCCCCTCCCCCTCCCGTCATTCCCTCCTCGACGCGAGCCCTGTCTATTTCCCCCCCCCCCGTATTTTTCCGGCCAGCATGAGCCTGCTTTTGTTCTATTGTTTTTCTTTTGCTATCAAGTGTGGCAAGTCTCTCATTAGGAGGCATTTTTCTCTTTTTTTTGCCAATGGTCGTCGGCCACATTTTGAAAGGGAAAAAATGGCTGGACTATGTTTCAAGTTCGGGTTTGGCAAATATAGCACTTCCATATGGACGAATGTGGGAACGCTCTCCTCAAGGTGAGTAGCGGATATCTGTTCTTCAGTGCAGATAACTAGTGTCCTATCTGAATTCTGTCAACAATCTGCAAATTTGTTAAGGCTAATAAAAGGGAGTTCTTGGGGCGTCGCCCTAGGAATTCCGCTGGCGGACATCTACCTGTCGACTGGCTTCTTGCTTCTCTCTGAAGTTAATTGCTTTCTCTTTGTTCTGTGATCTCCTAAATCTTTAGCGTTTTCGTTTCGTGATCACTACATTTTAGGATGTCTCTCAGGCATGAGACGTTTCAGCAGATGTAGAAGCCATTTGGCATATAAAACAGTCACTCCAGTTCTTTTAACCAAGAGTTCACATTCTTGCATTTGATGGTTCACTGAGCTTTGTAACACAAAGTGCATATCTCAGACATTCTGCAGGGAGAAAAGAAGACAAAATTGCAATGGTGAGAACGTTGATTATTTCCAGGAATAAGTACTTTTGCACTGAAAATACTTCTGCTGTTTGTTCACAGAAGCATTAAAGGCAATAAACCTGCATTGTTTGAGTTCGCATTTGGCAACACAGCTCTAAGCAGAAAAACACACTGGAGGCACTAGAACCCTTACATTTCCATCCACAAAAAATCAGACAAGACTATTAGAATGAGATATTTAGAATAGAAATTTAAAATCTAGCAGACAAGATCTTTCTTCTTTACACAAGGAAAAAACTATCAGATGAGAATAGTGTAAATGTGGGAAAACACACACCTTTATCTTGGCCATTTGACAATCCTGAATCAACTGTATGCTTTGACCTTAACTCCTGACACTCTTTCATTCACTCTTTTTGACTGCTGCTTTTATTCCTTTTTTAATCTGAAGTAACCCAAATGATGCCCTGTATGCCTTCCTAGTCTTTAATCCTTACATGGATAAACACAAGTTTTCACCTATTCCTAACCATGTTCTCAACCACTGTGTTACAGTTCTCACTTGGTTTTAAGCAACATCAGGCAAACTTTCAAAAAAAGGTTTAGAATATCATAACATTGTCCAATCCTACATAAACCTATTTTTTTAAAGTTTCATTATCTCCATGGTACTACTGGGAAGAAGAATTTAAACCTTATATTAAGAAAGAGAGAAATTGCTGTGCTGCTACCTACAACTCAGACTAAGCCTTGCATGCAGAGAGAGTCAAAGGCCCTCTTATTGCACCAGCTAGGAATGCCCCAAATGGATGGGAGGCAAAGGCAAGGCCATCACAAAAGGGCCCACCTGAAATAAAGGAACCTGAACAACTCTTCTGCCTAATCAATGCTCAAAGACTAACAGCAAAGTCAACACTGTTCTGGGGAAATGGATTTCCCTGAGTAAACAAGCAAAGCTAAACCAGTTGAAAGGAACTGCTGACCCAGCTTAATTGTTTTTTTTTTCTAGACTCTTCCAGGTTCACTATTAGTGAAGTGGGAAGCCTCTTACAGAGAGGATGCACTGACCATACTTTGGGCCAGGGTGATGCAAAAGCACATCCAGGCTAAAAAGCAAACTTAAGGACAAAACCTATTCTGAGATTAAGGCAGCTAAGAGTTGTTCCCACCAAACACAATTAACAGCTTCCTACCTCTCAACTCTCCCCACAGAGTGACATGGTTTAAGTGCTCAAGCAGAGTTCCTCATAACAGCAGGCTGGATGACATGTTCCAGGCAGAAGAAAGCTGCTGCCCAGAACTGCTGAGCTCAGCCATTTCCTTGAGCTGGCCTTATATCTCATCACCCTCCACCAATCAGCTGCCGTCCTTTCTGAAGCCAACTAATTGGTAACTTCTGGAAGAGTAGCTCTTGAGTTCACCAGGTGTGCCTAATTAGCACACCAAGGGAAGCAAAAAAAATCCTCCCCAGTTTCAAGGCCTATAGATAGCATTCTTCACAGCCAAGATGGCTCTGTCATTGCTGGAGCCTTCTTTCTCTCCACTCTTTTTGTAGCTGTGAAGTGAATAAGACACCCAAAATATATAAACAGATGAACTAAACATGTAGGTACATTTGAATTCACACAAAATGCATTTGTGACTCTTTGTGATTTTTGAGCTCAGAATAAACTGCTGTTTTGCTCCAAGAAACTCTCTGGTCTTTCCTCTGCTCTTTTTTCTGAGATGGTTAGAGTGGCAGCTTTCCTGGTGCCAAAACCCGGGAATTTCTGTGTCAGGGAGAGGGACTGAGTTTTAAACTCTTTTCAGTTCCCCCACTGCTGGCACCAGGGAGGCAAGGGTCTCTCTGAAAACAGGCAGACGACGGTGTGGTGATGCACTTGACAAGCCCTCCGGCCGAATGCAGTCTTTTTGACTGATGGGCTTCTCGACGCTTCTCCAGCAGATCCCTGGTTCTAGTTCCTTTGGGGAGACTCTTACTGAAGGAAAAAGCATTTGGTGCCCATCAGAGGAGGGGTTTGGGGAGTCCGGCCCTGCCTGGTGCAACCTTGGTAGGTATACTGGGAAATGCCTGCTGAGGGAGGGTCCCGGCTGTAAAAAGGTGAAAGAGGAAGCAAGAGATCCCTCGTAAATGCCATTAACATGATAGCCTCAGGTAATGCCCAGGGAACCTTCACCTATGTGAATGGCACTATGCCTGGACCAGTTCATGATGCCCAGGTGCTGGAGGCATACAGTCTGCTTCCTTTGCTGGAGAGGTGGCCTGCCAGGTGAGGCTGATGGCTGGGTACGTTTAGGGCGCGGCAAATGGGAGGGAACAGGGAGGACTCATACAGATGCTGATGGCCATGTTTGCCGCACACCAGCTGATTGGGGCTGTCCTCTGTGGCCATTCCTGCAGACACGGTACCCTGAGGACCTCCCTGGAGGCATCAGCCCCTATAATGAGGTGCACAGGAAAACCAGAATGGTGCCTGAGTGATCCTTTGGGGTGGTGAAAACGTGTTCCTGTCGTTTGCAGCACGTAGGGGGTCGCCTGCTCCGCAAATCAGAAAAGGTGTCAAAGACCTTGCTAGTGTGTGCTTTGCTACATAACGTGGCCCCCTAGATCCCCCCAGACATGGGGCCTGTTATAGCCATGACTTCCCATGTGTGCTTTGAATGTGACAGGGGAAACCTCCCAGGGCCAGGATCCACAGGAGGTACAGTTGTGGGATGACGTGGCCCATGCCTACTTTGGACCATGAGGCAAGCAAGCTGCTGCAGGATGTGATCCGTCTTGCCTTCTCCTCACTTTTTTGGAACTGCAGAGATGTCTTTCATATTCCCAAGCATTTTCCAAGGACTCTCCTGCCCAAACCCACCCCCTTGCTCCTAGCTACCTCCCTACATGCGATGCCACCCTCCTTCCGTGGGATGGCCTCGTCTTATTCCCTTTTCCCTCCCTTCTAACTTGGCATCAATGGCAAATATAGCAACTAGAGCTGTGCAGAGTTGGACTTTGGGCAACCATTCCTAGGCTGGGCAGGTTAGGGATCACAGGGGCTCTAGTCCATCTGACACAACTCTACACAGCTCAAGGTCTGACCTTTCACTGTGCATCTTCCTGTCTTCTTCTCTGGTTGGGTAATGTTTAGGGACTTAACTTGGGATCTTTTCCCCATGACTGGGCAGCCGGGATGGCTCCCACCCACTCCCTCTGCCTCCTGGCTCATGATTGGGGGGTTGCGTGGATCCATCCGACCCTAATCCTGCCCACCCTCAGCCTCCTGGTTAATGTCTGGGAGGATAGTTTGGGTCCCTTAGAGTAGCCTTCTGCCCACCCTCAGCCTCCTGGGTCATTATTGGACAGCCGGCACAGGCCTCACCCACTCTTAACCTTGTCCCTAGAGCTCATGATGGATGGATGGCATTTGTTCTCACGCCCCACCCCATGTTAAAGGCAAGCCGTGGGTTTCTTCTACCCTTCCCCTGATATTATGATGGAAAATGGAGTTTATGTTCCTTCCTTTTTCCTACCGCATCCTCCCCTAGGAGAAAGGCCCTGAGCCTACTTGTGTAATCATGTAATTACAAGAACAAACAAACTTGACACAGTTGTTGTAGATGGCATTTTATTGAGCAGGTTCAAAGAAAGGGTGCTTGGAATATAGTGTGCCTGGGCACTAGCATTTTGCCTCAGAAGCACCCTTGTATCTTCGACACAGAGAAGACAGACAGACAGCAGAGAGCCTTTATGTAGCTCTGCTGCACCTGACCTATAGCTGTCTGACCATACCATTGCCAGTGTCCCAGTGCAAGGCTCAGGCAGTGGTCACTGAAATGGCTGTGGTCACACACGGCTGAGTGATTTGGGAGCTACACCTATAACACAGCTACCTGTGTAAAAAAGAGAGATGGGGGACAGCAGTCAAAGCCCTAGCCTAGTATGGAAAGGGAAGACGAGGAGAGCAGGACATTGCTTCTTTTCAAATCGTCGAGCACTGGAAATGGCGGTGCTGTTGGGAGGTAGCTAAAGAGGGCACCAAGGGGGTTTGGACTGACCTGGCTCATGGGCTTTGGAGTCTCCCTGAAGTCTATTGTGCTCATGCAGGGTTTCAGCTTTCTCACAGCAACCTCACTTCAGCCCTAGAAGACGCAGGCAGGAATGGGCATTTGCTCCCTCGCACAGCTGTTTGCATTCCACTTGTAAGTCAAGGACAGGGCTGGGAGAAGAAGTCAAGTCTTATTTGTTGCTAGGGAGAAGTACCCTCATGAGAACGGCAAGACTGACATTTCATGGCTTTCCCCCCTTCACTTACCTGGGCGTCCTTTCTAGAAGCTGAAAGCCCCAGGCTTCAGGGTGTTTGTGTCTTTGCAGCTGCATTCCTGGATGGCTCTACCTGTTCGGATACGAGGCAGCCAGATGTTAGAGAACTTACACGCTTTGGAGTGGGTCTTGTGTGTGTGTGTGTGTGTGTTTGTGCACGCACGCGCACACACACACACGCTGTCCCCACTTTTGTGCTTAACATTTTGTGTTGCAAAGTGCCATTTCCCATAGTGAGCTGCCACCACCAGCACGATCCAAGTGTCTCCTCGTGAGTGCAAAGTGAGTATGCTGCAAAGCCAGAGAGAAAGAGACCCCTGGGCCGTATCTTGTCATCTGAGTGACTGGTATATATTCCAGTGGTGGTGTGTTGTACGTATCTTAATGTCAGCCGAGTGTGTCTCCCTGAGAGGTGGGAGGATTGGGGCCTTAATTATTTTGGGAGCTCCCATTGGGTTCCAGGTGCTGGAAATTACTTAGGAATATTTTTCCCCTGGCCTGACTTGTGCCAGCATAATGGTGAGGAGTTTGAGCTTGGTGTAACTCAGCTCCCCCCCTGCTCCTCCCTTTCCCCTCTGTTTCCTCTCCCCCTTTTGACCCTTCAGCTAAATCTTTGTCTCAATTATATATGGAGAATACTTCTGCAGTAATAGTTAATGATGGGATGACAGAATAAATAGCTCTAGGCTGAGGCACTAGACAAGGTTGCCCTCTTTCTCAAGTTCTGTTTTGTTTGATTATTGAAATGCTACCAAATGTAATAAGGAATGATGATTTAATTGAAGGTGTGGGTGAAAATAATAAAAGAAAGATTAATTTGTTTGCTGATATTTCCCTATTGAAAGTGAAAAATCTGTTGGAAAGTATAGACAGAACTAAAACTGATTTGGAAAAATTTGGAAAAATAACTGGATTCTGCGTAGATTGGCAAAAATGTGAAATAATGTTGTTTAATCATAATAAATTAGAACAGGAAAGGTTTGCTGACAAATATGACTACGATATGTAAATCAGTTAAATATTTAGTTATAGACTTAGTAAAAGACATTCAAAAAATAAAGGAATATAATTATAATAAATTAAAAGAAGAAATTAAAAAGAAATTGCAGGAATACAATAATTTAAAACTTTCTTGTTTTGGAAGGATTGCACTGATAAAAAATGAAATTTTTACCAAATATGAAAGTGTATGTGGAATTATTTTTTTAAAAAAGTGATTAGATTGAAAGGCTGGTTGTATAAAATGAGATCAAAAAATCAAATGGAACAAATCCTTCACAATAAGAATATTTCATGGTTGAATTATATGCAGTTAGAAAGATGGACTAATAAATGGGTAAAGAAATATAACAAAGGTAAAGAATACATAAAGTATGAACAATTTCTATTATCATATGAAGATATTCAGATGACTTATTCAGTAAAGGGTACAGTGAGTAAAATTTATAGATTCCTGCTTGACTTAGAAGAAGAAGAAAGTGAGAAAGAAGGATTGAAGTTAGTGTGGGAGCAAGATTTTGGAAAAAGAATAAATAGGAAGAATGGAGGAAGATGTGGAAAATGAGGGTTTTAAGATTTATGTCAGTGAGAATAACAGATTTTTTTAAAAAAATTGGGCGTAAGATGGTATTTAACATCGACAACATTAAATTAAATTAATGCTGGTTATCTGATTATTTATTGGAAATGTGAGAAGGAAATTGGTAGATACTTTCATATGTGGTGGGAATGTGAAAAAGTAGAAAGATTTTGGAAACTAATCTTTAAAGAACTAAATGACATATGTGAAAAATATAGAATTTAATCCTGAGATAGCTTTGTTATCACTATTTGAGAATTTGGAATATGATAAGATGACTGAAGAATTGATTACCAATTTATTAACAGCAGCTAAATTAATAATAGCTAGGCCATGGAAATAAAAATCTGAATTTCGAATGGATGATTGGTATAATGAAATATGGAATATAGCTACAGTATAAATGATAACTTGTAATTTAAAGGTTAAGAAAGGAGAGTTGAAAAAGAATACTTTTTATGATACAGTGGTGCCCCGCATGATGACAATAATCCATTCCAGGAAAATTGCTGTACAGAGAAATCGTTGTCATGTGAAAAGCTTTTCCCCATTGGAATGCATTGAAATCTGGTTTAATGCTGAATATGTGGGGTTTGTGGAGTTGTAAGTTTAAATCTGTAAATTTCCCAGAGAGTGCTTTCACTAATGAGGTGATGCATAAATCAAATGAATGAATGAGGGCTACAGTCTTAAGAACTGGAATCTCTCTCTCTAAATCCTCTTAGACAAAAAGGCTACCAGTTAGTCATCATTCCCCACATCTCCTCCAATGCCCTATACTAAAATACATAGTTCCTTTTTAACTGAGGATGTGGGTCTATACAAATGCGCCAAAACCCTTCCCTGAGATATTGGATAAAACTTAGTCTACACACTAAATTGCAGTCAGATTAACAGGATTATCTCGTGGTAGGAGGAAGACATAGTCCTTAGTTTGCAGTCTTGCTTGAGTGATGTTAAATATATATTTCAATATTACATCAACATCTTAAATCTTACAATCCAGTGTATATCTATATGCTTTTCCTCAGTGCTCTTTTGTACTGAAAGCAATAAAACTGGCTCATAAATGCCCACCCCAAAACTGGAAGTCCTGCCGCCACCACCCCCGGCATATAAACGATTTGGCTCTCAGAAGCAGATGTATTTTTTTATGAAGAATATTATCACCATCACCACTGCAAAAACAAAACAAAAAAGACTTTAAGGAACATCTACTCCATAGAGGATATCCTTCACATACTATTGAGTCTAACATCAAGACAACAATCATCTTTTGAAAAGAAAAAATCTTCTAAATCCAAGTTATGAATTAAGCAACCGTCAACAATATATAGCATTCTTGTTGCATATCCACCCAACATCTCACCAGAACAGGGTGATTAAGGAAAGCCAAGCATTGTTAACAAACTCTGAACATCTAGTGAAACCTATTTGCAAGCTTTCTGTAAAAAGTTTCCACCAGACTACAGGTCTACAGAGATGATTTATAATGACTTCGGAATTCTGGACTGGACCTGTGTGAATGCAAGCACAGTGTCCCCTGCTTATATCCAAAGAAGCCATTCACCTTTATGACAGTGCAGACCAGTAACTCCAGTTTCACTGGGGCAGCAATTCGACACTTAGTTTTAGGCTGGACTTTACAAGGGCAATTCAAGGCGCTGAATCCTAGCACCAAAACAAGTTCAGCACCATGGTCAGCTGCCCATAAAGTTGCAATAAAACATCAGTGGTTTCTTCACATGAGCCAGAATCCTAGTTCTGGGGGTGGGAGTTGGGAGTAGCATGCATGGAGAAGCTACCTAGGTACAGCAGCCTCCTCATCTTCAGACAGCCACATTTAATCATCATCATCTCAGAATGCAGACCTGGAAGAGGCCAGACCAGCTCCTGTAATTTCAGATGGTTTTTAGTATAATGGCAAAGATGGATGAAACCCGTATGCTCTCAATAACCTCTGTGGGCCCAATACCTTCCCATAACATCTGGATAAGGCTTCTGTGTCCTATAGCTATCACACTAGACATGACATGCTATGATTCAGATTAGCTAAAGTAGGAGGAGCTGAAACGTCTTGCTGGAATATTTCAATTTTTCTGCTTTGTTGTCATTCTAATAAGTATATGTTTTAAGTGATAAAGCATCTTCTTCTGGAATTTCAAACAGCCTTGTCTGAAGTATTCTTTGAAATATTAAAATGGTGTGTTTGTATGCATACATGCTATATAAATGATATGCAATACATTTCACACTAGTGGAGAAGACTGTGACCAGCTTTCCTATGTCCCTTCACATTCTGCTATCCAAGCTCTAACTGTTAATAGATAACTTGAAAGGCTCCTGCTCTTTTTTTAATGGTTCTTTATCTATAAACTGGACCTGGATCAGAACAGCTTCAAACAGCGGACTATTGTCTGGTAGCCTATAAACAAAACACTCTAAAGTATTTATTGATTGATTGATTGATTGATTGATTGATTGATTGTATTTATACCCCGCCTATCTAGTCACAACTGGTAGCTTATCTAGTCTTCATTAGAATAGCCCTCGAAGGCTACTGGATCCTGTAGGATTCCAGGATGCCATGAGAGGTGTTTCGGCTGACCTGTCTGGTGCTCCTGTTGAGGCTCTGGTTGGCGGCTGGTTTACCGCTGCCACCAGGGCTGTAGACACGATTGCTCCTAAACGCCCTCTCCAATGCAGAGCTCGGCCTGCGCCCTGGTTTAACCAGGACCTATGAGCGATGAAGCAATTTAGGAGAAGGCTAGAGTGCAAGTGCAGAAAGAACCCGATTATAATTGGATAGCTGTCAGGGTTGCAACTAACCTTTACCTGGCCAAGGTAAAGGCTGCTAGTCGAGCATATTTCGCTAACCGGATAAGTGAAGCTTCAAATCAGCAGGCGAAGTTATTCAGTATAGTGAGCCTACCTATCCAGAATTGGTCTAAGTGATGGGCCTCCCCCTAGTATTTCACTGGACCAATTTGCAGCATTTTTAAAATCTAAAGTGGAGGCTATCTGCCGGGAGCTGTCTCCTTTTTTAGATACAGTGAGTCGAGCAGAGATGTCCAGCACTCCGCCTTGTCCGGTGACTCTTGATCTCTTTCAGTCTGTGACACCAGATATTGTGGACAAAGTGCTTGATCACTGTCATGCCACCACCTCATCCCTTGACCCTGGCTAATCAAAGCAGCCAGGCTGATAACAACAGAATGGGCCACAGCAATAATTAATGGGTCTTTTCTTGAGGGCAGGGTTCCTCCTGCCCTCAAGGAGACACTCAAAAGGCCCATAAGGAAGAAACCTAGTTTGGCGGTGGATGAAATTGGCAATTATAGGCCTGTCACTAATGTTTCTTTCATCACCAAAGTGGTGGAGAGGGTGGTGACCGATCAGCTTCAGGCTCATTTGGATGAAACAGAGGCCCTGGATCCATTCCAGTCGGGTTTTGGGCCGTGCCATGGTACAGAAACGGCATTGGTTGCACTGTATGATGCCCTGCTGAGGGAGGCTGACAGGGGTAAAATATCTCTGTTGGTCCTCCTCAACATCTCGGTGCCCTTCGATACTGTCGATCATGGCATCCTCCTGAGGAGGCTCTCTGAGTTGGGAATTGGTGGCGGTTCTGCAGAGTTTGATCATCTCCCCAATGCTGTTTAACATATATATGAGGCCGTTGGGTGGGGTCATCAGGTGGTGTGGGGCATCGTGTCATCAGTACACTGATGACACTCAGCTGTACATCTCCTTTTCTCCAACTGTAGAGGATGCCGTTCTGTCCCTTCAGCGCTGCTTGGCATCTGTGCTGCAATGGATGCAGGATAATGGGCTGAGGCTGAACCCGGACAAGACGGAGGTCCTGAGGGTGGGTGGCCCCATCGTCAGTGGTTTGGGAAGCTCTCTCTCATGGGGGGGGGAGGTGACTCTTCAAATCAGTTGAAAACTTGGATGTTTACACAGGCCTTCCCTCCAGTTAATACCTGATTCCCTTTTCTTTTTCTTCTTTCTTTATTCTTATATTTTTCCTTTTTTAAATCTTCAATAATCTGTATATTGATGTATAAATATTTTGTTATATCTTATATGTTGTGTTTGTATGTTGGAAGCCGCCTAGAATGGTCGTTTGACTAGATAGGCGTGGTATGTATAAATAAATAAAAATAAATAAATAAATAAATAAGAATAAAGAAGCCACACCATTATAATATAGAAGGGACTCATATTTCTGAGACACGGAATCTTCTCCGCCCATATATAAATGAAAGAGCCAACTAGGAGGATTAGGACATCTGATTATGAGACTTCTCTGAAGGATGTAACCATTGAGGAGCAAACTGCAAGATGCATGAAATATGTATTGTAAGCTTAAGACCAACGTTTTTTACAGAAAGTATCAAGACCAAAATGAGGGAGCATTAAATCTTTCCCTAACTGTTTTTTTTATCTAAAACCCCACACCACACAAGGGATTTTTAAAAGGGAAAAATGGTGCCAATGGAGGATTTAAACTTCTTATAAAGTCCCCAAATGGAGAGATCTTCATTTTTTACATATAGAAAATTGACTGGAAACTTTAAAACACCAGAGGTACTGAGTAAAAAGTGATACATATCTTTGTCATAGTTTTAGAAGAGGTGGCTGTGTTATACTAGCACAACAGGCAAAAATAAAAAAAATATGAAAAATAAAGAAGACAAAAACACTGTGGCATCTTAGAGGCTAACTGCTGTATTTTAATGCGAGCTTTCACGGACAAGTTCGCTTCCTCAGACATCTATATTTATTTTGTTTTTGCCTGTTATAGCAGCTTTGTCAGAGTTTGGGAAGAATTTCAACATCCTGAATCCTGAATGTATCAACTAGTCTGACCTGCTCCTGAGTACAGGACAGAGACGGAAAATACATTCTTTGTATTCTTGCTGTGCATCTCTCACAGACGTTTTATATAGTTTTATTATCTTTAAACAGATTCTGTACAGTAGGTTAATGTAGTAAGGAATAATAATAAGTAATAACTTATTACAAAGAGCAAAACAGTACAAAGAGAAAGATAATCTTACTTTTAAATACATTTAAGTTTTGAGTTTATGCCATAGGAGGTATTCAGATTCTGCAGTGTATGGAGCCCGCTCCCCCCAACCAGTCCGTGGCCCCAAAAAGGTTGGGGACCGCTGCTATATAGCATAGCCTTTGACTGTGGATCATGGGTTGTTCTGAAAGAAATAGGTGTGCTTCAGCAGTTGATTGTCCTGATGCATAACCTGCATTGTGGGCAAGAAGCTACTGTTGGTACAGAATATGGAGAGACATAATGGTTTCCTACAGGCAAAGACATCAGACAAAGGTCCATTTTATCATTACTTATCAGACCACCTCTCTGTGAGATCACAAAACTATTACATGTGTTACATTCACTTTGTCCACAATGGATGGAATGGGAAAGTTTTTGGGAGTGGGCGCGTGCAACGTACATACAATGATTATGATTTTGATGTGACAGCAAGTTGATTCTTACTTATGGTGATTCTTTCCAGGACTTTCTAGGTATAGAGTACTCAAAAGTGGTTCATCATCCCCTTCTTTTGAGAACATTCTTGGCCTAGGCAGATTGCCCAAGGCTACACAGGCTGACTTTTCTCCCAGGAGAAACATTGGGGTATCAAACTTCCAACCTCTGATTCTACAGGCACAACTCAGTGAACTGTCCAACCAGCCCAACTTTCATATCAGAAGGCTAATAATCAAGATCATCTAGTTGTTCTGGAGCGAAGTAAGAGTTTAGTGGCATGCATTGCCTTCATCTTTTTATTTCTCCACTGCACACTATATTTATAAATGGTTGATCAAATGCAGAGATGATGGCATAATTTGCTGGTTTGCACGAGATGCAATTAGCTACAAATGTCAAGAAGACACAACTTTGTTCATGCTGGCTCATTTAATGAACGTAATTATAAGTTTTAAGCACTGCAAGTGAGTATGTAAAAAATGGCATGGAATGCCATAATATAATCAGAAATATGGAAATGTGCTGTGGTACTGAAATGAATCTAGCCATCTGGAAGGAATGATGTAACTCAGTAAAGATAAGAGGAAATACACACATCCATTCTTTGTCTTACAACGCTGTTCACATGCAACAGCTTGTTGTACATTTCAATCAGCATTCTTTGGATCAGGGCCCATGCATCTTTTCCTCTGGTTGTTTTTAAGCAGCAATTTAGTATTTTAGGATAAGTACTATTTTAGAAATTATTTATTTATGTAGTTCAAAAGTTTCAATTCTGCTAAGGGACATACAGAAAGCTTCTAAAAAATCCAGATCATTGGGTGCTTCCTCCATCATACCATTGGCATGTACCCATGTAGCAAGGCTGGCACACTGCTTCTGGGACTCCTCTGCTCATCCCTTCTTAGCCACAAGACATGTCAACAACAGGATGTTTGGACCATGCAGAATACAGACATGCTTAAAACTATTCCCTTGCTCTGTACCGTCTTTCCCTTGTTTTTGTTTCCACCTGACACTCACCATTCTGTAGCTCCTTTCATGGGAGCAGAGAGTAAAGGAACTGGAACCACAGATATGCAGTCTCAGCTGTATCGTATTTCTCCCTCAGCTACTATGAACAGCTATCATCTGCCCATTATCAGCTCACTCCTCGTTGGATTTCAACCTCCCCCCCCCCACATTTTTGTTGTACTTCTACAAACCTTGGGGTTATCCCAAGTCTGGTGATATCCCCATCTTCTGTGTAGATAGTGCTATTTTTGCTACATACAGAACAGCACTTATCTCTCAACTCTTTGATAAGTGGGAATATTGATCGACATAATGCTCCACAGAGAAATAATAGTTCAGTGCATACCGAACACAATCAGCAGTCCACACACCAGAGGCTTTCCGATCACTGCTGCTAGACAATGAGCTCCAGGCATGGTAGAACGTCTTTCTTTCTTTCTTTCTTTCTCTCTCTCTCTCTCTCTCTCTCTCCCCCCTCCTTTAACCTTCACAGCTACCTTGTAGTTTGCTATGGATATTATGGTGAGGTGCTACATGGGTCTTAAAAGCAGACATATAACTCTTTCATCAGAATTGGACACACCCTACAATTGAATCACCACAGGGGTCCCTGATAGACCAATACTGTAGTTCTAAGCACATTTTTAAAAAACAGACTGGAAATATGAACATAAATACTAATACTACCTTTTCTCTGGAACTTTAAAATGCAGTAAACCTCTAAAATTATAGCTGAGGTACTTACACATTTTTCCTTTAAGCATGTTTGTTAACCATATTTTTAAATGTATCTGAAGCTATGTTTAAACTGAATAAAAGGTAGAAACACAGTTCGTCAGGAAGGGAGAATGTATGGCACTCCTCAAGTACTTGGCTTGTTACCCTCATCAGCCCTAGCCATCGTAGCCCATGGTGAGGACACACAGTTCATCATTTGGAAAAAAAAACCAACAACACACATTCTCCAGTGTGAAAAAACATATTTGAAAAAACACACATCCTCCATTTGGAGGTGGCACTGGAGAATGGAATTGAGCCCTATTCAGCTTGCCTGACTATTGAAATATATTCTCCTGGCTCTTAGGTTGTCATATTACCCAGCTGGCTTGGATTTACCAGAATTCTGGACTGAGTTGTCCAGATTCCTCTGTGTATAAGCTACTTGGTTGAGTAGTGAAACGTTTCAACCTAACAAGAAAGAAGTTTAGTTGCCATGACTCAGCTTCCAGATTATCTCAACTGGATGACTGAGAATCTTCACAGATATATTCCAGATTCCTCTTCTTCTGCAATCACCTGGCCCACAAGTAGCTCTGGCCTTTCCTCCCAACCCTCAGTTCTGTGACATCATAAGGGACTGCTGCCTCACCTCAGATTTTGGTTCTAATGGGATGCTGCTTTTTTTTTTACAGCATTGACCTATGCCTTCTAGGGTTTTTTTTTCCTGAAGGAAATGTGTTCAATTATTCTGTCCAGAACACTTTTGTTTGCTGCGTTCTTGCACAGTGGCATGATGTACCATTTATATTTCACAAATTTCACAAAAACACCGATATTTCCAATCATATTATTACTGACAACCTCTGGTTATCTAGCAGGCCTCAGAAAAGCATAGGCGATTAATGAATTGCAGGAGAGACACCATGAACTGCCTTCTGTTTGACCAGGACAAGGGGATGTACTTGTAAATTTCAGCCTTGATTTTGTGTATGAGGAGTTGTGTGTAAGCAGATTTCAGAGCGAAAAACACCAATGATTTCCAACTGCTTTCAAGAACAACACAATTTTAAAAGAGAAAAGAAATCTAGATTGCTCAGTCATGCACACGAAACTATTTTGCCAGCCAATACAGCGATCCCAAGCATTCGTCATCTGTACCTTGAGGAAAGGAATGTTTATTCCTGTGGGCAACTTGAACAAAATTAAACAAAATATTTTTATAATCTTTATTTTTCAATTACAAGACAAGTTTTACTGAATAAACATTCTTTGACTCTGTAGGCATTTTTAAACTGCTGCCTTCGCTGCTTGTTCAAAAGTTGCTGACTCACGTATTAATCCCATAAGGGGAAACAGTAATAAGAAAAAGTTTCATGGTGCATTCATCTGCAAATGTTTTTATTATATAACTAATCTCCTATTCTTTATCTCTCTAAGATTGCAAACCTGCACATACTTATGGAATAAGCCCCATTCAATATATCAGGACTTTGACTAAACACGTGTAAGACTGCACTGCACAATAACAGCTGGGAAGTCACATGGAAGTTAAATATTTACCAATCTTTTAATTAAGTGTAGTTATTCTTAAGATACACAGCATTGTACAGTGGACAGTGGCAGAGTTCAAATACCCATTTGACAATGGAAACTCTCTCTCTTTCTGTGTCCATACGTAACTGGTTATAACCCCTTGAATATCTTCCTTACCTTGAAAGCCCTATTACGGTTACTGTAAGTCAATTCCAGCTTGATGGCACATAACCTAACCAGAGTGTTTTTTATAGTCACGCTTTCTTGTCTTAACACAACTCGTATGCAGAAAAATGCTTGAACGCATATATGTTAACAGAATTGGCCCATCTATCAGGCATGGCCTGTTCACTGGAGGTGGCACAGCCCCAAATGCCTAGCTCTGTGGGATCTTCAAAACAAAGAATTTTAGGTGGTATATCCTGAAATCAGTCTAAACCGAAACGTATAGTTCAGGATGTCTATATTCACTTCCTGCCCTACAATGCCACTAGTCCAATGGAGGCAAAACTTTTTCAGCTCGAGTGCCCAAAATGAGGGGGTGGGGAAGAAACCAGTGGCTGCCGTGCTGCCCGGAAGACCAGAACCGGAACAGGAAGTGGCAGTTTCAGGAGGAATCATGGGGACGGAGAGGAAGTTAAAGGGGGAATCATGGAGACAGACAGGAAGTTAAAGGGGGAATCATGGGGACGGACAGGAAGTTAAAGGACCAAGAACAGGAAGAGAAAGGGGGAAATCCCAGCTGCAACTACTTCAAAAGGTTTGCCGCATGCCAGGAGAAAGGGCTTCGTGTGCCAGCTGTAGCACGCGTGCCATAGGTTCACCATCACTGTCCTAGGACATCTGTGATGCTGACATGTGGCACTTATACGGCTAGGCATTTAGGGCTGTAGCCAGTGACAAGGAGTGCCAGCAGATTTGTGCTGCTTTTCAGAAGGCAGGAGGTGGCATTGATGGCAGGCAGGCAGAAGTTCCCTTCTTGCCTTAGGGTGCTTCAGCAAATGAATTTCTAGCTGTTTATGCCATGTGGCCATGGATGAGGTGGAAACCCCCCACCCATACTCATAGAAGAACTGACAGTTTAGGGTTCTTTGAATATCTGAACTGCCTCAAGAGGTAGGCTGCTTTTCAGATTGTAACATTTCATGCCATGATTGCCCTTGTCACATATAGAACAGGCTTTCAGAACAAAAATAAAATCAGACAGATATGTCATAAGAGTTGGTAACTCTCTATTCCAACTTCATTGTATTCATTAAGGTAGTAAGGTGTATTTAATCATGCAATTACAGTGGTGCCTCACAAGACGAGCGCTCCGTTTTACGACAAAATCGCATTACAATGAAGTTTTTGTGATTGCAAAAGCGATCGCAAAACAATGTTTCCTATGGGGGAATTTCGCTTTGCGATGATTTGTTCCCTACTTCGGGAACCGATTCTCACAAAATGACAATTTTCCTACAGCTGATCAGGAGTTTCAAAATGGCCACCAGGTTAAAAAAAATGGCTCCCTGCTCTTTTCTGGGACGGATTCCTTGCTGCACAGGCAGCGAAAATGGCCGCGCTATGGAGGATCTTCACTGGATGGTGAGTTTCAAGCCCATAGGAACACATTAGTCGGGTTTTAATGCATTTCTATGGGCTTTTTAATTTCACTTTACGATGTTTTTGTTCTACAGCGATTTTGCTGGAACGAATTAACATCGTAATGCGAGGCACCACTGTATAATCAAATCAGGCTGCAGTCCTATGATTCCAGGAAGCAGAGGAAGAAGCACATTTTCAAAATCTTCAACAAAGCCCCAACTTTCTGGCAGGGCTGTAGCTCAGTGCAAGTTCATAAGTCTAGAACGCCATAGCTCTTTTGCTGGAAAAAGTAGAGCAGCATAAGCAGAACTGTGCCTGTAGGCTCCATTCTAAAGTGGTGAGTCTTGTTTTTAGTGTGGCATTTGTTTATTAAAAATAACAAGTATTTTGGTTTAAAATCCTGAAGCCTGTTGCCTTTTCATCATCTTTACTCTTATTTTCAAAAGATGATCTGATCTTCCTTTGTATTTCTCTTTTTCTGGTGAGAACCAGGCGAGTAGTATGAAGGAAGTTCTTCTCTGCTATAATGCCATCAAATGACTGTCTCTGCTGTAGAGGGAAACCTTTCTTTTCCTTCCCCTCAAGTTATTTTTTTTTGATCTGTTGATTTTCTGCTGCACATTATCTATGCTTAATTTAATTTCATTGCAATAGCATTTGCACATTTATTGTATGAAGGCATCAGTGGGAAGATGGGTGAGAAATTATCTTGACAAAAAAACAAACAAAAAACAAACAAACAATTTTACATCAGACAGCAAGCTTATTTTAACAAAACTGATGGGTTTTTCTAAAAATGTGTGTTAGATTACTAATGCTAAATTAGACTACTAATTACTAAAGTCGAATGCCAGTGTGTGCAATTGGACCCAGCTTGTTCCAAGAGAAATGTTCTGAAATCTGAATTATATACTTATTCAGAGTAATTGAAACTGTTTCACAAGCCTTCCTGAAACAAGTGTTTGCTACCCTACTTCCAACAGGGGAAACCCCAACAAATTTATTATGGAATAAGCTGTGCATTTCCTGGCACGCAAAAGCTTATGCCACAATACTTTCTCTCCTGACCCTGTGCCCCATGCAGTGGGTAAACAATTAAACCAGTGCTTTTCGACATTTGATCTGCTGCCTTGGGTTCTTTTTCTCCTTTAAAAGAACCCAAAGCAGCAGATAAAAAAATATTTTAAATAAGTAATAAATAATCTTCACCTCTACAAAACCCTGACGGGGGCTATGCTATCTGGGCTTACTGGAAATTCTAAGTCTAAAATAAGGAAGCGTAGTTGTCCACAGAAGCTCACATTAAAATATAATAATCTGTAAGGCGCCACTAAGTTTTTGTTCTTTTATTGCTCTTTTATTTTGCTTTTACCCATACTGCTTGCACGGAGGAACAGGGCTCTCTCTTCTGCATCTTAAAATAGCAAAAAGTGGAACATCACTGCTCCAAGGGTTTTTTTTTTTCCCTAGCAAAGTTCCCTTTCCCAAGGGCTGCGTCCTGGAATGGCCCATTGAGCCATCCTGTCAATCGCTTCCGAGGGCTTTGCAATGAGAAAACCCTGGCAAGGGTCACGATCATTCCTGAGCCAGAGGGGAATCATCCACCTCTATCTCTAAAGACTGGAGGAGGAACAGGCGCAAAGCGGAGAAAATGACGAGCGAACTGGTCCATGACTGAGCCGCTCGCCCATCGAGCCCTCTGCGATCGATCCCGTTGCCTCGTTTGGGAGAAAGAAAGACCGGAGTTACATTTTCAATCTAAGACTGAACTGGTTTCTGCTCTAGCTTCCAAAATAAAATAACCAGAGTTTGTCCCTGCGAGAGAACGAGAGAACCTTTCTTGGCCTCCGCAATTCGTATTATGGCCAAAGTCGAGACTCCGTTTTTTTACCTGAAGTTTAAGCTGTACTTCGTGCCCCCTTAACTCTACGATGCGTTCGTACACAATGGTGCCCGATCCAGTCGACGCTCTATCCCCGGCATCTCTATAGCAAAAGCTCACGCGCGCCTTGGATATCAAATAACTACCGGAAGTGCCTGTGGTGGGAGTGACGTTCTGGGGACTTCCACGGATCTTTTGGGGCCCGGCCGGAAACGGAAGGAAGGAGGTGGAGCGAATAGGAGAACAGCTTGCGATTTGCGCGTTGGAGGAACGGAGCGGCCCGGCGTGGGGATTGTCGTCCGTCTCTCTGGTTCTTTGCTGGATCTCCTTTTGGAAAGAGTGTAAGAGCTGCGTTTCTCTCTCTCTCTATTTGCAGGGGGGCGCGCGTGCTCTTTAGTCTCCCTATAGCAGTGGTTTCCAGCCTTGGGTCCCCACAGATGTTCTTGGACTATAACTACCAGAAATCCTGACCACTACAGTGGTGAAGGCTTGTGGGAGTTGCAGTCCAAGAATATCTGGGCACCCAAGACTGGGAACCACTGCTGTAGGACCACTGCACTAATCTGCCATGGAAGCAAAGTGACCCTCAAGGTTTTGCAACAAAGCATCCCTTTGCTTGCCTATGTGCAACAAATGTTCAGGCTGGATTTAGAAAACAAAGAGGCACGAGAGATTTTTGAAGAAGTTCTAACGTTCTTGACAATTCCCAGGTGTGAGTTATGGCTCGAAGCTGGACCAGATCCATCTTGGAGACACTGAGAAGGCTGATGGAAGGCAGGCAGGTGTTCACTGGCCCAGAATGCTGGCCATTCCTTGAAAAGACCCTGACTAGTTATCCAGAGATGGGAGGGAGGGGCATGGGGACAGGTCACCCTAACTCATGGGAGGTGTGGGGAACCACTAGCTTCCGGGAAGCAGCTCTCAGAGAGAGAGAGATGGAGAATTGTGCCTTTGAAGAGCTTCTCCTTAAACAATGTATCTGGCATCTTTGCAATCTTGGAGAGGACTAAGGGGGGGATCTCTCTTATGACCTTCACTTCAGTCCTGGTGCATGAATCATGTGGGCAGGGAGAGAGGACAGTGAAGGGGTCTTTGGGTAAGGTTTATTTCTCAGATATAGCAAAATGGTGCCACTCTCTTCCACTTCTCATAACCCACCTTCACATCATCCCACCAGTTCTTTTAATTTCTCTTACCTTTATTTTTAAAGGAGCAGAAATGGTGGAACAGAAGGTTAGAGTGACGGGCACCTTTCGTTTTGAGTGCGTCCTGTATTGGGGCATGATAAACTTAGTCCTTAACTAAACAGCAACACTTTATACTGCTCCCTCCTCAGTTCACAGGGACAGTTTTTTGGTTAAGTACAGCTTATGTTGATGTTGTGCTTGTTTGATTTGGTTTCTGCTTTTCCTCCAGTTGGTGATTGTGGTGTTTTGATATACAGTAATAGCCCAAATCATATGGGTGTTGTGTAAGGTTTGTGTGATTTGCCACTGTTAATCGTGGTTAATTGACACAGTGCTACAGCACATCTTGGTTGTGTGCCTTCTCATGTACCTGACAAAACAGCTGAGATACACCCTGGCACCTCATCAGTTAGCCATGGCACCTAACATATATTTTATGTCAATACCAATAAGATTTGGGCAAATAGTATATATTCAGCGTATTTCATTTATGTTTCTCACAGTTTTTATACCATTCCTATAGAATAAATTAATATTTACATTATAAATTGATTTTTCCAAGGCTCAATAGCATGTCCATCCTGTTGGTGCTTTATAATCACTAATAATTGGAGTTTTACCTTTTTATTTCTAATTAAAATTTGAAGTGCAACATGATTTTTCATTTTAAACATTTTGGCTGAAATCCTGTTGTGTACTTCCACTGTGTAAATAAATGATGATGATGATGATGATGAAATCACCCAGTGACATTAATATTTAGTTTATTTTAGTTTAAAGCTTCCTATTCCTCCTTTCAAGTTCAGAGTAATTCTTTAATATTGGAAAATGGCCAGTGGGTAGCTGCTGGTTGTTCCCATCTGGCAGTGGAACTGCTGGTGGCGATTCTCAGATATTATATGCTGCTCCACCGTGAGGCTCCCAAAGGCTTCCCCAGGGCAAAAGCGGGAAAGTGTTTTAAATTAAATTGAAATAAATATTAGCATTGGTGACCCACATAGCTGAATGGGTGCACTGGGGTCAGTCACTGGTTTTCTGCCTCACATACAGCACAGAATGAGGGGGAGGATGAAAAAAGAATAACTCTTACAGTATGTTTTGAGAAATAGAAAATAAATGTGCTAAATAATTTGCCTTACTTTCCAGATCATATTGCCAGAAAGTAGAGGATGGATATTCGACCAAACCACACACTTTACATAAACAATGTTAACGACAAAATTAAAAAAGAAGGTATGAAAATAAATTGCTCATTGTTCTGGTAGTCTGAATTGAGAAATGGCATATGTAGACATGTATGCAGTATATTCCTGGTGTTGCAAATATAATTCTGTAATGAGGGATAAATGAGCCAGTGAAAGAAACCATAAGGTAACTAATATAAGAAAATAAATGGACTACTAGTGGTTAGCATTTAACACATCTTTGGATATGAGAGCAGTTTACTCCACATGGTTGACATGTATCTCCCAATTTCTATTTATATGGTGTAAGTGTTTCTTAGCCTGATAGCACTTTTCTGACCTTGAAGACAAGATGGCTTCTTGGAAACCACTAGGTAGAGGTCATATAATTCTCCTTTTGTTTCTCTTAACAGAACTGAAAAGATCTTTATATGCATTGTTTTCACAATTTGGTCATGTAGTGGACATTGTGGCTCTAAAAACAATGAAAATGAGAGGGCAGGCCTTTGTTATATTTAAAGAACTTGGATCATCCACCAATGCCTTAAGACAGTTACAAGGCTTTCCATTTTATGGTAAACCAATGGTAAGTTTTCAATTTTATTGCAAAACACAATAAGAGTACCGTAATGTGGTGAGGATCTTGTGTTGTTTTCTCTGCCCAGAAACAGCAGCTGTATCTTGAAAGCTTCTAGTCTTTACTACATCCTTTAATGTTTCATCCTGTATATAGAAACTATTTTTGTTGTCATGCTACCAAGTCCTGTCATTGCTGTCTCATCATACCTATACATTTGACAGAAACAAAGCGTTTTAATCATCCCCAGTGATTGTATGATAGCAATCTTTTAGAAAATGAATTGCTGAAAGTTAGATTAAGGCAGAAATCCTTTGCCTTTCAAATCATTTTTGTAGCTTTGCAGCCCCCTTCCACAGATTGAATTTCAGGAATACTTTCAAATATCATTTTTTTAATTAAAACATGATGTGGAGCAAGCAGAGAACTCGTTTTAAACCGGGCTCCTAGAAACTTCCAGGAAGTGTGAGTCTCTGTAAAACAAAACATCTTTTTCATTCAAGCCATGTTTTAAGTAAGGCATGCAGTATAAAAATACTTCTGCTGCTCAATTTTGGTAGCAATCAGAATGTGTGAAGCCTTTGGCAGGTTCTGAGAATAAGTACAGTTAGTGCATGGATCCACCAGAATTACCCAACCTGTTCTGTGTACACTTTCCTGACTGGTAAGTTCCACTATATTCAATGGGACTTCTGTATAGATACATAAACGTGCTGTAAGTTTCATTTTTATTGTTATAAACATATTCATTGAAAGGAGAAGCTTTCTCCCTCTGTTTGGATAAAAAAACCTGTGTTTGTTTAATGAAGTGAGTTAAGCAACTGTGAAGAGTGCATTCTCAGTTCCAAAACATATTTATGGCGAATTTCTAGACAACTTTCTGATACCTCAAAGAATTAGAAGTAAAGTTTTAGTCTACTTACGTTTAGATAATATTTTGAAATCCTTATAGATTCTGTGTTTGATATAAGTGAACAGAAATACATGGTGAAACCAAAATAGTTTACAGCTGCTGTTCTCTGTCTTGCCCTTCTCTCTGTCTTTGGTTTGGAGAAGCACATGGGTGCTGTCTAGAGCTGCATGCCATTAGAGGTGGGCAGGTGAGATTAGCTCCCAATGCTTTAAGGATATTGTCATTCTCCAGTAGGGCGTTTTCAAGTGCTGTTCTGCCCAGTAAACATCACAAAAGTGGGCTTAGTTCAGACTAAGAGCCCCTCTAAATTTTGATACACAAGAGGATGCATTCAAGAGTTAAGTGGATATTTGGGGCCTCTATCCATTTTACCTTACCCTTCAGGTTGTTCTCAATCATGTGATGGAAATATGTGCTGAACAGAATTTTCTGTTTTGAACAGCGCATTCAGTATGCAAAAACAGACTCTGATGTCATTTCTAAAATGCGTGGTACGTTTGCTGATAAAGAGAAGAAAAAAGAGAAAAAGAAGACCAAGTCCTTAGAACAGTCTGCCAATGCTGCAAACAAAAAGCCAAATCAGGTGAGCTACACCTGTAAGATCTTCGGTTTAGGCTTTTTGGGAGGTGTGACGGGTTAAGGAAATAAGTCCTCTGAAGCTGATGTTTGCTTATAGCACTATCTAATAGAATAATGATAATGTGAAAGTGCCATCCAGTCAATTCTGACTTATGGCAACCCTCTTCAGGGTGTTCCAGAGAGATGGTGCTCAAAAGTGGTTTGCTCCTCCCTTCTTGTGGGGACATCCTGGAACTGTGCAGCTTGCCCAAGGCCACAGGCTAACTCTACTCACAGGAGGCACAGTGGGGAATCGAACTTCCAACCCCTAGCTCTGCAGCCAGATACCTAAACATACCCATACAACAAATAACCACTGAGTTATGCGGCCAACTATAGCACTACCTAATGATAGGATAATCATGTTGGATGCATACAGAAACAGGTTTTTTTTTGTTTTAAAAAAGTTGTCCTGAACTTTTCAGGTTTTGAACAGTACAGAAAAAAAGCAACACACAATAGCTTTCGGCAAAATTTTATTTGAAAATCTCTCTGTCTTTGAACATTGCAGATAAATTAGTTTGACAGTTACAGCTTTTCTAACATTTTGCTTGATATGCTTGGACAGACCAACATGGCTACCTCTTCTAAAACAGCAATTCTAGTGTTTTACAACTTCATGGATTTGAAGTTAGCAAAAAAAATTCATTTTCCTTGGTCACATCTCTGACCCCTTTGACCACAAGACATGTTACCTGCATAGGAGAAGACTGAGGAAAGAAATCCCCAGATGGGCCTATTTGTTTATTGTTGGGCACTGCTGATGTTGCCAGAAGAAAAGTATTTAAGGAATTCAAGCCTTTAGTTTATTGCACAGAGTTTTGGGGATTTACTTTTCTCAGCATTTTATACTGTCTTCCAACTATTCTGTACGTCTAAAATATGCCATCTTTTTTGCTTAATACAAAATGGTAGAGACGAATACAAGGGGAAGGCCCCTGATACTTTTTGGTAAATTAGAAGCTACCTGATGCTACTTTTTTTCCTCCTAGCTGCAACTTTCCTGAAAGTTACAGTGGTTTGTGCTCTTTATCAATTTAATCCTGTTGCAGTGCAGCTATATACGTCAGCCCTTCTAGTTCTCACTGTGGATCCGGATATATCATGATAACATTTTGCTTTTGCTTTTTGATAGGGAGCAAATCAGAATCCAGCGAATGCCCAAGCCAATTCCTCACAGAATCAGCAGGTAATTCTTCCTGTCATTCTCCTTTTAAGTAACAGGTTTCAGATTGGTGCATTCAGTTTTTTGAAGCAATGTATAATTGAATGCATTTCCTCTTTAAGCAATTTTCCCCCTATACAGCCCACTTTTATAAATGATAAACTAGTAACTGTTTTATTAACATTTGCTTATGGTGATTTTGCTATGTTAAATATTCTCTTTATTACTATGCATAAAAAGAATGAGTGCAAAATGTGCAATAAAAATTTATTGTTCAATTTGTGATTTAGCCCTGACAACATATGAATATCAGTGCAGCACAACCTGAATTTTTATTTATTTATCCACAAAATACTGCTGAACTGACAAAACAGCTGTTCATAGCCTAGGGTAATAATCAGGAGGATGTTTTGCAGGACAGAAGAATGAGAGCATGTGGATACCATGTTTATATTCTAGAGCCCTTCTTAATGGAGAAATCCTTCAGTCTGTAGATTATGCTCAGTGTTACATAACAGCACTGATGTTACCTGTCTGTCATGGGTTTGGAGGGAAAGTTCCATCCTATGGAGAGTGGAAGGCGGGACATCAGGAGGAGGGGCTGTACTGTATAAATATGTGATGCCTGTGTGTGAGAGGGAGATGCTGAGACAGACTGTGAGACACTGGGTTGGGACGAAGCAGCAGCTGGGGAAGAAGAAGCTGTTGTGGGAGTCTGGGTGTCTGACAGGGTACTACTGTGTGTCAGAGTACCAACCTGATAAGTTCAGGTGTCTGTGGGTTAGCCAGAACTGATGGGTTCAGGGTCTGTGCTTTAAGTTAAAGGTTCTAGGTGAACCAAACTGTATGCTTGTGTGTGTGAGAATAAGCCACGTTACTTTATTTTATTCACCTGATTGTTTTATTTACCCTGTTTGTATTTAAAATAAACCTTATTCTTTTGTTGTTTAAAAATCCATCCCTGGTCTGTGTGACTTATTATAGGGAATGGTTGGTGGCAGCTTAGTAACTGTGTGATAGATCCCAGTAGGTCTGGGTTTGTCACATTGATTGGTGTCCAGCGTGTGGGATACGACTGGTCCAGTTGTCCAGCGGTCCAGCAAAGCCTTGGCAAGTGTGCCCAGAGCAAGGGGGGTCTAGTCAGGGACAGTCTGAGGCGCGTAGGTAATCTTCTAGGTGTACCTCACGGGGAGGTGCACTAGTAGAAGAACGTGCCAACTGGGGAGACTTAGATTAAGGTGCTCTGAGGCAGCCTGATTTTGGCGGGAAAACGCTGAGGCAAAACTGCGTAGCAACAGTGAGCTAGCTTGCCAGCTGAGAGGCCCAGCAGAGGGGGGTAGGCTCTGACTCGATACTGTTGCAAATTTAGTGCTGAAGAACAGCAGCAATCTCTAGGAAAGCTGGTTCTGAGGCAAAAAGGAAAAAAGTGGTCGTTTTATTTTGAGGCTTGACTTTTTAAAGCAGCCTGTTCTGAGGGGGGATTATGCCCTTGACTCGAAGCCAGATGGCCGATATGAGTGAGGTGAAAGACCCCCAGATTGACCAAGGTTCTGAGGATGAATTTGGCTCAGTGCAGGGTGACAGCACAGGAGAGCAGAACCCAGAACTTAGAAAAATACTCCTAGCCCAACAGCATGAACTGAGGGTGAGGGAAATGGAAATCAGAAGAAAAGAAAGAGCTGAAATCTGTCAGGCAGAGGCAGATGCCAAGAAAAGGGGAATGGCCATGAGGATAAAAGAGATGGAACTGAAACACCAAATTAGACTGGTACAATTGGAATTGAAGTTCCTAAATAAGTTTATTAACAATTTATCAGGGGAAGAAATGTCAAAGAAGGAAAAGTATGAGGCTCAGGTCAGACAAAGTGAGCAAGATCTTGAAAAATATACTCAGCAAAAAGACATTAAATTAAAAGAAATCAGAGATAAGACTGAAGAAAAAGTAAAAGAGATAAAAGCTAGGGCTGAGGAAGAAATTTTACAGATCAGGGCTGAGTTTGAGGCCAAGCAAAAGGAGCTGGATTTGAGAATAAAAGGGAAAAGCCAGCAAGGGGGAGGGGCCCATGGTGAAGGGAAGCCCTCAGGCATGAAACCAAGCCCTCAGAATTTGGAGGGAAAACCCAAACAAGAGGAGAGAGAATCAAAATACACCAGAAAATGCTATTTCTGTCAGGGAAAGGGTCATCTGATCTCAGAGTGTGAGAAATTGAAGCAGCTAAAAGGAATGGTGCCTCAGAATTCTAGTGGGACCAAGCCAAAAGCTGTGTTCTGTGTCCAGAAAGAGCAAGGCTCAGTGTCACAGAGGGAGCCTGTTGCCATAGCTACTCAGTCTGGAACAGCTACCTCTGCTGATCAGGCTGAGGAAAATGGTCCTCTGGTGGAGGTAAAGCGCTGCTTGCTGATAAAAACAGATTCTCAGTTGTTTGAGACAGCAGGGGTGGACGTAGGAATACTTGACCGTCAGTATAGGGGGCTGCGGGACACTTGTTCCCAGGTAACCCTGTGCCATCCAGATATCATCCCTAGGGAGTTTATAATCCCAAATGAGAGCATGAAGGTGGCAGGGATTGAGGGGCAGGTAATCTCTCTGCCAGTAGCTGAGGTACCTGTCCACTTTCAAGGCTGGAGGGGAGATTGGCGGATAGCGATTTCATCGACTCTGCCAGCAGCCGTGCTCGTGGGAAATGACCTGGCTGAACATGTGAAACGGGTGCTAGTGATTACACGCTCACAAGCCACCACAGAGACAGTTCAGGGGGGTAATGATGAGCCAGAGACGGAAGCAGAGGGGAGTTCAGAAGCTGTGGTGGAAACCTTAACCACAGACAGCAGATTTGGACAGGAGCAAAAGGCAGACGCCACTCTCCAAAAGTGTGTTGAACAGGTGACTGGCGCCCAGCTAACACCTGAAACCCCAGTGAGATTTCTGGAGAAAAAGGGGGTTTTATATAGAGAAACCCTGAGGGATATCTCAAAAGGGGGAGATGGGATCACAAGTCAGCTGGTGGTACCTGAAAAGTATCGCCCCATGATCTTGCAAAGGGGTTACTCTGACATGTTGGCTGCACACTTAGGGGTGAGAGGGCCCCTGGATTTGATCAAGCAAGATTGGGAGCAGATCACCCAGGATGACCCACAAGACGTTGTGACTTACATAGACACCTTGATGAATGACCTAAGGCGAAATCTAGAGCTGGCAGCAGAAAACCTGCAAGCTCAGAAGGTCAGACAGAAAACATGGTATGACCACAAAGCTAGAGAGAGGCACTTTGACCCAGGGGAGGAAGTGCTTTGGCTTAGGCCCTGCAGAGAGAACAAACTGCAGCTCAAATGGGCAGGACCATATAGGGTCATTTCCAAGATGTCAGACCTGAACTACCTAATAGAGCAGGAGGAGAACCAAGCAAGGAGGGTGGTTCATGTGAATGCCCTAAAACCCTACTACAGAGGGGAACAGAGGGTTTTATTCGCGATAAAAGCAGCTGAGAGTGAGGAAGCTGAATTACCCTTCTGGGAGGGTAGAGGGGAAGTAAAATACAACCCAGAGGAGGTAAAGATCAGTCCTGCACTCACCCAAGACCAGCAGCAAGAACTAAAAATGCTGCTTAGTAAATATCAACAGGTATTTTCCAACAAGCCGGGGATAGTGAAGGGAGTGATGCATCGGATCCACACAGGGGATGCACCCCCGCAGGCAGTATCCCCATACCGAGTAACGGGACCCTATAGGGACAAGGTGTGGAAGGAGCTGGACGAGATGCTGAGGGAGAACATAATCGTCCCCTCTTCTAGTCCTTGGTCCTCTCCAATAGTCCTTGTGGACAAGCCTGATGGGAGCATTAGGTTTTGTGTTGATTACAGGAAATTAAACCGTGTAACCACTCCTGATGCCTACCCAATGCCCAGGCTAGACAACCTGATTGAAACCATAGGGGGTTGTCGGTTCATCTCATCATTGGACCTGGTAAAGGGATATTGGCAATTAAGAATTGATCCCAGGGATCAAGAAAAAACTGCCTTTTGCAGCCCTTTTGGTCTCTATGAATTTCGAGTCCTGAGCTTTGGTCTCAGAAATGCACCAGCCACATTCCAAAGGCTGATGGACCAGACCTTGGCAGGGCTCAGTGACTTTACAGTGGCCTACATTGATGACATAGGGATCTTCAGTAATACCTGGGAAGATCACCTGATACACCTGGAGTTAGTGCTGCAGAGGTTAAGTGCAGCAGGGCTAACAGTAAAGGCCAGCAAGTGTCAGCTGGGTAGCCCAGAAATAAAATACTTAGGTCACATGGTAGGGGGAGGAATGATAAAACCCCTGGAGGCCAAAATAGAAGCTGTTCGAGATTGGCCTAGACCCACCACCAAGAGAAAAGTCAAATCATTTCTTGGGTTGGTGGGCTACTACAGAAAGTTCATCCCGAGGTTTAGCGAGATTGCGGCTCCGCTGACCGATCTGACGAAGAAGACGGCTGATGACCGCATCCCGTGGACCAGCGACTGTGAGGCGGCGTTCCAGAGGTTGAAGGAGGCGTTAATCAACTATCCTGTCCTGCGTGCTCCAGACTTCGACCGGGAGTTTATCATCTACACCGACGCGTCTAACAGCGGGGTAGGAGCAGTTCTGTGCCAGGAGGATGAGAATGGTGACCAGCATCCAGTGTCCTACCTGAGTAGGAAACTTCAAAAAGGTGAGAGACATTTGGCAACCGTGGAGAAGGAGTGTTTGGCCATAGTCTACGCGATCCAGAAGGCCAAGCCTTACATCTGGGGAAGACATTTTATTCTGTGTACTGACCATTCACCATTGCAATGGTTAAAGACGATGAAAACCCACAATAGCAAACTTATGAGGTGGGCTTTAAACCTACAGGACTATGACTTTGAAGTGAAGGTGGTCAGAGGGTCAGTGAACTGTGTTGCTGACGCCTTATCAAGAAGACCTGAAGAATGAAGACGGCGAAAGAACATGGACTATATGTGTATATAATGTTGACAAAAAGTAAAATGTACCTGGTTTTTTTTTTTGAATTTGGTTTGTATAAATAAAGGTAAATTGATGTAATGTATATGGTAAAATGTTTAAATGCTTATTTGCTATGGTTTAACTTAGAGTGTAAGGGTAAGTAAGTATAATATGGTATGTATAACTGTTTTTGTGTATTTTATACAGGTTGTTTTTTGGTGAAAAGCACCTTAGCTTTCCCCCTACAAAACAACTTATAAAGAGGGGAGGTGTTACATAACAGCACTGATGTTACCTGTCTGTCATGGGTTTGGAGGGAAAGTTCCATCCTATGGAGAGTGGAAGGCGGGACATCAGGAGGAGGGGCTGTACTGTATAAATATGTGATGCCTGTGTGTGAGAGGGAGATGCTGAGACAGACTGTGAGACACTGGGTTGGGACGAAGCAGCAGCTGGGGAAGAAGAAGCTGTTGTGGGAGTCTGGGTGTCTGACAGGGTACTACTGTGTGTCAGAGTACCAACCTGATAAGTTCAGGTGTCTGTGGGTTAGCCAGAACTGATGGGTTCAGGGTCTGTGCTTTAAGTTAAAGGTTCTAGGTGAACCAAACTGTATGCTTGTGTGTGTGAGAATAAGCCACGTTACTTTATTTTATTCACCTGATTGTTTTATTTACCCTGTTTGTATTTAAAATAAACCTTATTCTTTTGTTGTTTAAAAATCCATCCCTGGTCTGTGTGACTTATTATAGGGAATGGTTGGTGGCAGCTTAGTAACTGTGTGATAGATCCCAGTAGGTCTGGGTTTGTCACACTCAGTTCCTTGACTGATCTAGAAATTTGAGGGGCACGGGACCATTTGGGGGCTGTTTGTACAGTTTCCAGTGCTATTCGTTTATCTAGGAGAGAAGTAGCAGCATTTTGGGACAGCAGTACCTATAAATACTCATAGTGGCTTTGTAAAAGTTTATATATATGAAACAAAGTTGTTTTTGTTCTCTTGTTCATTGTTTTGTTGCAGGTGCCTGATAATCCACCAAACTATATACTTTTCCTCAACAATTTGCCAGAAGAGACAAATGAAATGATGTTGTCAATGCTGTTTAATCAGTAAGTTCCTCTACAAATGTATATGATCTGTTCCCAGTAACATGTCAAATAAGATTCTGTACATTTTTTACTTGGGAGTGTGACTCAGTGGAACCTAGCTACATATTAAGCTCACAGGATTGGGTAGTTGTGATTTACTCACAAAACACAGTGAAATAATGTAGTATCCTGACCTTCTGTCACTTGTGGTGGCTTCTTGTGCTATTAATTGTATGCTTTTGTGCTAGAATAGAAGTATGGGAATTGGGAGAAAGCAGGACCCATCATTTGAATTAGTTTGCTGATAATTCCCGGGTCCTAATTCACATGGGAGTCTCCAGAAATGTAGTTAGTCTCTCTCTTTAGATGTGTTGTCCTCTGTGTGTTGGAGGGCAATGGAAGGGCAAGAGATAGAGCACCCTGTCTCCTCGTGTGTGCTGAGCACCATGAAGGACACCGTAATAGAGCTCTGGAGCTTTTTCTGTTCTGCTATTTATTTAATTTTTTGTATTAAACTGTTACTCTTAAATTAAGCTTGGCGAGTTCATGTTTATATTGAAGCTTCAGTAATCAGAAACAGCAGCGCTCACATTGAAATGTTATAATTCAAGGCAGATTTTTTAAAAATAATCTAGAAAATATGCAAAGCATAAATGATAAGTTTATTACTGTATCTTAATTAGTGGCTGAGAGGAGCCATTGCTCAATAGTAGAGCCCATATAGACTGTATACAAAATGTCTCTCATTCACTGTCTGTCATCTTCAGGTGGAACAGGGAAGGAACCTTTCCAGAAAGGCTGGAGAGGTGTTGACAGTATTGGGCTAA
Organism: Pogona vitticeps; assembly: GCF_051106095.1. Classification (NCBI taxonomy): domain Eukaryota; kingdom Metazoa; phylum Chordata; class Lepidosauria; order Squamata; family Agamidae; genus Pogona; species Pogona vitticeps. Next base: position 155,577,090 of record NC_135783.1, read on the forward strand.
ATTGAGGGTGAGCAAAATGTGCTGCCTAGCGCTTCATATACCCCAATATTTTAGTTTATTTTTAAAACCAGTTCCTCAAAACATTTTTTTCTTTCATGTTTAAAAATAAAGCCGCCTAGGGTTTTTTAATTTTTTTTATATATATATATATATATATATATATATATATATATATATATATATATATATATATATATATATATATATATATATATATATATATATATATATATATATATTTATTTATTTATTTATTTATTTATTTATATTTATATTTATATTTATATTTATATTTATATTTATATTTATATTTATTTATTACATAACATTTATTAATTTAAAAAACCCTAGGAGGCTTTATTTTTAAACAAGAAAGAAAGAAGAATGTTATGAGGAGCTCTGCAGCCCACCAAGGTCCTAGGGTGGCATATGTGACTCTTGTATCTCTGGACATTGCCCACACGTTGAGTGGATGAATTGATGTCTGACTTGGTATATTGCAGCTTCTTGTGTTTTTAAGAAAGAGCATTGTGCTAACTTAAATCAACAGGAAGGCCTGGAAGCATTGGAAAATTCCATTATGTGAATTGTGTTTTGTTGAATTGAAATTCATTGAAAAATAGTTCAACACATTAATCAAGAAGGTTTTGTTTTTAACCAACAGCCTCAGGTTTGTGATTCCACTGTTTGATGTGCTTTATTTTTCTGCTGTGTTGTAAATAAACTCCTCCTTCTGGCACATTTCACTTGGCCAGATTATGAATTCTGAGGCAAAGAACTGTAAGAAAAGCTCCGTAACTTGTAAGTGATAGATTTCTAATACAAGATCATATCCTTTCCCTTTCCAGGTTCCCTGGTTTCAAAGAAGTCCGTCTGGTGCCCGGCAGACATGACATTGCATTTGTGGAGTTTGAAAATGAAGGACAGGCAGGAGCTGCTCGGGATGCTCTCCAAGGATTTAAGATTACTCCCTCACATGCCATGAAGATCACTTATGCCAAGAAGTGACGGGAGTAAATGAGACTCCTGCAAGGACTTGCTCACATTTTTTCTTACTCAAACATGCTGCAAGGTTTTCTTCTTTTGTCAGATAAAAGTGTTGTTCCTTGTATTTGAAGAAAGCAACTTGTGCAAGGATTTTGCCTACGTTGGCGTAATGATAACTGCTCACACTGAACGTTGTTAAATGTTGTTGATGGGCTTAGGTCTGTTTTATATGCTTTGACCTTAGGTTCTTCACAGTGAAAAGTTTACAGAAAGTTGTTTCTTGAGAAATAAAACTACATTTTGTTTCTTAAAATGGAGACTTTAAGGTAGTGTCTCTTTTTTTGGTTCCCAGTTATTTGTGTTTTTTTGCCATTTAGGAATTAACTAGGAATTGGATGTATATGGAGATGTGACTGATTTATAAAGCATTCTCATCCCCTGCAAAGCTATTCTTTGAAGTGAACACTCGTCTTGCCTCATCTAGTCGTTTAGTCGTGTTCAACTCTTCGTGACCCCATGGACCAGAGCACGCCAGGCCCTCCTATCTTCCACTGCCTCCCGTAGTTGTGTCAAATTCATCTTGGCTGCTTCGTTGACACTGCCCAACCATCTCATCCTCTGTCGTCCCCTTCTCCTCTTGCTGTCACACTTTCCCAACATCAAGGTCTTTTCCAAGGAGTCTTCTCATGAGGTGGCCAAAGTACTGGAGCCTCAGCTTCAGGATCTGTCCTTCCAGTGAGCACTCAGGGTTGATTTCCTTTAGAACGGATAGGTTTGTTCTCCTTGCAGTCCAGGAGACTCTCAAGAGCCTCCCCCAGCACCACAATTCAAAGGCATCAATTCTTCGGCAGTCTGCTCTCTTTATGTTCCAGCTCTCACTCCCATACATCACTATAGGAAAAACCATAGCTTTGACTATTCGGACTTTTGTTGGCAAGATGATGTCTCTGCTTTTTAAGATGCTGTCAAGGTTTGTCATTGCTTTCCTCCCAAGAAGCAGGCGTCTTTTAATTTCGTGGCTGCTGTCTCCATCTGCAGTGATTATGGAGCCCAAGAAAGTAAAATCTGTCACTGCCTCCATATCTTCCCCTTCTATTTCCCAGGAGGTGATGGGACCAGTGGCCATGATCTTAGTTTTTTTGATGTTGAGTTTCAGACCGTTTTTTGTGCTCTCTTTCACCCTCATTACAACGTTCTTTAATTCCTCCTCAGTTTCTGCCATCAGAGTGGTATCATCTGCATATCGGAGGTTGTTGATATTTCTTCCAGCAATCGTAATTCCGTCTTGGGATTACTCCAGTCCAGCCTTCTGCATGATGTATTCTGCATATAAGTTAAATAAGCAGGGAGACAATATAAAGCCTTGTCGTACTCCTTTCCCAATTTTGAACCAATCAGTTGTTCCATATCCAATCCTAACTGTTGCTTCCTGTCCAGAAAAATATCTACTCTTCTGGAACTCTCTGGCTTTCTCCATAATCCAACGCATGTTAGCAATTTGGTCTCTAGTTCCTCCGCCCCTTCGGAATCCAGCTTGTACTTCTGGGAGTTCTCTGTCCACATACTGCTGATACCTACCATGGAAGATTACCATGGAAGATTTTGAGCATAACCTTGCTAGCGTGTGAAATGAGTGCAATTGTACAGTAGTTGGAGCATTCTTTGGCACTGCCCTTCTTTAGGATTGGGATGTAGACTGATTTTTTCCAGTCCTCTGACCACTGTTGAGTTTTCCAAACTTGCTGGCATATTGAATGTAGCACCTTAACAGCATCATCTTTTAAGATTTTAAATAGTTCAACTGGATTGCCATCACCTCCACTGGCCTTGTTGTTAGCCAGGCTTTCTAAGGCCCAATTGACTTCACTCTCCAGGATGTCTGGCTCAAGCTCAGCAACCATACTATCTGGGTTGTCCGGGATATCCAAATCTTTCTGATATAATTCCTCTGTGTATTCTTGCCACCTCTTCTTGATGTCTTCTGCTTCTATTAGGTCCCTCCCATTTTTGTCCTTTATCATGTCCATCTTTGCACAAAATGTTCCTCTAATATCTCCAATTTTCCTGAACAGATTTCTGGTTTTTCCTTTTCTGTTATTTTCCTCTATTTCTTTGCATTGTTCATTTAAGAAGGCCCTCTTGTCTCTCCTTGCTATTCTTTGGAAGTCTGCATTCAATTTTCTGTAACTTTCCCTATCTCCCTTGCATTTTGTTTCCCTTCTCTGCTATTTGTAAGGCCTCGTTGGACAGCCACTTTGCTTTCTTGCATTTCCTTTTCTTTAGGATGGTTTTTGTTGCTGCCTCCTGTACAATGTTACAAGTCTCTATCCAAAGTTCTTCAGGCATTCTGTCCACCAAATCTAGTTCCTTAAATCTGTTCTTTACTTCCACTGTGTATTTATAAGGGATTTGGTTTAGATTATACCTGAGTAGCCCAGTGGTTTTTCCTACTCTCTTCGGTTTAAGCTTGAATTTTACTGTGAGAAGCTGATGATTGGAGCCGCAGTCAGCTCCAGGTCTTGTTTTTGCTGACTGTATAGAGCTTCTCCATCTTTGGCTGCAGAGAATATAGTCAATCTGATTTCGATATTGCCCATCTGGTGATTTCCATGTATAGAGTCGCCTCTTGTGTTGTTGAAAAAGAGTGTTTGTGATGACCAGCTTGTTCTCTTGACAAAACTCTATTAGCCTTTGCCCTGCTTCGTTCTGAACTCCAAGGCCAAACTTCCCTGTTGTTCCTTTTATTTCTTGGCTCCCTACTTTAGCATTCCAGTCCCCTAGAATGAGAAGAACATCTTTCTTTGGTGTCAGTTCTAGAAGGTGTTGTAAATCTTCATAAAATTGTTCAATTTCAGTCTCCTCAGCAATGGTGGTTGGTGCATAAACTTGGATTATTGTGATGTTGAAAGGTCTGCCTTGGATTCGTATTGACATCATTCTATCGTTTTTGAGATTATATCCCATTACAGCTTTTCTCACTCTTTTGTTGACTATGAGGGCTACTCCTTTCCTTCTATGGGATTCTTGCCCACAATAGTAGATATGATAATCATCTGAATTGAATCCACCCATTCCTGTCCATTTTAGTTCACTGATGCCCAGGATGTCGATGTTTATTCTTGCCATCTCCTGCAAGATGTGAACACTAGTGATGCCAAATACCAATATTTGGTGTGTGGCCTTCATTTACTGCTAGCAGAAAATGCAGCAGCTAAAATAACAGGTGAGAATCATGTCAACAAATATCCTAAGGCTGTGGCCTCTTAAAAAGACTCCTCCAAATTTTGGTAGTGGTTATGTTTCTGAATGTTGGTGAGAGGCAGAGAAGGATCAATTTGAGCAGGCAGATTTTGGCAGTGTAATTCACTACTGAAATTTGCAGAGAGGGATGTGTGTATGTGAATAGCCCATAGGAGGTTTTAGAGCAGGGATGGTGAACCTTTTTGAGCCTGAGTGCCCAAAGTACAACACAAAATCAACTTATCTATTTCAAAGTGCCAATATTGCAATTAAAACCTGAATGCTGGGGCTTTACTTTAGAAAAAACTACTGCTCCTGTACTGCAAGGGTTAAATGCTTGGTTTCCCCCCCCCCCCCCCCCATGGGCGGTATTAAATAAATACTGGTCGTCCAGTCCCCCATTGGGCTAGACCAATTATGGTCACCATTGCACCCCTCCACACAGTCGGAACCCCATATCTGTGGGGGATTGGTTACAAGCCCCCCACGGATGCTGAAAACTGGATAATAGTGAACACTATAATAATAACTAGCATGGTAAAAGAGCAAAATCCAAGAGTATGTATTTTCACCTATATCAACCAAGGGAGCCAGAGACCATGCTATGTATTCTTCAAAAATAACAATACCTAGTATGGTCTCAGGCTTCCTGTAGTGGCCAGTTTCGGTAAATACATTGTGAAAATACCTATTTCTAGTTTCTTTTTCTTTTTCTTTTAGTGTTTTTCAGAATTTCAGACTATGGATGAGTGAAACTGGATACTGATCTAGCTGATACAGGGGTCTTACTGTATGTCCAGCCTGAGAGAAATGGATGTCTACCCAAATGTCTGCAGTACTTTTGCAGCAATGTGCTCAGTGCTGAAAAGGAGACAGAAAGGAAGCACTTTCTATTTATAGACATTTTAACTGGAATCCTATTGGTATTTGTATAAGATGTGAGTAACTTGCCATGCAGCCTGATTGATGAAGTGCTGGGGTACATCCTGGTTGCACAAATCAGACACATGACCAGGCAAGTGACCCAGACACTCCTTGGCACCTTTCAATTAGCCAGGGCACGTTACTCGAACCTTATGCAAACACCAGTATGCAAGCACCTACGTATAATAGGTGCCAGGCATCCATAACCAAAGGCCACCTAAGGCTAATCATGGTACCAGCAATGGAGAATGTGACTTAGTTCAGAGGCTGGCAGCAAGTCTGTCATGCAGGAAGTTGTAGGTTCAGCTCGACAGCCACGCTTCAAAAGGTGCTGGAAAAAGGATTTTACAAGAACAAACACCCCACTAAAAACAGTAAACAAAAGCTACACCAAAAAGCGTTCAAAGCAATAAGGCACAACAGTCCATTCAAGATCCCAACCCAGGCAGCCAGTCCATAAGGGAAAGCTTGCCTGAAGAGGAACGTCTTTGCTGGCTTGTGGAAGGGCAGCAAAGATGAGGCAAATCTGCCTTCCAGTGGGAGGGAGTTCCAAAGGCTGGGAGAGTCTTTGAAACACAGCTGCATCTTTGATAGTGCAGAGATGGTGTTAAAATACTGGTATGTGTTTCAAACACTTAGGGTTTTTTTCTTAATGGGCTCCTTATAATATCTTTTTCATGGCAAGGGCAAGAAAAAAAATGTCCAAAAAAAAGGCAAAAATAAACCCCCCAAAAGGGTCAAAGGCTGTATTGTGTGACTGTGCTCATCCTTATTCATTTATTATTTTCATTTCCCCCCCAGCTCAGGGCTTAGGAAAGTTCCTTTTGGTGCAAATGCTGGAAGATAACTTTTTGGAGCACCAGCCTAGAATCCTGTCAGAAGGCCAACATGGGGAGATTTAACAATCAGAGAGACTGGTGACAGGGGAATTCATTTATAGGCCACTAATTAAAAAATCATGCAAAATGCAAGCTTTTGTGGGTTAATCTCATGAGCAGAGGGACTGTTGATATCATCTTCAGGACTCAGCCAATCCCAGGGGTGCTGCCTTGGGAACCCAACTCCTGGGTCTTTGTGACATCACAGGGGCCCCACCTCTCTGCTGGCAGATAAAAGGGGCTTGCTGGGCAGGGCAGGAGACCAGAAGGGAGGCCAGTGGCCAGAGGGCAGTCCAGCAGAAAGAGCCTCAGCAGCTGCAGGAGACCCAGCCATTCTGCCCAAGGCAAGATCTCTCACGAAAGCAGGTGAACTTGCTTAGTGGGCTTGCGAGTTAACAGCTCGAGGCTGGCAGAGATCCGTGGCTTGAATCTGGCTGCTGGACCGGGGAGAAGTCGTGGATGTTGGCAGACAGAAGTGGTGGAATCTTCCTGCGGAAGCTGGCTGAGGCTGCAAGGCAGAAGCCAGCAATCGTTGGTGTGTGTGTGAATGGCTGGTGGAGTGAAGGTGTGCATGTGTCAGCTGGTGTGTGTGTGTGAATGTGTGTGTGAATGGACTGGCTGGCATTCCGTGGGGATGTCGCTGGGGCATATGTGTGACCTAAGTATTTGGGAGCTGGTGGAGGCTGGCTTCAGAAGCAGAATGGAAGAGATGAACAGGTGGAAGCCAATGGATGTTGGCAGGCGGAACTTCAGGATGAAGTTGCGAGGACATGGGTCAGTGGATACGCCTGAGTTGAAGCCGGTTGACGGCAGTGGACAAGCTCACCCCTTAGTTGCTTTTCTCTCTCTCCCTTTCTCTCTTGCAGGGCCCGAAGCGTCCTCTTCCCCACAGGGATGCAAGGGACCAGAAGGCAGGCATCCTGCTGGAGCTGAACCAGGCCATTGTCTCTGCTGAGGATACTCATTTTGCCTCTTTTCCAAAACCAATAAAATAATTTTTCCAGAATGGTTTTGAAGTGTTGTCTTGTTTGTCAGGGGCTATCACATGATTATCTTCCCCATCCCCTCATTATATCTGGGGCCCAATGTCTGGGGTGGTTCTTTGTGAAGTCATGGTGTGGGGCCTTGTGATGTCACAGGAACTGGGAACATAATATTTCTCCATGCATGTGTGAGGGAGTGAGTAGGCATTGTGGGTTCCCTGTCTGAGCTCCTAAGCAAGTATATTATGTGTCATGTTGGACAGACACAGGAAGCCAGTGAGCCCTGGTGCCATTTGGAGAGGGTTGGAGTTGGGTACCCAAACACTATGGCCACCCCGTAACAATAAACGAGACTCGCTCCTTCCCTTCCACCACTGCTCCTCACATTTGTTTGCCTGGCCTGGAGATTCAGGGGAGCCCAGCCATTTCCTGGCACAGCAGTTCATTCTCTGAGACCTGGAAAGCATCTTCATCAACAACACCATAAGCACTCCATGGACAGCTCCTTGCAGAGTACAAGTGGGGAGAAAATATGCCACTTCAAAGAAGCTTCCAGTCCAACCTCTCACACCAGTGCCACAACTGAGGAAATGGAGATGGGCAAAGATTTGGAGATGAGCATATATTAAAATTCATGTGGATCCATGCCATGGACAGATGGCAAAAATACACTGGCACTGCAAAATCTGCTGCTTGAGGGCAGTGACTGCCTCTGAGTGCCTAAGGAACAAAATTGGTCTCTGAATGTGTTCAAGCTGCCCACCACTGAGGGTGACTTCACAGGGGTGTAAATTGTAAACTGCACCATGCAGGTCTAAGAACAACTTCACAGGTGTCCAATTTGTTGCCAGGAGCAATTAAAAGGATTTTGTTTTTGCCTAACTAGTTTACAAACTGAAGAACTGCTTCCCTACTTATGAATTTGCCCATTAACTTGAGGTCTTCATTTGAAGCTTTACTCAGTGTTTTGTATAGGGAGGCTAGGTTGGAGTGTATTCCATACCATGCTTTTTTTCAATTGCAGCCATTTGATTCTCAACCACTAGAAAGAGGTGAGATTGTTTGGTTAGTATTGGAAGATGTACTTTTCTCTGTCTAGTAAATAAGATAAATGTGCGTCAAATGCTAATGGGCTACTCAACCCAATAACTTATCCTCACACTGAAATACTGATTCCATCTAAATCCAGTACCATCTATGTTCTGGTGCATTATGTTTGAGTCCCTCCCTTTTGCACTTGATTATGCATCCCATGATGCTTAACTTCTCCCTTTGAGGGAAAATGGAAGGACAATAAGCTGATATGAAAAGGTTCTAAAATTTGAAAATGGTTCATTAATTTGTGTAGAAGGGGTGCTGCCCATAGAGGGAGCTCCTAAAGTCAACATAAGCTACTGCTTATCGGTGGTCAGACTTATTACTAGCCACTGCCAAGCCCATGCAGAAACATCTGCCCCAGGAAAAGTCTTAGATATGGACAATTGCATCAACTGCCAGAGACTAGAGGAGGCTTCTATGAACCAGTCTATATCATCACCACCACCATAGCCACACCATTATCATTTTTTTAATCTCCTGCTTATTTATAAATACAGTGATTGGCAAAGTACAGCAAAAAATACAATCATAAAAGGTATTTTGCATTAGACATGGAAGCTACACACAAAGTTAGCATGAAAACAAGGCAGGGCTATAAAATATTTATTTTAATAAATGTTTCTCTTTAAAACTGTACAACCCACTTGAGGCTTGAGACGCAAGGACAGCTCCAACATGAAGCAGGACAAATTCTCATGAAGCTTAATCAAACTCCAGTTTGAAGGGTTTCTGAGACTCCTTCAATGCACTTTTTCTTTCTTTCTGTAGATTGACTGTAAAGTGCTTTGGGAACCAATCATAGCTGAAAAGCAGGCCTTAACTGTAATAATGTTGATTTAAAACCACCCTTCCTTCCATCCACAAATGTTCCAGTGGAGGCAATTGTTGCTAGAGCAGGAGCCACCGCTTCCACTGAGGCCCTACAACTCTTTCACCCTTGTCATTACATTTCCTACGTAGGCTTTCTAACTGTTTGGAGCAATACTTTTTTAGGGGTTAGAAGTGGGCATTGGTGAAAGTATCCCCCCCCCTTTGTATCATTGGTTTTACCTCATGGGGTTGATGGAATCTCTGATTCAACCCAATAAATAGCCTGCTGAATAAAAAGGCTGTATGCTTGACTCAAATTATATAATGAAAGGATGGGCCACAGTGGACTTTTAGTTCCTTTCTCTAATCCATTGCCAGCCCCAGCTAGCTATGTTGGTTAGGACTGATGGCAGTTACAGACCCCAAACGACTTCTCACTCCGTTACACATAGTACCTACATTTTCAGTGAGAGCCGACATGGAGTAGTGGACAGAGTGTTGGGCTAGACCTAAGATGACCTGGGTTGATATTCCTACTTAGACATGGAAAGTCAGTGGGTGTGTGTGTGGCTATGGTAAAATGACTCTTCAAATGTCTCACATACTTCAAAAATGCTCTTAGGACCACTATAAGCTAGGGGTGACTTGATGGCACAGAACAGCCGCCACTTGAGATGTGGGTATTCGTATACAAATCCCCCACACAGTTGCACTTAGCGAGGGTCTGGTCCCTGTGGCCAGACCATCCACTCACATCTCCTGTGGTGATGGCCCCACTCATCCTTACAATTGCACCCATAGTACTGCTCTCTTCCCACTTGTTCAGCTGGCCACTCAGCAGCTGTGCACGGAGACTCGTCTTCCCTCCCTCTGCCTGGAATGGCCAGCTGAGTGAGTGGAAAGAGAGCGGAACTCTGGGCACAATTGTAAGGATGAGCGGGACTAACACCGCAGGAAGCGTGAGTGGATGGTCGCGCCCCAGGGACTGGACCCTCATTAAGTCCAGTTGTGTGGGGATATTTGTATACGAATACAGTACAAATATCCCCATCTCCAGCCACCACCAGTTATTCTGAAGGAGCTCTGAGGTTAGCTGGCACTGTGCATGCCTAATGTGTAATGGGAGAGGACTGTTTTGGTTTTCATCCCTCGCACATCCCCCTTACAATCTCTAGCAAAAGGACTTGTCTGTCATCTTTTTGATAGCTGGTTATACCTATGCTTAGGCATTCATTAAAATTCCCCAGATTTTCAATACAGTAGTGACATTGACATCCATAGATCATCTCTATGATCTGTTATTCTTGACAAGAGTTGTAGTTTTATATTGTAAAAATATTGTTCAAACCTTTATGTATTTTAACTGGGGTCAGCTACCTTGAGTGTGATAAAAAGTTTTTTTTGTCTGTATCATCATCATCATCATCATCATTGTCATTAGCTTTGAGAGGGAGATCAGACATCCACATATGGAACAAGCCCATCATTTGAGGATTGAATTGCACCCTGTTCTGCTGCTTTAGTATAATGCATAACCTCAGCTTTCCTTGGCAATACGTTTCTGAAATTCCCTCTCTTCCGCCTCCCACCCTGTCAGTGACCAACAAAGGGTCACTTGTACTGCCACAGTTTAAAGAAGCCCATGGGATAAGGCAGCGTGTACAATCTGGATGTTTCATGCTTGTGCAAATTTTCTTATGTAACATTAACACTATCATAGAGATAAATTTTAGAAGAACTTGTAAATCAAGCACAAATTTCCTTCTATAATTATGCAGCTCCTTTAAAGTGATGGAATGTTGTCCTCGTCACTTCCCATTGGTCAGATTGTCCTGCCCCCCCACTTAAGGTTTTTCTATAAAAGAGAGCAGTTCCTAAACCTACCTTTTAACTATGCAAGGGAGAATGAGGTGCTTGCGAAAGGGAGGACAGGCAAAAAGAATGCCACATACTGTTTGTTTGCTGACATTTCTACTGAGTCTTGGATTTACTTTTCCAATAGTGAAGGGCATTTATATGGACAAGCTTGCCAGCAAGAAACTCTGTGCCGATGAGGAGTGTTTATGTAAGTCTTTTTTTGTCTGTTTCTTAACTTGTACCATCTAAATGCATACCATTGTGAGGCATTAAGATGTTTGAACGTTCTGACTGTTGGCCGTTGCCATGTCCCAAATTTAACTTTTGTGTATCTGTCTTTTGTGTTACCTCAAAGTGATGCCTAAGATCTCTGGGCTTTAAGGGCGTTGGGATTCTGGCTGCTAAAAAAACAGACAGTGGTTATATGAAACAGGGTTGCATTGGCAGTTTGACACAGTTACTTTTGGGTTTTTCCCTCCACAGATGCCCTTTCCTTGGCAAGAGCAGAAGACGACTACAATGCACCCGACTGCAGATTTGTTAATATTAAGAAGGGACAATTGGTCTATGTGTATGCCAAACTAGTGAAAGAAAAAGGAGCTGGAGAATTCTGGGCTGGAAGTGTAAGACTCATGAACCAATATCTCATCACTTCTTGGCTATTGTTTTCAGTACCCACAACAGAGAGAAAGTGGGTGGGTGGGGGCTTCTTAGAGTCCTTAAAAGGCCACCAGAAGAGAGAATAAGCTGTGTCCTGTCTTTCAAGGACCCCTAGCTGCAGCTTCAAAATGATGGGTTCCAATATTGCTTGTCATGCATTGCTTTGGCGGGGGTTGTGGGTAATGAATGTGCAACAACATTACTTTGAAAAACAATATAACTATTACTAACACTATTTTGACATGTAGTTAAGTAATGTTTCATTCTTACTTCAGTGTGTTATTTTGGAGACATTTTAATTTTTCCATTTAAAAAATATCATGTTTTTATTTTTTGGTGCTCATATTGCTCATAACAGCAAACACCAAGCAATGCCAATACACTAATTTTTACAATACCAAGTTTTTTGGGGGGGCAGCTACTAACCTACTGGTTATCTCTTTCCTTGCAATGTGGTTTTGATTATATATGAAGCAGTGGAGAAGCAAAAAGAGGTTCTCTTGTCTCAAGAGGACTTGAAATTTGCCTTACAAGGGTAAGAGTAATGTGTGAGGGAAATGATCTCTTAATTGTGAAAGTACTGTAAAGAAACAACCCTATTTCAGAGCTTTATTTTTTTTTTAAAAAAAAAGAAAGCCTCAGTTGTTACATCTGTATCCCACTCTTTTTTCCCCATTGTGGCAGGGGTTAGCAACTTCGATGTGTCTCAGGATCGGTCCCACCCCTTGGACCCACCAAGGGCCATGCCATCTACTCCCTCAAAAATGAAAGTGAGCAGAGGTCTACTCCCAATTTTGTTTATATAACTGTGTCCCCCCCCCCTAAAATAAGGGAAGTGCACCTTGTTTTGAAAGTTAATTGTGCTTCTTGGCAGTGTTCAGGTATTTGGCCCTCCTTGTTTTAAGTAAGAATAACATTAGCCACGAAGAGGAGGCTTTGGTGGCTCCAAGAATGGCAAACATAAATGGGGAGAGTGTTATCTGTGGGCACGTTGCCTTCTCTTGCATTTCGACATTCAAAGCAGCACATTAAGAGGGCTGAATCTACAAGATGTTGCTCATAAGAAGAAAGATTCTTTCACTCTGATAATGATGGCGCCTCTGATAATCTACTGGTGTATCTCCCTCTTTGTATTGTTCTGGAAAATCCAATTCTAGAAGGTTGAAGAGGCCCCTGTGAGGAACTGGAGAGAACAGAGAAGCTTGGTTGTTTATTTATTTATTTACTTATTTATTTATTGGACTTATATACCGCCCCATAGCACTACAAGCACTCTCCGGGCGGTTTACAATTTTTAATTATACAGGCTACACATTGCCCCCCCAGCAAGCTGGGTACTCATTTTACCGACCTCGGAAGGATGGAAGGCTGAGTCAACCTTGAGCCGGCTACCTGGGATTTGAACCCCAGGTCGTGAGCACAGTTTTAGCTGCAGTACAGCGTTTTAACCACTGCGCCACGAGGCTCTTCACTGCTTGTTTGAGCAAAGCATTTCTTTGAATCCATACCCTGGACTTCTGGGCTTTCTCCCATCAGCAAATGCCCAGACCTGCTAAACTGACACATCATAGACCTTCGAAACATGTTGTAGAACTGTATTGTGTGATCTAGATTGGCACCACCTTACATGGTTAGGGAATTCTTTAACCTTTGTCCTCCCCAGCCATATCCTGCTTAAATATTCCCTTTCCCTGTGGTGGTGGGAAGGGAGAAAATTTACTTTACAGTTAAACCCATTCCACTTTAGGCATTATTTCCCTCACACCTTACTTTTACCCCCATAGGATAAACTACAGTTTCAAAAAATGGTCACTGGCATCAGTAGCAGTTTTCTTTTTAAACCCTCATGGGGTGGGAGTAGTGTAACGTTTACAGGCAAAGAAAAAGTTGAGGTTTAAGTGTCTGCTACACATGTACAGCACTCCCAAAGAGAACTGTGCCCCTCTGTGCCTACTTTGAAGTAAGAAAGGCACTAATGTAATGGTGACTTTTTAAAGTGCACCCAATCCTATTAAAAAGACAAGGTCTAAAAATAATAGAGATCTTCTTTCATAGCGCTGCATGGTGGCCAGTGTATAAAAAGGAAGCAGTAGCCCTTAGCTGAGGAGGTAGAAACAAGCTAGTTTACGCTCAATAATGGCTGTGCTTAATTCTGAATTTGCTTCATATATCTTGCTAGGTTTATGGAGAACATTATGAGGACCAGATGGGCACCATTGGTTATTTCCCCAGGAGTTTAGTCACAGAACAGCACATCTTTCAGGAAGCGAACAAGACAGTGGCCACAACGGTAGGGGTTCGTCTCGATGTGTGATTGTTCGGAAGTGGTTGGTGTGGGTTTCTTATCAAAATCTAATTGGCAAGACTCTCAGGGAGAGTACTGATGATTGTTATATTCTGTTTAATACTTCTGCTAAGCTAACTCAGTAACAATTTAGCTTCGTGGAAATTATTGACTAAGTCTCTGCAGAATGTTCCTTATTGACTTGGCTCTGTTCCTGTGTACCCTGAGAGGTGGGAACACTCCTCTGGCCAAAAAGGTAGGCACTGTGGTTCTTGGCAAGAGAGTTTCCTGTTGTGAGAAGCTGCCTTTTTTCTTGCCTGGGCTTCATGCCACAGTCTCAGCTTCTGCCTTAATAATCTTATGTAATAATAATAATCTTGGAACTACAAAGCTGGAATGGGCCCTATGGATCCTCAAGGCTAGCCCCTGTCAAGGAGGCCCTGTGGGAAATCAAACCCACCAGCCGCCCCCCACCTCTGGCTCTGATGCCTAAACCACTGAGCTATCCAGCAACTCATGAAAAGCAGTTCATTTTTCTGGCTGTTTTTCTCTCCTTCCACTTCTCAGTGCAGGTTAGACCAAAGCTAGTGTCTCTCCCAGGCCCTCTCAAACTTACCACAGGGCTTGGAAGATAGTCAGAACCTTGTGGAGCAATTCGGAAAAGGATGGAAAACAACAACAACTGAAGAGATTATTAGATGCTTTAGGCTGCAAGACGTATTGGACAGAGGCTTCCTTCTTTGGGAACACCAAGGCACGTACGCGTGGATTAAGATGGAACTGGAAAACAAACAGTCCCCTGGTCCTTGGCTGTACTATGTTAGACTACAGGCAGAGACTTAGGGTCCTGGCATAGGACTGATTGCAAATCCATGATCACATCTCATCTTTAACTTAAAGGCAGCTGCAGGGACTCCTACACTGAACTGAAGGCGCATTGATTATGGAGATAATCTTTTTAACAAAGCAGATGATCCAACGGTGGGAGGCCTCACCTGATACAGCCTAAGTACACGTTTGTAGCCTTGGTTGCAAAGACATCCATGGCTTCCAGACATAGGATTAATGGATGGTTTAGCAGTACAAAACGAGGCTTAGACAGTCTCAGGTGCTCCATCTTTTGTGGCATGGCTGTGAGGAAGAGATCAGAAATGTCTGCTGTGGATTAATCCTAGTTCAGCATATCGTCCAAATGGCAAATTGTGGTTAATTAACTAGGGCTAGTGAAAACCAGACTGCCTCATAAATTGTGAAGTTGGTTTGTCAATATTGTAACCACAATTTGTGCAGATTCAAATGTCACAGTCCCTACACTTTATCGGAAACTGAAGCAAAATTTCCAGAGTCATCATCATGGCCACACTGGAGGAAGGGGGAAAGTGTGCAAGCCTGAGAGAGGCTTGGTTTATTTATGTGGTAATAAAGTGTGGCTTAGGGTTGCACCCAAAGTAGCCTGTTGTATTATTAAGCAAATATAAAATTGAACTCTAACTACTACAACAATATTGGTATCTGGTTTCCAGGCGATTGATTTCTTCTGCGACTAGAATTATATAATACGGACCATCAGCGTAGTTCAAAGCCAGGCTGAAGATGGACATCTTTCTCCTTTTTTGTTACAGAGAAAATATAGAAAGCTTGTCTTTCCTAAATAATTTCTATTAACCAAATGAAACACTTTTTTTAAAAAAAAGAGAGAGAAAGGAATAGTTGTGTATAATTTGTACTTACTTTGCTTTATTTAATATTATCCATTATTTGAAATGTTGCTGTCTTTTAATAAATATATTATCCTTGTTTCAAAGTAATAAATGTTCGGCATTTTATGTAGTATTCTAAAGGCTTTGTGCTTATTAATGATATAATCAGTTTTCTTCCAAGTATTTCATTTCCTCTGGCATGTTTTCTCTAAGGGTCAAAAATGTGTGAGAGAGTGTGTGTACACGCTCTCTCTCTCTCTCTCTCTCCCCCCCAGATGTCTGTATGAATCATTTTAATTACAAATTTCAAGATACGGATTTGTGATGATCACATATGTGCTCTAAGTAAGGTTTTCCTGATTCAGAAAACCATGACTTTTCTTTTTAAGAAATGTTAATGATCTTCAGAGCACTGAGCATTCCTGCATATAATTCTGACTTCTAGAGTTGACAATGGCAAGGACCTGGACTGAAAGTATGCAAGCTGTTGTGTGAAGGGAAAATTAACTCATTGTTTCCCTTTACTACATTCACTGCAGCTGTCGGAAACCTAATGCCCTAGATCACGAGGTGCGGGACTTTTCACCCTTGAGATGTTGTTGGTCTGAAACTCCAAGCATTTCTTACTTTTGGCTGTTCTGGATCCAGCAACCGAACAGGCTAACAAAATATGAAGACCCATACTTTGCCCACCCTGTCCTAGATGCTCAGCTATGAAGACAATATTTGATGTATGCATGTCAACCACTATACAGTGCAAAGGGCAAGAATGTGTAACTGTTTATCAAATTGTATCAGATGACTGTGAAATTTGTGCATGCACGCTTGATTCTATGTGGGCATGCTATGCTCATATCCCCCTATATATGGATATCTGGGGGAGTGAGAGTAGGAAAGGGATCCTGGCTTGGACAATTTACAGCTTTACCTTATCACCAGGAAAGCAAATTCTCTGACTTGGCCTTATGGGTGTGTTCAAACATCACAATGAGTCAACATTTTAAAGAATTCTTAGTTATCACAATTTGAGTAGTGTAATGGTGCATGCTCTTCTCAGTTGTGTCTTCCTCGAAACAGAGTCAGATGAGTACCAAGAGCTTGGCAAAATAGGTGGAACTGGCCTCAGTTTGCTGCTTCTGTGATTCTCCACAGTTGCAAGTGGCCCTTTAGAGGTCGTATGGAGTGAGAAAAGAGAAAAACGAATGAATGTGGAGAGGGAGGGGAGACAAACCAAAGAGAACAAAATGGAGGTGGCTGGAGGTCCCCATCTCGTTTACAAAATTGGTTTCGGGGGGAGTGTTAAACATTGTGGGAGGCTGCAACCTATTTAAAATGGAAATGGTTCTTAGAGGCTTCAAAGAGCAGCAATTCACCTTTTTTTCTGAGGAAAATTCATTTTTTTTAGGTTGGGAGAGTGTTTGATGGGGGCCAGGGCTACAAGAAGAGCCACAGAGAAGACCTAGGTAAAGGTTCTCCTTGACAAATTGTCCAGTTCGTGTCTGACCCTAGGGGGCAGTGCTCACCCCATTTCCAAGCCTTAGAGCCAGCGTTTATCCATATACAGTTTCCATGGTCTATGGCTAGCAAGACTAGACACGGAACACTGTTACCTTCCCACCGTTGTGGTACCTATTTATCTACTCGCACTTACATGCTTTTGAACTGCTGGGTTGGCAAGAGCTAGGACAAGTGATGGGAGCTCACTCCGTCACATGGATTCGATCTTACGATCTTACAACTGCTGGTCTTCTGTCCTTGCAGCACAGAGGCTTTTGCAGTTTAACCCGCAACACCACCATGTCCCTATAGAGAAGACCTGGGCAGGCCACATTTCCCCATCTCTGAGCTAAACAAACTGTGAGTCATCAGCTGGTGGTTTATTGAATGTGATGTGACTATAAGGCACATATCTGCCCTAACAAGCAATAGTTTATTCCTGACTCAAGGTACAGACCATGGAAATGAATCATAGTCAGAATGTCTATGACTTTTTAAAATTCTGAGGTTGTCATTGTTATATACACTTTTCTAGGACCAGTGCTGAGGGATATAGCACATTTTATTGATAAACTTCTACATTGTCCGGCTTAGCTATGCAAAACACTTATGCAGAATGACCAATGATGACTGTAGCATGGAGATGTTAGGTTTTCTTGGACTACATTTCCTAGAATCCTCCAGTTAGAAGGACCAGTTACAGAGGGGAACACTGTGCATTTCAAATTGTTTTAACTGGGATATTCTCTTAAATAGCAGGGGCTACAGTATGTTCTCTCAAGTAATACTACTACCTGTCTCTGATTTCTGCATTGTGAAAAATGCACTGCTCCCTTTTGCCATGTGCCGTCTCATTGCCCAGCTCGCTTTCACTTCTGCCATCAATCTTTAGTAGCCTTCTTCAGGTCACACAAAGTAGCAGTCTATCTTTGCAGATTATATGCTATTCTTCAGCAGGTTTTTGGTGACCTCCAGTGGCTTTACTGTGCTTCTTCTTTTATACCTCCTATTACTTTCTATCTTGCATACTGAAAATATAGATTTGTGGGACAAGGAAAACCAATGAGACACCAGCTTGGGTTCCAATATGTTTCATTTTAAGGGTGCTTGTAAGGATAAAGGTATCACTGATAAATCTGCATTTTACTTTTAGCTTTTGCTATTTGTATAGGATTTTCTCTTAAGCAAATATTTGATCAGGTGGCATGTAATAAAAATTGCAGGCTCTGTTTTATGTTGCTTGTGTCATTGTCTGTCTGTCTGTCTGTCTGTCTGTCTGTCTGTCTGTCTGTCTTTCTTTCTTTCTTTCTTTCTTTCTTTCTTTCTTTCTTTCTTTCTTTCTTTCTTTCTTTCTTTCTTTCTTTCTTTCTTTCTTTCTTTCTTTCTTTCTTTCTTTCTTTCTTTCTTTAGCAAAAATGATTTCAAATTAAGAGCAATTCTATGCAAGCTTCTCAAAAGCAAACCCTACTGTGTTCAGTGATGCTCACTCCCAAATAAATTTATATAGGATTTAAAAAAATAATCCATTAATCCAAAATAAATCCTCCATGCTGCCTAACACCATGTCTCATAAAACTTTTTAAAGTGATGGTTTCTTTTATCACCCAATCTTTTTTTTTTAAATGAAGCTGATTCTCTGAGCATAAAGGTGATCTGAGATGCAGATATGATAGAGGCTTGTAAAAATATGATACATCCCATGGAGAAGGTGGATAGGAAAAACAATGTTTTTATCCTCTCATAGATATTAGGATTATCCAAGGTAGCCAATGTACTAGAGACTCAGGATAGATGTGCAGAAGGACTTCTCAGACAATGCTTAATGGATGCATGGAAGCCATTGACCAAGAATGCGGTAATGACCACTAGCTGAGATAATTTTTACAGGAAAAATAGATAGGTTTATTACTCATGAAATTAACCATGAATTGAACACCCTCAGCTGGGCACCAATGATTAGGGATAACTGTAGTTTTCATGTCTTACTTTTGGGCTTCAAAGAAGCACCTGGTGGGTCATTGTAGGAAACAGGATGCTCAATTAAACAAATGTTTTATCTGAATCAGCATGGCCTTTCTTTCTTTCTTTCTTTCTTTCTTTCTTTCTTTCTTTCTTTCTTTCTTTCTTTCTTTCTTTCTTTCTTTCTTTCTTTCTTTCTAACACACACACACACACACACACACACACACAAACACACACGAGATGGCTGGGTAACTCACTAGTCACTGGGAGAGGCATCTGACTGCAAAGCCAGAGGCTGAGATTTCAATTCCCCACTGTGTCTTCTAGAAGAAGAGCCAACCTCTGTGGCCTTGGCCAAGCTGTACAGTCCCAAGTTGTTCCTAGAAGAAGGGAATGGTAAACAACCTCTGAGCACTCTCTAGCTAGAAAACCCTGAAAAGGGTCACCATAAGTCAGAATTAACTTGAAGGCACACAGTTATATAGTATTACATACATACATACATACATACATACATACATACATACATACATACATACATACATACATACATACATACATACATACATACATACATACATACATACATACATACATACATACATACATACATACATACATACATCTTTTCCCAAAAAAAGACCCAAGGCAGCTTACAGTATCCAGGTGCCATGGATGTCTTGCTCAGTCAGGCCATGCTGCGCCTAACCCAGTGTAGTTTGCTAGAATTGTATTCCTAGCCACCAAGGAACAGGTCTGAAGTAATCCTCTTGAAACTGCCTAGTGGGTTGCTGGTGGCCAGTAATTAACCAGTATCCTGTCTTGGCCGTGTCCAATATCAAGTCTGTGAGAACCATTGATGAAAGATTTTTATTATGGTAGAGTTTGCAAGCAAGCTTCTGTAATAATTACATACTTAGTTTCCGAAAAGGCACACAGTTGACGAGTGGTTAGGTTATCATTGAGGGAGATGAGGTGATGGTGGAATCTTAGTAGATTGACTTTAGTGCGTCCTTTCACCTCTAGAGGTCCTCCTAGTTTAAGCTGAAAAGCTACACAACCAAAAATAAACAGCAGGTTAAGGATTGTATCAGTCCTAGAGATGATTTCTGGATATTTTGGTATTGTGCTGTCTAACCTGCTGGGGCTGGAACCTCTACTTTGCCCAGCATCAATCTGCCCTGGAGCTTAACTCTTTGTGCTCCCTAATCTGCTGCTACTGGGTAGTCCCATTGCAGCTATTTTGCTAGCATTTGAAGAGGGAATAGATGAGCGATTTGTTAGTGCCAGACAGGATGGCTATCTCAAACAGCCTTTGTTTTAATCTAAAACTACCCTTAAGCTCAGCTTCCAGCAAGAAGTATGAGAAAACATAAGATGATCAGAAACTTCCCTGCGGAGATTTGGTATCTGTGTTGTTTAGTCTATGGGTGAAAATGGCTGTTTTATGGATTTTAAAATATATTTTTAAAAAGTTTGCAGATTTTAAAATGTAAGATGGCTTACAAAACATAGGTGATCCTCCCCCACCGCCATTTCATCTGATTTACCAAACTCTGGTAAAATGTTGGAGTTTTCCTGGGTGAGTTTGGTTGGTCTGACTTATTGATCGGAGAGCATTTCAAAAGATATGGCAGTGGGTATAACTGTGGTTCAAGCAACAACCACGTTGCTTACCTTAAATGAATGAATGAATGAATGAATGAATGAATGATTGAATGAATGAATGAATGAATGAATAAATAAATAAATAAATAAATAAATAAATAAATAAATAAATAAATAAATAAATAAATAAATAACAGCTCTTCCAAACTGCAGGATTGCCTATGGCCATGGTGGCTAAGGATCATGGGAATTGTAATCCAATCTGGATACACCAAAGTGGTATCATAAACTCTACCCTTTCAGATGACATTTGTATTAAAGATAAGGTGATTAGATTATTAAAGAAATACAACCCACACCTCTCCAAGAGCCAGCCTGGCAGTCCTTTGCATTCCATGCCAGGAATTCAGACACTGACCTTGGGTGACAACAACTGACTTTATCTTCAGTTCTTTTCTCTGTGGCCCAGGCAGCACTTTTGCCTGCAAATATTTGAGCTAGGCCTGCCATAATATATTTGTCCTCTTGGCAAGACTGAAGCTTTTGCCTTTATGGAATGCCCTTTATTGTCCAGTTTTTCCTCACCACATCTTCACTATCATCTTGTTAACAGTAACCAATAATCTTTGTCAACCCCTGAGAAATTAATTAGAATTAATTAAATAAATTATTTCCATCTTTGGTACCCTGGTCACTTACTTTGGCACTGACCTATCGCATTTGGTTTTTCACAAAGGAAAGAACTGTCACAAAATACTCTGCAAAGCAATGAAGGAACTGAACTTCGTTAAAGCTTTTTCGTGTATGGAATGTATTTTGCTCTGAGACTGATAATCCTTGCTCAGTGTTAGGAAATTAGGGGAGTCAGTGTTCTGTGAGGCTGTGACTACATGATCAAATATGATGATGTTTGCTGCTCTTATGGTAAAAGAATTGGTTTGAAGTATTTTTTCTGATCACACAATGCAAAAGCTGATTCAAATTGGTGCAGCTCAATTTGTTCATAAAGCATTTTTCTTTTAATCTACTGCTGGGGTCTCCCGCTTTTTTCAAGCCAGAATGATTCACATTCTGTAACGGTGTTCCATGTCTAGTTGTGCTGGCCACGTGACCACGGAAACTGTCTATGGACAAATGCTGGCTCTACGGCTTGGAGATGGGGATGAGCACCGCGCTGTAGAGTCAGGCATGACTGGAATAAATGTCAGGAGGAACCTTTACCTTTACCTATATCACCCTCAACAACCGCCTATTCTCTTAGACTTAGAGGTGCTCCAAGATGTTTAACAAAACAAGATAAATTCCTAATGTTAGGCATTGAGAACAAGTGTGCCAAGGTACCTGCTATAACTTCCATACAAAAATACTGCCAAAAAAAAAGTAGCTGTATGATGCAAGGACTGGTTTTAGTACCACAAACCCTCTCTGTTGAAAATCTAGACAGCTGTGTGAGAGAATTTTTGTGGGCTATTAAAAAGAAGAAAAAACACAACACAAAAGGATAAAAGGGTGAAAGTTCCAAATGGTCACAAGAAATTGTTGTTTTTTTAAATGCAAGAGGAAAGTAAAGACTTTCAAGCATTCAGAATGAAAACACACCAGAAAATAATGTACCCTATCTAATACTTATACCATGCCAGAGACATAGCATAGTTCTGGGGCATGCACAAGGTGTATCACATGCATGCCATTCTCCTCATGAATCAGACAGAGTCCCTGAGCAGCAGGGGAGGGAAGCACTGTTCCCCTCAGAAATATACTAGGCTAACTAGCCCATTCTCTAAAACCTTTTATACGAGTAAATGGGTCATTTACGCACCTGTTGCCAACCACATCTTAAGGCCCTTTCATGTTCTGATAGGACAAAAGGCAGCTTCCTGATTTGCTGCCATTCTTCCCTCCCCCCTCAAACCTGCCTAACTCTTTGGGAAGGAAGCAGGCTAACCCCTTTCAAGTCAGGATTAGTATCCTTGTGGGTTGCTTTGACATGTCCTCTGATAAAGATAAGCATGGAGGTGTCTGCTCCCTTGCTCAATCCTTCCTTTGAAGTGTTCAAAAGAAGGAAATAAGTTGCAGGTGTATATTGTCTGTTTTCACACTGATCTCTGCCTGTGAAGTCAGCTTCCCAAGATCTCTGAAACGTAGAAGAGTCCAGCAAATGAATTTCATATTTTGTACATGCCAAGCTGTCAGTCTCTTCACAATGTGATGTTCAGGACCACAGGAATGAACACACACACACCTCTCTCTGAACAAAGAAAAAAATTAAAAATTATAAACAACAACAAGAACAACAACAAAAACCCAGATGAAATAAAAGACATTCCTGTGGTATGTGGTATTTCTGTGTAGGTTAAGAACTTTGGGATTCTGCCTCCCTTCCAGAACACTGTATATCCCTTTCAAAACCAACTAGCTTGACAGCAAACCATCAGCAGAGATGGGAACAGAGGAAGGAAGGAAAGAAGAAGGGGCTGTAGGCTGAAATGTGAATTGCATCACATCGAATGTGAACACTGAACTCCTAAATCGATCTGCAACCCCTGTGTGATCACTGACTGTGAAATCAGCCATAATACAGACGGTGAATCAAACCAATGCCAGTGTTGTTGCATCCTATATTCCAAAGCAATGGCCATGGATGGATTTTCAAAACTCATCACTGTCATCCTTTGAGCAAATGAAAGCAGACTGGAATTAAGGACGTTCATGGACTTCCAGATTCAGTTCAAATCCTGATACAAGCTTGGGGAATGAGGGAAAGAGGGGCATTACTGCACAGACTGATGCAAAGCTACTTCTCTTTCACTCAGGTCCTAAACGTGAGTTAAGGTTCGGAAATCCAAAATTATAAGAGGTTACAATGGAAAAAATGAAAGTGAAAAACAAAACAAAACACAAGCTATAACTAGGATTCAGCAGCTATTTGTTTTGCCAGGAATGCAGAAGTGTGATATACCTTCTTCAGACAACAAAATGCCTTTGGTTAGTTTTGGTCTTCTATCTGGAGGAGATCAGTCAAGCAATGCTTCTAGCCCACAGGTGTCCAAAATTTGGAAGTGCACAATGTATGATTATTCAGTCAATGTTGGGCTGTTGGCATTCCATCTTGAGGCTCCATCACAGCACAGAAATGGCATTTTATTGCAAAGCCCGTAAGTTCTGGCTCTCAGTGGGGGAAGCCTTTAGGTAGCTCTGTCCCTAAAGGCAGCCCTGCTTCCTGGAACCCATTTACTAAAGCCTCATCTGTGCTGCTTGCCTCTTCCCTCTGGTGGGGTGGAGGGGGAGGAAAGGGCTCCAGCCGTCACTGATGTCAAGAGTTGTTAAGGATGATGCCTGGCTGATGTAGCTGGCTTCATTCAGAATGTGTGTGGGTGGATGGATGCTTCCCATCGAGTATTGATATGTGCTGACAGACTGAGCAGTGTTGCACAAACAGGCTTAGCAATTAAAATATGCTTATTTGATGTGGTTCTTCTTCCAGCCTTGGGGGGGGGGGCAATGTACATATTACAGTTTTATGTTTCTTACCTCTTACAGTTTGATGTTGTTTCTCTAATGAAAAACTACCTGAGAAGCTGTAACTGAGAACAAAAGAGCAGCAGTTGTGGAGCTGCTGGCAGTGGATGGTTGTTTAAACCTCTTCTTGCGGTCGTGGTTCTGCTCAAAATCCTTCCTTCAGGCTCCTTTCCTATCCAAGGTGGATGGGGACTGCATTTAGGGGTGATGCAAGGCCTTAATATTTTTATGTCTTCTCAGGAAGAAAGTCAGCTGGCAGGGCGAAGAATCTTGAGTGGACAAATGGGAGGAAGAGCAAGAGCTGAGAAGTCTCCTTTTCACCCCAGTCCTTAGCTAGTATGTTCTGGACTGCAGCTCCCAAACTACTTTTACAATTTTAAAAAACTGGAGAAAACGCAATTACATGGAATGTGTGATGAGCTCCTCAGCAGCGGTCTGAGGACTCCTGTTTCAGAGGTGTTGTGAATCTCTTCTGGTTTATAATTGCACTTTATCAGAGCTCTGTAAATTGCAGAACCTCATCCTCAAAATAGGTTCAGCACCTTAGGTAACTAAAACCTGGAATGGATTCACAGTACTTCTGAAATGGGATTCACCACCCTCTTCCTCTGCACAGGCAGGTCTCCCCCCTCTTTTAAAGCTCTGTTAAATTTTATAAAAAGACTGGGATCATCCTTCATATGCCACATGTAACTGATTCTTTCTTGAAGTTCTTTCCCCTGCCTCCACCATCCAGATGACATTGCATCTTACACTGATATGAACAGAAACTAACAGGGATATTGGGCAAATTTCCAGGACCTTTTTGTTCCTCCCCAGCTTTTAGAAATGATCCAGCACCTGCACCCTAGAGTGTGAAGGATGATTTTGTGCTATAGTGCTCCCCCAATGTAGAAAATTAATAAAGGTAAACATATAAGGTGTCAGAGACAATGGCAGTGTTTCTTCCAGGTTAATGGGGAAGAATGATTTAAAAATCAGAGGAAGAGAGCAGAGGTGCTGGATGGAAGAGGGTGCAGCAAAGAAGAAAACCTCTGGGAAAAGGAGGTTCTAGTGAACATCACCACTGACTATGCTCATTAAGCCCCAAATCCTGGTAATTAGCATTGTGGAGGAAAATACCAGTAATCAGAGGAACAAATGCCACATTTGAAGGACTCACTGACCGCTACTCTTGACTCACCATTATTTCTTGGATTCAAAATATTTGTGGAGTTCCAGTGAAGCTGGGAAAGCTTTCAGATAATGTAATGTAAAACACTTTCACACTGTTTTCCCTAAATACAAAACAGGCTTGTCTTTTGCCTGTGATATGCCTGAAATCATGTGGGCAAATTGAAGAGAAGCAGAGCTGAGAATAAACTGCTGTTCATCCATAGCAGGTTTCCCCCTCTAATAATAGTAGAATAACTGCATCACACTACAATTGTAGCTTAAGTAAGGAGAACATCACTTCTTTTGCAATGTAACTGTGTCTGAAATCCTTACTGCACTAGAGTAAGACCATTAAACCTATGGGGATCTGGAAAATCCAATACTCCATAAGTTCCATGTACAGTGGTGCCTCGCTTAATGGGTTTAACGTCGTTTAACGATGAATCTGCATAGCGATGAAGATTTTGTGATCGCATTGCGATGTTCCCTATGGGGAAAAATCGATTTGCAGTGATGGCTTCCCCCCCATCATCACAAACGCCCCATTTTTCCACAGCTGATTGGTGGGGCCGTGCGATCTTCGCAAAGCCCCCCCCCCCCGATCAGCTGTGTGAAAACGAGGCATTTGCAATGAGGGGGGGAAGTGATCATCGCAAACGCCCCATTTTCGCACAGCTGATCGGCGGGGCGCGCGATCTTCTTGAGAAGAAGGAAGCCACAGGCTTGAGCTTACAAGAGCTGAGCAGGGCTCTTGAAGACAGGATGTTTTGGAGATCACTCATTAATAGGCTCACCATAAGTAAGAGGCAACTTGATGGCACATAACAACAAAAACAAGTGTCGATTGTTGGTCTGAGCTTGATATTACTGCGAATCAAGCATACAGTGGGAGTGTTTTTGTTCTTATGGCTGATATTTAAAATAAATTAGAACTTGGTTGTTCCCTCATTTCCCCCTTTTCTTTACTTATATTTTGCATGAAAGCAGGCCTCATGAATTGAATGCAGAGAGTTTTTAGATGAGAGCAGGGATATGAAAGGCTCAGAGTACTGTGGTTTGGCTTTGCCTTACAATGATTATAATTTCAAAGCCCTAGAAATGTTTTTTGAAAGAAAGAAAGAAAGAAAAAGAAAGAAAGAAAGCTTTGAAATGGTAATACTGTACATCTAACCATCTCACTCAGTTCAGCTGCCTCTTTCTCTTTCTTTCTGGGATTTGAATATCTGACCATTTCATCTTAATAAAGAGAAGGCTTGTGTGAACCTTATTATTTATTTATTTATCATCAGTAAGGATCCACAACTCTGGCACAAGCCTACCCATTACTTCAGGCAGGCAGAGAAGCCACCCTGCTGCCACCACTGACTGTCACAACACCACACTCATCCCAATGCCAACATCAACATCTAAGAGGTCAGTGGTGGCAGTGGTAGCGCTTTCTTTCTATTCTCCACTTTTCTATTTCTAGAGCATGACTGTGTCTCAGCCAGCTGTATGGCCAATGTCTCACTTGGAAACAAAGCATTATTCGAAGGTGTGGCCAAATAAGATGGCCTGGGTGCATTATGGAGGTGGGAGGTGGTGGCAGCAGCCCTTGGAGGAAGAAGCCAGTAGCAGTGGCATCTGGCTTAGGCAGCAGAGAGTGGGGAATAGTGGGAACTCCATCACTGCGCCAGCGTTCTGATACCTGAGGTGACTTTGCTAAATGGTTGGCCTGGCCTGGTGAAATCAAACATTGGACCCAATCTAAAGAAATTCATATACTCCCCACACCTAAGAATTTTAGTACAAAAGACCAAGGTGCTTAATGTTTTTGTTAGAAACAACCTCATTTGATTTGAATTACCATTACTGAGTAAAATGTTTAATTAAGTAAAACCTAAAACCAACTGTTAGTTCCAGGTAGAGTAAACTCAATCAACCAGCTGTTTGAACACCAAGTCAATTTTTAAATCCCTTTTGTTTAGTAAAGGCCTAAAGCCAGTTGCTAGTTTAGGGGCCTAAGTTATTAATTTTATGGGAAACCCAAGGGCATATGTTACTGTGATTGACACTATTCTCCTCATCAACTTTTTATTGCTTATTCTTTGCCTCTTTTAATCATTTAAGTTGGCTTTCCAGATGCCTTAGACCAGTGATCCCCAACCTTGGGCCTCAGGATGTTTTTGGACCTCAACTCCCAGAACTCCTGGTGGTGATGGCTTCTGGGAGTTGTTGTCCAAGAACATCTGGAGTCCCAAGGTTGGGGACCACTGCCTTAGACTACAAATTCCACAATTCAGCTGCTGGCTAGGAAGGGTGGAAAGTGTCCACTTGGAGAGTTTCTGCCTGAAAGCATTGATCAAAGGGCATATTGAATTGATACAACTTTTCCAGGGGTAAATTACCTCAATATATAGTTCCACCATTTTAAAAAAGCCCCCTTGGTTTCTCCTAGATGGGGACTGAGCTTTCAGAGTGAGGCCAGCCAATCTGGTGTCCTTTTCCCCTTGCTTTCATTGTTTCTCTCTCTCTCTCTCTCTCTCTCTCTCTCTCTCTCTCTCTCTCACACACACACACACACACACACACACACACACACACACACACACACACACACACACACACACACACACACACACACACACACACACACACACACACACACACACACACACACACACTCCTCTCAGACTTTGTACTCTCCCGGCTGCTGTTGTAGCCATGATCATGTCTTCCCCTTCTCCTGGGTTCTCAGACACATTCCATACCTGATTAATTAAAATGCTTTTAATCTGAATGTTTAACATGTAATTTCAAATTAATTGGCACCTAATTACATTAAGTCACCATTCTAAATGTGTTTGACCCTCACTGGGGCAAAAGCTGAAATATGAGCCTAATGAAATAAAAAAAATAATTGGTACGCTCCACTTTTAAACCTTCAAGATCAGAAGTAGTGTGGCTGCATCCTGACTCTGTGATACAGTGTGACAGGACTGAGGGATATTTGGCTGGTGGGCTGGAAAAACATCATTATGCAGCATTTTCTGTGCCTTAGGGAAACTGGGCTGCCCACTGCTAAATAAGGCAGAAAAGTACTGAAATCTACCACACCCCTGGATAGGTTTACTGGAATCCAGTGGTAGGTCTTTGGGATAATTTAAAGGAGAGCAGCAAGGTTTTCTCACACTTTTAACAACAAAGCTTGCCTTCCCCTATAAATCTACAATCTATATAAAATGAAGAAAACTAGGTATCATTTTTGGTTTGTGAAGGAAGAGTTTGTTTTGGCATTCCATTTTGGACAGGCTTGCCATATGCCAGTTTTCAAAACTTGCCAATATTATGCAAATTACCTAATCCATTTTGCATCCTGTACATATTTCTATAATGTGCTAGCTAATTTGGTTTTTTTTTTTCATATCATGGAAATTAAACACATTGATTGTTGCGTTGTTTTTGTTATCAATGTATTTTAGCTTTGAAATAATTTATATAGTAACCACTGAGCTGAGGGAGCTAATAGAGTGTGATGGGGTATAATATTAGATATGGAATGGGGGGAGTGCATACATCACAGAGGTTTTTTTTAAAAAAAGAATACATGTATGTATGTATGTATGTATGTATGCATGCATGCATGCATGCATGCATGCATGCATGCATGCATGCTACATGGGATGTGGTGGCGCTGCGGGCTAAACCGCAGAAGCCTGTGCTGCAGGGTCAGAAGACCAAGCAGTCATAAGATTGAATCCACGCAACGGAGTGAGCTCCCATCGCTTTGTCCCAGCTCCTGCCAACCTAGTGGTTCGAAAGTATGTAAATGCGAGTAGATAAATAGGTACCATCTCAGTGGGAAGGTAAACAGCGCTCCGTGTCTAAGTCGCACTGGCCATGTGACCATGGAAGATTGTCTCCGAACAAAACGCTGGCTCTATGGCTTGGAAACGGGGATGAGCACTGCCCCCTAGAGTCAAACACGACTGGACAAAAATTACCTTTACCTTTATGTATGTATTGTTTAACATTTATACTGTCTGATTAATGCAAGGCACTACTCTGGGCAGTTAACAGTTAAATGAATACAGCAATAACAATAAAGAATAAGGCAATAAAATAAAACCTAGTCAAACTTACTAAGAGCATCAAATCATAATTGGACGGGCAGCACAACTTGGTTAATTCACATGAAGATGTAAAGAGGATTGTCTTAAACAACTTCTTAAAAGTTAGGAGGGAGGGAGCCAGGCATAGCTCAGCCCATTTCAAAGGATGACCTCTCCCAATGGCTTTACATACATGTTGGAAAACATTGGGGAGACTGACGACCCCTAGAACACCTCACAGTTGAGGGTCTAAGAGACCAACTATTTCTCCTCAAGCTGCACGCTTTGGACACAACCATCAAGGAAGAATTGGAGCTTGCTGAATGCCATTCCTCCTCTGTCTGCCTCCCTCGAAAGGTCATCGTGCAGCATTACCAGTGCTGTCTTGGTGCCATGCTGCAGCCTGCAATTCTTCTCTTCCAGGAATATCTGGAGCTGCTCCACCACCACCCGCTGAATTATCTTGTCTAAAAAGTGGATATTGAAAACACGCTTAAAATCATTTAGGTTATCCATTACCAAATTAAACTATTTCAAGATGGATTTTTTTTCCACACAAGGCTAGGGTGGAGAAGAAAACACTCCCTCAGTGAAACATTAATGATGTTAAGAGCCCAATCCACAGTAACCCCATTGGCTGGATTTAATAACCATCATAGACAAGGGTCAAGCATGGAGGTTTCAGGTCTGCAGCATACCAGCGTCATGTTCTGATCTTGACATTAAAGTCCCTTTTCTCTGATTTTAAGGCATTGGCATATCTCCTGGCCAGATTCTTAAACATAAGCAAATTAGGCTCTGCTGGATTTTTTCTTCCACAATAATGGCATATTCTCATGTGCATTGGGATTCTGGTAATAGTCTTGTGGGATGGTTGTTGATTTTTGCTATCAATGTTTACTGATGGCAAAAACAAACAAACAAACAAAAAACCCTACAGATCCATAAGAATATTGCAAGAATCTCTGACAAAGTGACACACTGTCACCAGATTTGCAGGACAAGAAATTGCAGGGGAAAGTCAGGCCAAGTTGCAAAACTCAAAGGGGAAAAGCCATAACAACAAGTGCTGTTATAAAGACTACACATATTTTCAGATGTCTCCAGGGCTTTCTCCACCAAAAGAAGCCAAACCCAAAAAGAATGTCTTTGGAACTTCTTGTCAATGGAGAAGATACTCAGGGTGTAAAAAAGAGTGTAGTGTTTTAAGTCAGGGTCAGGGTTGAACTGGACAAGATGTTGAGCTCATAATTAGAAACTAATCGTTTCTATTTTTCTTGTGATACCATGATTCATGTTTCAGCCAGCAGACTTGCAGATTAAGATTGTGGTCACTTCTTGAAGACCAATCAAATGACAAAGCCAGCTGGTTTGCAAAATGAGGTGAGAAAAGCTTGTGTTTTATCACTTCTGGAAGTTTGCTTTCTAAGCACAGAGGTGTCCAACTTGTGTCATTTGACCCTATGTCATCATTCTAACATGACAGTAGCATAGGACTGAAAAAGATGCATTCCTTTGCACTCTGCACTGGGAAGAAGCAACACTGCCTAGTCCAGTGGAATAAAGATGAAATCTGCTCTGCTGTCAGATGCCATTTCATTAGTGCTAGACAGCAAGTGTTTACCCCTAGAAATCAATGGGATTGGACTGCAAATATAAGAATGACAAGGAAAAAGAATAAATATAGCTCTTCCTCATTATTTAAAATTTAAATGGAGGCTGCTTAAAAGCAAAGCTTAGCTATCAGTCAGCTGGCGAACATTTTCCATAGCAGCAGCAGGATCAATTCATCCTTCCAGTGGGTTCTCTCTTTTGTACTCTGTTTCTCTTATCAAACATGTTTGATATTCTTCTATAAAGCATCTCTTTAGTTGAACATTAAGGAGTTGATGCAGGGCCCTTTCATTCCAGGGAAATGCTGCATGATCTGTACTGTGTGGCTTTCAGAACACATCAGGATTTGAAAGTATGTCCATGGGCGGCTCCTTGTGTCTTTTACCTTATGAATAAGAGGAGGACACAAAGCAGGCTGTTTTCATTCTCCTGTAATTTATGGAAAGGGGCTATTCTCTGTTTTACAAAAGCACAAGGCTTCATGAACACCTTACCATGTGATTCCTTTCATGCCTGGAGGACAGCTTATCAGCCATTTGCTAACCCTTCTGACCAAGCAACAAATTACAGTAATTAGCAAACAAAAGGCTGGAGACTTTCTGCAGGAGCTTGTGAGGTACATGCAGAAAAGGGTGAAGGTTAGGGTGTTTTTACTCTCACAGAAGGTGTTTATTATGCAACAGAATAACATTTGGAATGGTCCAAGAATTGCTCATTTGGCAAAGTATGTGTTAAAAGCCATTAACAAGAAGGTTAAACCCCACCCCCACCCCCACTGCTATCAGACTCTCAGGCAGGCAAATGTTGATTTTACCCATAGGGAGGAATATTTGTCTAACAGAAAGAATGAACAGCCCAGTTAAGGCAAAGAGAATGAAATGAGCATAATTCACACTTACAGTATTATCAAATTACCTCAGACATTCTGCTTTGAAACTAAAGAGCACCAGTAGAACAGTTCATTGTAGAATTTCTGCTGGTTCTTCAGAGGTTCTGTAGAAAGATCCAGTCTTGAAAAACAAACAAACAAACAAATCTTTTGGACCATAGTTCAGTGCTGCATCTCCACAGTATTATGACTGTTGGGATACGTCCCCCACTACCTGACCCTGAGAGGTCTGGCCCAATGAAATAAATTTTCTCAACTCTGGGAGGACATCCTCATTCACAAGAACTAAGGGAGAGGTAAGTTTATGGGTGGAAAGATACATTAGTGATGAGGCTGAACTCCATTCTAACTGTGACAAGATATGTAATGAGGTCAGATTTGACTCAAAATAGCTTAGAATAAGCTTGCATTTTATTTGGTTGGCATGGGAAAGTAACTGATGTGTGTAATGGGGAATGTGTTGCTCTGATGGAGGTGGTGATGCTTCCCTTCCTGTCTGAGGAAGGTTCATTTGAATTTTATGTCTCACGCCCTTTCCTCTTATTTCTACTTTTATTCTAAGCCCTTCCTACCACAAACATAGAAAGCAGCTTCCATCAAAATCCAGAAGAAAAGAGCACTATCCAGAATTAAAAATATCTGCTGGAACATTAGTCATTGGCTGAATTCCTATTGCTGGCATAATGGAAATGGTGTAACTTTTGGTAGTGAATTGCTGCATGTTACAAAACCAGCATAGATATTACTTGTGAAACTTGGTACACAACAGATAATGTCTATGCTGAATTTGTAATTTATAGCAATTTGTCTCCAAATGTTGTTTTTGTGATGCTCCCAGCTATAACCAGTAGGTGTTTAATCTTTGACTTTAACTGTGCTCAAATTCCTAATCCTTGGTTTTCCTGTCAATCAATTGTGAAGTATTTTAATTGTTTTCATATTCATGCAGTATTTAAGTGTCTCTGAATGTGACTTTACTTACTGTCTTTCACCTGAGGATTGATTAATACCAGCTGGTTAGAAATGGTTTAATAAAAATAAATAAATAAATAAAGCCAAACATTTGTCACGCATGGGAAACTTTGTTCTGCTTAGTGCACTTAATTTAATCTCTCCCTCAGGAACAATGATGGAGCGATAAATTTGGAAATATAGGTTCACTATGGAGATTGCAGCCAAGAAATCAGAAGACTGAGACTCAGAAGGGCAGCAATGAAGGAACTAGAAAAGATCATCAAGTGTAAGGGTGTGTCACTGATCAAGATTATCCACACTTGTATTTCTGGTCACCATGTATGGTTGTGCAAGTTGGACAGTAAAGAAAGCTGACAGGAAAAAAAAATATTAATTTAAAATGTGGTGCTGAGGGAAAGCTTTGTGGGAAATCTGGACTGCCAGAAAGACAAACAAGTGGGTCCCAGCCTGAACTATCTTTGGAGGCAAAAATATTGAAACTGAGGTTGTCCTAGTTTGGGTACATCGTGAGAAGATAGGAGTCTTTGGTAAATACTGGGGAAAAATGGAAAGCGGTAGGAAAAGAGGAAGACCAAATATGAGATGGATTGACTCCCTAAAGGAATTCACAGACTTAAGTTTTCATGAGCTGAACAGAATTGTTGAGGACAGAACACTTTGGAGATCATCCATTCATGGGGTTGCCAAACGTCAGAGGTGACTTGCTGTCACGGAACAACTAAGGGTGCACTATGACCATCCTCATGACCAATTCTCTCCCCCCCCCATTAGTACAGTGCACAAAAACATTGAGAGCTGAATGTGTCCATATTAACAAATGAGGAGCAAGTGTTTTTGTACAGTTAATGGCTCTGAATTGCCCATTCAAGACCAAACTGCTCTAAATTATTTTATATTACTATAGAACTAGCTTGTAACCCAGAGACAATTGCAGCTAAGCTGCTGTAGGCCTTGCTAATCAGAAGGTCTTGGGCCTTTGATCCTGTGAGTCCTGACTCCACTACCCCTAAAAGTTTACATTTCAAATCCTTGGTGTGAAACTGTGGGATTATCTGGCTAGAGTTCACCAAGCCAAATAAACCAAATAAACTTGCCTATAATGCATATTGGTGCTATTAGGTGCAATGTGTGATGCACAATACTTGATGGGGGTGTGATATCCAGTCAACAGCTTCCTGAGCTATAGTTTGAAATTCACACCTCCAATGCAGCCTGCACGTTCTTTAATTTACCTCTGAGAAACAAGCCTGGTGCAACCATCCGCCATGAACTTTTGGGACGTTAAATTCTCAGGAAGACACCAGTGCATGCCTGAGGAAGTGGACTTTGGTCCATGAAAGCTAGCAGATTATGTGATTTTTAAAGGCCTAATAAAGGTATCACCTGCTCCTTGTGGTATTGTGCAAGGACCACAGGGGGCTCTTCGATTTTTTCAATACTTGATTAGTTGCTTTGCAGCTGCTTAACTTGAGAACTGGGTTATTATGCTAGCCAGTTTGCCCACATCACTGAAAATCCGTTCAGACTCTTGTACTATTTGGGTGCATAATTTGTGCTTATTGTTAATGCTTGAGGGAATGTGGAAAAGAGCCAAATATGCAAATACATATACACTTGTCTCTCTCCACAGATTTTAGAAATTGCAAATTTGCATTGAAATGAATGTTAAATGTATCTTATTATGTATGTTACTTCTGTTTTAAATGTACATATGTTCTCAGTGACAGTGGCTGTACAATTGTTTATGGGTAGCGATGGGGAAGCCCCAGCTGTCTTGCATCTGCTTCCCGGTATTTCTTTCCCACCAAAAATGGGAACTAGCTTCTTTCTGTTGTATGCAATCAAGTCGGAACCAATTTATGGTGATCTTAATAGGACTTTTAAGACAATCTGAGATATTTAACCAATTCCACCTCCCCAGCGAGTTTCCACAACAGAATCAGAGCTTGAATCCAGGTCTTCTGAGTCCTAGTCCATCATTTCTAAGCCAGTTCTCCTTAACTCGTCCCCACTTTGCTCCTCCTCTACCTACTGGGCCATCAGAATAATGGCATTTTAGGCAGCAGTAACCAGAAACAGTAGCTAATATGGAGGAGGAAGGAAGTCTCTTTTCTCTAGAAGAGCTTGTTTAAGAACCTGGATCAGGTGGTGCAGAGAATGTTAATCAAATTTATGGATGACAAAATATTGGGTGGACGAGCTAACACCCTGGAAGACAGAAATAAAACTCAAAATGTTCTGGATAGGCTTGAGCACTGGGCTGAAAATAGCAGAATGAAGTTTAACAGGGATAAGTGCAAAGTACTACCTCTAGGAAAAAGAAACCAAAGGCATATTTACAAGATGGGGAATACTTGGGTCAGCAATACCACAAGCGAGAAGGAGTCATCATAGATAACAAGCTGAATATGAGACAACAATGTGATGTGGCTACAAAAAAAAAAGCAAATGCTATTTTAGATGGCATTAACAGAAGTATAGTCTCCAAATCCAAGTTCTGCTCTATTCGGTACTGGTTAGGCCACATCTTGAGTACTGTGTGCAGTTCTGGAGACCACTTTACAGTTTTCTTTATATACATATAAAGAACTGCAATGAAACAATCGTACCCAGTCTTTTATGGCCTAAATGCAGAGTAGAAGGTCGGCTGTGTCAGCATCACCCTCATCCCAGCAGGCTTCTGCTCCCTCTGCATTCAGGCAGGGCAAGCATGCCTGAGCGGGCAAACACCTACGTGATTGTCCTTTTGCTCAGCATCTAGGCAGTAAGTTACTCTTCAGTAACCCAACAAAGCAACAAATGTTTTTGTTCTGACCATTGTAAATATCTCATTTTCTTATACACGATGGGAAGAACAGAAGATGAGCTGAAATTTTCTGGTTGTCAGTAGGCTGGGACAAAAAATGACCTTTAATTAGGGAAAATTTAGCAGAGTCAAATATGCATCACATATTGCAGATGCTGGAAAAGTGAAACATGCATTGTAAATAGAGATGGGGATGAAAATCAAAATGAATCATTTTTGATGAATATAGCTGATTCATCACATATTCGTCGATCCATATTCATCAAATTATAAGTCATGACAAATACGGATCGACAAATATTTTCTCGGTTTTATTTGTCGATCAGTCAATTCATCAATATTCATTACCCTTTTTGGGGCCTCTTTGAGCTTGCTGGTGCCAATTAGGAGCTCTGCCCAATCAGGACAGAGATCCTGGATCGGCATGTCCGGCAGCCAATAGCACTGCTGAAAGGTGTAACTAACTTTTACAGAGGCTTCATATAGACTTTCCCCTCCAACCTTTCCCCACTTCTGTTCATTCTCTCCAGAGTGAGAATAGTTGCTGGCTTGCTGGTGCTCTTGTGGTTTCACTTTTATGGCAGCAAAGCAAACACTTATATTTTTCTTTTTCATTTACAGTGGTGCCTCGCTTAACGAGCGCACCATTTAACGAAGAATCCGCATAGCGACACGTTTTTTGCAATCGCTAATG
The DNA here is from genome assembly GCF_051106095.1 of Pogona vitticeps. Taxonomy (NCBI): domain Eukaryota; kingdom Metazoa; phylum Chordata; class Lepidosauria; order Squamata; family Agamidae; genus Pogona; species Pogona vitticeps. The sequence continues at coordinate 155,613,321 of NC_135783.1, forward strand.
CGATCGCATTGCGACATTTTGAATGGCAAAACATCGCGTTGTGATGATCGGTAAGCGTTTCGCTTACCGATTGTCGCATTGCGATGTGCTAAAAACAGCTGATCAGCAGTTCCAAAATGGCCGCCGGAAGAAAAATGGCCACCCGCTCCATTTTCACGGCCTGCCCTCACTTACCAGGCGGCGAAAATGGCAGCCGGATGGGGGAATCTTCACATAGCGGTGAGTTTTTGCCCCATAGGAATGCATTAAATGGAGTTTAATGCGTTTCTATGGGTTCCCCCCCCGCATAGCGATGAATCCAATTAGCGACGTTAATCCTGGAATGGATTAACGTCGCTATGTGGTGCACCACTGTATTTCATTATCATCACCACATCAACTTTACTGGGAATTTGGGGAGGGATTTCAGATAGCTTAGGCTACTTCTTTTGAAGGGCTTTAAGTTTTTAAAACTTTAATTTTGGAGGCTTGTGTGTCTCTCAGGCACAGTGGGTGGTTGGGGAATTTGGTGTGTGACTGGAATCCCTTTTCCTTTCCTTTCCCCTAAAACTGATTTGGTGTGTGTGTGTCTGAGACTTAGCTGGCAGACCTTTAAGTTTTAAAAGCTTAATTCTTTTTGGAGTTTATTTTTGGCTTTTGTTCAGCCACAGTGGGATGGTGGTGGAATTTGTGTGTAGTGGGTGGGGGGAATTTGTGTGTGTGGAATCCCTTTTCATAATTTACTTTACACGGGGGGAGGGCTTTGTTTAGGCAAGTCACATTTGGCTAATTCTCAAATGCTGCTTGATTATTCCAGTGGCCTTCTCTGACTTCATTCCAAAATTCCAGCCAGTTTATTCCAGCCTCCTACCCTTCTCTACTGCCTCAGTAGGTTGGTAGAAGCTGGGACGAGCAACAGGATGTAACTCACACCGTCGCATGGATTCGAACTGCTGATCTTCTGATTGACAAGCCTAGTGGCTCAGTGGTTTAACCCACAGCACCACAGTCTACGTTGCTGATGCCATCTCTCTCAGTGCCCAATGGGCCCAAAAAGCCTGCTTTGCTGCCAACTGCCTCAGCGCCCGATGGGGCCATGGTCTACTTTGCTACTAAGTGCCTCAGTTCCTGATGGGGCCAAAAAGCCCACTTTGCTGGCAACTACCTCATTGCCTCCTGGGGGCAAACTCTACTTCACTGGCAAATGTGATGTTGCTGAAGACAAACTCAATACCTCATGCCTCTGTGTGCCTTCCAGAGACAAACCAAGCTACCTCGGTGCCAAAGATATCTCATTCTGCTGGGGCCAAATATAAGTCCCTCAATGCCATGGGCTTCTGTGCCACGTGGTAAACCATCCTGGGGGGACCCAATTTGTAGGTGACCCAATTTGCTCGGATGTCCAATATCCAATCTTCACCAAACTTGGCAGGCTTGTTGGGGAAAGACATAGGAAGCTTCAGTGTGATTCCAGATTCTCTAAGTATCTGGGGAGAGCTTTCCTGGGGGTGTCCTCCTTGTGACTATATAACTCAGAGGTCCATTACCCAATGCTGACCAAACATTATGGACTTGTATAAAACCATCTGAGGAAGCTTTGCTGTAAAATTGGTGTCTCTATGTGATTGGGGGCCAGTTTTATAGCCTTTTAAAGCAAAGATGAATTGATGAATTGATTCATCGATTCATCAATGATTATTCATAAATTCATATTTGTTGAGTCATTACCCTTGAAGAATTGTGAATCAAAATGAATTGCCATTTTTTAAATTTGTCCCCATCGCTAGCTTTACAAAGATTGGGATCACCATTGTATCTATCTGGGAGACAAACCTCTGTGGAACTTATTTCTCAGTACACATGCATAGGATCATATTCTCATGTGATACGTGGTCATGCTTTCAATGTGGCACAGAGTGTGAAATATATCATAGACACATAGTTTTATTTATTTTTTGCTCTGCAGCTAAAGATAAGATATTTATACACTGGTGTGCTGACCAAACATAATAAGCTATTACCTGTTTGATCTTAGCTTTCTCTAAAATCACACTGGCCACTTGTACTACTTAAATGAAGCAATTTACCATATCGCCTCAACCTTTTACCGTTTGGTCTGTTATCTAGCTCCAGGCTGTAGATAAGAGCAGCCATGTGGAGGCATTCAGAATCAGAGTTACAGTCCTGGCCCCGCTCAATAATAGTCATTTCCCAAGAGTATATTGTACGGGGAAGGTGAAAATAGCTCTAAGGATATATTTAGAAAGGGCAAGGTACCTTCAAATGATGGCTGAAGTAAATGTTATGTGTACCATACAATTCATCGGGCAGCATTCTCTGATCAGATGCCTTTCAGATGTCATAGGTTTTGGCTTCCAGGGTGATTTGTATCACCACCGGTGTTGTTAGCTGCAAAAAAATGTATTGTACGCCCAAAATTGAGGAAAGCTGCTATAGGATTTAGAAGGTAAGTGTAGGAATCTTTCAATAGGATATTTGCTTTGAGCTGCTATTGATTAACCTTGCTGTTTATATGAAAGCATCCTGGAACCTTGCAGGAATTTAAGTAATGGCACAGCCCTGGTTTGTATGCAGCATTATTCTTCCTCCAGTAGAAGGCATTGCATAATCCTTGCTTGTCTTGTTCTCTCATGCAAGAACAAGAAACATCCAACTTTTTTTATTTGCCTATGAGATGGCAAGTTTGTGTTCTTACTGGCTTTTCTGAGTCTGATTTGTTTGCTTTTAAGAATTATCCGTGCATGAAATGTGCAATTGTCTTAAACTAATTGGTACCTTGTTCTATGGACTTTTGAAAAGCAGAAGCATTGGGTGGGTTGTTTACATCCTGTAGATCAATCAGTCACTTCTTCTGTAATTCCTATGAGTATATGCTTAGTTTCATAAAGGAAAAAGACATTCAGTCTGAATAAAGCCATGGTGTGCAAAATGCAGAAACCTCAGTATTTGGTGTTACACTGATGGACCTACTTATCAGCTACGTAAACACTAAAGTTCATGTGTCATCCTTCCAAGTAGCCATGTAGCCTTCCGGCAAAATTAATTGATCAGTTAATTATTTGTTTTATCTTAATTTTATTACTTCCCATTCTTGCTTTACTTTATATTGCTGTTGGGTTGCTTTTTATTAAATATATGGACCTTTAAAATTGATTGCATTTGTTGTGTACTGAACATATTTTCTTTAAACATGTATTATACTGTTATGGCCTTTTGGTGCTATTCTGCCAGCTGAGGTACATGTCCATGCAGAAGGAATTCAAATGAGAGACATAAGTACAGCAAGAACACGGCCGTAAACGTTCAGTCTTGAAATCCTTACTGCTCTAGGCACCTTCAGACTCCATGGGTTATAAGAGTCAGAAGAAAGAAGGCACTGAAGATGATTGTATAAGACACTGCACAACATTTCACACCACAGCTTGCTCTCCCATGAGGCGAGAGACCCTGCACCTCAGACAGTCAGCAAGGCACTTTGCGGGCAGCAGTGTCCCCTTGGGCATTGTGGCAATTGGCCCTGTCACTCCTGCCACTCACACTCAAGAGCTTGTTTGCATGAGCCTATGAGAGAGCTGGAGAGGCAGAGTCAATTGATATATGAGGCTTGGCTGGAGGAGGAGCATTCAGGTAGATTTGAGAGAGAGATCAGATTGGGATGAGTTAGGGACTGGTTGGGGAACTGATGAGGGGATAAAAAGAACTCGCTAGAAAGAGATAAATTGGTGATCTGTTTATGAAACTGTAAACAAAGAGAAACCAAGGAATGAGGGAATTGATAAGCTAAGGCCAATGAACTTTGATTCCCTGAAAGATTTCTAATACTGTTTGAAGTACTGTTTCACTTCAACGAATACATTTTGTTTGTTCAGAAGTGTCCAGTCATACTTAATGGTCTTGTAGATTCAGATAATCCACTGGTGGCAGCATAAAGGGAACATGCCTCTGGGCCTTTGTGAGGGAATAATAAACAAGGGACATGGGATTCACCACAGACATCACCTGTGATGCTGGCCTAGGAGAAAGTCAAGCAAGGATACCCTACCCAGATTGCCCGTCCAGCTCTCTGGGGAGCCACATCACCTTCTTCAGTGGCAAGTGAAGCACTCCAGAGAGTCCCTCTGTTCTATATTCCACTTTGAAGGTGTCCTTGGAACAAAACTGGGTGGAGAGGATTAGCAGTACTGGGGGAGGTAGAGTGGCAGCCTCAGAGCGCAGGAGAGATTGCGCTACTATTGTTTTGCATGAACAGAACTGTCCTTCCAAATTAGGCAAAAACCCGATTTCAAGTAGTGACAGAAGCTTTGCACTAGAGATATGATAAAGGTAAAGGTAAAGGTTCCCCTTGACAATTTTTGTCCAGTCGTGTTCAACTCTAGGGGGCGGTGCTCATCCCCGTTTCCAAGCCATAGAGCCAGCTTTTTGTCCGAAGACAATCTTCCGTGGTCACATGGCCAGTGCGACTTAGACACGGAGCGCTGTTACCTTCCCACCGAGGTGGTCCCTATTTATCTACTCGCATTTGCATGCTTTAGAACCGCTAGGTTGGCGGGAGCTGGGACAAGCAACGGGCGCTCACTCCGTCACATGGATTCGATCTTGGTCTTCTGACCCTGCAGCACAGAGGCTTCTGCCGTTTAGCCCGCAGCGCCACCACGTCCCTATATGAAGAGATATGAAGAAATCCCTAATTTCCACATGCTTCTCAATATATCCTGACAGCTGGTCACCCCAATCGTTGGCCTAGTGCAACTCGTCGGGTGATTAAAAGGTAAGAAATTATTAAATTGATTTTGTTAAAACTGGCAATAACCTAAAATGTGTACCAGAATGTTTTTATTTTCAGAGAGACTATTGGTTCCCTTGTATCTTCCTAAGAAATCTTGTCCCGTATACTGGTGAGAAACAACAAGAAAGGAACCCTTCTGCTATGAAGCATGGATAGCTGCCTGGAGTGCTGTAGTGAAGTTCAGACTCATAGAATCAAAGCTCCTGGACTTTCTGCTCCCATCCCCAGTTTTCCCTCTGAGCTTAGAGTACTCACAGTAGCTGGGAAAGAAGCTGATTTTTTTGAGGAGCAGTATATTACAACTGTTTTGCATACGTTTGGTCTTGAATGGAGAATTAAGAGCTCATCACGTTACGAAAACCTGTCGATAAGGCCAGCAGCTTAAATTTTTGAATTCTACTTTGGTGGAACTCTTGTGATCAGCTCCTGGGCTTCCTAATTTACCCTTGCACAACTGCCTGCCCACCATGGGATACAAAGGTACTTCTTAGTGCTTCAATTTTTTTAATTTTTACAGAGGGGTTTTGGAGCTTAGAGGTATGAGATGGCCATTTGTCCCCTATTTCTCATGGCATGTATTTCTTCCCTACGTCTAATGTAGTACCTCATTAATAAAATAGGATGACACGGAAGAATATATGAACAATAGCAGAACACGAGATGTCTGATCTGTCAGGCCAAGATGTTTGACTCCTGGAGGTGTATAGAATCATTTCTCTTTTCCATTAATGGTTTCACTGGACTGAAAGTGAATGCCATCCTTTACCACACCTGAGAACAGATGGCCAGTTCAATGGAATGGGATAGGTTCTGTAGCACACACAGCTCTGCCATCCACCAACCATATACAGTACTGGGATATACTGAAAGAGGTACCAATCCTAACTAAACCTTCCCCTGCTATCTGAGACAGGCTACAGAGCCGCACATGTTTTATTGAGGTTCTCCTGGTCTGATGCCACAACACATGACTGGTGAGCAATTGTGAACCACAATTCATGCAGGCCAAACTTCCCTCTACCCCATAACACCTGCTCATAAATTCAGCATCCAAACTATAACATGTGTTTTAAGAATCTTGGGTTCTAGAGTAGATGGTAATTTCCGGCACTAATTGGTTTCTGTGGATTTAAAACACATTATTGTCATGTTAGGAGTCTTTTCTCTGAAGGAACGGAAACAAAAATAATGTTTTTAAAAACTGGGAGAGTGGATAGGAATACTTTTAGCCTGCAACATGATTACTTATTAGTGACACACCACTGCCACGGCTATTTACAATAATGTTCAAAGAGAATTTATACCATTTTATATTTACATTTTTAAAGCTGCAGTTCAAGCAGGCCTGTCTAAACAAAGACATTGCAACCCCAAATCTTGATTTACCGTGTCAGCCTGGATGGCTTACTGCATAAATAATTCAGGAGGTCACGTTCCTGTATACGCTGCTGTGTAGCTCGCGAGGATGTGACTAGAGTCTTAAGAAACATTTTTTAAACATTAAAGCCTTTTCTATGTATACATTTCCTCCTCAGCTCATTCTTTGATGGGAGATCAGAATGCAGATCTGTCCTGCAGATCTTATTTGTGTTTTAAACAAAACACACTTCAACACAAAACACTAGCAACAATTAGTACCGCTGGAATGAACAGAAATGGCAATTTCTTCTCTATAAGCAAAGAGTCCTAATCTTTGCTCTCTGTTGTGCTCTGTCATATCTGAGTGTTCAATACCTTTCTAATGGTTGAGTGTAATCCTACTGACCTTTTTCTCACTGACACCCCCAGCCCCTCCATCGTTTCCAGAACATTCTGAGGTAGCCTAAGTGATGACATGTAGAATGCTTCCAAAGCAATTCTTCATCACTCAAGTTCCCCTCTTCATTCATGGAGTTTTTTTTAGTGGAGAGTAGTCCCATTTGTTTCTTTGCTTGCTTTGTTTTAGACAGACTTTTCTGGATATTACCTTGATAGAGCACTGTAGTTTTTCCAGCAATTAAATTATCTACTCTGCTGCTTTGTCTGTATTGTTTTTTATGCTGCTCTTTTTTATGATCAATTTGATTTTTTTGGGGGGTGTAGTTATTGTTTTTTTGTGACTTTATTTAAAGTGCTGTTTGTTGTTTTACCATGTTGTGAACTACCCAGAGTGGCCTTGGCAGCCAGATGGTGGGGCAGAAGTCAAATAAATGAATAAGTAAATAAGGAATAAATATTTATATCCTGCTTTTCTTAAAGTGGGCTCCAGGCAGAATGCACAGCTTTTCTGCTCTCACAACTGTATCTTCACACAACAACCCAGTGAGGTAGATCAGGCTGAGACAGAGAGACTGGCCCGAGATCTCCCCGTGAGTTTCATGGCTCACCGGGGAATTGAACCTGGCTCTCCCACTTTCCAAGGCAGGGACCCCAAATCACATTGGTTCAAGATAATGGTATCACCCATCAAGTAACCATTCTGAGTTTGTCCTCAGCTTCTTATCCTACCTTCTTATCCTCAAGGAATGAATTGTGGAAACTATTTGGATGAGGTCTTCTGACTGGTAATGCTAGCAGCTTCTGTCTGAAGCAGCTTTGGAAGTACACTATTGATCATTTTCTCTCTCTTTTTCATACTTTTAGCAAGCTCATAATCTGAATATAAGATGGGTGTATGCCCTCTTTTACGGAGGGCTTATCTTCATTTTGAGGGCAGCTAAAGAGCAAACTTCGTTTTGGAGGTATTCTTTATATAAAGTTTATTCAACCAAAGTCAGGTTTCAGGGACCACATGGAGGGAGATCAAAGACCCTGTTGTTGGGTTCGACCCCCTGCTCAGCCATAGAAATTTGCTGGGTGTGGGGAACTGGTAAAACCCCTCCTTTAATTTTCACTTACCTTGAAAGCCTGATTAGGGTTGCTACTGTATAAGTTGGTTCTGACTTGATGATAAATAACAACCTACATATGAAAGTTTATGCAAATCAGTCCCCTCCTCCCCTTGTGATGGACATCTTTCTTCTTTGGTGACATATACGTACATGGTCAACCAGTTGGCCTGGAGAAGCCCGCTATCTGCAGAAGTATTTGCTCTCTCTCTCTCTCTCTCTCTCTCTGTGTGTGTGTGTGTGTGTGTGTGTGTGTGTGTGTGTGTGTGTGTGTGTGTGAGAGAGAGAGAGAGAGAGAGAGAGAGAGAGAGAGAGAAAGAGAGAGAAAGAGAGAGAGAGAGAGAGAAGAATCTCAAAGAGGCGGCAGAGGGGAAGAGTGAATGGATGGAATGGAGTGTTCTGGAAAGGGCTTGCTGATTTTTTGGAACCCTGTCACATTTGTTCTATTGCAGGTCCCATTCTTTATAATTTAGTTTTCAAAGAAGGAAGATCCCTCCTGAAATGTAGTCAGACTACGTAAGCTTGGTGACATGCTAAACAAAATATAGATAATATATTTGCGTGAGAGAAATAAGCAGTGAAGAATAAGGTTGGGGGATTGCCTGCCCGGAAGGGATCACATTGTATAATTTGGCTAGAATTCAGATGAAAAATTGCAGTGTTCAAGTATGAGGAACTGGAGGCTGAGGACATTCTTTCCTTAATGGGAGGAAGTGAAAGAACTTTAACTGTCAGGCTTGAGTCTGCGACAAATGTCTGGAGGAGCAGCTTCTCAGAATTTCTATCTCCACATTAATAATTTGGTAGTGGGAGAGCAATGCCTTGGTGTATGAGTCACCGTGCTTTCCTCACGATGCTTAATTATTTATTAAGCCTATATATGCTCTCCGAGGCTAACGGGGGCAGCTCATGAATACTGATTCCTTCCTGTCGAGAGAAACAGAAAAAGAGAAAGAGAAAGAGAAGGGGCATGGGACCTACGTTATTATATCCTTTGGCATATGGGCCAGAATGCCACAAGGAAGGAATCAATGTCATGTACTACACCATCATTCCCTAGAAGTTTAAGAGAGCTCCTTCTCACATCTTTCTTCTGTAAATATCATTATTATTTTTTCTGGGCAAATGTTTAGTCACCAAACAAAAGTGAGGCATTCTTTTCTTGACATGCTTATAGTATATACGGTATATATATATTAAAAAAAGAAGCCAAACAATGTCAATGAGATTCAGGGTCCAGTCTTCCCTGAGCCATGATATTCACCCTCTTTCAGCCTGTTGTTGGTGAAGCAGAAAAGGGAATCAGAAGAACTATGTGTATCTTGAAGAAAAATAAGAGTATAAAAGCACTGCACAGTTAGTAAACTACAATAAGCCTAATAGCATGTAATCTTGTAAATGGTAGCATTGCAGAGTAACCGTGAAAGTATAGATCAGGCAGTCAGACAGATTCTTTTGCATGCTGAACTCTAGGTATCAAGAAACAACCTGATCGTATTTTAGACAGAGATCTAGAGCTAGATAAGGGAGGCTGGACTGGTTGTTCGGCAAGTATTTCAATGTCATTATTTACAGCAGCTGAATATATAGAATACCCAGAAGTGGTTTATCATTCCCTTCTTCTGAGAGTGCCCTAGGACTACAGCTTGCCCAAGGATTTACAGGCTGGCTCTTCTCCTGACATGTGCAGTCACAGTGGGGAATTGCACTCCACATCTCTGGCTCCAGAGCCAGACACTCAACTCACTGAATTGTCCAGCTAGCTTCATTAATGGGTCAATTATTTCATTTAAAAAAAATAAAGATACCAATGGTAAATGGACTGCATGACCTTTTAGAAAGCAGATTGTCATGCATAAAATGGGGTGCATGGCTGCTCTAGGCCAGGCAGCCCTTTGTGGAATTGAGTTAGGGAATCCTGAGTCTAGTTTTCTAACTGGATATTTCCTAACTTGAGCTGATGGGCTGCTTAAGCGCTGCCCCAAGAGCCAAGTCCATTCAGTCAGGAAACCATTGGCGGAACATGGGTGGTGGTGGTGGTGGGGAAGTTCCTTTTCACTTAGCTCCTGACTCTGCACAGGCTGCTCACTGGTTCTCACAGGTAATTTCTATTGTTTTGTCAGGCGTTCTTTGCCATAGGAAAAAAAAATAGTTTCCTGTTTCATCAGCTATTCACACTATAAGGGATTCTGCAGATCTGGCCTTATCATTAAGCACAGTGAGGTGGCTGCCTCGGAGAACTCATTTTGACCATAATAAAAAAGGCCGCAGAGTAGACGTTGTCTAGAGGGGCGGGGTAAAAATCAAATAAATAAATAAATAAATAAATAAATAAATAAATAAATAAATAAATAAATAAATAAATAAATAAATAAATAAATAAATAAATAAATAAATAAATAAATGCTTAGTTATTTAATTAATTTTTATTGTAATTTTATTCCCTAACAGTGCAGAAATTGCTTGCGGAATTTCCTTCCATAGGTGTCAAAATAATTTGACTGGCTGAAATTATCAATGCATGCTGCACCTTGAAAGCACCAATTGGTGCTTTGCTCCAGGCTACCAAATGAATTGGGTCACTCCTGAAAACATGGCCCAAGAAAATATTCTGCCTCCACTGGAAAATTCACATACTCTTCATACCATGTGTAGCTCCATACAGCAGCATTAAATTGCACATAGACTTTATTCATGTACTGTCATTTGATTACTATCCTCTACCCCATTCTAAAGTTGGGGGCATCCATTTTCCCACTTTGCTCCTATTTCCTTGCCTTCTTGGCTGATCCACCATGTGGACTGCCAAGGTTTCCTGGGTAGCCAAATGAAGCTATGCCAGTCCATAGTAGTGTTAATGTTGGCATGCCTTAATTGCAAGAAGGGAATTTTTGAAACGTGAGAGAAATCCACTAACATTTATAATCCCCATGGTTACTCGGATGAGCTTTGGTCTGATTATTCACCCTGTGCTATTAATAGGACACAGTGGTGCCTTGGTGACAATCTGGTGTTATTTGATCCCTGTTATGAGAGAACTTAATTTGCCAAAACAGTGGTGGCATCAGTAAATTTTGTTTTTGACTGAAGGCATGAAATAAAGTGAAACTATTTAGGTTTTCCTGTTATTTTTGGTTATCCTCCCAGAACCTTTTGGAACAGGAAACAACAAGAAAATGCTAAGGAGACAGCCTGGCTCATGCCTTTTTGTTTGCAGGTCTTTGCTGCTTGGATTGGAAGTTGTGTGGTTTGAGTGACAGAGGCTTCTTGTGGCATTCATATATTTCTGGTGCTCTGGTCAGTTGTTTGTTTTTGTAAGCTTTTGAAATTGCAGCTAGTATCCTGTTGTCAGTCCCAAATAAAGTAGAGCCAGTAACTCAGTAGAATTTACCAAAAAGCAAGTGATTCAATTGGTCTGTCTGTCTGTCTGTCTGTCTGTCTGTCTGTCTGTCTGTCTGTCTGTCTGTCTGTCTGTCTATCTATCTATCTATCTATCTATCTATCTATCTATCTATCTATCTATCTATCTATCTATCTATCCCCCTTACCTAAACATACTCAGAATCCTACTGTCAATCTATGCTTGTATAAAGGAAAATAAATAAATCTTGCATTTATTAGCAAAGTGCTTTGTGTGTATACTGTGTGCATGGGAATGCAACCGCTGCCTCATTAAGGAGCAGCTGTTTGTTGCCAAGACTTCCATGATTTCTGCTACACAAATGCAAATTAGCAGTACTGTTCTGGTCTGTGCTGCATGCTTCTCTGTGAACTCTAGAAAGCCAGGTATTTAGTGGAGGTGTCTTTTCCCCCTTACTGTAGTCGATAAGCTGCCACATTGCAACATACCCAGAGGCATCTAATTAACTTTACAGTGTAAGCGGCCAGTGTGAATGTCATAAATTCTAAAGTGTGCATTTACCACAGATGTATCCTGCTAGGCATGTCAGAGTTGCCAGATGTGTTAAAATTCAAAGGCTTACTAAGGGCACTTTGATCTGGCTCTTCCCTTATTAAATCTCCCAGCAATGTGCAATACTTTACAGGAACTAAATGGTCAGATGGAGTGAAAATGAGCAATCTGCCTTCCAGGTGCATTTCACATTTCTATGAGGTAAAGTAATTCTTCAAAGACCTTCTCAGCCTTTGAAAATGGCAATTTTCTAGATTAACCAGAATGCAGTTGCTCTATTGTCTGAAAAAAAAACACATACACCTTATTTTTTGTTTTAAAAGGATATGGTGACATGGAATCCTCAGAATACCGAGCAACCCATCCAGTTTGCTGACACTTGTAGTATTTTTATATTCATACAGACAAAGGAGTGTTATGCATGAACACACATGAATGAATGGAAGTCTTGAAGCTTTATTTCTAATAAAAATTCAAATCGAAAGTAACTGTAGAAGAAAAATGAAAGTAGACATTTGACCAAGGCAACCTTGGGAAGACATTGAGAGGCCTTGACTGAAAGCTTCTTAGCTCTGAAAACCTTCAGTTCTTCTCTGGCCTGGGCTGAGATAGAAATTCCAAGCTTTCCTGGCTTTTCCATACCAGCTGTACTATAGATGTCTTCAGGACAGGACCTGGGTAACACAAAGAAGATAGAGAAGGGAGCTTTCATCTGAGAGGAAAGCTAGGGTGACTCTTGAGATCTCTTCATGATGAATAAAAAAGAGACACAACTATGTGCTTTGTGAGTAACATTTAAAAAGGGGGGAAGATGGGTTACCCCCATAGCATTACTCAATGCTGCATTTTGAGAGTTATTATTTTCCAAGAATTTTTTGGAGAGCCTGAAGTTATTCCATTTATAGAAAACCAGTTTAGGGTATGGCCACCATATCTTTCTCAGGGTTCTTGTCTGCCCATGTCTTGTCTTCACAATTGATTCTACTCATTTCATGCACTGCAATTTTATCAGCCTGGAAAGGTAGTAGAAGGGAAGGGGATTTGCTTGCTGGAACTGGGTGGTGTTAAAGTCATATTAGTCTTCTCCCCCCCACCACAAACTGTACATGATGTAGGGCATTAAGACTTCCCAATGGTTATGCTTAGAAAGCCCAGTGAGGCTATTGTGATAGAATGGCCCTGTTCATCTGTCACATTCACAGAGATGGATATTTGCCTTAATCAGAAAGAGCCTTCTGCCTACAAATACTCCACAAATATATCCCTGTGTCTGAAAACCACCGTCATTTTTCCCTTCATATATACATAATCCCATTCAAAAGCATAGAAAATAACATTCCAATATTAGAGAGACCAATACATACCAAGCCCCATGTATGTGTAATCAATTAATCTAATTAAAGGAGGGCACCCCACTAAAATGTATACACTATACAGGGAAGTTGCAAACTTCTAATATGTTTTGATGTTTTGTAACTGTGGAACAAGAGTTCATATTTTGATATTTATTTTACAGGAAGGGTGAGCTAAAGCAGAAAAGAACTGTGAGAATACCATTATGCATAGTGATAGTTATCCTGGGATAGGTTTCTTCATGTTTAATCTTTACAATGACTTTCTTCATACCAGCATAGAATATGTTCTCAGGTTTGTTGGAAATGTATAATTGCTTGGAAAGCTAAGGGACAACTTGCATAAGGCTCAAAGGCAATATCCACACACTTGGGAGGAAGCCATATTGAAATTGGTGTCATTTACTTCACTGTAAACATACACAAGATTGCACTGTAAATTGAGAATCTGGTTTTTAATTGTTTTTAGCATTAAAAAGAGAGGTTACTTACCTGTAATTCTGGTTCTTTGAGTGGCCATCTGTGAATTCACACTATAGGGTTTAATCTGCGCTTGCGCAGAGATTTCTGGAATATTCTAGAGCAGGGGTCTCAAACTCAATTTACCTGGGCCTGCTGGAGGCAGAGTCTGGGTGAGGCTGGGCTGCATCAGATTTTCCGCCAAGTGGAGCAAGAGCCCGAGGAAGCTGCCCAGGAGTTTTCTTAGCCTGGCTGGTGCTCCGAGGAGGAGGAGGAGGACAGGCACACGAGCCCTCGTAGCCAGCCATGACCCCCTCCGTCTCCTTCTTCACTACCACCACCACCACCACCAGCAGCAGGACGAAGAAGCGGAGAAGGGAGGGAGTGCTGGCGACCGCCTAGCAGGGGAAAGGAGGGCACGACATAAAGTTTTTTTTAAAAAGCCTCACAGAATTGCCTTGTCAAAGGAGAAAAGCCCCCATCGGTACCCGGCGAAATTAAACAGAATGGGGCGCCCCCCCAGGTGCACACACGAACACACACACAAACGCAGACAAGGAGGTCCAGCAACCTTCCTCTGAGGCACCCCCCCCATAAAAAAAAGGCACACTCAGGTGGGCTGGCTGATAGGCTGTAGTTCCAGATGGAGGGTGCAAGAGGCGTTGTCTTGGGAGAGAGCCAGGGAGCAAGGCAAGGCTTTTTTTTTACTCTTGACAGCAGAGGATGCGTGGGTGCTTCAGGGGGCAGGCAATGCGGGGGCCACAAACTATCATCCGGCGGTCCACAAATGGCCCCTGGGCTGCATGTTTGAGACCCCTGTTCTAGAGCTTTAATACGTATTCACCAAGACCGCCCCCTAGTACACATGATCTGCCCATCCTGGCGATTGCCTCAGTTCTGAAGAACAGCCTACTGCTGCATCAATGTAAGACAGATATGACGGACAGAGGGGAGGACGGGTGGGAAGTATGAATTCACAGATGACCACTCAAAGAACCAGAGTTACAGGTAAGTAACTTCTCTTTCTTCTTTGTGGTCTCTGTGAATGCACACTATAGGTTGATTAACAAGTTTACTTACTGGAGGAGGGATGTCACAGAAGGGAGCACAGCCCTGCCAAATGCTGCATCTGTCTTAGCTCTGACATTTAGGCAGTAATGAGCAGCAAACATAGAAGGGGTTGCCCTTTGCTTGATCATCAAGACTCAGAGCACACGAAGGCAAACAATCCCCTCTTTTACACTGCTGCCACCAGGTGATCACTAAATCACCATTACTTGAGGAAGATGAAGATTCAGGTCCACACTTCAAAGTCTTTTAAATATAACTATTGTTTATTGATTACAGAAATTGCTAGTGATTCATGAATATCTACTTTAGATAAATTTATTATTAACAACAATCTTCTATTTGATAATACACTCCCAACTTTAATCACACCTCAGAATTTCCCAAACTCCACACTCTATCTACTTCTCTCTCCCAAAACAATCTCTCTCTGACACTTACTGACTCTCTGACTCCGCCTCTTATAGCATCTCTCTCAGCTCTTCCTTTCAGCAACATGAATATGCATGAACAATTACATAACAAAACATGAACCATTGACCTAATAAAGGGGACTGCTACACCCAGGTAGCATCCTTACAGATGTCCAGGAGAGGTACTACTTGAAGTAAAGCTGTGGAGGTATTAAGACCCCTCGTGAAGTGAGCTTTAATAACTACAGGCAGAGGCTTTTTGGTGAGCTGGTATGCCAATTTTATAGTTGTGACAATCCACCAAGGGACGGTCTGAGAAGAAATGTGGGAGCCTCTGCATGGGAGGTGTGGTGTGACAAAGAGCCTCTTTGACTTGCAGGAAGAGGAAGTTCAGGAGATATAAAATGCAAGGGCTCACCTGACATCCAACATATGGAAGGAATGCTCAAGATCAGTTGATAGCAATGTTAAAAAAAGAGGAGGTAATAGGTTGTTTGAAGTGGAGGTCCAATACAGTCTTTGGGAGAAAGAAAATATTTGGATAAAGAGTAGCCTTGTCACAATGGAATTGGAGGAATGGAGGGTCTACTCAAAGGGCAGCAAGTTCTGAGGCTCTGAGGGCTGAAGTGATGGCGACCAGAAAAAGAGTCTTGAAGGAGAGAAGGTGCTCGGATGTGGTAGCAAGTGGTTCAAATGGAGGGGGTGTGAGATGCTGGAGGACATTGTGTAAGGCTGATTGCAGAAGGGGAGGAAGACCAGAAGGTCGCACATTGGAGACACCTTTCAGGAACTGTTTCCATGTAGGGTGACGGAAAAGTAGGGCCACCTCTGAATTATGTGGCTGATGTGTGACTATGGCAGAAATGTAAACCTTGAGGGTGGACAGGGAAAGCTGTTTACTAAAAAGACAAGAAAGGAACATAAGGACTGCGTGAAGAGATGTCAGATTGGTTGGAAGGTTGCGTTGAGTCGCAATTTTTTGGAAAGTGGCCCATTTATAAGAATAAAGTTGTGTGGTAGCAGGCTTTCAGGACGTTAGCTAAGATGGTGGCTACCAAGGGTGAATCCTCCATGCTGTGAAGTGGAGAGTGTGAAGGTCGGGGTGGTAAGTTCTGCCTTGATGCTGAGTGAAGAGGTGAGGGATGAGGGGTAGGTGGACATAGTC
The DNA here is from genome assembly GCF_051106095.1 of Pogona vitticeps. Taxonomy (NCBI): domain Eukaryota; kingdom Metazoa; phylum Chordata; class Lepidosauria; order Squamata; family Agamidae; genus Pogona; species Pogona vitticeps. Next base: position 155,629,344 of record NC_135783.1, read on the forward strand.
TGTGGAGATGGATTGGAGCATGGTGACCCACAGTTGCGTGGGCCACCACGGGGTGATGAGAATTCCGTATGAGTGGTCCTGATGGAGTTTGACTATTGCCTTGAGAAGGAGAGGAATAAGTGGGAAAAGATAGATAAGATGTTTGTTCCAGCTGGTCATGAGCGCATCTCTGAGGGAGCCTGGGCCTATGTCTGCTCTGGAGCAATAAAGAGTGCATTTTGAGTTTTGGAAGGTGGCAAACATGTCTATGTGAGGCTGTCCCCAGAGTTTGGAAAGGTGGAGAAATACAGCCCGATCGAGAGTCCACTCGTGAATTTGGGCCCGACTCCTGCTTAGGGAATCTGCTATGTGATTGTCTTGAGTGGCCATGTGAACATAGGAAAAATGTTTCCACTGTTGAACTGTAAGGTACAGCAATGGGAGTGAGTGAGTACCTTCCTGTATGTTTATGTAGAAAAGCACTGTGATATTGTCTGTGGTCACTTGTACAGCTGTGCCAATGATGATCAGCTTGAAGGTGCGGAAAGCTTTGAAAATAGGATAGGAGGGTGTGGCATGCTCTGATCCATGGGGTCACAAAGAGTTGGACACGACTAAACGACTAAACAAATAGTTCAAGATTGTTGACATGAAGGTCCCACTCAACTTGAGACCAGGTAGCATGGATGCACAGGCCCTTGCAATGCGCTCCCCATCCGATGGAACTGGCATTGATAGCGACTTGGACTGTTAGTTGAAGAGGTGCAAAGGACCTACCAATGAATGGGTTGGCTGGAATTTCCCACCAGAGAAGTTGGGCTGAAAGTTCGGGTGTAACCTGTAGGAGCTTGGAAGGTGGGTCTGACATTGGATTGAAGAAGGAGCTATACCAAGCCTGTAGGGAGCACATTTTTAATCTGGTATGTTGAATTACCATGGTAGCAGAGGCCATGAGGCCAAGAAAGCATTGGGTCTGATGCGCGGTGACCATCGCAAAAGGTAGAAAAAGGAGGATAAGAGCACGAAGTTTTATTGCTCTCAATTGAGGGAGGAAAACTTGTGCTTTTTGAGAGTCCAGAACTCCACCTATGTAGATGACTCTTTGTGCAGAGGTGAGTATAGATTTTTCTCTGTTGACTTCGAGGTCCGGATCCACAAGGAGGGAAAGCGTTATGTGGATGTTTCTCAAAGCTTGAGAGTATGAAGGGGATACCAGTCATCTATGTAAGGGAAGATGGAGATTCCCAGAGTGCGCGGATGAGCTGTCACAGGAGCCATGTATTTGGTAAAGACTTGCGGAATGGTAGAAAGACTGAACAGAAGGACCTTGAATTCATAGGTGGTGGTTTCTATGGAAAATCTTAGGAATTTGCAGTGGTTTTGGCAGATGGTAATATGAAAGTAGGCATTGCTTAGGTCGATGGCGGCAAACCAGTCATTTTCTTGAAGAATGGGTAGGATCCATTCTAGCGTAACCACACAAAAATGTTTTTGGACAATGTAGTAGTTTAGATATTGGAGGTTGAGAATGGGACATAAACCTCCATCGCATTTTGGGACAGTAAAGTAATGGGAGAAGAACCCAGGATCATCTTCTGAGACATTGAGAGGTGATGCCGCATCTTTTCAAAGAAGGGATCAAATCTCTTGTTTTAGAACCTGTGATGGTGATGTCAGAATGGTACTGGGTGGTGGAGATAATGTGAATTCTATTGCATAGCCGGTGGTGATGATAGTGAGGATCCAAGCATCAGAGGTGATAGATACCCAAGATGAAAGATGGGCGAAAAGATGGGTGGTGCTGGGTGGAGAGAGATGGGACAGATGGATCTAAGTGATGGGTAAGTCAAGGGTTCTGTTTTGTTTTCTTGTCAGGACGCCAGAAAGATTGTTTGAGGCATTGACATTGGGTGCTGTGTCTGGGTTGAAATGATGACGATGACTGTGGTAAGTATCTGTTTTCATCAGGAAATGGTCTGTATTGCTGATAGGAATAGGGGTGACACTATTAGTGTCATTGGGATCTGTAGTATGGTTGGGTGTTATAAGAATGAGCTGTTTTTCCTCACCTTTTGCAGGTTGTCAAGTATTTCATCAGTCTTGTCATAAAAAAGACTGGCACTGTCAAAAGGTAAGTCTTCAATTCACATGCAGGAATCATTGGAAATGTTGGCCGAGTGAAGCCAAGCGTGTCCGTGAAGGGCTACAGCTGTAGCCATGTGCTTTGATGCGGCCTCAATGACATGTTGTGCGATGATATGCTCTTGACATGCCAGGGCCATAGGCTCCTGGTGAAAAGCGAGGCTACAAGCGTTATACTCATCTGTTGCTGATTGGAGTGCTGGGAGAGCTTTATTCCAGAGGTACTGATGGTATGCTCCCATGGCTGCAAGATAACTGGCAGCATGTAGGGTAAAAGAGGCAAGAGAATAAACTCTGCAGGCAATGATGTCTAGTTTTCTACGTTCCTTGTTAGGAGTGGCATTAGAGCAGTTTCGTGCTCTGTTCTGTGTAGCATCAACAATGACAGAGTTCGGAGGTGGATGCTTAGAAAGGAAAGCAGTGTTATCTTCATGCGTTTTGTATAAACTTTCTACCCTCCAAGACATTTGCAGTACAGAAGATGATTTGGACCGTGACTGTTTCGTTAGTTTCAGTAAGGATGAAATAAAGCCCATATGGAGTGGTGGTGTCTGGTCTTCATTAATGTCCTCATACACCTTATTGGATCTAGATTGGGTTGGTTGTTGGACATCGAGATCCATGGCTTTGGCTACGCGAAGCACTAGCTGGGAGTAGGATGGGAAGTCCTCCAATGGCAAGGGTGGATTGGCATCCGCTATGTCTGAATACGGTGTGGGCAGATTAGGAGGTGACTCCTGTGGTGGTAAGAAGTCAGAAGTACCCGAATCAGAGAGTTGTGGCAACAATGTCTGAGAAGAATGACGATACAGAGGAGGAGAGGTGTCGGGACAAGACTCTGGTAGGTAACGGGGAGGCCTGTCAGGAACCTCCTTGGATGGTACAGAGCGAGTTGCAGATTTAGAATGTTTCTTTTGACAAGGTTGAGCAGTAGTAAGAGGTGCAGGTGAAGGTCCGGTATATGTAGTTGTCACTTGGAACGAAGAAGCACGGACTTGTGAGAGTGCAGCGGGGTCAGTAGATGAAAGTGGAACCTTAACCAAAGAGCAAGAACGTTTCAGTTTCATCGGCTGTTGTTCAATGAAATAGTCAGGAAAATGACTCCATTTGTGAGAAGCCTTATGTGGCTTCGGTACTGTAGGGAGAGGTGTGGTGTCATCCTCGGAAGAGGTTTGGTAGTATTCAAGGGATCACAACTGGTACGGAGGAGGAGATGATGAGTCCGATATATCAAAATAGATAGTAGTACCCATACCGTGAGCGTTTAGGCTGTATGTAAAGTTCAGCATCAGGTTGCCAGTATCAGTATGCTTGACGTTAATAGCGCTTGGGTGGAGGCTCAAGATAAGTTGGTGGTTCATATAGAGTGACTCTCCTAGGGTGATGATTCCGAGTCAAAGAATCATGAGATGCCAACAACCCCACAGAAGTCGGAGGTTGTGCAAGATCGGCATTAGATCGGCAAGTCTCTGGTGTATGGTGAGTCTTTCTGGATCACTTACACGGAGGTGACGAGTTAGGTAAAACAAGACACCAACTCTGAGTCACGCAGAGAGACTGAGCAACCCAGGGAATTTGGGGCTCAAATGTTCCGATTGGGAGAGAACTGTCACCTCACTCGAGGTGTTGGCCCAAGTTGGAGACTGGGCAAGGAGAGGAGACAGTGGTTGACCAGAAGGTGGTGGCAAGAAATCATCATCAGGAGAGCCAAGGCAGACAGTTGGTTGGTCCTGCAATGGGATTGTCGGAGTAGTTTTGTCAGGTGCTGTACACTTTTTAGGAGCATGGGAATCCAAGGAGGATTTCTTAGTCTTTTTAGGTTTTGAGTGTTCTGGTATCCAAGGAGGGTTCGATACTGGTATCGACTTAGCTGATGTCAAAGACTTGGATTTAGAGGTGGACTTAGATTTGGATTTGGAAGTTGGCGGCTTTGTCATTGGAGAAGCGGTGGACACCTCAGGGGATCCTTTATGGAGCTGAGAAGTTTGGGAAGCCTCCATGTTTTGCACTGGGCATAGAGAACGTTCCCAGAGAAAGGACCGAAGTTGTTGTTGTCAAAGTTTGAGGGCTTGTTTAATAAAGTTTTTGCAAAACTGGCACAAAAATGGCTGCTGAGATTCCCCAACGCAGAAGAGACAAAGATTGTGGAGAGGGGGAGCTTGTTGGAGCATGAAGTGCACTGTTTGAACAGTGGCAAAGGTCTATAAATGGCGGGGAAGAGGGAAAGGGAGAGGGGGTGAGCCAAAGAAGGAGAAAGATTAGAAAAGTCTCTTACAATTTCCCTCTGTTATGTTTTATTTTAGGAAGAAATTGAAAGCAGTGGTGAATGGAGAGCTCAACGAGAGGTGAACCTCAGTGGCAGCAAAAAGAAACTAAGGCAACTGCCAAGACGGGCAGTGTGGGAAACGTCTGCTTAAAGATTGTAGCTACATTCTGTTCTAGTGACATGCAAACACTCCTGGCAGGAAGTGGCAGTTGCCAGCAGGCAGGGTAACCCCTTATTCTGCCCTTTCGCTTAGAGGTAGAGCATAAGATCAAAGGGTTATTTTAGCCAATCCTAGTTACGATTAGATAACTAGTATCCTATCTGTCTCTCTCATAACATACTATGTAATCATGGTAAATAAATAAAATAGCTCTCAGGGCATTGCCAGTAGGCTCCGCTGGCTCGGACATCTGCTGTCAACTCCTTTGTCCTCTCTCTAAGTCAATTAGCCTTCCTTTGTTCCATGATCACCCACAGACGGACCACATGTACTAGGGGGCAGTCCTGGCGAACGTGTGCTAAAGCTCTAGAATATTCCGGAAACAAGTGCAGACTAAACCCTATTCACAGAGAACACAAAGAAGAACTGAACAAGTTTCATATGTTTACCTTAGTTATATCTTGTTCGTAGTTTCATTCAGGTCATGCAGTTGTTTCCCCCCCCCCCCATTAAGTTAGCAGAGAAAGCATTCTTCATTCCTTAAACCTGATCATTTTTGAAAAGTGCATTTCTTCCTCATTCAGCTGAATATCCCATTGAATGAACCTGACGTCATGAACCTTATCATGGCGAAGAATTTACCATGACAACCCATTATGTTGCATAGCTGAACCACATACAGAGGATAGAGCTGTACCCGTGCATACCAAGTTTCCTTTTATGTTGGCCTTCAGTACTTCCTGTTGCCAAACTAAAGACATATGTCATGTTCTCTGTACTTGACAGGTTGCTGACCGTTAGATATGACCTGCTAGATTCATCCGAATGGCAGTATCTACAATTACAGCATCTATTGATAGCTAAATATGGTCCTGGCAACACTGAGTGCTTCAGAGTCTCCTGCTCCTTTAGAAATGCTTATTGCATAAGTTCAAGAAAAGAAACCTACATTATTTCTTTATAACTGTCAATAAAGATGATACACAAGATCCCAGAGACAAGCAGAATACAGACATTGATTGTGATATTTTACCTAATCAATGGAAGACAACACTTGCCAGCACACCTGAGATGTTTATACATCTTAAGTTATGATTCATCCAACAAAATATTGTATGCTGGACACACTGGAATATCTTTTTAGGAAGGGTCTGAGCAAATCATCTAAACCTTGGTGCTGCGACTGCCTTGATGCATCTCTTAGTTATATGCTATATCCATGCCCAGTTAATAGCTCACTTTGGAGAGGAGTTATTACACACATTAATTTTGTAGTGGACCAATCTTTTATCTTTGTTTATGTTTATGTACTTTTACACTATATACCTGTTTCTTGGAGATTAACCACTGGCCAGCCTAGATGGACTCTCCATGCCCTTACAGCTGGAAAAAGACTGATTTTGCAACCTTAGAAAGATAGATACCCATCACTGGTATTTGAATGGATAGAAGAACTTATAACCATATTGACATATGAATGTCTTGTGGTGCAGTGTTTAAACCACTGTACTGCAGCTAAAACTCTGCTCACGACCTGGCGTTCAATCCCAGGTAGCCGGCTCAAGGTTGACTCAGCCTTCTATCCTTCCGAGGTCGGTAAAATGAGTACCCATCTTGCTGGCTGTGTGTGATCGGGTTCATCTACCTTTTGGGGCAACTCCTCATTTTTGGCGGGAAATGACAACCGAGTCGTTTTAATAACTTTTAAACTTTCTTCTTTATTCACGCCCACATCCACCAGCACATCACTTATTGGATCAAAACCTCTTAACAAGCCGCAACTGTCTGAAACAAAACTCTTCTCATAGTCCCAGGGACTTAACAGGGAGGTCCCTCACGCCATTCCTCATAGTCCAGTCTTGGGGGGGGGGAAGTACTCTGTAGGGCGCAGATCATCCCACAACATGTGTGTCGCACCCACCCTCTCTCATCGCGTTTGTCGTAGAACCTGTTGTGGGCGATCTTTACCTCACGCTGCAACTCGAGCTCACGAGGTGCCACAATCACGGTCTACTCTCTGGTCACATATCATTGGGGTTTCTCTTCTCCTGTCCCGAGATCTGGCAAGAGTCCTCCCACTTGGAGATTAGGAAAGTCCTTTATAAGGCTCTGTGTTCTTATTCTTTCAAACTTTTTTCTCGTACACTGCCACCACCGAACTGAACCATCTCACCCCTTCCTCATTTATATCCTCTTCCCACACTGATACCTCTTGCTCCGCCCATTCTCCCTCTATCAACCCTTCAGCTAAGCAAACCTCCGTCTTTCGCACTCTTTTATTTCCAATCCTCCCGCCTTTTCGTCAACTGTCACTTTGTTTATCTTGGGCACCCCTTTGTTTGTCTTTTCTCCTCCTATGTTCTCTATTGTTGGGGACGGCACACTGGCATTCTCCGCTCCTTCACAGGGGGACAATGTGTAGCCTGCATAATTAACTTGTAAACCGCCCACAGAGTGCTTGAAGCACTATGGGGCGGTATATAAGCAGCACACATTGCTTTTTTTAAAATGAAATACAGATGAGAAGCATGCATAGATATATTTTTTGATATTTGGAAATCTTTCATAGAAGCCTGTGTAGAGACACTCTTGTATTTTGTTTTTCTTTCCTTCCCCTGTTTTTCCTTGCAATATTTTGCGTTGAGACCTACTGTATCTCTATTTTAGCTACTGTTTGCTTTGTTTTGCTTTTAAGTAATTAATACTTTAAACAAGCAAGCAAAAAAGTAGACTAACTAAACTGTTGATACATGACCGCTGCTTTTCTGCAACAGAATGAATCCAATCTTTAATAAAAGAAAAAGAAGCAGAAAAAAGAATTATTGCTCAGAATGACTGGATTAGCTACACTACAGGAAATAGCCTGACAACCATTTTTATTATAAAGAATATGTGACAATATACTTTAATTATGGGTGGAATGTAAAAATAAACCAACCAACAAACCATGATCCAGTAGCCACAGTTTTCTCCTTATTGTCAAAGCTAATATAGCATTGATACCTGAGTGGGGTGTTGCTTAGTTTTGTACATGTTTTTCCAAGTAGACCTCCTTGGATTCAATGGGACGTCAGTGGATGGAGGGCTCTGAACAATATCAGTCAAAAGGCACTATGCATAAGTTCTGTCTTTTCCTCCTTTTCCTCTTCAGTAAGGAAAATGAAGCAAGGGAACACATGAGTTACAAGTAGAAAACATCATCTGAATGTTCTGTAAAATTCCATAAACAAGGCAGCCAAATCCAGGCTAAATGATCCATTTGGCATCAAATTAACTTATTTCTAAGCTAGCATGCATAGGCTACTATCCTATGTCTATTTACCTGGGCATTAGCTCAATTGAACTTAGTGGAACTTATGTCTATGTTGTGTCTTGCTGCATCTGTCTCATCTAGTCGTCCATGTGTCATGAATTTGGTTTGATTATACAGCTTAGAAGTTGCTGTTTTGAACCACTGCATTCCATTCTGTTGGGTTTGGAGGCAATAAAGAGTGATCTTTTTTTGGGGGGGTTAATGTCTAAAAATTGTTCTGATGTTCTTCATTGCATCCTACAATTTTTGGCATCAGTTTTATTAAGAAATCTCTGTTTAGACTTGTTCAGTTCCATTTGGGCTTTTACCTAGTCTCGTGCAGTGACCCCCGAGGTCTTATATCTGGGACCCTCCAAGCAAAAGATGGCGTCCATTGTTTTTTATTTGTATGTGCATGAACATGGACACACACACACACATGCACAAACACGCATGCATGCACGCACAAAAATAGTCAATCTTTGTTTTACAGTCACAGACTGAACAAAATTCATAAAAACATTTCAAGATGAGAATACTTCTTCTAGGGTGCCTCATGCATTGTTTTAGTGATCCAGAAGTAGTTTTGGAGGGCTGGTGTATCCCCAGGGACAATGGAATCAGAAAAATGGGGCTCAGTTCATAGAGTTTGTCCACTTCTGTACAGTATTACACATTCTAACTAGGGTCAATCCTATCAATAAGCATAAGGAGGTGATATTGCTTCAGGGGGCAGTGCTTACTGGTAAATGGGGAGCAGCAGTAAGCACTGTATGCACTCTGTAACCTGCTGTTCTCATCTGAGGAAAAGACACTGGCTATCAGAACCCCACTGTAGAATTACACTGGCATTTGAGTGCAATGGTGTAAATTGCAGAGGAGAATTGCCACCAAGTAATTGCCACTTGCATTCCTAGTTGTATGTCAGCTGTACAACTTGTCACCTGCTGGCTGGGGGATTCGGGGAGCTTTATCACCAATTAGTAGCTTTTACAAACTCTGCATTTCTCCTCGCTGATGAGAGCCATGTCTCCGTACACATGCTGAGATCAATGTAAAACTGGGACTTTGTCAGGTATAACTTGGCGATGGTTTCATTTTGGCGTTTTGATGGGTTTCTCTCACAGCCCATGGTCTGGGAATCACTGAATTAAACAGCAGGGTCCTGCTGAGCACAGGCAATTTGCAGGACAGGTATAAAAAGTGGACAGTAGTACAAGCTGCCTCTGAGGAACAAGGAGGTGAAGTGAAACATCACAGGAACATTCTCACACCACTGGGGAAAGGACAGAAAATATGTAACTGCTCTTCTACTTTCACATCAGTTAGTTCTCAAAAGCCAGATACCTTCTTTTTATAAGCTCCCATTCACACAAATGAACATATTGTCAGAAACCAATATATGTTCAATATTAATAGTAGTTACGACAACCACCAACACTTATTACTATTAAGTCAATGAATGCTCTACCCTTCCTCTCAGGGAACTACAATCTGTATAAAGATGCACAGTTAAAATAGGAAATTGCTAATACTGTATCTCAGACAATGGCTGAAATCCATTTGCTTGCCATAGTTAAATCATTTCCCTGTACGTAAACCTGTGTCTGAGGAAGTGGGTTGCAATCCACAACAGATCACACTGAAATAAACATGTTAGTTCTTACGGTGCCGCAGTCTGTATGTTTTTAGTTTAGTTTTTGTTGCATGCTCTGAAACAAACTAACCCTTTGAAAATGGCTGTAGTTATTTCATAGAACCATAGAATTGTTGTGGGGTTGGAAGGGACCTTAGAGGTCTTCTAGTCCAACCCCCTGCCCAAGGCAGGAGACCTCCTACCAGCACAGACAGATGGCTGTTCAATCTTTCCAATTATTTATATTAGTCCAGTAAAAATTATATTCCAGTGAATTTGGCTTCACTATAATTTGGGATGGGTGGATCAATCTTATATTTATTTTATGTCAACTTTGCATGTGCCCATTGGTAAATTCATCGCATACTGTTTCTGCTATTTAATACTTTTTTTAAAAAAAAATACATCAGCATAAAATTGGTATTTAAATATTTGTTTCAGTATCAATATAGATCAGTATAGACTGCACAGTTCTCAACATTTTTTGTCCTAAAATATGCATTTTTACTTGCATTTTGTTAGGATTTCAGCCAAGGATGGTGTCACATGCAGGAATTCTGGCTATGCTGGCTAAGGAGAAGTACAAAAATGTAGCTTTCTCAAGCTCTGTTTGGACCATTTGGAAATGCCCATAATCAGAAATTTAAAGGTGTTCTGAGCAACATTTGTCCCTGTGATGAGGAGCTCTTTCAGATATGAAGATCAGTCCACTCTGAAATACAGACTGACTAAGATCCTCAAACGTTTCTTGCTGTAACACAAGATGAGGAGCCGAGCATTGAGTAGGTTCATTCGTACGAAAGGCATTTGTCATCCTGAATAAACTTTGAAAAGGTCAGTGCTGTTTGGAAAAGGCATTTGTTGTTGCCAGCCCTTGTATTATGTTCCTTCAGCAAGAGACAGCTGCCTGCGTAGCTAATTCACAAAGCCCGAGTTATTAGCAGAAAGTTGGCCACCCACACAACCTAACGGTTGTGACTTGCCTTTAATGTCCATTGTACTTGGTTCTCTGAAACTACATTTCCATTAATTCAGACAATTCCCCTTGATGTTCCTTCCACCATGCCATGACACCTGAAGATTCAATAGATTGATTTGTTCTTTCTCTCACGCCTCATATCGTTAGGTGTTTAATCCCAAAGCTTCCTTGGCACAACTAAAAGTATGTGTTTCTTGAGATTGCTACAGGTGATGAGAGACCTGAATAGCATCTCACACAAACTGTGTGCTTGGCATTTCCCATTTCTAATCAGCTAAGCTGCAGTTGGGGCTCTGGAGCACCAGGGACTCTGAGGGGGGCACCCTAGCAGTGGGTGACCTGGCAGTGGCATGCTGAACTGTTAATGGAATTCTTGGAATGGAGGGAAAGGAAGAGAAAGGGCCATAGCAAGTTCTGTCTCGGTGCCTCTAAGCAGCTTTAAGGTATGAATGTGTCTTGTTAATTGGGAGTATGCTAGGTAAATATCATGCTATTTTCTATTACAGATATAAGAGGATGCACAGCAGCTGTGGCATTAGCTCTAGCTTCTCAAAAATAGCCATATTTAAACCAAACAAACAAAAGAACATTTTCCTAGCTGGGGACAAAAGCAGGGTAGCAAATGTAGGGTTTGTTAGAAAAGCTAATTTAAGCCGGTATTAAGATCAAAACTAGACATGATGTTAAAAGCATGCCTTAGATTATGGGCTTAAAGTAGCATAATAGAATTAAATCATCTTAAAAATGGGTATGCTTTAAACATTACTTAAAAGCGTGCTACTTAGACTTAATGTTTTACCTTCTCCCCTGCTAACAGGATATTCATTTTGCTGCACTTCAATGTCCTGTAGGATAAGAGCAAGTGAATCTGTTAAATGTGTTTTACTATATTGCTTATATTGTGGTTACAGTTAAGAAGATCTTTGAGGTAACATAATGGTTATTTTTGTATATAGCTACTATCTTATAAAGGTTTTTGTCCCTCTGCCTCCTTTTTTTTGCTAACCCACTGAAAAAAGAACTGGAGAAAGGCTGGTTTTATTTCAATTTTAGTTCTATTTATGCTGGACTATAATTCTCAAAAATATTTGATGAGTTATGATTAAATGGGTGAATGAGTTTAACACGTCAGTTTCCACACAGCTCTTTATTATTTGTCCTGAAAGTTGCAATCAGCCACTGAGGGGAATCTTCCTCTGTGTTTGGAAGTAATACATCACACACAACAACATTAAATGGAATGACATTCCCCGGCAGACCATAAAGTAGGAAAAGGAGGTTATGTTGTTATATTTTCCATCTAATGAGTAATGCTTACTTGCTCTTTTTTTTTTATCGCATTTTGGAGCAATTTGAGCACCCTCCCTTTTTTATGCCTCCTTTTCTTTTAAAAACATAGATTAATATTTATTTGATTTAAAAAAAAAAACCTAAAAGGTAACCAGCAACACAATGAATTACTTACTGTGTTTGCAATTTCAGTGGTAAGAAGACACTCTGGGGATTTTGTAACCAATAACCTAATGTTCCTTTAACGTGGTAACAGTCCAAATTCTGATACAGCACCTTTCCTGCTAAATAGCTCAGTGGTTTAGGTCTCTGGCTGCAGAGCCAGAGGCTGGGAGTTTGATTCTCACTGTGCCTCCTTGACGGGGGGCCAGACTTGATGATCCATAGGGTCCCTTCCAGCATTGTGGTTCTATGATTATGGTTTATTCCTGGGCTGGTGGTAGCCATTGAGATACCACTACAGACAAAAGGCTAAATACCTTTCTCCTTGTGTTGCAGTCCTAATTTCATTTATCCCCCCCATCCTACTTCATGGTGTTATTTGGATACTGAAAAACAAGCACATCTGCAAATGCAATGTTCCATTGGTATTGGCCTCATGTCCTAGAAGTGTGGTTGATACTATGGTTTTATATTAAACCCTTAAAAGTAGTAGCAGTAGTAATGGGGGCTGATGACTTGCGATACCTGAAAACAAATCCAATCTTTTCAGAGGCTATTTTAATTTTTAAGATCATGGTTTGGTACTGCACTTTCATTCTTAAATGCAAAACCTGTGACTGAAATATCTGAATTATAGAATTAGAATAAAAGGGCACTAAGAGATTGCTGGGCATATTATATGCTAGATATTATATGTGCTACATATTACATCTAGGTACTGTAATCTAGATATTTTGGAATTTGTATTCAGCACTCTTTAAAGAGCTGGCTTGCTTGAGGGAAAGGGATATAGAAATAATAAAGTCTTTCCAGGGCTGGGGAATAACAACTGGGTGTCAGCGTAAAACACCAATACAACTTGATATTAAAAGCCTGTTTTAATAAAGTGGGGTTTTGTTTGTTTGTAAAAGGTGGCAGAGAGATAGGCAGGCCTGTCTCAACAGGGAGGCCATTCCGAAACATCAGGATCCCCACCCAGACTGCCTTGTTTTTCGGCGTCTTCTCACTTGGCTCTATGAAAGCACAGGAATCAAGACAAGAGGCCAAATTGTAAAGCCCAAAGAAATTGGTATGGGAGATCCTTGAGGCAGAGCCTGGAAAGGCACTTTTAAAGAATGAATGAACAGAATGACAAGCTGAAGCCATTCATAATTGAACACTGCTAGGGTGATGGGCTGGGATCCAGAGCATCTTCCTATTACTGCTCAGTTATGGGAGGCTGTCATTTCATTCTTTTTGCAAGGAAGCTTTCAAGTTCTGCCTTGAGATAATTGTGCCCGAGATCCTTAAACAGGGCTGTCAGGTCAACAGCATCTCATTGCCAGGGACGTCAGGTTAAAAACCCTTGGACCATGTAATAGGCCTTTGTAATGTCACAGGATCCAGTCCTTGTGATTAGTGCAGAGGCAGAGCTAGAGGCAGGGAGCCATTTCTTGACCAACTGCAGATTGTAGAAACAGGCGAAAGATGAATGCAGGTAAATGGGTACAGAGTCTGTGTAAAAAACAGACTAGCCAGGTGATATGGCAACTCAGTACTATTTGGTGTCCAGACTGGCAGCAAAATGCACCTAAGAGCTGCAAGCTGTTACCCTATCTCTTGTCAGGATTTGCATCCTTTACCTAAAGAATAAATAATGTGGAGAGTTTTTTCCAGGCCCTGCACCATTGTTGAAACTCGTCAATTAGCCCACAGGGAGATTTTCCACCCAGGGCCTGCACAGCTTCTGCCATTACTTCTGAAACAAGAAGTTTAAGAAGTCAAGCAGTTGGTTCTCCATACCTTGCCTGGTTCCCAATGGTGGGATGGGCCCAGGTGCCTTCTGGCTGACAATGCAGAAGCACATCTTAGACAAAAGCACCTCTGCTTTGATTGAAGAAGCCCTGGTCCCAGTTAGAAATGGATGCAGATGGGCGCCAAATATTTTAAGTCATCCTTATACAAACAACAAACCCTATCTCCATTTGCCTTGAGTCTTGTAATCCAGAGATCTGTCTCCATTCCTGATCTCCAGGAACTTCAGACTTCAACTAGGACCCTGAGACCTGCCAGACCTACTCTTAATAAGGCCCTCAATTACAGAGGAATATGGTAAGGGCAGAAGAGCTCCATCACTTATGTGACTGGATCTTCCTCCATCTCTTCATGTCTAATCTCTGAAGCCACAACTCATAATGGGGGGCATCCTCTTCCTTCAAGTATAACTCTGCGTCTTGAGGAACAGCAACTTGTTTCATTTTCCAAAGCTGAAAAGCTGAAATTCTCACAGTTTTGGAAAGTTTGACCAACTTGTGATTTGTGGCACAGTGCCATCTCTTTTTACCTGTACATACCTTGAAATTAGAGCTGTTCCTAATATGGCACTGAACCTGTTGGAGAGGTTGATGTACTTCAAAAAGGTAAACCGCAGGATTGTCCCGTGTCAAAAGTAGAGGGGAGGATTCACTCTCAAATGCAGGATTATGTCACCTCACCCACCCACCCAATCACGTCCAACAGAGGCCTCCTATGGTAAATTAACAGTGCCTTGTTCTCAAAGTTTTCCATCAGCAACTCAGTTGGCTCACTGCAGATCCAATCCCAAAACCTCCTCAAGGTCGAACACAGAGAGTGAAGATTAATGATTCCAATAACCTTGGTGTTTTTTGAAAAGCCTATAAAAAGGTATCTATGTGGTGGAGGCTTGCTGTTAGTATTTCAGAGACAAGACATGGCTTGTCAGCTAATGACCGGCTTGAGATTTTCTTTCTTCAGACATATTGTCACATTGTTTCTAGTGCACCTGGAAAAGGACAATCAGTTAAAGCAAGGTTCCAACTTTGTTTTAGCCTGTTGGTGGCATACCAACAGTATGCCAATTATAGGTGGGCATGAACTGCTGGTTTGGCAGTCTGCCCCATTTCACTTACCAATGCAACAGGTATTCAGTAATTTGGTGCTCTGGCCCCTCCAGGGGGTGTCCACTCAGAGGCAGCATCCCAGCTTCACTGCCCTGCCTCCTCTGTTTTATGCCCATCTTTAATACCATCTATGAGGTGTGCTGGGGGGGCACAGATATTCTTTAGGCAGCAGCATGTCTGAACTGCTTTTGCCCATACCTTCTGCTTTTGTCATAATTCAAGACACATGTGTGAACCAAAGGCAATGGGCTGTAGTGGGTTGAGTGTGATGCTATAAATTGGAATGCTACGATTAAAATTCCACACCTACATGAAACTGACAAAGTAATCTGACTCCAAACACTTTTTGGAGATAAAATGGAAGGGTCAATAACAGTATACTGCCCCCCCCATAATTCTTCTACAAGAGGGAGGCAGGGTCTTCTTTGCGGTGGTTCCAACTTTGTGGAACCAGCTTCTGGAGGAGTTTCACCTGGCCCCCTCCCTGAGGACATTTAGGAGACAATTAAAGACATTGCTTTTCATGGTGGTTATCCATACCAACCATAGCTGATCATCTCCCCACCCCTTTTCCTCCATCCGCTCTAGTTTCATATGGTTGGTATGTGCTACAGTATTTGTTTTTAAGAGTTAATTGCAGTTTCTTTTAATGCTTTTATCTTTACTTTTGGTTTTGTATTACATTTGCTGTAAGCACCCAGAGTAGTGCCTTGGCACTAATGGGAGTGAGATAAACAAACAAACAAACAAACAAACAAACATTTATTTATTTATTGTGCTTAGGGATCTTGATTTAGTTTCCAAGAATCACATGGAAATAGCATAAATAAATAAATAAATAAATAAATAAATAAATAAATAAATAAATAAATAAATAAATAAATAAATAAATAAATAAATAAATAAATAAATAAAAGAATCACAAAGCAAAGATGTCTCCTCATGGGCATTGAAATATAATTCCCCTAGGAGAATGTTAACATATTTTTCAATAAATGTCCTTTTAAAGATATATATATATATATCTTTAAAAAACAATTTAGACCCAACATGCTTTTTCTGTTCTGTGTGGATTTCTTGTCTTTTTTTTTTTTTTTTTAAATAGAAGCAAGAGGGAAGGTGATTTATCACCAGAATTTTATATGGGAGAAGATAATATTGATCTTTTAGGGCAAAATAAATGAACAGTGTAACAGAACACAGTATTAGTCAGTATTATTGCTTGGGTACACAAGTAATAAAACCTGGTTATGAATCAGGTTTTGCATGTTTAAATGATTTGAAAAATCCTGACTGCACAGTGAACCTCACATTTGTTTTGGCATAAAGTGAGTTTTTTTATTTGTGTTGTGGAGGCTTTTCACGTTAATGTACTCATGAAACTGATTTATTACGAATCATTTTAGCATATATGAACACCTCTGTCATAGTAAATAACGCCTATGGAAGATCATGAGTTTCGGTCCCAAGCTGAATAGCTCTTTAGGGCAATTGTGGTGAAAAGTAAACTTCACCAGAAAAAGGGCTTCCCACAGAAGGCGAAGGGTAATCGTTTATCACCAAGCTACTGCTGGCCTTGGTTTGGAGAGAGATGCTATGTAAAAGTTGAAACTGAGAGACTGGAGGAGGGGAAAGGCACATGGTGGCACTGCTGTGGGTTCCGGGGGGGGGGGCACAGACTGGGATGGCTAGTGTGACAAAATGGAGCCCAGAGAAGGAGGGAGGAATGGAAAGTGGCACAGTGCACTGCGTCACACTACACTGTGCCTGCCATCCCACTGTTTCCTTGTGATTTTTAAGGGGGGGGATTATGTTGATTCAGCATTATGCCACATAAAAATTAATGCAAAAAAGAGGGATACAGTCAAGAGAAATGCAAGTTGTCCAAAACCTTCTAAATAATACTGTAATCCAAATGACAAAGGCAATACAGTTGCAACAGCGGACATGGCACTGGGATGTGCAACTATAGGAACTCAACCTACTGATAATTGAAATGGTTTCAAACCAGACTTGTGGTTTCTAGAAACTGTTTGATGCCCAATTTTACATCAGAATAAAAATTTTCAAAAGTGAATGTGCACAATGATATAAAAACATTCGACTTTAATTCAATTTCATAAACATTGGAGCTGAACGTGATACAAATTATCAGTGTAACCGCACTCTAAGAGAAGAAACTGCAAATTATAAGACTTTTACAAAGCAAAAGTCTCAACTCTGTGTGCTATTCATAGTGGGGGATTTTAGTGGGTGGGGAGTGTTTGGGGATTTTTCATGTGTGTGCATGTGGGTCTGGTTTCTGGGTGTCTGTGTGAATTTCGTTGTATGGGTATACTATGTATATACTTACAATGACAATAAATTTATTTAAATTTAAATAATTGATGGTTTACTACATTTCATCTTAGCCTTAAAAGGCCAAGAGGCGACTGGTGGTTTACATGAGCCAGGCCCCTGGTGAGTTTATCTTCTTTGTGTCTCGATCAAGACAAACAGCCTGTGGTGCCTTGGTGGGTTTAATCACATGGATAGCTGGCTCTGGTGAAGCATGATTGTTGTTGTTTAGTCGTTTAGTCATGTCCGACTGTTTGTGACCCCATGGGCCAGAGCATGTCAGGCCCTCCTGTCTTCTACTGCCTCCTGGAGTTTGGTCAAATTCATGTTGGTAGCTTCCAACCATCTCATCCTCTGTCGTTATGACGTTTGCCCCTTTGTGGCCCCTGTTTGTCTTCCAAACCCAGAGCACACGAAGGCAAACCAAACACCTTTTCCCATGCTGCCATCAGTTGATTTCTTTATCAACATACTTTACTTAGGAAAGACAAAGGTCCATTCATCACTGTCATTTGAATAAAACAGGTTTACTGATTACAGATATTTCTATAATAATAAGTATCTTCTTCAGGCTCATCAGGCATCAATAACAATCTTCTATATTATCTTACAGGTTATTATTCACTCCTCAGACTAATCACTCCTCAGATTCCAAAACTAACTCCCTCTCCCTCTCTCCCTTCAAACTCCCATTCAGACTGTAAACTCCTCTCCTTCTCTCCGGCTCTACCTTTTTAACATCTCTGGTGGCCCCACCTCTCAATGACATCAGCATCGTTTTGTTTAGTCGTTTAGTCATGTCTGACTCTTCGTGACCCCACGGACCAGAGCACGCCAGGCCCTCCTGTCTTCCACTGCCTCCCAGAGTTCTGTCAATTTCATGTTGGTTTCTTCGCAGACACAGTCCAGCCATCTCATCCTCGGTCGTCCCCTTCTCCTCTTGCCTTCACACTTTCCTAACACCAAGGTCTTTTCCAAGGAGTCTTCTCTTCTCATGAGATGGCCAAAGTACTGGAGCCTCAGCTTCAGGATCTGTCCTTCTAGTGAGCACTCAGGGTTGATTTCCTTTAGAATGGATAGGTTTGTTCTCCTTGCAGTCCAGGGGACTCTCAAGAGCCTCCTCCAACACCACAATTCAAAGGCATCAATTCTTCGGCGGTCTGCTTTCTTTATGGTCCATCTCTCACATACATACATCACAACAGGAAAAACCATAGCTTTGACTATTCGGACTTTTGTTGGCAAGGTCATGTCTCTGCTTTTTAAGATGCTATCAAGGTTTGTCATTGCTTTCCTCCCCAGAAGCAGGCGTCTTTTAATTTCGTGGCTGCTGTCTCCATCTGCAGTGATCATGGAGCCCAAGAAAGTAAAATATGTCACTGCCCCCATATCTTCCCCTTCTATTTCCCAGGAGGTGATGGGACCAGTGGCCATGATCTTAGTTTTTTTGATGTTGAGTTTCAGACCGTTTTTTGCACTCTCGTCTTTCACCCTCATTACAAGGTTCTTTAGTTTCTCCTCACTTTCCCCAATCAGAGTGGTATCATTTGCATATTGGAGGTTGTTGATATTTCTTCCTGCAATCTTAATTCCAGCTCGGGATTCCTCCAGTCCAGCCTTCCGCATGATGTATTCTGCATATAAGTTAAATAAGCAGGGTGACAATATACAGCCTTGTCGTACTCCTTTCCCAATTTTGAACCAATCCGTTGTTCCATATCCAGTTCTAACTGTTGCTTCCTGTCCCACATATAGGTTTCTCAGGAGATGGATAAGGTGGTCAGGCACGCCCATTTCTTTTAGGACTTGCCATAGTTTGCTGTGGTCCACACAGTCAAAGGCTTTTGCATAGTCAATGAAGCAGAAGTAGATGTTTTTCTGGAACTCTCTGGCTTTCTCCATAATCCAGTGCATGTTAGCAATTTGGTCTCGAGTTCCTCTGCCCCTTCGGAATCTTTTCAAGGGAGTCTTCTCTTCTCATGAGATGGCCAAAGTATTGGAGCCTCAGCTTCAGGATCTGTCCTTCCAGTGAGCACTCAGGGTTGATTTCCTTCAAAATGGATAGGTCTGATCTCCTTGCAGTCCAGGGGACTCTCAAGCATGATAGAGTATACCAAAAGGAAACATGCAAATGAGCTTACACTCTGGGAGTCTCCTTGAATCCAGTTAGTTTTTTTTTTAATTGAGGCATGGTACCATGTAGAAGAGCACTCCCTGCCTCTTATAGCAGTGGGGCTACCAAGGCATCCCAAAGGGTTGAAACTGGCGAGAAGACTCGCTACTGTCCTTTTCTCAATTCTTAAGGAGAAAACCTGTTCCGTGGGGAGTGACACAAACACTTTCTCTGGATAGATCACCATATTACCACCTTGACAAGACATGCTACTTTTACAATAACAGATCTGTAAATATAGGGTGTGATGTACTGTTTTTTTTGTTTTTGTTTTTGTTTTTGAGCTCACACACCCTCATTAAGATGGTGGCACAACACCCACAAAATAGCATATAAATCTGTTTTGTACAACAAATCTCCAATCCCATAGTCCTTTAACAAGGGAGATCTCAAAAGACAAAAATATTCACACACACACTTGTTTAAAATAACCATCTAAAGGAAAATGTGATCAAGAAACCCCTCTGTAAAGCTGTGGAATCAGGCTAAACTTTATTGTACAGGAATAAGCATAATGGGGAGGGAGGGAGAGAGTCATATTCTCTTCATTCTTCTACAGCCTGGAGATATCATTCATTTCTCTCCAGGGTTTCCTGACAATTAGACATTTAATCTCATTTAAAGTGCTGCTGATCCACAGAGTGTCCTTGTCTTAGTATTGAAGTAGATTTGTATCAGTGCCAGTGACACACAGCAGCATGATAATGAGAGACATGCACAATGTGTACTAAAAAGGGTTGCCAGGTCAGACGCCTCGTGTTCCCTGAGATTTCATGGCGCATACAACAATCATGAATGATAACAGAGAAGACAAGAGTGCTTCTAAACCTGATAAAATGGCGTATCTTGAAGCCAATAGAATGAATCCAAAAAAATAAAGGGTTGCCAGGCTGGCAACACCCCATTCCTTGAGATTTCAAGTCCAGAATCTGAGAACTGGAGAACTGGAGCCCAGAAAGTAAGATCTGTCTCTAGGTGCCTGGCACCCAATGCCTGGCTGCTTCCTTACCCTTTTTGTGCTGCCGAGGTCCAGAGGTTACTGCTGTGCTGACCGGGTGGCACTGAATTCATATCTCATGTTCTATTTTGTACATTTGGGTGATAGATGGCTTCTTATTTGGTTGGCAGATGAGTGAGGTATTTTTTTTTGCTCTGTGTGGCCTCTGGCGGTGGTATGCATGGAGGTGGGTGGGAGCAATGCTAAAGGCTTTCTAAATAAGCTAGTGTCCACATAGGTCTGTTTATTTGTCATCCTCATGTCCTGCTTTTTGACTCTCTGTTGCCTTGCCTCTGCGCTTCTTTGGGGAGTAGCCTTTAAGGATTGTGTAGGGCTTTTTAAGTGCCAGTGTCCAACTGGCTGCTAATTATTGAGGTCCTAGGGTGCATCTAGGAAGCACAATCAGATGTTTGACCAGGCATATGACCAAGAAGCAGCTCAGCCCCTCACCAGTTGACTGAAATTAGTTATAACAGGTTACACGACTCTAACACCCCCACGCTCCGATAGGATTATGCCACTGACTGGATACTGTCTTATTGAGCTGTGAAGTAACTGCCATGCTAAATTTATTTCCACTTTCATTTCTTAAATAGGTGGTAATTTTAAATTTGTGGTAAAATGTAAAACACTACAATTTTAGAGAGGAAAAATATTCTCGTATCTACAGAATGGCTCGACGTCTGGTATATTGAGGTTTAAAATCTGAGGGATAAAGGATTTGGTGGTAAACCAAAACTCCTTTCCCCTTCACTTCTACCAAAAATTTTAAACTATTGGAGAACTGAGAACTTTAGTTTGACTGTCCTAGTTTCATCTTGTGTGATATTTGCATTCTAGAGAAATTAAAGCCACAATTAGATTGTGTGTGTAGATTTTCTTTTATCAGACAGAATGTCAGCTACGTCAACACTTCTCACCAAGACTTCCCTCTGCACCACCTGGCTTCCTGTGAAAATGAAACCTTGGTCTTGTTTCCCCCTCCCATTGATTTGTTTTCATTTTTTTTTTGCCTGTTCCTTTGCACAAAAAGCTGCCCAATTATTTGCAACTCAATGGCCTTCAAAGAGACTCTTGTGCAGCATGGATCCCATTTTGCATAGTTGTAATAAATTTGTGCATACTTGCAATAATGCTATGCAGATTATTGGTTTGTTTCTGGTGGAAAAAATGACCATGAAACATCTGGAAGAATCCCACAGGATTTCTGAGAGGGGCACTGTGAGGGTTTAAACTTCACCTCCTGTGGTTTCAACAGAGACACTGGGGACACTCGCGTTGGAAAATTATAACTATGTTTTATTGGAACATGTAATAACAAGTTTGTACGCTCAAACTCAACTTCTGCATTTTGTCTCATCGCCAACAGGTCCAGCGAGGGCATCTAAACATCTTTATTAAAGGGGTTACAGTTTGAGTCGTCCCAAGGTCCCTTAAAAAACGGGTTACTGCTTTCCATCTCAGCAGCCTCTGTTTCCGGGTTTAATAACGGGGTGGTCTCTTCATCTTGCCCCTCTGACCCATAAGGGTCTTCCTCTCCTCGAAGAGGGGCCCACGGTCCATCAGGTACCCCCCTCCTCTGGGCTTCCTCTAGACGCCATAACCAACGTTCTTTTTCCTCCCTTTCTATTGCCTCCTTTTCCTTCCGGAGCTGCCTGTGCCGCTCTCTGGCTTCCAACTCACCTCAGTAGGAAGGATGCTGCGGCAGCCCGCTTCTCAGCCTGTAATCAGCTTCTTCCCTAGGGACACGTAAGGTAAAGGTAAAGGTTCCCCTTGGCAATTTTTGTCCAGTTGTGTTCGACTCTAGGGGGCGGTGCTCATCCCTGTTTCCAAGCCACAGAGCCAGCGTTTTGTCCAAAGACAATCTTCCGTGGTCACATGGCCAGTGCGACTTAGACACGGAACGCTGTTACCTTCCCACCGAGGTGGTCCCTATTTATCTACTCATATTTGCATGCTTTCGAACCACTAGGTTGGCGGGAGCTGGGACAAGTGACAGGTGCTCACTCCGTCACATGGATTCGATCTTACGCCTGCTTGGTCTTCTGACCGTGCAGCACAGGCTTCTGCGGTTTAGCCCACAGCGCCACCATGTCCCTTTTCACATTTTCCAGTCCACGGGTCCTCTATCCATATCATTTCCCAACCCCCCTTTTATATCTCCCATTCCCGCCTACATGACGGACCTCCCTCTTTCTTCTCTTCCCGCCAACTCACTCCCTGTCTGAGTGGCCACTGTCATCTTTGACAGTTCCCGCTCTAATTCTCGGGTATCAACTCCCTGCTGTTTAGTCTAGACGGGTAGTGTAGGCGGGTCTGTCTGTGCCTCTTGTTCCTTTTTGACAGAGGATGACACTTCGGCAAGAGCCTCTAACCTCTCGCCTCGTGTCTCACAGGCACTTAAGCAGATAAATCTTACCGTAGGGAGAAATGTAGGATGTTTCCTGCATTTCTCATGCTGAGTGGGAGACTGGGAGATTTGCATCCCTAGGTGAAGAATGAATTAATGCTGCAAAAGTTTACTGGTGTGTTCAAAAGTTAAAATGCATTATGTTGATAAAACAAACAGATGTTGAAATGTGTTTAATTTGGTAATTGATCACATTTAGCTGCTAGGCAATGAAGTGCAGGAGTTTAATCAGCACTTTTTAAAGCACCTCTATTTGCTTTCAGGATGGAAAAAAAGTCTGGTGTGGGTAGCTTGGTGCAGGATTTTGTACTTTCCAGAGTTAGTGAAAAGGCTTTTAACGAAAATGCTGATATGTGTTTAATGATAATTGCAAACTATAGCAGCAAGCAGAAGAGAAAAACAGCCATATGGACTTGATAGCCTTAGGTTGCATTATAATGTGTTCTGTCTTTTGTGGTTTTTCCTGAACAAAAAAACCCCTGTCACTGAAAGGTAGTACAAAAATGTTAGGTAATAGCTACTTACAGTATTGTTATATCCAAAATAAAAATGTTTAGGATTTCAATTTCTTTTGAACAGTTGCAAGTGAAATGCACACAGGCCTACCTGTAGGAAGTCCATATCTTTCCACTTTGTGAACATCTGGACTCCACTTAAAAATGATTACTGTACTTTTAAAATTTTATTTAGAATGCAGTAATAGTTATACCACTTCCCATTTTATAGCAAAGTACTATAACCATCAGTGTCACCAATAGTCCTCTGGATTCGGGCAGCTTTCAGTTTAATGTGAAAGGGGTAGCTGATAGACACAGCTAGCCCATCCAAAACCCAGTGAAGTTAAGATCCTTTAATATATCTTGATACTTATGCTGATATTTAATGAAGCTAAATAAAAGAGCCTGGGACCAACTTCCCAGATTGAACACACCCATACACCTAATTATGCCCATGTCATTAGACTCTGCTGGCATTTGATGGAATCCTCCTTTTTGTGCCACAGAGGACAGCGGTTAACAGGGAGACCACCTGTAAGTCCAACTGAAATGCATGCGGGACTTCCTCTTCGCAGATGATGCAGCCATTGTTGCCCACTCTGCTGAAGACCTCCAACAACTCATGAATCGTTTCAGCAAGGCCTGCCAAGACTTTGGACTAACAATCAGCCTGAAGAAAACACAAGTCATGGGCCAGGGTGTGGACTCACCTCCCTCTATTACCATCTCTACGCAAGAATTGGAGGTTGTTCATGATTTTGTGTACCTTGGCTCAACCATCTCTGACACCCTCTCTCTAGATGTCGAGCTGGATAAACGCATTGGCAAAGCAGCTACCATGTTCTCTAGACTCACAAAGAGAGTATGGCTCAATAAGAAACTGACAACACATACCAAGATCCAGGTCTATAGAGCCTGTGTCCTGAGCACACTCCTGTACTGCCGTGAGTCCTGGACACTTTGTGCACGGCAGGAGAGGAAGCTGAACACCTTCCATATGCGTTGCCTCCAACGGATTTTTGGTATCACCTGGCAGGACAAAGTTCCAAACAGAGTAGTCCTAGAACGAGCTGGAATTTTCAGCATGCATACATTACTGAAACAGCGACGTCTAGGTTGGCTTAGGCACGTCGTGAGAATGGCTGATGGTCAGATTCCAAAGAATCTCCTGTATGGAGAATTAGTGCAGGGAAATCGCCCCAGAGGGAGACCACACCTGCGATACAAGGATATCTGCAAGTGGGATCTGAAGGCCTTAGGAATAGACCTGAACAGATGGGAAACTCTGACATCTGAGTGTTCAGCCTGGAGGCAGGTGTTGCATCACGGCCTCTCCCAATTTGAAGAGACCCTTGTCCAGCAGGCCGAGGCAAAGAAGTCACAAAAGCAGCAAAACCAGGGAGCTGGACAGGGGACAGATTGGATTTGTCTCCAGTGTGGAAGAGATTGTCACTCTCAAATTGGCCTCCTCAGCCACACTAGACGCTGTTCCAAGTCCTCCATACAGAGCACGTTACCATAGTCTTTCGAGACTGAAGGATGCCTACATCAGACTCTGCTGGCATTTGATGGAATCCTCCTTTTTGTGCCACAGAGGACAGGGGTTAACAGGGAGACCACTTGTTTTGGGGTGCTGGGCCTTCGGTTATGATCACCAGACCTCAGGAAACTGACTGAAGTCTCAGGCAATTGCTATTGCTAGAGAGAAGTATTTAAAATATATCAGGTAAAACTAAAAGGAAAATTAAAAAGACCAAAACATTGTGGTGCCTTAAAAGATAAACTATTATATTTTAATGTAAGCTTTTGTGGAACTTTGCTCACTTCTTCAGACATATGAGGTAGTTGCTTAGTTTCTTGGCACAATTCAAAATGCTGGTTTTAACCTATAAAACCCTAAATGGCCTGGGTCCAAGCTATCTTAAAGACCGTATCTCCCATTATGAGCCAGCTCAGATGTTAAGATCATCAGGAGAGGCCTTTCTCATGGTCCTACCACCTTCACGGGGGTTTCTAATGGGTAGAGGAAAGGACCTTCTCTGTTTCTGCTCTTAGACTTTGGAACTCCCTCCCACAAGAGGCCAGACTGGTCCTATCTTTGCTATCCTTCCGCTGTCCTTTCTCTTCAGACAAGCCTTCCCTCGGTAACTGTGTGAAATTGCTATGCATTACTGCTTTGACTGGATTTTTAGTACTACTTATATTTTCCATTTCTCAGTGTGCATTTGTTTTATTCTTTTTAACATGTGTCTACTTATTGTTCTTCGCTTTAATATTGCCTTTTAATTATGTAAGCTGCCTCTTTATACTCTTTTAGGGTTGTAAGCTGCCTTGGGTCCTTCTCAATGAGAAAGGCAGGGTATAAATAAATAAATAAATAAATAAATAAACAAACAAATAAATAAATAAATAAATAAATAAATAAATAAATAAATAAATAAATAAATAAATAAATAAATAACACAGTGAAGATTTTGTGGTACTTTAAAGAGTGATTGTAAGCAGTAGAGAGAAGCAATCTCAAGGTGAGTGATGCTAAAGAAGGAGAAAGTTCAGTTTGTGTGTGTGAATGTCACAATGTCTGGGCTCCAATTTTATCCCTACTCCCAACTGATGCTGGGTCTGTAAGGAATCAACATTCTCTCTCTGTCTCGCTGTCCTTTTTACATTCTCATATGCAAACAACTTTGCAACTGTTACACAACACTGTGTTTCTGTGACATCACAAGAGTCCATCTCCTAGGCACAGGTTTTAGACCAGAAATCCTAGGCAATGGGAAGCTGTGGACTTGATCATCCTACCTCTAATGTGCAGTGAAGATGTCATCATGGTCTAGAGATCTAGAGGAGATTGGCATGTCCATCCAGCCTTTTCTCTAGGTCCTGGGCAGTCTGGTGTCTCAGATTACCCCAAAGGAGAATTCATAAACTTTTATTCTGAACAGTGACTGCTACTGACAAAAGGGAAATGGCCAAACTGTCAGAAGGGATCAGTAATGTTTGTTGGAAATGTTAAAAATAAAAATAAAAATCCAGGAACTTATCATGTATGGTGGTCATGCGAAAAAGCAATAAAAATAAAAATAATTAAAAAATAATAATTAAAAAAATTTTAAAAATTGCTCACAGGTTTGGGAAAGTTCACAAGAGATTGTTTGGTAAAAATTAAGTTTAAACCTGAAATGTTATTATTGAATATAATGCTAGAAAGTATTGATAAGAAAATAAAATATAATCTACTGTATATATTTACTACAGCTAGGTTACTCTGGGTCCAAAAATGGAAGAATGGAGAAACACCAACGATGGAAGAGCTATTAAAGAAGCTATTGGATGTTGCAGAACTAGATATGCTTTCAGAGGCATTACGGGATCAACCAAGACACTTTGTAAAGGAAAGCTGGAAGCTGATACATAATTGCGCCCGGGAAAAGATAAGAATTTAGGGGAAGAATTAGTTTATGGCGAATCAGTGCTCACTAGAATCCTTTGATGATATTCAGGTGACCAGATGATTGTGAAATCTATGATCTATAGGTGTAGTAGGGATGTTTAGTTTTGATGTTTTGCTGTTATTACTGTTAGGTTTTAGTTTTTTCTTCTGTATGCTGGTATGTAAGAATAAAAATAAGTTTAAAAAAAGATGTCACCTTGCCTACAGATCCTAAGCATGCTAATAGTGCATTTCCAGTCAAGGGAACCACTTTTAAATCATTCGAAGTAAATGGAACACAATATGGATAGGTTTCCTTGTGAATAATTGTAACAAAATGCCATCCTGCAGAATGCAGAATATATTTGTTTTTTTAAAACACATTCTCGTTTAATCTTTTGTCCTACCCTTTCCTCTCTGACACATTTCCGAAGGCTCATAATTCAATGTTTATTCAATTTATTTTAAAATCTCCATGTTCAGCAGCTGCTTTTGTTTGTTTTGTTTCACAGTGCCTTCTTCCTTTTAGTTTATCCACATGTTACTGTGACATGGCACGTACCACTTTGCTGACTGACAGCTAGGATAAATTAAATGCTGTCTTGCCGCTCTTTCAACTTCCCTCCCATTAGTTTTAGCTCAAGAAAATATTCTTTTCTTCCACTAAGCCACAATGTCACACAGTAATACCAGAGATATTTTTTAACTTAGCTGTAGCATATGTACAAATCATTAAAACATCATGATTGAGTGGCTAGCTTGAAGAACCAAACTCAACCAACCTTTTACTAAGTGCGGTCAGCTGTCCCCACTGTTGCCATTTTAGGAAGCTAATTTCCCTATGAGGATGAATGAGCAGAAGACTTCTGTTCAGTATTAATAATGTACTACAGTCTTCTCCATATGGACGAGGTTAATGTCCTGAATAGTTCAAATTTGTATGCAGAAGCTTCCAGTTTAGTCACTGACATCTAAAGCTAAATGGGGAGACACTGAGGAACTAAATCTGGTCTAAGGCATCAAACTACCAACAAAGTTGTGATGAAAATTATACGTAAAAAAGCTTTTCACTCAACCAACCAACAGCAGGCAGGAAACAACCCACAAGCTTAAAGGGAAAGTGGTTGGGGAAGATGATGTCATTAGGCCTTCAAATAGCACTTTGGAAGACCAGACAGGAAACTATCTCTCTCAGTTCTGGGTCCAGCAGCAGTTTTTCTTTGCTGGGCCAGGACAACCAAGCAGGGCAGTGCCTGATCTGGGAGCAGTGTGGGTTCCCCATTAACACCAAACAGTTGAGCGCTCATCCTGAGTTATGTTCTAAATGTGAGGATGGCCTACCATGCAGGCTGGCAGCTGCCAAACCTGCTCACAGAGATGATCAGTCTCTGAGGGGGCAAAAGGACCTTCCCAAATTTGTTTGGGAAGAAAGTGAAGTGCATGATATACAGGCACTCCAACAGAAACAACTACAAAAACTTTATTAGAACAATTCAACAAAGGCAGCACAAGTGTGTGTGTGCACGCATGGCCTGTGACCCTTTGAAGAATTGGAGTGTGAAATTCAACCCACGCCTGCCTCAGCTGTAACTTTAAAACAACAATTTTACTGCTTCCTGCCTCATCTAAGACAGAGGTGCCTGGCGAAATTTATCTTGCCAAGAACTTTACATCTAAGAGTAACTTCCTGGCAAACCCCATCTTGCCACAAATGTTTGGACTTTGGGTACTTGCTTTGAAGAAGTGGGATTTACCCACACAAACTTGCATGTTGTATGATTTTTAAAAATTTTCATTAGTGACCTATAAAGGTATCACCTATTTTGCATTTGTTTGTAGAGAGTTATTGCAACATTCACCCCATCAGCATCTCTGTTATCACATTTTTCCATGGGCACCAAAAAGCATCATCACAGCATCATTTCAAGATAAACCTGGCTTAAATGTCAACCTCTGGCAGGGTACCTTATCAGTTAGTACATGGTGTTTTTGTCCAAAGGGGCTCACAATCCTTCAGAGGTCTTTTCGCCTCACTAAACACTGAGAAGGACACTGTGGTGGCTCTGGAGAAGAGCAGCATTATGGGTTCCTATTACTATCCTAGGTTCCATGAAGGCACAGTGGAGGGGCTTCCCCGTAAATTTTGCCCCCTCACCCAAAGTCACAAGTAAATACATGGCTAAATGAACTACCATATTCCCAGGTCAGTTTTCAGTTTGAATTTAAATGCCAGTAATTCTGTTCAGTTGAGAATTTAATCTATAAATAAAGATGCCAAGGAAGACAAGGCCTTTGACCTTGAACAGCTGCATATACAGAAGAAGGTTCAAATAAGTGCCTGTTTTATTCCTTCTGTATAACAAGCTTGTTTCAACAAACACTATTCATTTATGTAACCACTCTCCTCCTTTTCATCTGCACACACATAATGAAGAAATCAGAAATATAAATATAGGATAGTTCCACATATAATTCAAGAGCATCTTCATGAAGATTGTTGTCATAGTAACCACCTCTTTTCCTTGTGTGTGCAAAATGTTAGACTACACCTCTTGTAATACAGCTTGTATAAAAATTGAGACAGGGCAGGGTAGAGTATCACCTTGAGAAGTAAGAAGAAAATGGAACTTACACCATATGAATGGTTTTATTCTATAGCACCCTTTCAGACAGATTTTTGTACAATTTTCACATCTGATTTCCCTTCTATATTATTTTTCTTGTTGCTGTAGGGTGAATCAATAAACATAGAATTATCTGAGACATTTAAGCAGCATCAACCCATTAGGGATGTGCGGGGGGGGGGATTTAACATGTCTTTCATTTTGATGGGGAGGCTTTTGGGAAGGCTCCTCTTTCAATTTTGGGTACTTTTATTTTGGATTTCCCATTCTAGTTTCTGGTGTTAGCTGCAATTTAGCCCTCCGGAACCCTCAAACCTAGCCCCCCAAAGCAGGACAAGATGATAGAGAACCATCCGCTCTGAAAGTGGGCCATAACAAAAGTATAGGGGGGGGGGAAATCAGTAATTCATATACCTATGCAGGCACAAACAGTGCTTTAAAGTTCACATTTATCATCACACCACCATCCTCATCATCCTCGCCAGTTCATCAGCAGGAAACAACACCGATGAGAAAAAGGAACCATCCTGATTATCATAATCAAAATAAAACACATGGATACTCACCAGGGGCAATACTACCAAACCTTCCCGACCAGAAATTCCAAAATATGGGGGATTCTCCCTTCAGTCATTTTGACAATTGCAATCCACCAGCACAGGCAGTAGTCCATCAAGTGAAGGACAGGCAATCAGGCAGTAATATGGGGATGTGTGGGGAAATCCCTCCGAATATCAATAAAATAAAAAGTCAAAAATAAATAAATAAATAAATAAATAAATAAATAAATAAATAAATAAATAAATAAATAAATAAATAAATAAATAAATAAATAAATAAATAAATATGGAATATGAAAGGAATTACTACATTTCATTAACCTCTCTTTTGGTATCCCAAACTATATGTATTGCAGAGGTTCTCTTTTGGACGCCTTGAAAGACTCTGAAGATAAAACAAAAGGGCCTCTTTCGTAGTTTCCCCGGTCCTCAATTTGGGTCAAACAGGAAGTGCCACCACTAACATTCACACCACGAAGATTTTCCTTCCAGATGCTAATGTTCTAGCACTAAATTCTTAATTGGTTGCTATCCAGTTGTTAATCACAGTGAGACTAAGTCCATTGAATTAATGGGATTTGGTGAGTTACCACTGAAGTAAGTACTATTCAGTAGGCCTGCTCGAGTTATGATGTACTATTGGATGCCAGCTTATGTTCATTAGTTCTTTGGACCCACATTGTTCATTTGTGCCAAGGTTTTGGGTGTGGGGGATGGTTCTGAGACACGTCAGTCTTCGAGGTGACAGCAAAGAGACTCACAAAGACAGCAGGTTCCTTCACCAGCAGTGTATTTGCAGACTATGTACGATGGGACTATGTACATCAATCAAGAGACTCAATAATACACTTACAGTGCAATACTCCACACAGCACCATAGTTTGAATAGCCAATCATTAGGCAGATCACCTGATGTCTTCTCCCAGACATTACCTCATGCCCAATACACATTTCATGGATCGCATCAGCCTCATGTGCTAACTCTGTGGCTGCACACGTGTTTTAACATGGATGCCTGTTAAGTAAACCTGGGTTCATGTACTAAGAGTAAATTCTCTATTGTGGGTCATAATATCCTGACAATTTGTATAGAGATAGGGAAGAAGCTAATCAACAGAGCGTTTTAATTTGAAGAAAATCACAGCAGCATGATGAATGAAAACACTTCTGGCTGGTTGGTTCTTTTATCTAACCTTCATAACAATGTTAATAGGATGACTCTTGAACAGCACTCAGAAGAAGCATAGGCTGCTAATTAGTGGACTACTAATCAAGATCATATTATTTGAATATTGAATGACCTGCAGTAGTTGCCAAATGTTTTCTCAGTTCAGTTCAGGATGTGGGACAGGATTTTCTGCTGTGTCTCTTCTGAACTATGGAATGCACGTCCTTTGGAATTCTCATCCTTTTCAGTGTTGTTAGAAATGGTGTTAAAACACCTCTTTGTTCATCTTTTCAATTTTTTCCAAGTGCTATTTAGGTTTTTAAAATTTTTGCTTGGATGTTTTATGAGGGTACCTTGTGGTACACTGTCTTTATAGAAAGCATACAAATATAGATAAATAACAACTGCCTCCATAACCTCAACAAGAATGGCATATTTGGTTTGCCAAGCATGGGAGAAACAAGCTAGGCCAGTGTCATGATTCCACGCGGCCCCTGTTTGTTTCACCACACCAAGGAGCTCATGCTACGTGCCCCATAGGCGCCACCAGATGATTTCACCAACAATACATATTATTAATGATAGATGTCCAGGCCATATGTCATTTTAAAAGAACCAAATAGAAATTGTTTATTGACACAGGTGTTGACAGAACAAGCAATCTTGTTAACTCTTAAACAAACATTCTTCTTTATCCGCCCTCAACCACCATTCTCCCGCCCAAACTCCAAAACTCTCTGATCTCTCTAACACTCTAATTTTCCATCTCAAAACTCTATCTAAACCTTATCTCCTCCTCTCGCTGAGTCTCTTATACCTCTTGACTCTGCCCCTCCAGCACTCCCATTGGTCTATGCAAATAGCATATGCATATTCATGACCTGGGCAAATGCCACAGCCAGATATTGTGCCTCCCCCTCTGTTAACATACAGAGATCTATACCTAGAAAGCAATCTTGTTGGATAGCATTTCCAAATTCATAGAACTGCATTGTCAGAGCTTTGGCATTGTGCTTAGAAGGCTGGACTGGGATGTAAGAGATTCCGGGTTCCAGTCTCCACTGAACCATGAGGCTTGCTGGGTGACCTTTGTCAGAACATTGAGAATTTTACAGGCCTGAACAGGTCAAGACAGTAGAAGTAATGAGCTGCCATAATGTTCACCTGTGCAGACTCAGAAGTGCTGAGTCACAGTGACTTTGAAGAGGTGTGTCTGAGGATGATGCAACACCTGTCCTGATTGGACAAAAGCAGTTACATGTATGTATATAAGTGTACTGTGTGTATATGATGTATTTCTCTCTATTCTCCTACCTTCTCCTCTATTCTTCTTGTCCATTACTTTGCCTCCGCTTGTGTTGTTGCCACGCCAAAGGACTGCTGCTCTGTATATTTGTACATATTGTAAATACACGTGTCTTAGAAGAAGAAGAGTGTGTGTGCGTATTATTTCCTTCATCAGGACTCTGCTAAATACCAGTCTGAGCTGACAACCTTATACAGAATGAGAAACCTGTTACCCTTTACGAGAAGATCCTTAAGTATCATGAGCATTACTTGAGCAATTGTAAGGCCAGTGACGTGGAGAGGGGGGATTTGCTGCTTGGGTAACAGCCTATCCTCCATATTATTTAACCTAGGCTTCGTGCCCTGGAGAGGACACTCCAGCTTCGCATACAGCGTCAAAACACTAGACGCTGTTCCAAGTCCTCCATACAGAGCATGTTACCATCTCTCGAGACTGAAGGATGCCTATGATGATGACTGATGGCTTAGTATTTCTCTTGGGTTGCACCTGCGGCAACAGTCTGGTTGAGTGAGCCCAGTCAGGCACATACAGAGGCACAAAATGCTTTGATCCCTGCCTTCCCCTTCCACTTTTTTGCAATGAAAGAAATTTTGGGTTAGAAAAGTGGGGAGTGTCTTATACATGGGGGCTTCTTATACACGGAAGAATATGGTTCATGAAGACCGACATCAAAATGGTGAAGAGGGGGGAAAGAGGTAACCTGACTTTACTATTGACATGAGAATATATCTACTTTATTAATTTTTGCTTGGTGGATCACTGATGGAAAATCTACTATATAAAAACTTCAGTTGAATTTAAGTAATCTAATTGTGTGTAGGACTGCAGCCCATGAAATTAATTTTCCTGTGGGTAGGCCTTAAATATGAAAGCGTGATGCATTAGTCATGCTGAAATCTTATTTTTGATAAAGCTAGCTGAAATCAGGATTTCTCTTAGAGCTTTGATGTCTGTGTTGAAGATGAACAGATAGATTGGATGTACATACCCAGTCCTTGTTCTCCTTTGTTTGTGAGGTGGCTGAGTGAATAGTACAATTATGATAGCTAGACAAACATTTTTAAAAAATCAGATTCAGAAAATAAATTTGTAGGTCAGCACATCCTATAGTCTATGAAACTTTTGAACCATGATTAATCATCAGTCTGATCAGAAATGATGAAGTGATGGTTATTTTTGTTTGAAAACGACCATCATTTCCAGATTGGTCCTGAATCTGTACATGAATACAACTTATTAAATGGAAGTTTTATGTTTTGTAGTCATTTCCCACAAAATAACTTGCCTAAAAAGAAAAAAAAAAACCCAGAGCCTTCCTAATAATGCATCACTCAGTCCTCAGCTGTTGTTTTGGTAGTGATTCTCAAAAGCTATACCTGAGCATAGTTCTTAATAAACGGCAATAAATTGTTAGCAGAAACATTTTTTAAAAAAAGATTAAGGTCTAATGCTTTCCGAAGTGTGTTGTTAAAAATAAATTATTCTCTGTATCCATTTGCTTAGACTGATGGCAAATGAGCTATGAAATTAATGGAAAAGGAACATTTTTAATTAAGGGGAAAGATAAATGAACCAATAATAGCTCTTCTGAAACCAAGCCGGTATGTAAAATCAGATACTCTCATCCAGCAGTATCTTTGGGGATGTGTTGTGGTTGGTAACGGTGAAATCAGTGTCACACTATATTTTCGTGTCCTTTGATTTTTGCTCTGCCCCGAGACAGTGGCTGTTTCAGGAGTGTGTGGGTGTGCGGGAAAAGACAATTCTCTGTTCTTCATTATTAAATCTTCCTGCTGGTCTCACTGTGCGTGTGGGAAGAAGAAAGGCCCGTGGTCACTTAATTGGCCCCCTGCTCTCTCTTCATATCCCACAGCGTTGGTGTTTTGTTATCCACCATCGCCGCACAGCAAAAGCTTAACCCTGATCCAGCCCCCCTTGCTTGTGGGTGAACGTGTTCCAAGTAGCCAGGAAAGAGGGGGGGGGATGGCAAGAACATTCCAGCCACAGAATCCTAAGTTCATTCAGAAAAACTCAAGCTGCTTCTAGGCACGGCTTTTTTACACCTCAAAGGTAAATCTATGCCAGACAGTTATCTGCTCCGGTGATGTTAGGATGTTTATGTAATTACACCCCCAAGGCTCATTACTCACGTTAATAATGCTGTTGTCACCTTGACATTTCATTTTCTTTGCCCCCGGTGTCCATCTCCACTATATCTCCATCCACACCATCAACTTGTACATAATACAAATGTGTGATGTCAACTCTCTTCTGACTCAAGGTAACCCTTTATAGGGTTTCCTAGGTAGAGAGTACTCAGAAATGGTTTATCACCCTCTTCCTTTGGGGGTACTCAGGGACTGTGCAGCTCACCCAAGGCCATACAGATTAACTTTTCTTCTTGGAGGCACGAGTGGATTTGAACTCCCAGCCTCTGGCTCTGCACCAAGGTATCCAGTCATCACTTGTGCATAAACTTGTGGCTAAATATTTCAGCTGTAATCTACAAAAGTCACAATGAAACAAACCTGTTAGTGTTCAAGGTACAATAATATTTGCTTTTGCATAATTCCATCACTCTCAATAGAAGCTGCCATAGCATTCCAACAGCCTTCCTCCAATGCCTATTTCTTCTGCCACAACTACATTTCATACTGCCTGCACACTCCACCCAAAGAAGAACAGGATCTGATTCCACTTATAGCAGAACACAAACCCTTCCAATGACAATCACACGTGCACACACGGAGACACACAATCTATCAACTTAATATATCTGTTTATATATAACAAAATCTTATTTCCCTGCCTACTATTACCCCAAGGCGGCTTAAACCTAATGTTTAGTCAATGACTCTACTAAGCCTAAATCTTATCCTAAGTAAACAATATAATGTACAATGAGATGTAGAGAATTTAAGTTCCAGGCTTCAGAAAAGGACACAAAGAAACCTGCTGCAGTGCAGGCTTGCATCATAGCATATCCCAACAGAAAATGCTCAGGGCATTTAAAAGCAGCTATGCCCACTTCTCAGTCGGAAAGAAGCAATGGGAAAGAATACCTGCTGGTGGTCTGTGCCTGCTTCTAGATTTCATTGGTGCGGCCAGACATCATTTACAGGTTTTGCTCTCACCCCAGTCTCCTCCCTTGGGAAACCCATGGCAATCCCAGTCATGAGACACTGAGTTCTGTGCCCCCACTACCCTTGGTGTCAATGTGTCTTTGAGTTTTATTTCTCTAGATATCACTCCACGATGCCTGAGAAATAGGTTTTCCTTTCATTTCTTCCTCTAGCAACTAGAAACTTGGCCTTTTGCTTTCCAATCTATAGAAGCGAATGGGATTCCAAATATTAGGAATTATTATTACAGATACTTGAAACAAATTGAGATTCAGACATATTTGGAATTATCAAAATTTGACATTATTTGATGAATTCCAAACATTTCTGCATTGAAATGCACATCCCTAGCATGTGGTAATGAAATCTAGAATAAGCATGGCTGTAAATTAAAATCTCTTTGGCCGGGCATTTTAAATATTGCCAAATAGTGAACAATCGGTCAAATCAGTTTGTGAGAGCTTCTTAACATAAGAAAGAAAAAGAATGTCCTGACATGTAAAAAGGATGCAAAGAAAAATTAACCTGGTATTTTGCTGTCAGATGGAAAAGTCTGG
Organism: Pogona vitticeps; assembly: GCF_051106095.1. Taxonomy (NCBI): domain Eukaryota; kingdom Metazoa; phylum Chordata; class Lepidosauria; order Squamata; family Agamidae; genus Pogona; species Pogona vitticeps. The sequence goes on from NC_135783.1 coordinate 155,665,337, forward strand.
CACATGGCGTCCACATAGGCCAATAACCTGTTGCGCTTTGACAGAGTGGAAAGTCCCACAAGCTGAATATGGCTGGTTTAATAGCATTATTCTTGTTATTGTGTAGCTGATGACTTCTACAAAGAAATCTGCCCTACACTGGCACGGCAATATTGCTTGGGGAAGTGGTGCAATCCCCACATGCTACACTGGTGGGGCTTTCCATTTAGTGAAAGCTCTGTGAGATATTAGTAAAGTTCTTTACCTATTCTAAGAGGGAATGGCCAGTTACACATAACCAAGAAAATGGAAATGAGATGCCAAAAAAAGAGAACAAAAACACGGCAAATTTATACAAACTAATCTGCATGCATAGATGCAAATTTAGAAATTAATAGATTATTGCTACAGGAGCAATAGAAACACAATGCATTTTGAGTATTCATCAAGTACTGCTGGATTTTCTAATGAATCCTTCCTTGCCTTCCCTTCAAACACCTCTAATCTGTTGTTTGGGCAGAAGATATCTCTCTGAAGATCAGAGGCTCACTCTTTAATTAAGGTAATTTTGGAAAGAAAATTAGATGAACGTGCAGTATTTACTGAAATATGTGTTCCCTTTCCCTGCTTGTTAGGAGAGATGGGTTATTTTTATCTAGCTTCTTCTGAACTGAATGGGTCTACTTGGTTCGTTTCAATTATCTTTTCACTACAGTGAGACCCCTTGATGTTTTTAATTAATATACTCACCACTAGCTTAAACGTAAAATATTTAAAAAATTCAAATGTGTTTGTGGTTTGATAGAGGAGTACAATGCCATTTATAACTTCTGAAATCTTCTTTGATCTTCTTGGTTGATCAACCACCTGCAGGAACATAAGAGTTTACTCTCGGCTATGCTCTTCCTCTGGAATGGTGATGGTGGATTCTCACCACCCCAGCTGTGTTTTTTTCCAGGGCTAGGCTACGTGTTAAGAAGACTGCATTCCCCCCCCCCCCATATTTATTTTGATTCTAACAAAATACTTTTTTCCCTTGGAGATACAAGTTTAACCAGTCAGAACTGCAGATTCAGTTCATGTATACATTCTGTTGATAAGTCACAAAACAAAGTGACTGAAATCCTGTTGAGAAAAACCACATATGTTCTTCCATATTCGTTTGCTGTCTATTTATTCAATTGAGCACATGACTGTTGCCCTATCACAAAAAAGCTGGAGAGCATAATGGCTGGCTGGCAGATAGAAATGCCTTGTATGTGTTTTTGGCAATTACCAAAAGACAGCTTCTAAAAAATGAAACATTTGTGTTTATGAAAGAGGGGTAAAAGAAAGTTGTGTGTTTCTTTTGTGTTCCCTCTTTCATGTAACTTTACATGTTAGATCGATTTGTGAAACGGATCCGTTCTATGCGATGTTACGTAGTACAGAAATTTCACAAACTGAAATGCCAATTGCGCTATGAAAGGGGCGACGCTATAGGCACAATGCACCCTGGGAAAACCCTTTCATAGTACGAAAAAGAAGAAGAAAACAACATAAACGAGGGATTTATTTCTTATGGATTTCGGCTCGTAAACCGAAAATTACATAAACTGAGGTGTTTGCAAACCGAGGTACTGCTGTATCTGGTTGGGAATTCAATTCCTCACAGTGCTTCCTTGACAGGGACTGGCCTGGATAGTGTCCCTTCCAGCTCTGCAGTTCTAAGATTATTGTTATTATTTGTCTTTCTTCCTATTGTGATGCCCAGGCTGGAAGGTTGCTTTTGCTGGGTGGGTGAGTGGCAATGAATTAACGTTTTCTCTTCCCTTATATATTGTTGCCTATTTTTGGAGCAGAACAATTCCCTATTACTTTGTCTCTAAAAGAGCAGTTTTTGTTCTTTGAGGTTTTAGGAATGCCCCAAAACATGAATGAGCGAACACACAAAATAGATACCTTGAAAGCGGTTTTCATTTTTATGTGAAAGAAAAGGACTGGTATACACCAAAACAAACAAACAAACAAACAAACAAACAAACAAACAAACAAGCAAACAAACAAACAAACAAACAAACCAAAAATGAAGGAGGCACCTCCCTGGAAAAAAATGAAAAAGAAATAAATATGAAAATTTCTGCTGGGCACATCCCTAGTGAAAGCACTTATTTGTGTGACTGCCTGTTTATGCCACATGAATTCCACAGGATTCTGGTGACAATGGATAAATACAAGATATGTAGGTGAGGAAAAGCAGATAGTATGACAAATCAATGTCTTTTACCACTTGAAGGAGCACTAATTTTAAATGTGTAGATATACAAATGATCTCCTTTAAAATATGGTGCCATTTTGATCCTTCCTTCCTTCCTTCCTTGCCACATTACTGTTGCCACTTTCTGGGCAGTTCACAATATACAGTAAAACCACAAAAACAATATATAATAATGCAAAAATACAATGGAATACAATAAACTCTGTTGCTAGGTGAAAACTACCTTTAAGTAAAAATACACAAATTAAAACCCATTTGAACACCTCAGGACCACATTTACAAATGCTAGAATAAATAAAACAAAAAATTAAAATAGAAGGCAGCTTTATATAATTTGGCTTTAATTTGCTTCCTAAAACTAGAGAGGAATAATGTCTAGCAAAACCCTGTAGGAAGCTTGTTCCAGAGGGAAGCGGCCATGACTAAGAAAGCTCAATTCCTCATGAAGGCTTTTTGGCCACTTTAGGTATCACAGTTCTAAACATTAGGGACTATGAGGCATGTGTGGGACAGGTAGCTATTTTGTGGTAGAGGTGTTCTGCCAGATGTTGAAGTCCTAAACTGTTAAGGGCTTTATAGGTTATTCGATTCTTTAGAACCCCAAATCCAAAAATACCCTCCAGTTTATGAATGTGGGACATTGTGGTACTGTAGCCACAATTCAGAAAGCCAGGAAATAGCCTGGGATTGCTGCATGATATTGTGCCTGTGTTGCCAGCAGGAAAAGGGATGCCAAGCTTTACACAGCAAAGAGCAGCCTGGATGTTGTGCATGGTAAATTCCTTCAGTGTAAGGAATGTGCAAAGTTCCTCTTGTCCACCAAACTCCATGAATTCCCATCATTAAAAATCTTAAGATATTTTGTTATTTAAACATGAAAACTATATTCACTCGGATATTCATTTGCTTCATGTTCAGTTGTTTCCACTACATTTATTTCCATCTCCTTTGTTTTCCATTTTATGGGTGTCCTTGTATAATATATTCTATGTAGTGCATTGCTAACTGTGGTGGCAGCAGCAGTGAAGATGATTTCACCTCATGTTATGTATTCTGGGGCAAACTGTGGTGAAAAGTGGCAGCTACCACGAGAAAAAAGAGAGAGACAAGCCCATAGATGAATGCATTTTCCCCAGGCATGTCCCTGAGCAATAAAACATCTGGGGAAATAACATGGTAGCTGCTTATAACATAACATTCTGCTCCTTGGAACACAATATAAGGTTCCTTCCACCAACCCTGAGTGACCATGTATATAAGAAATAACAAGAACAAATAATTTTGTTCACTTTTCACTGTCAATCAAATATTTCACCCTGCTGTCCACTACTCAGTGCAATGTGCGAGACCAGAATGTGCTTTTCCTTACTTTACTACTTTGTGATTTAAGTCTCTGGCTATGGAGCCAGAAGTTGGGAGTTCGATTCCCCACTGTGCCTCTTTGACAGGTGCTTCACCTGATTATCCTTAGGGTCCCTTCCAGCTCTGGAGTTTTAAGATTCATTTATATCAGATTTAGAATTCAGGATCACAGTCCTTAATGGCAGAGCAAGCACTATTGTGTATATGTTATCTGCACTTGGCAACATATGAACACACCGACTAAAGCTTTCCCACCTTTTCTCAGGGGCATTGCGAAAGAAGGTTTTTGACAATTGGAGGATCCATACTAAAGAGTTCTTAACAGGCCTGGAAGATCACGGTGACATTAATATGTTAAATATATGAAGCAGCATGAAAAGGGATGAAGGTGCTTTCAGAATCCCAATGATTGCTTAAAAAATAATTACATTGGTGTGACCAATATAATTTAATTCATAACAAAATCGCCTGAGTATTTGCCTGAAGAACTGCTTAGGAAAAACAAAATATAGCTGTCACCCCATGACTAGGTGCTGTTTTTATTGGCATCTAGTGTGAGCAATTTGAAACCACTTTTTATTTACAGCTGTCTATAGGACTGCTAAAAGAACACTGAAAGAATTGTAGTGCCAAAATATAATCTAAGCAACATTTCTGAAGAATTTAAAATCCACATAAAAAACAAATTGGCACTACTCAACATAGTCAGTTAACTATGAACCAGAAGAACTCTGGATTGAAACCAGAGATATGAGATAAATAAGCAAAAAGACAATTCCTCTAGTAAAAAGAAAAGAAAAACCTAGATGGATGTTGGAAGAAACACTTAAAATTGCAAAGGATAGATGAGGAGCAAAAGTAAAAGGTGACAGAAGTAGGGTCAGAACCCTGAATTCAGTTTTTCAGTGACTGTTATTTAGAGACAAAGAAAACTACTACAACCACCAGAGGAAAGAAATATAAGAGAAAAACAAAAGGGGGAAAACAATGGATTTATTTCAGAATATCTAAGAAATCAAAGGGAAATGTATGCCTAGATTAGGAATGCTGAAGGAACATCATGGAAACACATTATCTGATCAGGAGAAAATAAAGAAAAAAGTGGAAACAGTATACTGAAGACCTGTACAGAAGGGACAAAAGGATGACAGACTCCTTTGAAGAGAAAGCCTCTGATGAAGAAGCTACAATTCTAGAAAGTGAAGTGAAAGCTGTTCTGATAGCATTAGGAAGTAATAAATCACCAGGTGTAGATGGAATACTGCTTCAGGCCACAGAGAATGAATCTATCAAAATCCTAACAAGAATATGTCAACAAATATGACAAACAAAAAATGGCCCACAGGCTGGAAATGCTCAATATACATTCCAGTCTCTAAGAAAGGAGATGCTAAGGAATGCAGTAATTATAGGACCATTCCTTTAACTTCTCATGTAAGCAAACTGATGATAAAGGTGTTGCAACAAATGCTTTTACCTTATATAGAGTGAGAAATGTCTGGTGTCTAAGCTGGATTTTGAAAAGGAAAAGGCACTCAAGATCACATTGTAAATGTCTGCTGGCTACTGGAGAACACTAAAGAATTTCAGAAGATCAGCCTGTGCTTTATAGACTACAGTAAAGCCTTTTGCTGTGTGGATCGTGAGAAACTATGGGTTGTTCTGAAAGAAACGGGTGTAATTCAGCACTTGAGAGTCCTGATGTGTAACTTGTATTGTGGACAAGAAGCTACCATTAGGACAGAATATGGAGAGACTGAATGGTTTCCCTTAAGCAATGGTGTCAGAATAGGGTGCATTTTATCCCCTTATCTGTTCTGTCTGTACATAGAACATATCATACAGAAAGTCGGACTGGACTCAGATGAAGGAGGAATGAAAATTGTTAGAAGAAACATCAGTAATTCAAGACATGCAGCGGACATCATCTTACTGGCAGAAAGCAGCAATGACTTGAATTGGCTGTTAAGGAAAGTGAAAGAAGAAAGTGCCAAAGCAGGATTGCTGCTGAATGTTAAGAAGACCATGACTAAAGAAGAACTACACAATGTTAACATTGACAATGAAGAAACTGAAATAGTTAGAGATTTTGTATACCTTGTTTCAATCATCAGTCCAAACACTTCAGCCAAGAAATCAGAAGAAAACTGGGATGAGGAAGAGGAGTAATAAAGGAACTAGAAAAGATTATGAGGTGTAAGGATGTGTCGTTGGAGACCAAGATCATTGACACCCTTGAGTTTCTGATCACTCTGTATGGGTGTGGAAGCTGGACACTTAAGAAGTTGACAAGAAAAAAAATCGATTTGTTTGAAATGTGGTGCTGGAGGAGAGCTTTGCGGGCACCCTGGACAGCCAGAAAGATGAACGAGTGAGTCCTAGATCAAATCAAGCCTGAACTCTCTCTGAAGGCAAAGATGTTGAAGCCGAGGCTGCCCTATTTTGGGCACATCATGAAAGAAAAAGATTCTGTGGAAAACACAATAATGCTTGGGAAAGGTGGAAGGCAGCAGGAAAAGAGGAAGAACAAATAGGAGATGGACTGACTTCCTAAAAGAAGCCACAGGCTTGACTTTACAAGAGCTGAGCAGGGTAGAGTGGCTGAAGACAGGATGTTTTGGAGAGGGCTTATTCACATAGTCTCACAGAGTTGGAGGTGACTTGACAGCACTTCAGAACAACAACAATAGGGATGCTTATCTAGTATTTCAGCTTCCTACTTCATCTCTCTCCCCTGTTACCAAAGCAAATCTAACACTTCTGATCATACTTGTTATTACATTTAGTTCCATCAGGGAAGTTGATAAGAGCGAGAGACACATCTTCCCTTCCATCTCTGTTTGAATTATTCTTGGCTCCAATTTACTTACTCCTTGTGTAAATCCCTGTGTGTAAATGTGATATCAACAGCCATCTTCTAGTGAGATCTAAAATGGCCCTGTAATACCTCTGCACAGTTCAATAAAACTATTTTTTCAGTACCAGTGAGACCACTGTGACATCCCTCCTCTGCACTCATGTTCGGCACTAATAATGTTCAGACATTTCTAAATAGCTGTTTGGGCTTCCCAAGTGAATCGTGTTGAATTGAAAAGAAAGGGAGATGTGCAAATATTTCCTAAGTACTGTAGTTCTGATTTGTATCAGACATTGCAAATCTAGCAAAACAGAACCTATAAAAACCCAGGATATGATTCTAAGAAACCTCACTTGGAAGTTATTTACACTAAAATTAATGAGACTTGCATGCATGATCAGCTGAACATAAGAAGATCCTTCCTGAATTGGACTGGTTTGTCTACGGTTTCCCACAGGAATGCACCGATGCATCTGGGAAGCGTATAAGCAGAAAACTCAGCAACCATATCTTGATCCTGGTGGTATGATCTCTAGCAGCCAGAGATTTTCCACTGATTAGTGGCATTCCTTGTAGTAAAAGATACCCTTATTTTTTCCAATGATTTTTTCCCTTAATGCCTCTTAAAGCTGTCTAGAGTGTGCCCGTGATCACATATCGAGGGGAACGTCCTATTCATTTCTTCCGTTTATTACTCATCATGTTGCTTCAGTGGAGAGGATACAGTTCTTCATGACCGACTGAGCCACACATTGCATACTGTTCTACAAATCCATCATGCCTACCCTTACTTCTCTTTCTATAAGATGTCAGCTTCATTCCATCATCCAGGTTAACTTAATAGCAGAGCTGGGCATGCTCTGGCTTATATATACATTCCTATTTAATATGAATTCTATTAGAATAAACTAAATAAATACACCTTTTAGTTAAAAAAAATCTGAAAATAATTTCTAATTAGCTATATAGGATTTAGCTGTGGACCAGCTCAAGGCCACTCCACTTTTTCAGAATATACGTAATTTAAAAGACCTAATGCTTGGAGTCTTTCATAAGACTAATGATTGGCTTTAAAAAATTCTTTAAAAAAAAAAAGATATCCAACCAAAAATGTGTGTGTGTGTGTGTGACTTTTTTTGATAATGCTATCCAGGTGGATGCAACATAAAGTAGATTCTACTGCTGTGACAGGCACAAATATGAAGGGAAGAGGGCTACCAAGCTGGGCCTGTCTGGTAAGTTCTACAATGACCAGAATGCCTCAAACTATAAGTTTTATCTTATTTATTTATTTATTTATTTATTTATTTATTTATTTATTTATTTATTTATTTATTTATTTATTTATACCCCGCCTATCTGGCCCACCGGACCACTCTAGGCGGCTTCCAAATATAATATCAAATAATAAAACATAGACAAATACATAATAATCAAACAAGAACAGCAGTAAAAATAAAAAGGAAAAGTAAGAAAAAATCAAGAGTTGGCTGGAAGGAAGGCCTGAATAAACAGCCATGTTTTTAATTGGGTTTTAAGGGTGCCCAGCGTGGGGGCCGCGCGAATCTCCGGAGGGAGATTGTTCTTCTTTTATCATCTGAAGAATTTCCTCAGAGAAGTGAAAAACAAAGTCTTTTTTTTTTTTTTTTTACAATAGGGTCTGTTCAGAACCGAGAGGAGCAGAGTATTGAAAACGGCATTTGTTCCGTTCTTTTGCTAACTGGTGGATAACACTCTGCTTCACCGTACAAATGTCAAGGAGCAGTGTACCTAAGCAACTGGCTTGTCGGTTATTTTCAGCACGTACACAGAATTTTCTAAAATGCTATTTTTTCATTTTGGGCTAGAAGATGGAGAGGTGTTACCTCTAACCCTTGTATAATGGGCACATTAAGAATGTATTTGGGAAATGTCAATGGAGTCTACTCTAACGGTTAAAGCCCTTCCCTTATTAATCAACATGGTTAGCCCTTGTCTTCTTGACATATTGCTTTTAAGGGAAGCAACAGCTCCAGATCTTTAAAAGGTGATTGTACATTAGCACTTCCTACACCCTTCACACCATGTTGGTTTGAAAGTACTGTAGTGCTGTTTGGCATGCCAACTAAACCTTCCAATTAAAATAGGATTAATTCCAATCCTTTTGAAAGCTCAAGGAACATTTCAGTGTTCTGTTTACATCTTACGGCTGTACTTGCTAATGCAAAAAACACCAACTCACCACTGGGCATGAATATTCATGGCAAAGGTAGGTCAGGCAGGACAAAATTCATGCGGACAGAAACAATTTTCATTTTCCAACACAGTTTTGGTCCTTGGAAACCTCAGATGAATGGGATTTGTAGGGTAAGAAAGTTTAGTGCTGAAGAGGTTTTCCATGTTAAGCACTGAGCCAAAAGATTACAAAAATGTTGAATAGGCTTTCAATAGTAATTACATCAATGCATCTCATATTTCTAATATCACTGTAAGGTCTTGTCCCTTTAGTGCTGTCAAATTCCACCTAAGAGTAGATCAGTTTGATTTAGGGCTAGATTAACTATCAACTACCAGAGGAGATGAATTAGACCCCATTGGTATAAGAGATATTTGGACACTTCACAGTAATAAAGTGGCATTTACCCTTCTCTAAATTTTGCTAGACTTCAAAAAAGAAAAAAAATCTTGCTCCTTCCACATGAGCTGCTTTTTTAACCATAATTCTAGGAGACAGATTCTGAGCCAGAGGATAATCTACAATACCGGCCGTCTGGTTACATGAAGGGCACAATATAATAGTCTATAACACGAGAGTTTGGAGGGAGAAGACAAATGAATTAGGGAAGCGTGATGAGAGACACTCTGGGTATCATTATGCCAGTAGCTGCATTGATCTGTCTGTTCAAACACTGATGGTCAGAAAAGGAAATGTGGCAAATGGACAAAATCTATGTCGTTTTTTAGGGTACGACCCTTCCAACTTACTTTGTTCATTCAGTTTAATGCAGAAGCCTCTGCCATCTGGCACGGTAATGGAAACAACCTTGTAGCCAGAGAGGGGGAAATAGGTGCACCCACCTCTCACAGCTTGACCCCCTCTCCAGATTGTTTTGGAAAACTTACTTTAAAAATGGTGACATGACTGACAAGAACAATCTCCATTTAATGAATTATAGGTTGTTTTTAGATAGGGAACAATTTATAATGAGGACCCTCTAAAGTTTCATTGAATAAGGCACTAAAGCCTGTGTGGAAGTGGTTTTCAATCTTCATCCTCTAGGGTGTTTGGGACTTCCATTTCTAGAACCCCCTGCAGGATAGCCAATGGTAAGGAATTCTGGTAGTTAGGAACCACTATAATAGCTTGAAGTATTAAGCAGCAGAACTTTGTATTACAGACTGGAGTTAGACTCAACTGCTTAGACCCTGATTTCATTTTAGTCTCAGTTCTTTGCTCTATCCAACTATCAGTTCAGAAGCTTGTTTATTTGCCTGCAGTAAGAGGTAAGAGCTTGTTTATTCTGCTACTGTCAGAAAAGGCCACTTACATTAATCTGGATTTAGTTTCTTAGTTCTTGAGGTCTCCTTCTTCCACAACAAAGCCTCAGCAGCTCTCAGAAAAAAGGTCTCTGCTGAGATTTTGAACACATTGTCTACTCACCAGTATCTTTGGAGAGGGGGAAAGGAGGCAACTTTTATGGTCATCCTGTCATCTAAGCAACTGTGAGTGATATTGCCTGATTGCTGGCCTAAGATAAAATCCAATTTATCCATCAGTTAAAAATAAAATAAAGATACTCTTCCTCTTTATTCTTCTGCTTTTAAAATTTTATTTCTCTGAGGAAGGCAAAACAGTAAAACAGTCTGATGGGTTCAAGTCCAGAATAGTTTTGGCTTGAGCCGCAGATGCTCTACTCTTGGTGAACTGAAGAGAACTACTTGAGTGAACATTAGATGTCTCATGGGGTTGCAAGCATCAGCAACACATCCACTCTGTAATCCAGATTTAATTAGCATAACGCTTCACAGGTCAATCCAAAATCCTGTCTGCTCCACCACAATGGGTCCAGCTGGAGTCAACAGACCGCTTCATTTTCTACAAGCTCATGAAGAGGAAATGATGGCAGCAGCCTCTTGGATTGTTTGCTCCTCAGGAACTGATGTTCAGGTGTGTGATGCCTCTGAATAAGAACATTACATTTAGCAAGCTACTTATACAACTCAACAGCGGCAACACATGGCCTATGTGGTACATGCAACCCCCTGCCCAGTTTTGTAGGCCTTGGAGCTCCCAGAATCATCCCTGCCAAATATTTATTTTCATGTTCATATCTTTATTTTTCTAAGGACAATTATGTTCTTGGAAGTCTCCAGGAAGTATACTTCTCTGTCAAAACAGGGTGCAAAACTGTGTCCTGTTCTGCTCCACTAGAACAGGTTCTGAGAGGGTATCCAGAACTTTTCCATTCTTTTTATAGCTATTAGCATCTGATAGACAGATGGAAAGGCCATGGCTCATATGGTCACACTGCCAGAAAACCAAAATGAAGGTTTTGGTTCTACACAGGATAGGAGTAACCAAGACATCAGGCTCCCACCTCACAGGAAACAAAGGCATGGCTCGGTCACCTCAAAGCTGCCAAGTGCCCTGTCTGATGCTGTAGGTCTTTGTGACAGGCTTGCAGAGGAAAAAGATGGAGCTAGTGGTAGCAATAAAATAGGAGCATGGATTTAGGCAACACTTTAGGCCAAAAAAATTAACTACATTCAAAGAGATGGAATTCTTACTGGAGTGTAGTGTCATGGAAAAGCCTCTTCCTGTGCTAGTAGAATTGTTTGCAGGTGTAAAAAATTTGTAAGATATAGTTATGCTATCCTCTTCCCACCTCCGCTTAGAAGTCCCATCAACGTCTTAGTCCAACGGGGCATTATTCTGGGGTCTGAGTACCATTCAGATTTGCTGAGAGCCCAAGGGTTGCAATCCCAAAAGACAGAGCTAATCTGCATATTGAATTAGTTTAGATTTTTTTAAAAACCTGTGGCTGCATGCTTTAAAGTGCATTTTATACTGCATTAAAAAACCTTTAAAAATACTTTTAAAACCAAAAAGGCCACCTTGAGCCATGTAAGGTAAAGGTAATGGTAAAGGTTCCCCTTGACATTTAGTCCAGTCGTGTCCGACTCTAGGGGGCGGTGCTCATCTTGCTTTTCAAGCCATAGAGCCAGATTTTGTCTGTAGACAGTTTCTGTTGTCACGTGGCCAGCATGACTAGGGAACGCCGTTTTACCTTCCCACCGAGGTGGTACCTATTTATCTATTCATATTTGCATGCTTTCGAACTGCCAGGTTGGCGAGGAGCTGGGACAAAGCGACGGGAGCTCACTCCATCACGTGGATTCGATCTTATGACTGCTGGTCTTCTGAACCTGCAGCACAGAGTCTTCTGTGGTTTAGCCCACAGCGCCACCATTTAAAGCCATGTAGAGGCCCTCAAAATATTTTAAAAAAAACATTTAAAGGAGTGTTCGGGGGCCCTCAGATTATGGAATATTGCCACCACACCCCTTAGAGGGGCTAAGAAGACCTTTTGAACAAAGTTTTATTTTCTTTCTTAAAACAAATCTAGGATCTGTTGGGTTGCTGGGCAGTAGAGATGGGAATGAACCAATGGTTCAGTAATTTGTGCCAGTTCATTTACCAGCCAAATAGGTTCTGGTACTTCCCTGCTCGTCTCCTCAGATGGGTGCCCACTTGAAGGCAGTGCCCCGCCTTCCCTGTCCTGCCTCCTCCAGGTGGTGCCCCTGAGTGGGCGCCCACTGGAAGAGGTGAGGTTGGGAAGTGCCGAACACCTGTTCAGATGGTAAACAAACCAGCACAAACCACTGAACCAGCGGTTCATGCCCCTCTCTACTGGGCAGCACAGAAATGGCTCTTGGAGGCCACATGGGCTGCATGTTCTCCATTCCTACTTTAACTTTTCCTCATAGGTGGACCATAAATATAACAAAGATCTTGAGCTACAGATAAGATTTTCTGCTGTCCTAAAGCATGCTTCATCTTTGTGAAGCAGAGTGTAACTGTCTTTAATTTCCTTTCTGTGTTATGCTGCTGAGGACAAGCAATGAGCAATTTCCTGCAACATAGTTCCAGTAGGAGATACCTCGTGTTCTGAATAGAATATATGATGGGAGCAGATGACAATTTGATTCCTTGCTTTGCGGTTGAAAATAAGCTAAATGATGAAGAAAAATTGTAGCAATCTCTTTCTATTGAATACACAGAAAACTTTTGCTGTTCTAAGAATTCATGTTACATTTTGTTGGTAAAATACCTTATGCCTTTCCCTCCCAAATTTGGGTTCTACCTATTTTGCCCCTAAAGATTGATGTGACACTAGATATCACTATTTATTACTCAATGCAATGTGTTGGATCCTGGGTTGATCTTTTTTTTTAATGGAAAGGCTTTTTCCATGGGGAGTTGTGAGAAGGTGTGGGTGATGCATTTCTTTTGATTCACTCTTCCCAGTTTCACACAGGGGGACCTATAGGGGAGAACAGAGAGTAGCAAACATCCTCCCCTTCTATTGCGTTATCAAGCTTGTGGATTTCTGCATCATGCAGCTCTGGATACAATGCACTATTAATTCTAAAGCAAACGAGTTTGGCAGGCTTTAGTGGTTTTGTCCTCAGGATAACAAATCAATGGGCAGTCAGACTTTTGGCCCAATCAAGTGGGACTTGAACCATGCCTGCTACCAGACAGCAGCAGGAGAAGATTCCTTATCAGCAAGATGATAGAGCTGTAGCTGTGGGAGATGTCTACAGCAACGTCAATCGCTGTGCACCAGAATTTAGGTTACTTTCAGACAAGTATGTGCAATTTCAGAGGAACTGTGGAGCTCCCACCTTGGGAACAGAAACCAAGAAATAGGATACATACTGTGGATTGAACAATAGTTTCTCACAAAAAAAAAGTTACAAAAATGTACGTGTACCCTTCAAAGCTGATGTGAGGCCTGACTACATCATGCTAGAGACAAATTTCTGGAAGTAAATTATACAAGTTCACATATTTTCTCCAGCTATAAAAGAAGAAAGCAAGAGATATTTTGTTGATGTGTGTTACAGTTCTACCTATATCCACCAAAGTTCAGTGATCAGTTTTATTTAAATGGTGGTCATCTTTGAAATCATCAAATTTCCATGCAATCCCCTAGTTTTTAGTCTTTTAATATGTTTAGTAGGGACGTGGTGGCGCTGTGGGCTAAGCCGCAGAAGCCTGTGCTGCAGGGTCAGAAGACCAGCCATCATAAGATCGAATCCACGTGACGGAGGGAGCTCCCGTCGCTTGTCCCAGCTCCCGCCAACCTAGCGGTTGGAAAGCATCCAAATGCGAGTAGATAAATAGGGACCACCTCGGTGGGAAGGTAACAGCGTTCCGTGTCTAAGTCGCACTGGCCATGTGACCACAGAAGATTGTCTTTGGACAAAACGCTGGCTCTGTGGCTTGGAAACGGGGATGAGCACTGCCCCCTAGAGTCGAACACGACTGGACAAAAATTGTCAAGGGGAACCTTTACCTTTACCTAATATGTTTAGTATATCGTTTATATGAATTAAACAAAACATGTTGGTTTCATTTGGAATTAGTTCAATGCCACACCATGATACACTGTCTAGACTAACAAATTTATCAGTGAATATATTAGTCGGCATGATGTCTTGATGGAACCATGTTTCTGATCAGCAGATGCTGAGGGGAAAAGCTTTATATATCCTTTTACCAAGAGGTGATCACTGTTAGAAACAGAACACAGTAGGATTCCTGTATCTGCGGGATCTGTATCCACAGTTTCAGCTATCTGTGGTCCAAAAATGTTAAATTGAAAAATCCAGAAATACATGTTTATATGACGTAGTTACCGGAACTGACAATTAGAGGGTATTAGAGACTATGCTATATCGGTAACTTGTTGCCATTTTGCTTAGTCTCCTGCCAGTTTGAGATGACTCCCTCTAATTTCCAAGGTTGTTGTCACCAGTCACCCTTGGTTATTGTCCTTCCAGGTACAGGAAGAACCCTGGGTCTGACAGACTAGGGTTCACTATTATCCATGGTTTTCTGTATCCATGGGGGAAAACAATCCCCTGTGGATATGGGTATGTGTGTGTGTCTTATTGTACTAAACTCAATTAATCTCTGATAGAGTTTAGCACAGATTTTGTAGGGTTGGCACTAGAATTGTCAGAGACTCTCCTGCTGTGATACTCCACTCTTTTCACTAGTTAGTGATATTATTCTGCTAACCGTGACTTATGTATCACACCTAGTTTTGTTTAAAGGAATTGTTTGTTTCTTATTTGCACACATTCACATTTGAATTTTTTTTGGGGGGGGGGGAACAAGAGTTTTACAACTTATAAAAATGCAGTAGTTAGCAAAACTTCTTTTCCAAAAAGGTTCATGTAATTACATTCTACTTGAAACTTGTTCAAATATTTTAATGAATAATAAAATATACACAGAAATGAAAGGTAATTTGGAGAAAATGCCGTGCATGGTGTTAATGATACTGTACATTTAATTTTGTGTTTATACTATACTATACAGCAGTATTTTCAGTGAATGATAATGCTAGGTTACTGCATTTTGGACTTTTTTTAAAAAATTCAGACCCTTGCCATTTCTGATGTGTGTTCTCAACAAATGCAGTCTCCCCCCTTTGCATTTAAGGGTGGGGGAGAAGTAGGTGGAATCCATGAAACCTAATATTAAGCAAAAGAATTAGGGTTACACAGCTCCATTCTGCTACTTTTGATGTAATTGTCTTTCACATATGAAGGAGCATTGAGAATTTGCTGTTTTCTGGCTGGATGAAAGATTCTCCATTCTCTTGTTTGACATAATCTGTCTTTGGACATCTGTGTGTGTGTTTTTTTAAAGAATGACACATTTTACAAGTGGACACCTGTGTCAGAAAGTGTTTGCCACACCAGTGGGATCTGAATTAGGTGTTCCTAATTTGTTCTGAGCTGTGTGAGAAAACAGCAGCTTGCTATTTACAGCTTGAACTCACTATATTTCTCACTGTGGTTGGATAACACAAAACCCTTGATGTGTATCTCCCCAATTTTCACCCCTCATTTGAACGATCTGATCCTGTGGTTCCTTCTGGAGGTTCACACTGCACCTTCATCCCCCCCCCAATTGTCAGGTCTGATATTTGCCTAACAAAAGGATGTTTTGTATGTTTTCCTCGCCTCCTCCTTCAGTTATCCAATTGTTTTTGCCTTGTTGAACAGATAAAATGCTGAAGGGGAAAGAGTGCCACAATATCTCCTGCCATTCTGTCAATTTTCTCATGAAATGCACCAAAAGTGTAATTTGAATCCAGCATTTCAGAAGGGGGAAAACATTTAAAGATTGTGATTTACAGAGGTGTTGGGAAATGTAAAGAAATATTATTTTTCTGCCCTTGGGTGTAGGTCAGTATTTAAATGCTTGGCTGGCAACTGGCAACTAGCACCATAATTACTGTACTTGTTGCATTCCAGGTGGAAACTATGAACATTATTCAATAAGAAGCTTACATTTTTAGAGGATGAATAATTTGCCTTAAACTTTTTTCTTGATTTTCTATGGCTGTGCAGAGATACATAACCTGGAGCAACATACTAAACATTTTCAGATTTTAGGTAGCTCAGTAAGAATTCCAATTTTCAGTGCAGGAACCACACACTGTTCTTAATATTTACATAATTCTTCTGTATAGTCTTAAGCCTAGACAAACATTTGCCTCCAAACTTATTACAAGTGCTATTTGCCTTCCTTGCGCCTTGGCAAATTTTGCTCACTGTTAAGCTAGTTTTCATCATATCTTTTGTTGTTTCGGATATCTCACCTGTAGCTTCAGCACTTGCTTGGTGAACTTTACCTTGCGCTGAATTGTTTCAGAGATGTAGGGAGGGTGTCGGCATATTTTGTGCATGTTATTGAGATATCCACAGGGGTGGAAAAAGCCCATCCATCCTAAAATGCCTGCTTTCCTAGTATTTGTCATTCTCTATTAGTGTGAGGCTGGTGTCCTTATGTGCCAGCTATTATGGCTCAGAGTCTTAGGGCTGACAATAGTATGGGAAGAGGCCACAGCACTGCCATTTCCCATGTATTCTGGGGCTTTGTGTTACTCTCATGGCTAAGAAATGGGGTAACATCCATACTGGACTGTGGACTCTAGGGCAAAGTTATTGATGTACAGACAGCTCTAACTTCAGTTCTGAGAGTCCTCAATAAGCTGCCCTTGGTTGCCCCCCCAGCACTAACCTCATCCTCCACAGCATTGTTTAAAAGGAGCCGGCCCCTTTACATTTGGGTGGTAGGCTTGCTTCATCAATAGCATTATAATGGATTATGAGAGGAGCAGCCATATGACCAGTGTCTTCTTGTGGCCATATTTCATCTTCCATAGGATTGTAGGGAGTAAGACAAAGTAGCTATGAGGCACTTCTCTGACTTGAGTTATTTGTCTGCCATTATTTATTACTTTTTTTATTTTTTTTATTTTTTTAAAAAATATTTATACCCCACTTTTCTCCTCAAGAGGTCTCATCAGTCCATGACTTTTCTGCCACTCAAGTAGCCAACTCATATATGAGCAGGGCAGGGGGCAATCAAATTCATTGCTCTGCCAATATTTAAGAAATTTACTTTTGTTCCCAGAATCCACAGTCCACATCATTTTAGGGATTACTGTATAGAAGCAGTGGCTCAGAGGATGTTCTCAGGGCATGTTTAAACAAGATCCCCTACTGAAGGGTGAGGTGGGGCATGATGGGGCATCATGTGGTGGATGGAGATGGCAAGGCATCAGCTTGTTTGGGCTTGGGAGCCCTAGCAGGTATCTCAGTTTCCTGAGTGCTATCACTCAGGCTCTTTGAAGATTTTTTCATTGACTTGTTATCTTCAAAGAAAGCCATGCATGCAGAAAATACTGGGGAAAAAGCTGCTTATATGCTGGAAGCCACTTCTTTCTATGAAAAATGAGATGCAGAAGGGCACTGCCATGCAGGCAGGCAATGCCTAAGAGATCTACACTTCTGTTTGGAGACCCATCATAATTTGATATTCTTTGCAAGATATTATTTGCCAGCCAAAGTCAATACTTTGGGGAACGTCATTGCTGCAATCAGGCAATCAGTACAGTGTCTGCCTGACCTGCCAGGGCTGATAATGGGATGTGGGGGAGATCATTTTGTGTGGCTGTCAGCAGATGGGAGCAAAAACTGCAAACATAGCCACTGTTCAGAAAGAACATTGCCTTTCTGATAACAATCCATTTCAGAATACCAGCACCATCTGGACGAATGGAGATTTTGTGACTTACTGATTAATAATTTGTAGTAGGATATATGAGACCAACAACTTGCTTTGATGAAAAGTGATGTACTCAAATGGTTTTGAGCTTTTTTTCATCCAAAGCTATGTTGCCCTTCTAACATAAAGAATATTGTTTGGTACAGAGGTCTAAACATGTTGAACCGTGTGTGTGTGTGTGTGTGTGTGTGTGTGTGTGTGTGTGTGTGTGTGTGTGTGTGTGTGTGTGTGTCGGGGGGCACACACTGGGTGAGATTTGGGCTCTGCTTCATGTCTTTGGCCACAGCATACAGGCGGCCATGCAACCCACCTTTCCCTTTTGGCTGAACTTTCAGTATTTATTTGCTTGCTATTGATGTTTTTAGATATTAATGGAATAATAGGTGGGTAGGAAAACTTCTCACAGAATTTAGATGAATGAGTTCTTAGCTATAAACTATTCTGTCAGAATCCATGGGGAACGGGCCTGCTTTGCTAGGCCAAAATATATTTTGTTCACGTGAATAGTGAAATTAAATTCTATCACTACATTCCACTTCTGCTTTTGTGAAAATATCAGAGTTGGACACAATTTGCCATAGCTAAGAAGTTTCTTTCTTTCTTTCTTTCTTTCTTTCTTTCTTTCTTTCTTTCTTTCTTTCTTTCTTTCTTTCTTTCTTTCTTTCTTTCTTTCTTTCTTTCTTTCTTTCTTTCTTTCTTTCTTTCTTTCTTTCTTTCTTTTCAAAATTTTGATCTCTATTTTTAAATTTTTTCTACATATTGCTATAAATTTATTCTGGGCCAAAGTACAAGGTG
Organism: Pogona vitticeps; assembly: GCF_051106095.1. Classification (NCBI taxonomy): domain Eukaryota; kingdom Metazoa; phylum Chordata; class Lepidosauria; order Squamata; family Agamidae; genus Pogona; species Pogona vitticeps. The sequence continues at coordinate 155,683,943 of NC_135783.1, forward strand.
TGTGCTGTGCTGTATCCATTTAGAAGCTTCTTAATCTGCTTTGATGTGACATGTTTAGATCCAGCCAGAAGGTACAGAAGGTATAAAGTTGCATTACAATTTCAGTTTAATAATCAGGAAAAAAATCACTCCTTCTGCAATACAGCTACAACTTTAAGATTTACTTTAAATGTTATAGTTATCCTGGCTAAATAGTGGAACATTTTCCCATTATTTGAATGGTGACTAGAGATGGGCACGAATCATAGAAGTGGTGATTTGTTTTGATTTATGACCTGTCAAGGTTGACAAATCACAAATAACATTTTTTTTCTGATGAATCAATGTGTCAATTCACCTTTGCTTTTAAAATCCCCAAGCACCTAGAGATACCAAAACTGTAGAGGAGTATCCCCTCACTCTCCTTTAAAAGCCCTCCATGTCTGATGAAGTTTGGGTTTCAGATGCCCAAGTTATACACCCACAAACCTGGTCCCCCCAGGAAAGTGCCCTTTAGTAGCTGGCTTAGGGAAACCCAATCTTCACCAAACTTGGAAGGGATTGTAGAGGAGAATCTGGGGAAGTTTCTCTGCAGTTTTGGTGTCTTTAAATGCCTAGGGGGATGTTTTATAGTCCAACAAACTGACAAATCAAAAATTGCTAAAATATTATTTGTATTCCTCAGGGAGCATTAATTCAGATAAATATGACTCTATAAATTAGCGATTTTTGAAGAATTTTGCAATTCATGTTTTAATTCATGCCCATCTCTGGTGATGACTTGTGCTGTGTTCTGTCCTGTTGCTTCATGCTCCTTTTGGGTGTTGAAGTGAACAGACCACGAGTGCTTTGAATCAGAGACAGGATACAGAGATTGTAGCATCAAGATTGTTAGAAAGTATGTATTCTGGTTTTTCACAAAATGGAAGTGCAAGTAGTTACTTTAAAAAATGTAATAGTAGCAGAGGTAGCTACACATAGGCAGCTTGCTGTATCACAACACATAGCTTAAAAATGAATGTTCACATACGAATTTATAAACTCTCTGACATAAACGTTCTCATTTCCATATTGCATTTTCTTTCATTTTCATTTAACAAATAATTAAAAAGTTCTGTGTGAGTAATTGCTAGCAATTAGCATATGTTTTCTGGGGGCAGTGGTGATGGGGAGGTAGCTTTGCTTCTGCCGTTTTTCCCCATCTGAGGGCCTATAAACTGTCCTTTAATTTAGGGTAGAGCTAGAAAATGGACCCAGTATGAGTCTTTGCTGAAATTTATTTATTTATTTATTTATTTATTTATTTATTTATTTATTTATTTATTTATTTATTTATTTATTTATTTATTTATTTATTTATTTATTAGATTTCTATCCCTCCCATCTAGACTAAAGGTCTACTCTGGGCGGTTTACAAATTTAAAAACAATAAAACCAAAAACATAGGTCCAAGATGGCGAAAGTATAAGAAATTAAGATATGGCAGGAGGGGAAGCCTGCCCAAATATCCAGGTTTTAAATTTATTCCTGAAAACACCCAGAGAGGGAGTGTTGTCATATATCTTGCAGGACGTTTGCCTTGGGTCAGTTCATCTGGCTGCGTTCTAAATATCTAACCAAGGAACCATGGGCTTCTTGTTCAGACAAAGGACATTAAGGGCTATCTACCCATAAAACTTGCCATTTTAAATTCTTACTCAAAATACCTTTAAGTGAAATTAATTCAGTCCTCAAAAAAAAAAAAACCCCTCTGGTTTATGAATATGGAATATTGATTCTGTGGTTAATGATTCAAAATGTCAGGAAATGTTTCAGTGGTGCTTTGCAATATCATGCTCGCTTTGCCAGCAGACAAAAAGCTACAAAGCTTTATAGGCTGCAGGCTAGCCTGAATGTTGACAACAGTTTCAGAAGTCCTGATGGTCTACAGCAGGGGTTCCCAACCCCCGGTCCATGGTCTGGTACCGGTTCATGGCCTTGGCACAACCGGGATGCGGAGACAGATCTCCTGCCCCCCCATGCATGCCCCCTGCATGCATGTATGGCCCCCACATACATGCACAGATGCACGGACCCCCACCCACGGAAGCACAGATGCACGCATGGCCCATACACGGATGCATGCATAGCCCCCCCACATGCACGCACAGATACCCCACCCACTCATGGACACACACACATACCCCAACCATGCACACACAGACACCACCCCACTGTCCCCTGCCTGCATGCTAAACCAATCCGTGGTTCAAAAAAGGTTGGGGATCACTGCTCTACAGGATCTCTTCTTATCTATCATTCACAAAGAGACACCAGGCAGAAGAAAATCCTAGAACCCAACTCATTATTTCATCAGTTGTTACACCTTACCCAACTACAATTGTCATGGCTGGTTTTGACATGTTCTCTAGATATTTATTGCTTAGGACAAAACTCTCTCTCTTTTTCCCTGTGTAGCTCCATTCTCCCACCTTCTCTCTTTTTCTCTGTCGCCATCTCATAGGTATTCCAGTGAAAACTGTGAAAGACATTGCATTGTGTAAGAAAGATATCTATTTCAGTGTTAATCTAATGTTGCAGGAGTGCCCTCTCCTTAAAAATACGCTCCCATATTTTGCTTCTGCTCAGTATAGCTCTTTCCTACATCCCTACATCCAATAGCCATTGTTTAGTTTCATTGATGTCAGCTACATTTTAAAACAGAATAAGATGCCCAAAAGTGCTCAGATATATTAGTTTCTGGAGTTACAGTTACATCATCCACAAACCCCTAACTAGCATGGGCATGGAGGATTCTGGAAGTTGTAGTCTAGGAAGGCAACTTCCCCAATCTTTGATGCAGAATAAATAAAAGTATAGGGGCGTGGTGGCGCTGCGAGTTAAACCACAGAAGCCTCTGTGCTTACAGTTGCAAGACTGAATCCACATGGCAGAGTGAGCTCCCGTCGCTTGTCCCAGCTCCTGCCAACCTAGCAGTTCAAAAGCATGTAAATGTGAGTTAATAAATAGGTACCATCATGGTGGGAAAGTAACGGTGTTCTGTGCCTCATCGTGCTGGCTACGTGGCCACGGAAACTGTCTTCAGACAAAACACTGGCTCTATAGCTTGAAAACGGGGATGAGCACTGCGCCCTGGAGTCGGACATGACTGGACTATATGTGAAGGGGAACCTTTACCTTTAACTTTAGGCAGCTTTGAAAGCCCAGCAAGCCAAAAGCCACTCTGCGCCCGGTGCCGGCTTTTGGCTTGCTGGGCTTCCAAACCCCCTCCGCTGACCTCTTGTCTCCCGTCCCCGGTGCCTCTGCCTCCTGTCCCCACATGGAGACAGGAGGCAGAGGGCACCGGGGATGGGAGACAAGAGGGCAGTGGAGGGGGTTTGGAAGCCCAGGATTTTTTTCTTTGGCCGGTTACGAATTAATGGGTTTTCAATGCATTCCTATGGGAAATCGACCCTTGACCTACGGACTTTTCGACCTGTGGCCACTGTTCCAATATGGATTGATTCTGTAAGTCGAGGGTCCACTGCATTACACTGTGTTATAATTTATTTAACAAAAATAAAACCAAAATGGAAATACCATGTGTAAAAAACTGGGTATACCCTTACAGCTTCCATAGGAATTAAGAGGCTAAGTAGCAGCCAGGTGCTGCTGACCAAATGCCCTTGATTGATCAGCAGCAAGTGTGACCACCTCTGTAAACACTGAACTTTTAGCAGTTTGCTAGTCTGGGGCACTGAGGTCTGTCTGAACCCAATGTCAAGGAGGAAACACATCAGCAGTGACTGTAGAGAAGCAACTGTTGCTGCCCATCCATCTGGGAAGGGCAAGAAGGTCATATTCAAACAATGTAAAGTCCACCATTCTACAGTGAGGAAGTTTATTCACAAGTGGAAAACATTCAAGACAGTTGCCAATCTTCCCAGGAGTGGATGTCCAAACAAATTCATCCAAAGGTCAGACCATGCAATGCTTCAAGAGAAATTGAAAAAAAAAAAAAATCAAAAGTTACATTTCAGACTCTACAGGCCTCAGTTAGCATGTTTAATGCTAAAGTTCATGACAGTATAATTAGAAAACTAAATAAAACTAATAAAACTAATAAAACTAATAATAAAACTACTACTACTAATAATAAAACTAATAAAACTAATAAAACTAATAAAACTAATAAAACTAATAATAAAACTAATAATAATAATAAAACTAATAAAACTAATAAAACTAATAAAACTACTACTACTACTACTACTACTACTACTACTACTACTACTACTACTACTACTACTACTACTACTACTACTACTAATAATAATAATAATAATAATAATAATAATAATAATAATAATAATAATAATAATAATAATAAAAGGACTGAACAGGTATGTGTTGTTGGTTTTTCTTTTTTCTTTTGGAAGGGCTGGGTTGCCAGAAGAAAGCCTCTTCTCTAAAAAGAAGATGGCAGAATGGCATAGGTTTGCAAAGTTGCATCTGGACAAACCACAAGACTTCTGGAACAATGTCCTTTGGACAGATGAGACCAAGTGGAGATATTTGGCCATTATGCACAGAGCCGCATTTGGCAAAAAAAACAAACAGCATATCAGCACAAACGCCTCATGCCAACTGTCAGGCATGGCAGTGGAGACGTGATGATTTGGGGTTGTTTTGCAGCCACAGGACCTGGACAACTTGCAGTCATTGACTCAGAACTATCCTGTATACCAAAGTATTCTAGAATCAGCTGTGAGGCCACCTGCCCAACAGCTAAAGCTTGGCCGAAATTGGATCATGCAACAGGACAATGATCCAAAGCACACCAGCAAATCTACAGCAGAATGGCTGAAAAAGAAAAGAATCAAGGTGTTCCAATGGCCCAGTCAAAGTCCAGATTTCAACCTGATTGAAATGCTCTGGTGGGATCTTCCGAGAGCTATGCATAAACAAATGCCCACAAACCTCAATGAACTGAAGCAACGTTGTAAGGAAGAGTGGATCACAATTCTTCCACAACAATGTGAGAGACTGATAAAGTCATACAGAAAACAATTACTGTACTTCAAGTTATTGCTGCTAAAGGCAGTTCTACATGCTATTGAATTCTAAAGTGTACTTAGGTTTTCACACATGGCTTCTGCATTTTGGCTTTATTTTTGTTAAATAAATCACGACATGATGTAATGTCATGTGTTATTGTTCATCTGAGGTTTTATTTACCTAATTTCCAGACCTACTAAGGCCCAAAGAGGTTTTATGTCCTGATATGTAAAACTATAGAATTCAAAGTGGGTGCGCTTTAATATATTCGCGAAGGTGTGTTTTATTTTCCACAATCGGTTAGCCAAAAACTAAGTACTGTAACCGGTCACCCTCTGGCTGATCAGGATGTAATGAGTAACTACAAAGTTCCAGTAATGGTAATATATTAGTTACCCTGTTTCCCCAAAAATAAGACCTAACCTGAAAATAAGCCCTAGTGTGATTTTTCAGGATGCTCGTAATATAAGCCTTACCCCAAAAATAAGCCCTATTTAAGTGAAAACCCGCCCTCCAGCGCTGTGCAGCAAGCTGAAGATGACATGACTGTGAAATAAAACATCAACTGAAAATAAGCCCTAATGCATTTTTGGAGCAAAAGTTAATATAAAGACCCCATCTTATTTTCAGGGAAACACAGTACTTAAACTACTGTATTATGTTTTAGTTGCAAGAACTAACTTTTTTCATTTCCTGGGATGAGAGTTGCAAAGCGATCCTTTATTTCCTGTAAAGAGTATATTATTAAACCTATTAACCAACCAACCAAATATGAATTTGGGACTGAAATCCTGTTGCTTATCACAGTGAGTTGCAATTAGAATAGGCCTATTAAATAAATATAACTTACGGAGAAGCTGACTCACCAAATCCTCACTGATTCAGTGGGCGTAATGTACATGCAGTTTACAATGTTACACAACAGGATTTCAACCAATTTGTCAAGGGGATTAACTCATTACACAGCAGTGATATATAATTATTATATTTTCTACCTTTGCCCAAAAAAGTCACTGGTGTTTTATGTTACTACAGTGTGCAGTTTCCCCACACTTCTTGACACTGGGATAACCAAAGGGACTCAGAAACTTTACCAGAGGCCCTTGATAAGTGTTAGTGTTATCAGCTGCTGAAAATGGTCAGAGTAGCTTTTGACTCTGCATGAGGTTGGGTATCACAGAACCAGGGGTGGTGCAGAAGAAACAGAAACATTCCAAACATCAAGGCCAGATGTGCAGTACACTTCAGCAAGGAGATACTGGACATGGAACTAGTTATGTGAAGACAGGTATACAGATGGCAAGGTCTGAAAAAGTGGAACTCCTTGGAGGGAAAGGAGAGCACAGAATTCTGGGTCTTAAGCAGAAAATCTTTGCACTTCAATTCCTGTTTAGAAGAGATCCCAAATGGTTGAAAACTGGGGGATGGAGACCCGAAGTCATGTCCTCAGCCATCTCTCTACATATTTTACCTCTGCACTTGCACTTTGAATGCCTATGTGGAGCTAAGGTTTAGTTTGAACAGCTGAAGGCAGCAGGTGGCCTAGAAAGCCAAAATAGTATCTGCCGTATGTAACTAGTTTTAGACTTTCTCTGTATGTTGCCCCAGGAACCATAATCAAGACTTGTCTTTTAACAACAAAAAAGGAACAAAATATAGTAACAATACTTAGGCAACAGGAGACACTTCCAGTGCATGTTATTTAGGATATTCACTGGGTTAAAGTGCTGATTATTTCATGCAATTCTCTTCCCAGCTAAAATAATAACTTCTAATTAGCTTTTTCTAAAAATTGAGCTAAGATAATTGTCTTCCTGGAGCTCATAAAGAAGAGATGAATCTATTTTACTTTAACTTTTTTTTCTGTTCTTTTTAAGGAGATGCATTCATATAACATCAGTTGATTAGGATTAGCATTTTCATTCATCCTGATCAGAGACGCTCCATAAGCTTATGGATGTAAACAAAAGGAGGGGCAAGAATGATTCAGCAACACTAACTTGTATTGAATGTAATTTGTTTTTGTTGTCTCTGTTTCATAATGGTAAACAATTTTAAGTGGTGATTAAGGAAGGGACATGCAGCTAATTAAAGTAAATGGAGGTCTCTCTTTTTACATTAGTTCAGTCTAAACTTAAATAAATTCTAGTGTTCAGAATTCAGGATTAAGAGTTCAGGATTTATTTGATCCAACACCCAATTATTTTTCTTTTTGGAAGTTTACAGTACCTGTAAAACTCTCTTCCAATACCACACACATTTCAGATTTTCCCCCATTAGTTTTCTTCTTTGTCCATCCATCCATCCATCCATCCATCCATCCATCCATCCATCCATCCATCCATCCATCCATCCATCCATCCATCCATCCATCCATCCATCCATCCATCCATCCATCCATCCATCCATCCATCCATCCATCCATCCATCCATTGTAATTGGAAATATCATAGTCTGAATGTCCTTGAATCTCTTGACCTTAGTCTCTGGCAATGCATCCTTACTTATAAGAATCTTTCTAATTCCCTCATAGCTGCCCTTCCAAATCTCAGGGCCGGGTCCCACTGATAAAATGAACTGGATTATGTCATAGTTCAATTGAAATTGGTCTTGAACCAGTTTATACTGATACTAATTGATGCAATCATTTGCATTAATTTTTTTTGTCTTGCTTTTTAATAGGGAAGGAAACACACACACACACACACACACACACACACACACACACACACACACACACGAAACTCACTGCCCAAGGATGAGGCAGATGCATATGTGCACCCACAAATGCACACATATGTACACACACACACACTCAGAGAAGGAGCAACAGATTTAGAGGGAGGCATAAGGGTGGTTTCTCCCCCCTGGATGCAGGAAACCCAAACCTTCCACCTAGAGAGTGAGCCAAGGGAGGAGAAGGAGGAACTGTTCCTTTTGAGCTCCAGTTCCTGGAGAAACTCTCCACATGGATTGCCATGAATTTTATATATAGAATCACCCGAAACCACAAAAACATGGGTCCCAGGCATGCCTGGGACTGGTAATCTGTGGGCACAGATGGGATCTGTGATTTGATTGTGCTTTGGTAAGAATCCCATATAAAAATAGTATGACATCACCTCTTCCTTCTTGACCTCCCCCTCCACTTCTTCTCCTTCTCCTCACTCTCCCTCCTTCCCACAATCTGAAACAAATGACTCTCTGCTAAGCTGAAGCCTCATCAGCTGGCAGACAAAGGATGTTCTTCTTACCCACCTCTCCTCCCTCCTCATAGCACACGGGCACAGAGAATTAGCACCGCAATATAGAAATGAAGAGCCTACCCATTAGATAGGTTGATTCATAACATATCCACCTCAAAATAAAGGGACTTCTGGTAGACAAGCAGAAAAAAACCTGCTCCCCATCACATTACTCTGGGTACACACATACCTCAGGTAAATGCCCACATTTAAATCAATGTAAAACATGCTAATCTAAATTTAAATTGAGGGGTTTTTAGTAGTCGGATCAGGCTCTGAGTCTTATTTCGATTTCTTGGCTGAAAACTCCATCTTCATTGTGTGCATGAAAGTACCAAAAATGTTTACCATTTTCTATTTCTTCCATGTCCTTACTAAAGTTATTTCTTCTGCAGTCATGCTTCTTAATGTTCAGTTGTTATCCTAGTTCTACACTTTCTTCTTTAAACTTGATTGACAATCATTTCAAATAATTGCTGTAGCTCAGTGGTTTAGGTATCTGGCAGTGCAGCCAAAGATTTGGAGTTTGATTCCTCAGTGTTCCTCTTTGACATGGGCTGGACTCGATTATCCATAGGGTCTCTTGAAGCTCTGCAGTTCTAAGGTGATGATAACAGAGTCATAGAATAATCGAATGGGAAGGGGCTTATAAGGACATAGAGTCCAACCCTCTGCTCAGTGCAGGAATCCAAATCAAAGCAGATCTGAAAGATGGGTGTCCAATTTCCTCTTGAATGCCTCCAGTGTTGGAACGCTCATCCCTTGATGTAATTGGTTCTATTGTCATACTGCTATAACACTTAGGACATTTTTTCCTGATATTCAGCCTAAATCTGGCTTCTTATAGCTTTAGCCCATTATTACATGTCCTTCACTCTAGGATGATTGAGAACAGATCCTGCCCCTCCTCTGTATGACTATCTTTCAAATATTTGAAAGGTGCTACTGTATCTCCTCCCAGTCTTCTTTTCTCAAGGCTAAACATGCTCAAAACTTTTAATTTTTCCTCACAGGGCTTAGTTTCCAGTCCCCTGATGATCCTTGTTGCCCTCCTCTGAACTTGTTCCAGTTCGTTGGCATCCTTCTTAAAGTGTGGTGTCTAGAACTGGACACAGTACTCTAAATGAGTCCTAACCAGTGCTGAATAGAGGGGGATTAGTACCTCACAGAATTCAGAGATTATACTTGTATTTGTCTTTTTTCCAGCTACATAGCACTGTTGGCTTATATAAAGCTTTTGATCTACAACAACAGAACAATTCTGTTCTGCCATATTCTGTCTTATCTTTAGACCCTTGTCCAAAGTATCAGTACAATCAGTTCTTGTGACTCATCCAGTTGTTTTAAAATGATATGTAGTTTTCTGTGACCTGCACAGCTGAAGGCTTTTGTGACTCATACACCATTTTCAGCATTTTATTCTGAAATTCTTTGGTATGCTCCTGTAGCCAGTCTATATTTGCAATATGATCTCTAGTATCCCTTCCTTTTTGAAATTCCACTCAAATAGCCACCAATTCTTGCTTCTTATGCTTTTGTGTGAGGAAACAGACACAAATGTCTGAGAGCATTGACACTTTCTTTAGGACTAGAATATATTTTGAACATTAGTAGCCTGTGGACCATTGTTTTGTTTTCCGTATTTGAAAAATAAGAAGAAAAGAAAAAAAAAAAGAAAAAAAGAAAAAAAGTTTTGACAGATTCAGATTCCGTTGCTTAAGATGCTCCATTGATATTCTTTCTACTCAAGCACTTATATTCAATTGTATTTAGCACAGCTTCCACTCCACTTTCTAAAACTACAAATTCTTCTTAAAAAGACTCTTCTTTGAAAAATCTGTCATCCTTACATCACTTCAATATATTGTTTCAGTCTTCTTTTTTTTACCCCCGTCAGAAATTATATTTCCTTGTTGATTTTTCAGTATCCCAAATCTTGGTTTCATATTTTCCTTTGATTTCTTGGAACTTATGAAAAAGATCTCGTTTTTTCTTTTTTATTGTTCAATTCTTCTACTTCTTTGCAGTTATTATTATTATAGTTCTTTTTGTCCCTACATGGAAATCACGGAGAAGTTGCATTTAGAATTTTGACCCTGTTTCTTTTGCCTTCTACTTTCATTTCTTATTGTTCATTAACCAATTAAAATGTTTAATCACTCAGTGTTTTTCAGTTATTAGTCTTTTGCATTCTTCCTAGTTATTTACAAACATTTCTTAAATTACATTTTGGCACAAATATTGTTTTCATGTTCTCCAGCTACTCTAATCTTTGACATTAGCAGTCCACAGCCTGTACCACAGGCCACTTCTAACCTTGTTTTTCACAGACAGTATAGAATTTTTCCATCTTGTGCTTTCCAACATGTTGTCTCTTTGATTTCTAGACTGACCATCCAGTAACATTCACATGGGCATTTGTCCTGTTACATTGCCAGCAGCAAGCATTTGCAATAAAAAATCACTAGCTTCACAAAATTCAGTGAACTGCTCTATGGTTTCATTTCTGACTCCTAGCCTAAATCCTCTGAAGATAGTAGAATCATAGAAAAACTGAGTTGAAAGGGGCCTAGAAAGCCATGGAGTCCAACTCCCTGCTCAATGCAGGAATCCAGAGATGATGTTTGGTTCTTTTTTATTTCCCACGTTCACTCTCCATCCATGTTTATCAGCATATCCTATTTTGGTGTGTGATCTGTTTCCTCCCAGATATTTGCTTAAAAGCTTTTGATTTCTTCTTAGCTTCTGTAGTTGGAACGTAGGCTTGAATAACAGTTTTCCATAGAAAAAGTTAAAATGACTAAGCTGAAACTACTATACTTTGAATATATTAGGAGAAGACAACTTTTACTGGAAAGACAACAATGCTAGAAAAGTAAAAGGAGTAGGGAAACACAAAACCATAAACTGTCTTCATTTTCCTGTTGGAGACACAACCCCATCCTAATCTTTCAGGACTAAGAATAATGGCCAAGACTTGAGCAGGACTGTTAATGGAAGTAATTAATTCATAGCGGAGATGTAAATTGGAAGCAATTTGGCAGTATAATATACATCACTTAAATGAATATTCTAGGAATCTTTTAAATGAAAACAATAATAATGCTAATTAAAAGTTAATAATCACTCATTCTTTTGAAGCTAGGAGTTTCCAGAGCTATCTAAGCACTAGTGCATGTAACAGGCAACTTGACAGTGGGGAGAGATAGATGGATGGATAAACAGACAGATAAGTTAAGCCTCCAGCCTTTTCTAACTAATATATACACTGATACATTCAAGCTTTACTTCTTTCTTCTTGGAAGTCACAGTAGTACATGACCTTTGTTAGAAAGAGGCTTTTATAAAACAGTTTAGCAGGCATGCCTTTTTAGGCTCGCCCTAGGACATCTTAAAAAGTCTAGATTTTTTTCTCCTGCACTATCCTGGAACAGATTTCCTGAAGCAATGAACATAAAGCTTTAATAAAACATGCATACTGTACTGTGTATACACATATCATCAACTTAAAAACAAAACAAAACAATGCCCATTTAAAATGTGTTGGATATTGTTCCTGTATCATGATGCTAAACACCAAGACATGGTCTGACATTGCCTTGCAGTATTGTGCCCATATTGTCAGCAGGAAAAAGGATGCCAAGCTTTACACAATGTTGTGCAATGTTGATGACACAAATGTCAGCAGTCAAGATGGTCTTGTGCTCACTCCATTTACAATAAAAACCAAGCAAATGAGAATCCTTGAATCTCTTTTTTTCATTAGCCACTTGCCCAAATCCAAAGTAATGGTCATGACTCTTATTCAACAGATTCTCTAGATATTTCTTGCTTGGGGCACAAGAGAGGATTTTTGACAAGTATGGTTCTGCTTCAGGAAACTGTTCACAAATTATAACTTTTTATTCGGAGTACTCGCTCCTATCAGAAACAAATTATGGAATGTTGCTTCGACTGGTCAAGCAATATCAGATGTACACTCCCATGCACCTCTAATATGTTTCTATGGTAGCTACTCCTTTCCAATGGCTGCAATTTCAGTGTTAGCCTCTCACACTGTTCCAATATAAATCAAAATACTCTTCAAATCACTGCTTGCAGTTAACATTACTTCCTTGGGTGTGAGAAGCTGCCATTTCTTTGTAAGGAACCTATTTATGTATTATATTTGTCCATTTAATTTATTATAAGATTTGCCTGTAAAATAAATCATGATTGTACAGCAGAATTGGAGAACCTTTTTCTTTAAACCCCACCCCCAGTCGTTTTAAGCTTTTTTTTTTCTGTGTCAAGGCTCACATTCCCTGTGAGATTATCTGTCAGGAGTTTCATGCTAGAATTCAGTGGGACTGAAATGAGAACAAAATATAGCTGCTAGGGAAAGTGAAAGAAGAAAGTATCGAAGCAGGACTGCAGTTGAACATCACAGTGACAAAAAATAATGACCGCAGAAGAACTACACTAATTTAACATTGACAATGAAATTGAAATTGTATCCCTTGGTTCAATCAGGAATCCTAATGGAGACTGCAGCCAAGAAATCAGAAGACTGAGACTAGGAAGGGGAACAATGAAGGAAGTAGAAAAGATCATCAAGAGCTGAGCAGGGTAGCTGAGGACATGACATTTTGGAGATATCTCATTCACAGGCTTGCCATAAAGAGGAGGAGACTAGGCAGCTCATAACAATGATGTAAGTCGGCTTGCTAATTTTGTCACCATGTTCTTAAATGTTGCCTTTCTGCATGTTTTAAAAAGCATTCCAGATTCTACTGCTTTATGCCATTTATCTTGTTTTATCCAAGAAACAAGGCATTAGCTTTCTTTGTCCCAGTAATCTGTTCTTTGCTTTGGTCAGAGTTAACGCACTGCTTCCTGGGGCGTTACTAGGCCATGAAATCTAAAAAATTCTGTGTAATAAACCGTTTCTTTAATTGCCCCCATGGGACAAAAACAAAGATTTCGCATGGTGTCAGACTCTGGCCTTTATGTAAAATGTGAAAGGTTGGCAGGTTTGAAGTCACAAGGGGTTGCATTATCTCAGTCACCTCAAATTGCCAGGTTGCAGTTTGCATTAAAGTTTGATCCCAAAGCTCTTTTGGTATCTTCGGTTCAGTAGCTGAGGAGTTTCTTGAGGGCCCAGCTGGAGTCAAGAAGGGACTTTGTTTTCTACTCTGAAAAGCCAGGCTGAAAAGTAGCCTCACAAAGTATTCCGCTGCAGTTACAAAACACTTTTTTAAATGCCCTTAACTATTAGTTTGGCATGCTTTGTAAATGGTTCAGTGGTCACTTCATTAAATAGCCCTGACCAATCAGAGAACATGTAGTCAACATGAACATGCTGAACTTCAGGCAGCCAATTAGGTTGGACTCGATAGCTTTATATTATAGTTTAATATAAACTTTAATATAAAGTTTATATTACAAACCCCTTCCAACATCATTATTCTATTATTATTCTATGAGTGAGTGAGTGAGTTGAGTGATTGTGTGAGTGATATCCTGCTAGTTCCCTTTATTCTGGGAAGAGTATTAAATGAAGACATGTAAGAAACAATAAAATATAACACATGTAATAAGACCAATAACAATGATCAAAGAGGAGCAAAGGTGGGACAGAGAGCCATTCACAGACCCTGACCATTCATAAATGCCGAAGAAAAAGACTGGTGTTCACTTAGCATGGAAAGTTGTATATCTTGGGAGAAAGATGTTTCCGAATCAGGCACCACCAATGTGAAGGCCTCCTCCCGTGTCGCTGCCCAACATACATCTCTTCCAAGTGTCCCTCAAAGTGAGAGCTTTGGAAGTCAGGTCTGGACTGGAAACAACTAGGTAGCCAATGTGATCCTCTCTCAGGGTCAATGGACAATGCTGACAGCCACATTTTTACACTAGTTGTAATTTCAAGATCATCTTCAAGGGCATCTCCATGTCAAGCACATTCGATGTTCCAAACAGGAGGCTACCAGAACATGGGTAACAGTAGCTCAGCAGTCTCTGTCCAGGAATGGCTGTGACTTGCATGTCAGCCAAAATGGCATAAAGGCTCTCTGTGGCTCTGGGGCTACGTGAGCTTTCATTGACAAAACTAGACCAAAGAGTATCCCAGATAATATATGTGTTCTTTTAAAGGGAGTTTGATTCCATCCAGAAGAACCTGTCTTCCCATTCCCAGATTGGAGAATCTCCCACTTACAGGATTTCCATCTTATTATTTATTTATTTATTTATTTATTTTATTTCTATCCCGCCTATCTGATCATATTAGACCACTCTAGGCGGCTTACAGTAAAAACAACAATGTAATTTTAAGACTTTACAGCAGAAACGTAAATAAAAAAAAATAAAGAACAGAATAAGAAAAAAAAAAATGATCGTCAAGGGTTTTCTGTTGGGAAGGCCCGCCTATACATCAATGTTTTTAGTTGTTTCTTAAAAATGCCCAGCGAGGGAGCCGCGCGAATCTCAGGGGGCAAGTTGTTCCAAAGGCGAGGAGCCACCGCCGAGAAGGCCCGGTTTCTGGTCTTTTCCTTTCGGGCCTCTCTCAGCGTTAGGCTCCTCAGCCTTATCTCCTGGCTCGCGCGAGTGACACGGGTAGATCTAGGTGGGAGAAGGCGTTCCGCCAAGTATCGAGGTCCTAAACCGTTTAGGGCTTTGTAAGTAAGCGTTAGCACTTTGAAATCAATGCGGAATCGGATGGGCAGCCAATGCAATGCGGCCAGAGTGGGGGAGATATGTTGGTATCTTCTCAGCCCACTGAGTAGTCTGGCCGCCGCATTCTGCACCACCTGTAGTTTCCGCAGCAATCTCAAAGGTAGCCCCACGTAGAGCGCATTACAGTGGTCTAATCTCGAGACTACAAGCGCATGCACCAGAGTGGTGAGAGACCCCACATCAAGGTAGGGCCGCAGCTGGGCTATCCGCCTGAGATGGAAAAAAGCGGAACGGACCACGGGTCTCCATGGTGAGCGCCGGGTCAAGATGGACACCCAAGCTACGGACCCCATCCTTGGCGGGCAGGGTCACCCCCCCAAAAATGAGGGAGTTTCCCTTGTCCCCAGGTGTGGGGGAGCCCACCCTCAGTACCTCCTTCTTGTCCGGGTTCAGCCTCAGCCCGTTCTCCTGCATCCATTCCTGTACAGCCTCCAGGCAACGCCGAAGGGACAGAACGGCATCTCCTGCAGTTGGAAAAAAGGAGATGTAGAGCTGTGTGTCATCCGCATATTGATGGCACTGTGCTCCACACCTCCTGATGACCCCTCCCAGCGGCCTCATGTAGATATTAAACAGCATTGGGGAGATGATCGACCCCTGTGGGACCCCACAATTAAGGCACCACGGGGCCGAAACATTCTCCCCAAGCTGTACTCTCTGGGGACGGTCCTCCAAGAAGGAACGGAGCCAAGCAAAAGCCCGGCCACCTATCCCCAACTCGGCGAGCCTCCCCAGGAGGATACCATGGTCAATGGTATCAAAGGCCACTGAGATATCGAGGAGGACCAACAGAGACACTTTGCCCCTGTCGGCCTCCCTCAATAAGCCATCACACAGGGCGACCAATGCCGTTTCTGTCCCATGGCTCGGCCATGGATGCAATGTAAGATTGTAGACCCTTTCTCAACATACGATTGGCTCCAGGCAGAGTTGGATTTAACAGAGGGAAAATGTGCCTGAGATTTTAGTGCAGTCCTTCTTGTAAGTTTAGGATCATGCCAGTTTTTAAAGATTAAACCCAGTGCCCATATTCCATGAATGCAAAAACAATTACTCTGGCCTGAGTCCCATTCTGGCACAATGCTTACACAACTCTCCATCGTGTGAGCGGTTGTACTACTCAGATCTCCTTGCATGGGTGATTGCTGTGTAAGTGAACAGAGACTCAGTGGTGCCAATGAGTGTGTATAGGCCAGGCTGGTCAGGCAGTGATGGGGCATTTGCACCCAGCTCTGCTCCTGAGCCACCACCAAATGCCTGCCATGGCAGCCGGATGCCTCCCTCTCATCCAGATTCTGTGCAAATACACCAGTGAGCCTGGGTAGGTGGGGCTCGTTAGCCTTGGAAGGCAGCCCATATAGGAAGGGGAAAACTCTGATTTCAAACCTCCACTGCTTTGCTGCTATATCCACTGATGGAAAAGGCTTCAAGAGTTAACCTCGAGGCAAAAACTGGAGCAGGAGTCCTGGAGGCAGTTCATGAATTTCTGGCAACTCCTGTGACGTTGCTGGAACCAGTTGTATTGGCTCTTGCCTTTCCATTGGACGATTTTAGTGACATGGAGAGGGGAGATTTGCTTCTTGGGTAACAGTCTATCCTCCATATTATTTACCCGGGCTTCGTGCTCTGGAGAGGACACTCCAGCTTTGCATACAGCATCGAAATAACATGGGAAGTAGTAGTTACCGGTTATTAGTCTTTGCTCGATTGGTGTGGAGCATAACGCCAGGGGCTACTTCCAACAGTGGGAGAGGTCATTGCACTTCATTAGGTAGCTACCGCCTGCCTTAAGCTGGGCAACCCCCAGCCAGTAAGGTGCTGCCTCACCACGTTTTCTTAACCTCACGGGGTGTGTGTTGGTGAAAGCCGATAAGCAGATCAATAACCCTGCACCATGCAACAATGATAAGAAAACTTCTGCCCTAAAGTTGGGCACCTGGAATACTCAGACAATGACCCCCGGCTTTTCTGATGACCTGTAAGAAACAGGCAACATATGCAAGACAGCTGTCATTGACATGGAACTGAGTAGGCTGCACATGGACGTTGTTGCCCTGCAAGATATGAGATTGCTAGACTCGGGCTCTGTCAAAGACAAAAATTTCTCATTCTTCTGGCAGGGAAAATAATTGAATGAGACCAGGGAATATGGTGTTGGCTTTCTGGTCAGGAATACTCTTCTGAGATCCATTGTTCCACCTACTTCAGGGAGTGTCTTTGCAGCTCCACTCATCAGCAGGACCAGTCACCCTCATTAGTGCATATCCACCAACACTGTCATCTACAGCAAAAGTCAAAGACAAATTCTATGAAAATTTGGCAGCTACTATAAAAAAAATCCCTGAGAGACAGCCACTGTTCATTCTTGGAGACGTTAATGATTATTGGCTTCAGCTCTGCTCTCAGATACAGATAGCAGTAGACACAGATAACATCAAGGGAATGTATGACAGTATCTAGCCGGCTTTAGTTCCAGTACAGAAATCTGCTCCTCTGAAGTCTGCTACAGGCATGATCATCCAGGACCAAGCACAACAAATGGGATGCTGGGTGCAGCACTACTCTGAGGTATATTCCAGAAAGAATGTAGTAACTGAAGAGGCAATAAATAACATCAAGTACCTACCTGTCTTGGAAGAGTTGGACAGTGAACCAACTTTAGCAGAAATAAAGGTGGCCTTGGATTCCCTTGCCTCCAGCAAGGCACTTGGGAAGGATAACATCCCCACTGAAGTGCTGAAGTGCTGTAAAGAGATCATCACTACTGAGCTGTATGAAATCTGTTGTCTTTGCTGGAGGGAAGGTGGAGTACCACAGGACATAAAGGATGCAAACATCATCACATTATACAACAACAAAGGTGACAGGGGTGGCTGCAATAACTACCGTTGTTTCTGTCTTCTCAACATTGTAGGGCAGCTGCTTGCCCGTGTTTTGCTGAAGAGACTCCAGGTGCTTGCAGACAGAGTCTATCCAGAATCACAGTGAGGATGTTGAGCTAATAGATCCACCAGTGACATGGCATTTTCCCTTAGACAGTTTCAGGAGAAATGCAAGGAACAACAACAGCCACTCTTTGTGGCCTTCACAGATCTCACAATGGCCTTTCATTTGGTTAGCAGGGTCGGCCTTTTAAAAATACTTCCCAAGACTGGATGTCCACCTTGACTCCTTAACATCAGCAGGTCCTTTTATGAGGAAATGTAAGGCACTGTAGTTTTTGATGGCTCAACATCAGATCCCTTTGACAACTGAAGCAGAGAGAAACAGAGCTGTGTCCTCGCACCGCCCCTGTTTGGGATTTTTTTTTCCTGTCATGCTGAAGCATGCCTTTGGAACTGCAACAGAAGGTGTCTATCTCTGGACTAGATCAGATGGAAAGCTCTTTAATCTCACTAGATTGAGAGCAAAGACCAAAATCCAGCTGAAATGCATGCGGGACTTCCTCTTCGGTGATGAAGCTGTTGTTTCCCATTCTGTTGAAGAGCTCCAACAACTTATGAATCATTTTAGTAAGACCTGCCAAGATTTTGGATAAACAATCACCCTGAAGAAAACACAAGTCATGGGCCAGAGTGTGGACTCAACTCCCTCTATTATGATCTCTACACAAGAACTGGAGGCTGTTCATGATTTCGTGTACCTTGGCTCAACGATCTGTGACACACTCTCTC
The DNA here is from genome assembly GCF_051106095.1 of Pogona vitticeps. Classification (NCBI taxonomy): domain Eukaryota; kingdom Metazoa; phylum Chordata; class Lepidosauria; order Squamata; family Agamidae; genus Pogona; species Pogona vitticeps. The sequence continues at coordinate 155,702,595 of NC_135783.1, forward strand.
TAGATGTTCAGCTGGATAAATACATTGGCAAAGCAGCTACCATGTTCTCTAGACTCACAAAGAGTGTGGCTTAATAAGAAGTTGATGGCACATACCAAGATCCAGGTCTATAGAGCCTGTGTCCTGAGTACACTCCTGCACTGCAGTGAGTCCTAGAACCTTTGTGCACAGCAGGAGAGGAAGTTGAACATGTTCCATATGGGTTGTCTCTGATGCATTTTTGGTATCACCTGGCAGGACAAAGTTCCAATTTGAGTAGTCCTAAAATGAGTTGGAATTTTTAGCATGTATACATTACTGAAACAGTGACGTCTACATTGACTTGGGCATGTCATGAGAATGGCTGATGGTCAGATTCCAAAATATCTCCTGTATGGAGAATTAGTGCAGGGAAGGCACCCCAAAGGGAGACCACAGCTGTGATACAAGGATATCTGCAAGCAGGATCTGAAGGACTTACAAATGTACCTCAACAGATAAGAAACCTTGACATCTGAGCGTTCAGCCTGGAGGAAGGCGGTGCACCATGGCCTCTTCCAATCTGAAGAGGCACTTGTTTAGCAGGCCAGGGCAAAGAGGGAGTCCTGAAACCAGCAAAATCAGGGAGCTGAACGGGGACAGATTGTATTTGTCTTCAGTGTGGAAAGGATTGTCACTCTCAAATTGCCCTTTTCAGCCACACTATACGCTGTTCCAAGACCTCTCTTCAGAGCACGTTACCATAGTCTCTCGAAACTGAAGGATGCTTATACACACCAGTGAGGCTTTCCACACCCCTGACATTGAATAGGAGTGCGGCCAATGATAAATCTAGGTAAGACATGACAAGCACGAAACGACCCATAGAAGGACAGCTATTTGAATGTGCCGAATATTTTCTTCCCAGTTTTGAAGGGACTTAGTAAGAAACTCTTAAGGAACTGGCCATGTGTAGTAGAACTAAAGGAGGAGAAAGGGGTGAAACAGCAATTTCCAGGTGTTTTTGAAGCATAGGCAGAAAGAACGTGAGGAATTGCTGTTTACCAAGCTATGGAGCTACCAACCAGAAGGAATGGATTCTCACTGCAACAAAGTGCAGTTACACAAACAGAGGCATTGTGGGAAAGGTTGCACTGAGAGGTGAAGAGATGCCTTCACTAAAAATTCTCTGAAGCTGCTGCAACTCTGTCAGGGTGTAACACTGTTGCTGAGGCTTTGCATTAGGTTATTTTCCAGCTTTGGGTTTCTAAAGGAGTGTAGGTGATTATAAAAGAATAGAGTATGAAGGCTTCATTGAATTTGTCTGCAGTAAACAAGTATTCTCAAAGGACTCTAAGAGTTAGAGTGAATTAGCTCAGCCATAAAAAAAGAGTACATTTCCATGTCCAGGCTTTAAGGGGGAGAAAAGCTGTATTAAAGCAATTCAGCAGTGAAGTCAAAAGCTTTTATGGAGAAGTATAATTAAAGAGTTATTAAACGCAATCTTTGCTGCAATGGCTTGTCTTACCGACACAAGGGAAAATCCTTGGTTGCTCACGAATCCGTAACAGATAGGATATAAATTAGGGAAAGTTCATGCAAGTTCTCTGACAAGGGAGGTAATAGTGATGGAAGAGATGGCCTTTACGTTGCAAGGACAAGAGTGTCGTTTCCAATAAAATAAATGGCAAATTTCTTTCTGTTGTTTCCTTGCATGCGCTTAAGCATTCAGCAGAAAAATAATTGGAGAATGCTGAGGCATGGAAGTAGCACAAAAGACTAATTTGACTGGAAGGGCACATTATTATTGTTTTTTCTTATCCTAAGGACTGCCTTGTCATTTCATTTTCTTTCTTTTTCAACAAGACTTTGACAGTGTTTCCAGATTTTTTTAAAAATACATTCAGCCACACTAGCCCCATTTTTATTTTATTTTTTTAACCAGAAGGGTATATCTGCCTGTTGAATCAGGAACATATTTGGGAGACTTTATCAATATAAACTGGCTGGGGATAAAACCCAAGGGAGATGGTCTTTCATTGGAAGATTCATATAATTTAATCACATGCTTGCTTGGGGTGGGAGTTTTTACGTTTCTTTCTAAGCACAAATCGCAAAGCAATCCCTCTGAGTTTGCTCCCATGTAAGGGGAGGGGATGAAGCATATCTACTGCTCTGCTTGTTCCCCGGTCAAGAAAGAGCTGCAGGTGAGAATCCTCACTTGTAATCATGTATGCAAGAATCCTTGCATGTGTCATCCAGCATTATAATCACACACATGTGGACAGCAACAACAGTGGCCCCAACATCACACTTTCCCCTGTTCTTTAAAGCCTCTGGGCGGCTTTATGGAGGGAGGTGCTCCTTGCCTAGGGCCGACCCTGCTTTATCCAAAACATATTTGTTCCCCCCACTTTAAAACAGGAATCCCCAGCCTCCACAGACATACATGATCATATAGGACTTTGTTCTGAGATTACCCTGGATGACAAGAAATCTACAGGATTGTCAGCCATAGTAAACTGGCAGTCTTCTCTCTATTATGGTTCTTATTTATTACATGACATATTATTCCTAAGAAACGGGAAACAAAATCTATCTCCCTTAATGCTTTGCGACGGCCACTGATGTTTTTTGCATTCTGATACTGCAACTCTTTCTGCCCACAGGACCGGAGTAATTGAATTTGTGAAATCAACTTCCAGGGAAATCAACACAATAAAGAACGTCACTGATTCAAACATATTATTCTGGAACACTGAGTTTCTGGGCAATCTTTTTCTCAACAGTTTGTACATCATCACATGATTGTATTTTGTGGTCAGTGTAGTCTTATCGGCTAATAAAAATATGCCACATGTTTTTGCTATGAAAACATTATGAATGTACTAAACTCAATGTGCTTTCTGTGGAATGAAAACAACTCTTGTAGATGTTTTCCGTCATACGTTTTCTCCTTCCCATCCAAACTTCAGTGGGATCCTGAGTTCCCTTGAGTGGACCTCTGTTTGCTAGATGTGCCTGCTGAATAAAAATGGAGATGGGAAGCAATTTTCTTCACTTCTTGGAGCCTCTTATGCCCCCTGAAAAACATTGGTGAAGACTAGGGAAATCCTCCAGAGCAATGGTGGAAGTGGTGCGGCAGCTAAAAGGACAGTGGGAGAAAACTAATAAATGTAGCTCCAGTGTGACTAGCTCTTTGCTGAGATTCTCTTGGGTGGTGGGTCAAAGTCCATGCTCTTTTATGATTTCCTTTTTCTTACTAACACACATATGTTAAGGTTATGGTTCACAGTCACACTGAAATGCATTGAGAGTTTTTTAAATTTGGAAGAAAGACTATTGCATTTTTTTACATCCGGAGAGTCTCTCATTTTTTCTGATACCATTGGATGTACCAGTTCCTTATGCTTCCTTTTTATAATATAAGCAAAGATCTTCTAATGCAGAATTTAGCTGGTACTTGATGAACTCAAAGGTTACCTCTCGACTGTCAAGGCAAGACCGTCGGCATAGATGAAACTCCTGGCGTATGGAAATGTCAACTGATCATTTGTGTAAACGTTAAAAAAGAAAGGTGCCAAGACTCTACCCTGTGGGAGACCATTCCTTCAAGACAACATGCTTCCAAGACTAGCCCTAACTGCTAGACCAAAATCACCTCAGATACGACATACAGTGGGGTCTCGACTTACGAACTTAATCCGTATTGGAAGGCAGTTCTCAGGTCGAAAAGTTCTTAAGTCGAATCTGCATTTCCCATAGGAATGCATTGAAAACCATTTAATCCGTATCTGCTCTTTTCGTCCATAGAAACTAATGGGAAGCTGCTATTCAGCCTTCTGTCACTAGAGGGGGATATATTTTTTCTTTTTTCCTTTTAACCTAAGATGACTTAGCTTTAAAAAAAGGGAAAAAAAGAGTTCGTAACTCGAATCTAAGTTCGTAAGTCGGGTCCATATATTCCTATGAGAGCGGTTCGTAAGTCGAAACGTTCGTATGTCAAGCTGTTCGTAAGTTGAGACCCCACTGTACTGGGTAGTGAGGGGGGGCAGTGACAGTGCTTCACCCAAGTGTTTCACCTTTTCCCTCTGTTGAAGAACAGAACTGCATGTCCCAGGCAGATTCCCCTGCCTCCCCTAGTTCGGCCTTCTTTCTTCAGTTAAAGGGCAGCTGCTATTCCATCTACAGCATCACACTAAAATTCCTCAGCCAAGTGACTCACTTTCAATACATGGACACAGGGGAAAGGAACAACTTGTTATTTCCCTCCTGTGACAAAATTGTTTAGGGTGGCTCTTCATGCTGTATTTCCAGCTGGAAGTCTTCGTTTTGTTTGTTTAGTCATTTAGTCGTGTCTGACTCTTCATGACCCCATGGACCAGAGCACCCCAAGCCCTCCTATCTTCCACTGCTTCCCGTAGTTGTGCCAATTTCATGTTGGTTGCTTCGCAGACACTGTCCAGCCATCTCATCCTCGGTCGTCCCCTTCTCCTCTTGCCTTCACGGTTTCCCAACATCAAGGTCTTTTCCAAGGAGTCTTCTCTTCTCATGAGATGGCCAAAGTACTGGAGCCTCAGCTTCAGGATCTGTCCTTCCAGTGAGCACTCAGGGTTGATTTCCTTTAGAATTGATAGGTTTGTTCTCCTTGCAGTCCAGGGGACTCTCAAGAGCCTCCTCCAGCACCACAATTCAAAGGCATCAATTCTTCGGCGGTCTGCTTTCTTTATGGCCCAGCTCTCACTACCATACATCACGACAGGAAAAACCATAGCTTTGACTATTCGGATTTTTGTCGGCAAGGTGATGCCTCTGCTTTTTAAGATGCTGTCGAGGTTTGCCATCGCTTTTCTCCCAAGAAGCAGGTGTCTTTTAATTTCGTGGCTGCTGTCTCCATCTGCAGTGATCATGGAGCCCAAGAAAGGAAAATCTGTCACTATCTCCATATCTTCCCCTTCAATTTCCCAGGAGGTGATGGGACCAGTGGCCATGATCTTAGTTTTTTTGATGTTGAGTTTCAGGCCGTTTTTTGCACTCTCCTCTTTCACCCTCATTACAAGGTTCTTTAATTCCTCCTCACTATGATTGATGGGTGTTGTTAGCTGGTCTTTTGTGTGTAGTGACCACCAGTCCTTGTGGCTGGGAAGAGTTTATTGACTTTTTGCAGGCTGTATTTTTCAGTGCTGGGAGCCAAGCTTTGTTGAGTTTTAAACTTTCCTTTTTGTTGAAGCACTGCTGGTTTTGTGGATTTCAATGGCTTCCCTGTGCAATCTAACATAATGATTGCTGGTGTTGTCCAGTATTTCAGTATTTTGAATTTCATGTCCAGCTTGTTTTAGGGCATGTTCAGCTACTGCTGATTTTTCTGGTTGTTTTAGTCTGCAGTGTCTCTCATGTTCTTTGATTCTGGTGTGGATGCTTCGTTTTGTGGTTCCAATATATACCTGTCCACAACTGCAAGGTATCCTGTAATATATACCTGTCCACCGCTCCAGGTATACTCCTGCAGTGGTGAGGGGGCCCCTTCTGTCCTTTGCTGACCATAACATTTGTTGTATTTTTGTGGTGGGCTTGAATAATGTTTGTAGGTTGTGTTTTTTCAAAAGTTTCCCGATGCAGTCCATGACCCCTTTGATGTATGGCAGAAATACTTTATTTGTGGGTGAATGTTTTTCTTCTTCAGTTTGGTGTTGTTTTCTTGGTTTGATGGCTTTTGTGATTTCAGTTTTGGAGTAGCCATTTGCCTGTAGGGCTCAATTCAGAAGGTTGAGTTCGGTGCTGAGAAACCGAGCTTCACGGTTCCGATTTGCATGGTCTATCAGTGTTTTGATTATGCCTCTTTTTGCTGTGGGTGGTGGTTGGAGTTTTTGTGTAGGTACCAGTCTGTGTGGGTGGGTTTTCTGTGCTACTCCAGTCCTCTGAAAATGCCGGCCACAGAGACTGGCGAAACGTTAGGAAGAACAACCTTCAGAACACAGCCAAAGAGCCCGAAAACCCACAACAACCATTAGATCCCAGCTGTGAAAGCCTTCGTGAATACATTTATCAGACTTGTTTTGATTTGATCTCTTTTTTGGTCTAAGTGAAGATGATTCAGTGCTAAACTAATGTAAGAATGCAGTGATAAGGTGAGCTAGTGCAAGACTCAATAATTTTGTTTTTTAAAATATTCAAAGAATACTTTTTGGGGACAAGGGAGAAAGATCACAAGGATGGGTGTTCCCCCGTACCAAAACATCATGCCTCAGCTCACTCTGCCAGCAGGAAACCATACAGAGGCTCCCCCACTCTGTCCCTTTGTAGAACAAAACAAGTGAACATACAGGTAAAACTCCATTTGAATTGTTGCGGCTAGAAAAAAAGCAGAATTCCCAAGCAGCAGGTTGGGGTGAGGGAAGAACAGACTGGAAGGGGGAAAAAAAGGATGGGCTTATTCACATTGACCTTTATGTCATGTGATTATTTTAAAATACTTGAAATTCACTCATGCCAATTCCAGAGCAAATTGTGTATTTTCCAGTGTCGTTACAAGCTGCGTGGGGTTTATTTCTATGTAGAGGTGCACAGAACAACATGTTGTTCTCCCCCTGCCCAAGTTACTTCTGCATAGAGGTGTGCTGGTAGGCGACATGCAATCGTTACTGTGTCTCACGATGGCAATTTTGAAATAATATGAAAAGTCAGAAACAACGGGTTGGATGAAAACTTGGTCACGCTCAGAGATGGCCTTCTGAAATCAATGAGATTTGATTTAATTGAAACTAACTAAAGCCTCTTTGATTTCAATGCGTTGGCTTTAGCCATGACTAAGACTGAATCCAATCCCATTATTTTTCTCCCTTTCTTTCTGCAAACAGCCCATAATAAATTTCTAATGACTTTCTAATCATTGGAGACTGCTGCACTCTGTTTTATTTAAGCTCTTCTATAACACAAATGGGAGAACAAACCTTGTTCTGAGTTAATGTACCCTCTAATAGCAGTTGTATTGTTTCTAATTAATCTGCATTGAGAAAGGGTAGTTCCCTTAAACAAGCACAGCTTCTGCTAGTTCAGAGCAATTTTAGATAGGTACATGGGCGTTTGTCACATTCAGCGTGATATTAGATGCACAAAGTAGAAGTTGATGGACAGAGCTTTGGTAGTAAACATACTTTGCCTAGAAGGTGTGGGATGGAATGAGGGTTGCAAATAATACTCTGTTTAAATAATTGTTGTTTCAATCATTGCTGAAAATACAAAAAGAAGCAGTAGGCAGCTGATGTAGAGTATGGGTTGTAGTCTGTGGGGCAGGTAAAATAAGAAAATGCCATTAGTGTGAGAGAGACACACAGGAGAATTTCAAGTGTTCCAGTAAAGGAAGGAAAGTATCCAACATGAGCAGTAAATTGAGTAAACTGTTAAAGGAAGGCTGGCCAGCAAGCAGTGGTATTGGCACTATTGCAGTGACAAGTAAGGGAAGGGAAAAAATAGCCGGAGAGGGGGAAAATAGACCCTAATGTCCTTGTTGCTGTGTCCTTTCAGGATAACACACACACACTCAGTCCTAATAGTGCAATGAGTAAATGTTAAGAATCTAAACTGAGAACTAAAACCACAGAAACGACCGTATTTTCCATGTATAAGACACCCCCCCTTTTCTGACCCTAAATTAAGAAATCTAAGTGGGGCTTAGCAAGTGGAGGGGAAAGCAGGGATCCAAGCCCTGCAGGATCACTTTGATCCCTGCTTTCCCCTCTACTTAATTTTGTTCTCTCCTCAGGTTACTTCCATGTATAAGACAGCCCTCAATTTTTAGTGTAAAGATTTTAGACAAAAGTATAGTCTTATACATGGAAAAATACGGTAATCTACAGAGTGATTAGACTCCTTCTTTTAGCTCTGTAGCTCCACAAAATGACCAGCTGACTGGCTGCAAAAAAGATATATGAGATACCAAGTGATGACCAGTCTGGGATGACCTCCAGCTTTTTGTGTGTGTGTGTGTGTGTGTGTGTGTGTGTGTGTGTGTGTGTGTGTGTGTGTGTGTGTATGTGTGTGTGTGTGTGTGTGTGTGTGTGTGTGTGTGTGTGTGTGTGTGTGTGTGTTTGTGTGTGTGTGTGTGTGTTTTAGCTATCACTTTTTTCCCTTTGGTGCAAGCAGCCCAGTCTGCTCAAATGTGTATACATCCACTTGCCCCTTTGCCCAATTCAAATTGCTGAGCTCCTTTTAAAATTTGTATGGGAACTCACACAGCAGGTTTGGATGTTTAGAGAAGAAACACCAAGTTTTTGCACTTCTGTTTCCAGTGCTGGTTGTAATTCACTGAAATAGAAATCACTCTAGATTCTAATCATAGATTACTGCAAGAAGTGCCACAATTTATTTGATTTTGATGATTTTTTTCTTGACAGATGAAAAACTAGGTAAATGCTTCGCACGTCAGACAAAAACTTGCTTTAAATAAATCATCACATTTAGAATAAGTCATGCTTAACAAAATATAAAATATGTAAGTTCTGCTGTAATACGTACTACTTTTGATGTTCATGTACGGTACATGAATCTCTTTAGATATATTGATAGATTTTGGTCTCTGAGTGCACATAGCTGAGATTAATATTGTTATCACCCTGAAAGAATTCAAGCCAGCATGTCCTAAATTATGCAAACATAAATAAAAATTGGCTCTCATCTCTCAGTTTTAATATCTTTTTTCCAAACTTTGCCTGGATGCAGAATTTGTGTGGACCTGCTTGCCTAGCCCTGTCTGGAATGGTTGTTACGTGCAATCAAATTATTTTTGAACGATGACAATCTACAAACTTTGACCTCCCTTCGATTCTGAATTAGCAGCCATGACACATTGCATATGATTGAAGAAAAATAGGTTGGTAACTAGATCTGGGCACAAACTGGAAAACTGGTGCTTTGTCATGGTTCGTGGCTAACCATGAACCACTATCAACCGCCAGAAAAATGAACCAGTTTGTGGTTCCTTTTTCTGATTTGTGCCTGGAGGGGCCCCTACCTGCTACTGCCACCTCTGCTGCCCAGGCAAAATGGGATTCCTGAAAAAAAATCACCCCAGTTTATTGGGATTTTTCTGGTCCATGGTTCATTTCGTGCCCATCTCTATTGGTAACTATAGTTTGTTCAAGCAGTCTCTCCCACCCTATAGACTTCTGGGCTATGTAATCAGCAGCTATAACATGTGCACTTCTTCCATGATTATGGCTCTGAAGACATCTGAACATACATCACCTCTTATCCTTTCATAGGTGCTAAGACACCATTTGCTTCTCTGCCACAGGCAGCAAAAAGTCTTCATCCTGCAGTGACATTCTTTTCCATAGTTTCATGAGGCTTACAAGCACAAAGAAAAACCTAGCCATAGTTGTATATGCAGCCTCTGCTCTGAAGGGGAGGAGAGCAATACTTCACCCTGAAATTTAGGAATGAAGTGCCCCTGCCTGCTTGGAATACTAACTATTCCTTCTTCATTGATTACAGTTTATTTATCTGTTAATTTCTATAACTCCTTAATCCTAAAAGGCTCACAACAAGATGAAGAGAACAGATAGACTGATTGTGGATGTTTAATAATAATCATGTACTGTCAAGTCAAATCTGAAATTATGGTGACCCTTTTCAGAATTTTCTAGGTAGAGAATACTTAGTAGTTTACCATTCACTTCTTCTGGGGGCATCCTGGGACAGTGCAGCTTGCCCAAGGCAACACAGGCTGGCTCTTCTGGGATGCACAGTGCAGAACCAAACTCCCAACCTCTGGCTCCACAGCCAGATGCCTGACTATGTTGACTGAGAAGGAAATTCCCACTATGCTCAGTGGGACTTTTTTTTTTTTTTGCTACTCAGTATGCATGGAGTTGCGGTGTAAGGGCCAAAATATACATTACACATCATCAGAGTTATTCTAATGTTGAGAGATGTGCTCTTTGGACCACAACTCCCAGAATTCTCCAAGAATTCTCAGAACAGAATTCTGGGAATTGCAGCCCACAACATCAGATCTGCAGAATTCTAAGGGAGGGACTCAGCGCCACCAGCTGTAGGAGACTGCAGTGGCCCTCCCAAGCTGGGCATGCCCCTGTCAGTCTCCTGATCTTCAATGCCCATTGGGGGGATATCTTGCTTGGGATAGGGCAACCCACCCACACCCCTTACCAGATATCCACTCCTATGCACAAAACTGACCCTCCTGTAACCAGTGAAGTGGTGATGTAATTGAAGCTATAGTGAACATAAACACAGCTTGTTCCTTCTTCTTCCCAACAATATTTATTTATTCAATTTATATTTATTTATTCAATTTATATGCCGCCCAAACTACCCAGAGGTAGCTTCAGTTATAATCTTTCACTATACAAAAGGGAGGGCGAGTGGACAAAGACAAGCAACAGATTGCTGGAGCTGCAGCCAAAGCCTCCTTTGACATTTCCTTGGCCAACTGGAATAGAAACTTCCACTTTGGGGGTCTCCCAGGGAAAACTCTGCCCATCCCCATTCATTCAGTCTCTTCTTTATTGGCCAGTGTCTCCTGCACTTCTGATGCTGCCCTCCCAGGTGCAAAGCAGCCTGGAAAGGAGGTACCAGACACAGAGAATGTCTCAGCTGGCTCCTGTAGCCTCAGGACCTGCTGGGCCACCAACCAGCTCCCAGGGTGAGTTGAGCTGGGCAACCCGAGCTTTGTGCATGCTGTGGTCGGTCAGCAAGCAAATGAGTCTGGATACCTTCCACTTCTTAGTAGCAATAACGGAGGATTATTATGTGAAAGGAGGGCAGTTTTTCATGCACTTTTCTGATCCCCGCCACTGATATTAAGCTGGTATGCATGGGTGGAAGTAGGCAGAAAGATAGGCTGCACCCACCAGTATAGTGTAGACATACATTGTTACTGATCTAATTGTTGTTTTTACCATTTTGAAGGGTTTCCATAGCTCTCAGCCTTTATCTCACTCTCCTCATTTCAGGCTATGAGGGAGAAGGAACGTCCTCCAAATTATCCTTCATTAAAAATAAATTAGTCAACTGTGCTGCAGTCAAGATCGCCATCATTATCTGTTCTCTCTAGAATGATATCTTCTGAGAGACATGGCTTTTGATAATCTTGCAGCTGAATTTGCTGTGAGGAAAGATAAAAGACAGGGAAAGAGAGAGAGAGAGAGAGAGAGAACTTTTATAGCACTCTGAATTCAGTTTATCATTACTTCTCAACAATTTCTTTAGGTTTATGCTGCGGAAACATATAGAATGCTCTATAAGCAGAGGAACTGAGGAAGCATTGTCCTCCACAAACAAATGTGATATGATTTAAAAGTGTTTCAGTTTCAGGGGCAATCTGTAAAATTTTCTTGCTGCTTTTGATGTCAAATAGGAAGAGGGTTTTTTGTTTGTTTTTTAAAAGAGATTTTGAAGCATATTTCCACCCTCTTGGGTGGGGGAGGAAGCATCTTTGCCACATGGCTCAGTGGATGCACACCTCTCAAAATGGTCTTGTTGGGGGGGGGGGAGAGAGAAAGAATCCCAGCCCCAATGGAACCACTGGGAGATGAAGCTTCCTGCCCCAGAGAATGGGAGCATGTTAGAATGGGAAAGTTTACCACTGGAAATGAAAATAAACAAATATAACTATGGACTAACTGTCCACTAACTTAGACAAATGTATTTATATATTCAGTGTGTGAACTCTAAATGGTCTGAATCAAAGTTATCTCAAAGACTATATCTCCCATCAAGAGCCTGCCCAAGCATTAAGATCATCATAGGATCATCTCTTGGCCCCACCACCCTCACAGGTGCATCTGATGGGGACACAGAAGAGGGATTTCTCTGTTGCTGCTCCCAGACTCTGGAACTCCCTCCCCCATGAGACCAGGCTGGCCCCATCTTTGCTGTCCTTCTGCAAGCAGGCAAAGACCTTTGTCTTTAGACAAGCCTTCCCTCAATAAAAGCTACCTGTTTGAGATATTTAGATGGATTGCTATGCATTACTGCTTTGACTGAATTTTAGTAGTAATTTTGTTTTCTATTTTTCAGAGGGGCATTTTTTCTTAAAATATTTGTAGACTAATTGATATTTGCCTTAATATTGCCTGTTAATCATTTAAGGTGCCTCTTTATTCATTGTTTGTACTTTCTAATATTGTCTTTTAATGTTAACCACCACTGTACACTCTTTATGCTTAAATATTGTTTTTCATTCTTGTAAGCTGCCTTTGGCCTTTTTCAAGGAGAAAGGTGGAGTAAATGAATGAATGAATGGATGGATGGATAATGGATGTTCTCAATACAAAATAGATGTGATTTTAAGTATTAAGTTCTGATGTCCAGTGACAGAAATATCTGTATATAGCAATGAGCTTTCTTTTTAAAGTGGAGGTGCAACTAATGATTACCTGATGCAAATATTAAATATTGATTCTCTCACATAATTATTTCATGCTTTAAAAAAACACCCTGGCAACAGCCTTGATAAATGGGAATGGTGAAGGAAATGGTAGAATTTTCATTTTCTGACAGTATACAGGATATAATTTTGTTAGCAAGAAAACTGCAATAGTTCATTGCACCATGTTTGAAATGAACACCCAGAGTTCAAGTGATAATCTTTCCTACAGAGCTGCTCCTAATGGTATGCAACACCAGACAGCAAAAAGTTTTCTGGGTGGAACTGCTTTGAGTAGCCACGGCTATGTGCCAAGCCCACAAGCTTAAAGTGTTCTGGCTGGGAAATTTATTTATTTAAAATTATTTTTAGCCTTTGAGGGCAGACTTTTGCCAATGTGATGTCCATACAGGTACAAGGAGTGGGGGGCCTTGTGAGTCCAGTTTCTGAAGTGCTACAAATCCACTCCAGGTTTTAGTCTGCTGTTTATAGGCATAATCTAAGATGTTGGACCTAGGTGGGAGATAGGGTTTAGCACTTTGTACAACACCTGAAAAATGCAGATGATGGATTCACTGTACCCCCACAACTAGATTCATGAGCACAGGGGAAATTGAACAAATAAATATTCATTAAAAACAGATTTTAAAAAAGAAATTAGCATGGCATTGTTGTCTCCTCCTCAGACTGGCAGACATGCCCCTACCATTTGTCTTAAGTACTTCTCCGTCTTGTTTTTGGTACCCAGAGGTAGAAACTGCAGACAGATTAATCCATTGCCTTTCAGTTGTCTTCCATGTGCCCTTATAGACTTTCAGAAAGTCCAGATGGGGTAGAAGTGCTCCATCTCCCCCTACCCTCATATACCAGAAACAGTTATTTCAGCCTGCAGCAAAAGGGAAGAGGAACACAGAAGCATTCAGGTGAGGAGGGGACAAAGAATAGTTGGAACATGTGTCCTGTTTTGCAGATGATAGTCTTCAGTGTGCAGGTGTCCTCTATTTGAAACCAAATATAAATTTCTAGGGAAAGCTGGGGACATCAGCGTATACAAACTCTGTGTGTTCTCTGTTTTTGTTTTGTTTTGTTTTGTTTTTTGGTGATGCAAGATGTAACAAAGGAAGATGAACCAGTGGTCTTGACTAACGATAACGTAACTTGACATATATCTTTAGAAAAAATTACTGGCCATATGTAAATTTTCCATGAAATGTTACACTGTCTCCATTTAATGTTTTTGAAGCAGCCACTACTTCCCTTTAAACCAGAAATGTTTTTGCTGACTGTAATGCTAGAAATTGTTGAAAAATAAATAAATATATGTTATTGCACATGTTTACAGCTGCAAGGTTGATCTGGGCCCCAAAACGGAGAAATCAGGAAAATCCGAAGATGGAGGAGCTGTTTAAAAATTATTGGGTATTGCAGAAATGGATAGCCTATCAGGGCTTTATATGAAAACCCGAAAATATATATGTTGAAGAAAGCTGGAAAACGTTTTATGATTGGGCCCGGAAACAAATATAAATAAAGAATATAGCATATGTTATGGATTTTACTATCATGACACAGTCGTGGAGCCAAGATTATATTAGATATTGTATTACTGTAAACACTTCCCCATGCCATTGTTTTGTTGTGTTTTGTTTTCTTTTCTCCCCACCATGTATTTGTTTCCCTTTGATTGTTGTTTGATTGTTTGTTATATAAAAAAATTAAAAAAGAAAAAGAAACAGCCACTACTTTAAAAGGGTGTGTGTGTTGTGTGTGTCCACGTGTAATTTTTTTACAGTAATCTTTCAGAAGCTCAGTTCTTCTTACTTGGCCATAGGGTGCTTTCAATAACTTCTGACGCTGAGGCTTCAAATTCAAAATGAAAGCAGCTTGCCATTGATTAGATATGGGGTTCTAATCTCTTTTTATTGTGTTTCCATGAACGCGTCAGTCATGGTCTAAATCCTAGTTTAAAATCAGCAACCGTATGGGCTAATCTCAGGAAATGAAAATGTCAAGCAGTTCCTGCCATGTGTTGTAACTGCATGTCAGGGGGGAAAAATCAGATGCTCTTGTGAGGAGATGCTGTGTCTCACCTGCTTTCTTCATTCTAAATGTTTAATATATCTCTGGAACCTGATGTTATAATTAGTTCTCTAGAACTTGGGAGACTAGATTTACTTCCCAGCTGAGCCAGGAAATTATTACAACTATTGACTGTTCTTACAGTCCAAAAGAAGGCAGTGTAGCTTTTTATTAGCTCCTCATTAGTAAAACAAAAATAAGGTTAACTAGATACATTTTTAACAGCACTGGTGATAATTTGTTGCCCTCTGTTTCCATATCAAATGTTCCTCCTTGGGTTATCATGAGATGCTATACAAGAAATGTTCCCAATTCTGTTTTTCTGTCTCTTTCACCCTTGGCCTTGCCCACAGGATTATGGTAAGGCTAAAATTGGGAGGAAGAGAGCTATGTATCCCGTCCTGAGCTCACTGGAAGAAAAATGAGATATAAATGTAACTAATAAACATGTAATAATAAAAATGATAGAAAAAAAGAATGAATTCTAAGTCTGTTCCTAGGACAGAGGTCTCACTATCAAATATTTATTTTATTCATTCATTCATTCATTCATTTATTACTAACACTTATATCCCACCCGATTCAGTAGGACCACTACTCTGGGCAGTCATTACAATATGACTGCCCAGAGTCATATTGGATTAGCAGAGAATATTCTGGAGCAGTGGTTCCCAACCTTGGGTGACCCAAGTGTTCTTACACTGCAGCTCCCAGAAACCCTGGGCAGCCCCACTAGTAGTGAAGGCTTCTGGGAGTTGCAAACCAAGAGCACTTGGGTCACCGCTGTTCTAGAATATGGGACCCCTTTCTAGACAAGAAGCTGATTATGTAAGTTCAAACAGTGAAAGGAGAGAAGAAGAAAAGACTTTTCCTTAAGAGGAAAAACCTGTTCATTGTAACATACTATATTTTTCATGTATAAGACTATATTTTTGTCTAAAATCTTTAGACTAAAAATTGAGGGTCATATTATACATAGACGTAAGCTGAGGAGAGGGAAAAAAAACAAGTGGAGGGCAAAGCAGGGATCAAAGTGATCCTGCAGGGCTTTGATCCCTGTTTTCCCCTCCACTTGCTAAGCCTTAGCAAAAGGAAAGCAGGGATCAAAGCACTGCATGATGGCTTTGATCCTTCCTTTCCCCTCTGCTTGCTAAGTCCCATGGGGCTTAGCAAAAGGAGGGGGAAAGGATCAAAGCAATCCTATGGCTGTATAAGGGGAAAAGGGATCAAGACAATCATGCAGTCATGGAATTGCTTTGATCCCTTTCCCACTACACTTGCTAAGCCCCACTTAGATTTCTTAATTTTGGGTTAGAAAAGTGGGGGAGGCGTCTTATACATGGGGGCATGTTATACACAGAAAAATATGACATTTTGCCTCTGTCTGTATTTAGAAAATCAGCTTGCTTTGGTTTTGTAACTGGTAAACTGAGAAAAAGCATAGCTTTCTTTGCACACATGCTGTTCTGGACACATAGCACTGAAAGATTTATAGTGGCTGGAGGGGATAATGTTAAAAGAGGAAGTAGGAGCAGGGTGCTTTCAGTTTAATATGCCATCTGACATTATAATCTCAAAGAAAGAAGGGCCCAAATGTTTCAGGAGCTATAGGACTGTTTTATGAATTACCTATGCAAGCAGAGTGATACTCAGGGTTTTACAACAAAGACTCTTACCATATATGGAATGAGGGAATATCAGATGTTCAAGCTGGAATCAGAAAATGAAGAGATACCAGAGGTTATATTTGAAAAACAAAAAAAAAAACCATTGGCTACTGGAAAGTATCAACTGGCAGAAAATCAGTTTCTGTTTCAAAGATTAGAGGTAAGCCTTTGTATGTGTAGAGATCATGAAAAACTATTAATTGTTTCACAGGACTGGACAATATATATTCTGGAGTGATTATACGAGTAGGACAAAATACATAGGAGTAAACTGAGGCTATTATATTTTGAGCACATCATGAGAATATAAGATGACTGGAAAAGACAAAAATGCTAGGAAAACAGAAGACAATATAAAAAGGGAAGGACCTTGTATGAGATGGATTGGGTCAAGAGAGGAAGCTATGGTCTTTGCAAGACCTAAATAGAACTGTGATGACACAACCTTTTGGAGGTCATTAACTAATAAGAAAACAATGTGAATGAAACCCTGTCCCTTGGGAGGTCAGGCTTGCCCCCTCTCTTTTATCCTTCCACCAACAGCTGAAGACCCATATTTTCAGACAGTCTTTTAACAATTACGATTAAGTCCCGAATGCCTTTTAAAAGTTAAGATATTTTTAATGTTTACACACTTGTAATTATTCCATCGTATTTTAATAAGCATACAGTTTAATTATTTTTTAAATGTTTAACTTATTACGTTTTTGATTCTATCCTTTTAATATGGTGAGCTGTTTTGGGTCCCTTTACCAGTAGAAAGGTGGCCTATAAATAAAACAAACAAATAAATAAACAAGGATGGATAGTGTTATACTGTATCTGCTTCATGGAATAGCCATAGATAAGGATGTAATTTATGGTCTATAAAAACATTATCCCCCCCCTCTCTGATACATGCACATACCCACACCTACATGCACACACACAGAGCATTAAATATATAAATGTAATGGTCTAAATCTAAACAGTAATCCTAACTAAAGTATTGAATCAACTGCTGAATAGTTCTATCCAAATCTTATTGATTACAGTGGGGTCTTGACTTGAGAACTTAATCCGTATTGGAAGGCGGTTCTCAAGTCAAAAAGTTCTCAGGTCAAATCTGCATTTCCCATAGGAATGCATTGAAAACCATTTGATCCGTATCTGCTCTTTTCTGTCCATAGAAACTAATGGGAAGCTGCTATTCCGCCTTCGACCATTAGAGGGGGATATTTTTTCTTTTTTTCTTAGGTCAAGAAAGGTTCAGGGAAGGCAGGGAAAATACAGTCCAGGCAGTACAGTACCAGGCAGTCCAAAGACTGTCTCCCAATCCACTCTCTAAACGCTGGGAGGAGTGAGGAAGCAGACAGGCACCCTTTTCACTGGCCAACAGTTAACTGAAAGTTCAAATTTTGCACTTTCCCTGCCTCCCACGTGGGTTTTTTTCAGTTCTTAACTCAAATCTAAGTACGTAAGTCAAGTCAATATTTTCCTATGAGAGCAGTTCTTAAGTCAAAATGTTCTTAACTCGAGCCGTTCTTAAGTCAAGACCCCACTGTATGTGGCTCTCCTCCAACTGGATCTAAGCCTATACACACAAACAGACAGACTCTGAGTTCCTTCTTAGGTCTCTTTCACCTTAACTCCCTCCCCTGCACGATGGGCATGTAACTCTTTTGGCAAACACAGCTGCTGACCTGCTGCTAGGCAGCCACTTGCCACAAAAAGCTGGGACGGGGTGGTAGATAATGGAAGGCCTTCTATTCTGACAGACGGTGTCATTTAAATGATCAGCTCCCAAGTCTGGGATTTATACAACTGGCAAAACTTACTTATTGCCTAGCAGAAGCCAGACCACTGTAACTTACACTTTTGCTGCCATATCCTTCCTCTGCTATTTAGTTGCAGCAAAATATTTTAGCAGCAATAAAACAAGGAATGTTGCAGTTAAACCAACTGTTGAAAGATTTATGATGCAGAGCTGTACTGAATGTCCATATTTAGTGAGAAAATTGCTATGCATAGATCACGGCTGATGTATGTACCTTGGATATCATTTTTCAAGAAGAGAAACTTTGTCTTTTATTTGCCAAAAAGGAGGGCAACACAGTGCATATGAAAACAATCACTGCTCTGCAACACACATATTTCCAGATGGGCTGGAGGAAGAATATCACACGGATCAGATGTCTATGTAGCCATAAACAGCTGATGAGGCAGCCACCATTACAAGCTAACGTGACAAAGTAACCACATACTCCTGTGTCTTTAATCAGTAACAGCATGAAGAAGTTGGGCAGCTGCAAGTGCAACTTTCCCCAACATCACAATAAAAGCAAAATGCGCTGCCATTTCTTGAATTTCCCCCTATACTACTTCTAATAATAATCCTGTGCCGTCAAGTCAATTCTGACTCAGGGCAACCCTTTTCAGGATTTTTTAAGTAGAGAATATTCAGAAGTTTACCATTCCCTTCTTTCAGGAATATCATGGGACAGCACAATTTGCCCAAGGTTATACAGGCTGCCTCTACTCACAGGAGGCATGATGGGGAATACAGTTGCCAACTTCTGGCTCTGTAGCCAGATATGTAAACCACTGAGCTAGCTAACCAGCACCTCATGATATTAAAGGTATTAAAAACCTTGAGAGGGTAAGATGGCCGTCATCACTTTAGGGGACACATAGCTAAACCCAGGAGCCTCCTGGTCCTATTTCTTCCTTCACCTACTTGAATCTTGCCCTCTCTACGCATGCAAGCAATGACTACAGTGAAGAGGTGGAACAGCATCTTCTGCTTGCTGTTCCACCTCTTTCCATCCCACTTCAGGCAGTTGTGAAGACTGGGCTCAAAAGAAGGTCCATGTGGATGCAGCGTTATGCAGCATCAGAAGCTATTTTGCCTTTATGTAGTTGTCGTTTAGTCATTTAGTCGTGTCCGACTCTTCGTGACCCCATGGACCAGAGCACGCCAGGCCCTCCTATCTTCCACTGCTACCCGTAGTTGTGTCAAATTCATGTTGGTTGCTCTGCAGACACTGTCCAGCCATCTCATCCTCAGTCATCCCCTTCTCCTCTTGCTATCACACTTTCCTAACATCAAGGTTTTTTCGTTACTGGTTCTTCACAGAACGGGCAGGTACAATGCTAGGATGGGGTAATATAATGGGGCAAGTAAATGATGCCAGTGAGGATGGTGATGATGATAACTCGGTTACTAATCAATCAAGTTCATTAAGGGATCTTTAATCTAACAGTCTGGGTGAAGTTTCCCCATACTTAGTTCTGCCTCTGGAGGTGAATTGGCCTGGAAGTAGCTGTCGCCTCCTTGAAGCCATGAAGGCAAAACCTAAACAGCGAATACAGCCTTAATCTTGGGAGTAACTGAGGGACAGGTTGGTATTTAATGTAGACACACTGTTGTTGTTTAGTCATTAAGTCATGTCTGACTCTTCGTGATCCCATGGACCACAGCATGCCAGGCCCTCCTGTCTTCCACTGCCTCCTGGAGTTTGGTCCGATTCATGTTGGTAGCTTTGATGAAACTGTCCATCCATCTCATCCTCTGTCATGCCCTTCTCCTCTTGCCTTCACACTTTCCAAACATCAGGGTCTTTTCCAGGGAGTCTTCTCATGAGATGGCCAAAGCATTGGAGCTTCAGCTTCAGGAATTGTCCTTCCAGTGAGCATTCAGGGTTGATTTCTTTCAAAGTTGATAAATTTGTTCTTTTTACAGTCTAGAGGACTCTTGAGAGCCTCCTCCAGCACCACAATTCAAAAGCATCAATTCTTCAGCAGTCAGCCTTCTTTATCATCCAGCTCTCACTTCCATACATCACTACTGGAAAAAACATAGCTTTGACTATGCGGACCTTTGTCGGCAAGGTGATGTCTCTGCTTTTTAAGATGCTGCCTAGGGTTGTCATCACTTTCCTCCCAAGAAGCATGTGTCTTTTAATTTCATGTCTGCTATCACCATCTGCAGTGATCATGGAGCCCAAGAAAGTAAAATTTGTCACTGCCTACACATCTTCCCCTTCTATTTGCCAGGAGGTGATGGGATCAGTAACCATGATCTTCATTTTTTTGATGTTGAGTTTCAGACTGTTTTTTGCACTCTCCTCTTTTACCCTCGTTATGAGTTTTTTTAATTCCTCCTCACTTTCTGCCATCAGAGTGGTATCATCTGCTTATCGGAGGTTGTTGATATTTCTTCTGGCAGTCTTAATTCTGGTTTGGGATTCCTCCAGTCCTGCCTTTCGCATGATGTATTCTGCATATAAGTTAAATAAATAAGAGTGGTAGAATATACCAGATGGGTGGGATATAAATCGAACAAATAAAATAAAATAAAATAAATAAGCAGGGAGACAATATACAACCTTGTCATACTCCTTTCCCAATTTTGAACCAATCAGTTGTTCCATATCCAGTTCTAACTGTTGCTTCCTGTGCTTCATATAGGTTTCTCAGAAGATAGACAAGGTGGTCAGGCACTCCCATTTCTTTAAGGACTTGCCATAGTTTGCTGTGGTCCACACAGTCAAAGGCTTTTGCGTAGTCAATGAAGCAGAAGTAGATGTATTTCTGGAACTCTCTGGCTTTCTCCATAATCCAGCACATGTTAGCAATCTCTAGTTCCTCTGCCCCCTCGAAATCCAACTTGTACTTCTGGGAGTTCTCTGTCCATATACTGTTGAAGCCTACCTTGTAGGATTTTGAGCATAACCTTGCTAGTGTGTGAAATGAGTGCAATTGTACAGTAGTTGGAGCATTCTTTGGCACTGCCCGTCTTTGGGATTGGGATGTAAATTGATCTTTTCCAGTCCTCTGGCCACTGCTGAGTTTTCCAAACTTGCTGGCATAAGGAGTGTAGCACCTTAACAGCGCCATCTTTTAAGATTTTATATAGTTCAGCTGGAATGCCATCACCTCCACTGGCCTTGTTGTTAGCCATGCTTTCTAAGGCCCACTTGACTTCACTCTCCAGGATGTCTGGCTCAAAGTCAGGAAGCACACTATCTGTGTTGTCTGGGACATCCAGATCTTTCTGGTATAATTTCTCTGTATATTCTTGCCACCTCTTCTTGATGTCTTCTGCTTCTGTAAGGTCCCTACTATTTTTGTCCTTTATCATGTCCATCTTTGCACAAAAGGTTCCTTTAATATCTCCAATTTTCTTGAACAGATCTCTGATTTTTCCCTTTCTATTATTTTCCTCTATTTCTTTGCACTGTTCATTTAAGAAGGCCCTCTTGTCTCTCCTTGCTATTCTTTGGAAGTCTGCATTCAGTTTTCTGTAACTTTCCCTATCTTCCTTGCATTTTGTTTCCCTTCTCTGCACTGCTATTTGTAAGGCCTTGCTGGACAGCCACTTTGCTTTCTTACATTTCCTTTTCTTTGGGATGGTTTTTGTTGTTGCCTCCCGTACAATGTTATGAGCCTCCATCCATAGTTATTCCGACACTCTGTCCACCAAATCTAGTTCCTTAAATTTGTTCTTCACTTCCACTGTGTATTCATAAGAGATTTCATTTAGATTATACCTGACTAGCCCAGTTTTTTTTTACTTTCTTCAGTTTAAGCTTGAATTTTGCTATGAGAAGCTGATGATCAGAGCCACAATCAGCTCCAGATCTTGTTTTTGCTGACTGTATAGAGCTTCTCCATCTTTGGCTGCAGAGAATATAATCAATCTGATTACGGTATTGCCCATCTGGTGATTTCCATGTGTAGTCACCTCTTGTGTTGTTGGAAAAGAGTGTTTGTGATGACCAGCTTATTCTGTTGACAAAACTCGATTAGCCTTTGCCCTGCTTCATTTTGAACACCAAGGCCAAACTTCCCTGTTGTTCCTTTTATCTCTTGACTCCCTACTTCAGCATTCCAGTCCCCTAGAATGAGAAGAACATCTTTCTTTGGTGTCAGTTCTAGAAGGTGTTGTAAGTCTTCATAGAATTGGTCAATTTCAGTCTCTTCAGCATTGGTGGTTGGTGCATAAACTTGAATTACTGTGATGTTGAATGGTCTGCCTTGGATTTGTATTGAAATTATTTTCTCATTTTTGAGATTGTATCTCAGTACAGTTTTTCCCACCCTTTTGTTGACTATGAGGGCCACTCCATTTCTTCTATGGGATTCTTGCTCACAAAAGTAGATATGATAATCATCTGAATTGAATTTGCCCATTCCCATCCATTTTAGTTCACTGACGCCCACGATGTCAATGTTTATTCTTGCCATCTCCTGTTTGACCACATCCAGCTTACCAAGGTTCATAGATCTTACATACCAGGTTCCTATGCAGTATTTTTCTTTGCAGCACTAGACTTTCCTTTCACTTCCAGGCACGTCCACAGCTGAGCGTCCTTTTGGCTTTGGCCCAACCACTTAATTAGCTCTGGAGCTACTTGTACTTGTCCTCTGCTCTTCCTCAGTAACACGTTGGACATCTTCTGACCTGAGGAGCTCATCTTCCAGTGTCATATCTTTAAGCCTTTTGTTTCTGTTCATGGAGTTTTCTTGGCAAACATACTGGAGTGGCTTCCCAGTTCCTGCTCCAGGTGGATCACTTTTAGTCAGAACTCTCCACTATGACCTGTCTGTCTTGGGTGTCCCTGCACGGCATAGCCCATAGGTTCTCTGAATTACTTAAGCCCCTTCACCATGACAAGGCAGCAATCTATGAAGGGGATAGACACATTAGGGGATGGTTATATTTCTTATTGCTATGTGTTGAGTGTTCAGAAAATGCCTGCAGATGGTTTCATTTTATATATATATATATATATGTATATATATATATATATATATATATAAATATATATATGTAACAAAGTCCAGCTCTTTCTTAAATAAATTCTAACCTGCCCAATGCCTTTATCTGTTCTACATGTAAATCAGAGAAAATCTTTAACACTTGGTTTGTTTATTGAGTTTTACCATTCCAGGGAAGAGAACAGGCATCCCATAAAAAGAGATAGGGGTCTGTCATGTAGGAATCCCTTTTAGGAAGTGGTGATAATTGTGCTACCAAGTAAGTGGGCCCTCCATCATAGAAAATAGAAGGAAACCTCTATAGCCAATGTGGGTGAAGTGGTGACACCACAAACTGGAGGAGATGGGAATACTCAAGAACTGACTAATAGGCACCTGCTTATGGTTCCAAACAGGCTGGAAACTTATAGAATTTTGCAGTCCAGGGCTTTACTGAGGGTGGGTCTTTGTAGGAAAAGCTACCAAGTCCGTGTGTGACTTGAAGTTAAAGGCCAAAATCCAAGTGATGTTTTCTATGCATGTGAGAAGTTAAGTTTTCCAGGCCGCCCATCACATGACTGGTCACACAACTGATTGTGCAGCCACAGGAAGGCTGGCACACAATGAACAGTAGGGAAAACAGCTCATTACTGATGTAACTGTTCTGACTGAATCCTATGATCCAACAGGAGTCTAGCCAAGGAAGGGAAAGCAAGAGACTTGAGATTGTTCCTCAACAACTCACAACTTGAACAGCAGACTAGCTAGGCAGACAAGTCACCTAGCCATAGTCTTTTCCACAATAGTGCAAGCTGTTGTATTTCTATCTGCATTACAGTTGTTATTTACAACTTGATGTCTTAAAAGACTTAGATCATTGTATGCACGTTAGGCAGATGTGCTTCTTCTTTCATTCTGGTGATGCATCACACTTTTAATTTTGGTGTGGATAAATGGCCAATTCAAAAAGGACTGCAGGCAGAGCCTCGAGCAACAACACTTGCCATTTCTTGCTGTTCAACTCTGTTGCTTTGGTCTTAGTCAAACAAAGCAACAAGACTTTAAAACAGGTGAGAATAAAACAAGCACATGATTTGACCATTGTTTGCTGAATGTAAAAAAGAATTCACCTGTCCCCCTTTCCAAGAATGGGAAGCCACTGGGGCAAAGAAAGGCTATTGAAAGACAAGACAAGCCAGACTTGTGTAATATTGGATGCTGCTCAGATAATCTGCCTTCTTATTTCCATAGCCCCTCTTGCAAATTGAAAACTAAATGTCAAGCCTCAGATAATGGTGTAGTGCTTCCTTTTGTAGCCGTTGGACAAAACATTGATGTAGGAGCAAAAACATAGCACTTTCTTGGTTGCTCAGGCTTAGATTCTGTTTGATATTACTGTACTATGTCCCCCACAGCTGGGACAGCTATTTTCAGAAGTATGTGTAGCAGATATTATTTATCAGTTCATGAGAGGATTGCTTAATGTGTATTGTGCGGTACTTTGCCAGTGCATTATGATGCTAATGCTATAGAATAATACAAAGTGTATTACAAAGCAGATGCCATTAATATTTCAACGAAGTCTAGGGAAAAAAGTAAAGTAAAATACAATTCAGTTCCACAGAATATTCCCAGAACTAATGCAGTTTGCACTTTGCCAAGTTCTGAGGCATATTAGAATCAAAGGTAACTGAGTTCAGTTCAGAATGATTCAGAACAGCTTATTCAAACTTATTCAAGGTAACTGAAAGTAACTGTTTGAGTTGCTTACAGCAGACAGTTGGATCCATACACAGTTAAAAGATATATCAGCTCAGCAAACCTCAGTAAATCACAGCAGTGTCTCCCAAAAAAGTTTTCTAATATCATGTCCTTGGGCTGATGTCCCTTGAGCTTGGCTTCAACAGCTCCTATCACTTTGAATTAGGCCAGTAATCAAAACAACTCAGCAGGTAGCTCCGACACTTGACACGTTCTGTAAACAGGCGAGGAGAAGAAACTGGAACCTTAACAGTTGCAACTCCCTAATAACCCTGCTTTACTAAAAGAGGAGTAAATAACAGTGATAGCAATACTAAAACTAAAAAAGAGAAGGAAGGCAAAGCTGTGTGGTCCTTCTTTGAAGATACGGGTGGGTGGTACCTTTATTGAATCACTAAAATGTCACAAGCAGTCGCTAGCTTTCAACTCCATAAGAATCTCCATTGGGTTGTTCATATAAGAACTGGGAGTGATGTAGAAGAAACACGAAAGTTCCAAAATCTAGCACACACCCCATTGGCAGCTCTTTGTCCAACAAGCTTGGGAGGGACAGTCAGATTCACACTGCCTGAGATAAAATCTGAAAACCGCTATCTTTGAGCTTATTCTGAAGTCCCCTCTTTTGAATTTGCTTTAAACAAGGAACCTGGCTTTGGTCATCTGACCATGGATTTTGGAATAATAATAATAATAATAATAATAATAATAATAATAATAATAATAATAATAATAATAATAATAATAATAATAATAATAATAATAATAATAATAATAATAATTATTATTATTATTATTATTATTATTATTATTATTATTATTATTATTATTATTATTATTATTATTATTATTATTATTATTATTATTATTAAAAAACACCAGGCACAGTCATTCAAAATTATAAAAACATTGACTGGTATTCTATAATAGATACAAGTTTTAACCAAAAACCTAAGTATCTGTTAAATATCAGCACAGTATTATGCTGTTCCTAATACTGCCAGTTTTTTTAAGCGCTGATGGTGTGATTTCTGAGATCTGCAACTACTTACAACACTGTGTGAAATTTCTTGACATTGTTCCCAAAGCCCTGATGACTACAGGGCTTATTTCCATCTCTACTACATGCTGTATTTGCAGGGATCTATGGCCTCCGATTTATCGTGGTAAATATAATCTGTCCACATCACTTTTGGTATGTAGTGTGTGATGTATGTTCATTAGTTTCCATGTTTTCCGATCCAATTCTAATTCATTTTGAATCAAATCTATTATTACAGCTGGGTATCTAATTACTGGAACAGCCCATGTGTTTATGGCTTTGATGGTTTCCCTCCCATTTAATTATGATTTTAAGATTTTCCACAGCCTTTTGATATATTCCTTTTCTGTCAGTTCTTTAACTGATGTTGCCATAGGATTTTTGAGGCTGGCATGTTATATTTTTTGCATAATGACAAGTGCACTAATTTTGCCACTCTGTCATGTCTAATTTTGTAATCTGTTTGTGTAATCCTTGGACATTCGCAAATGAGGTATGACAGTTTCATCTTTTTCTTCGCAGACTTGACATTTGCTGTTAGGCCTAATTCCTTCAGTCTTAGCTTTCATCACATTGGTTTGGAGTGCTTGTTCTTGTACAGCAAAAATCAAGCCTTCAGTTTCTTTCTTAAGGGTCCCCAGTTTTAGCCATGCCCATGTTGAATTATGATCATGCTTACCATCAATATTTCTCAGGTGTTCATGTAGTGGTATATTTTTCCATCTGTTTAATTTCTTTTCAAATTGTTGTTTCTTATATTGAGCCTTAGTTTCTGTTGTTTTCAAAATATTCTCCTTTTTCATCGCCGTAAGTATAATATAATCATTTAGGCTTATTTTTTCCTCCTCTACTACCTGCCGTATTTGCAGTAATCCACGGCCTCCGATTTTTCATGGTAAATATAATCCATCCACATCATTTTTTTAAGATGTAGTTTGTGATGCATGTTCATTAGTTTCCATGTTATTTGATCCAATTCTTCTAATTTGTTTTGAGTCCAATCTATTATTCCAACTGGGTATCTAATTACTGGAACTGCCCATGTGTTTATGGCTTTGATGGTATTTCTCCCATTTAATTCTGATTTCAAGATTTTCCACAGTCTCTTGATATATTCCCTTTCTGTCAGTTCTTTAACTTTTGTATGCATGATATAATCTGCTTCTACTATTCCAAGGTATTTATAATTTTCATCACTTGATAGTGATTTTATAATATTGCCATTTTTAAACTCTATTCCATCTAGTTTTTGGATCTTTCCACAGTTTATAGATAGAGATGTACATTTGTCAATTCCAAATTTCATATCTTCACTAAATATTTACACTGTGTTTAGCGGTGATTCTATCTCTGTGGAACTTTTGCATATAGTTTTAGATCATCTATGTATAAGAGATGATTGATTATTCCTGCTTGTTCTGAAATATGGTAGCCGAATCAAGATGATGATGATGATAATTCTTCTGCACCACACCTAGCTCTGTAATGCCTAGCCTGATGAAGATTCTTGAAAAATCAAAAGGTAGTTTGCAATATTTTAGTGATCTAATAAAGGTGTCATTGGACTGAGTATTAAATGAAGCTTTTAAATAAAACAAAAAATGAAGCAGCCATTATACTAATTTGAAAATAAAGCAGTGGACCACAAGGGAAAAAGCAAAGCAGAAACACAGTCAGCCCGTGCTGTATGGTTTTCAGCCCTTCTTTCAGTGGATAGCATTTTAAATTTAAACAGGCTCTCTGCTTTGCAAAGCTTCTGCTGACAGCCCTTCCAAGGAGACCATTTGCAGACAGGAGACACTGTATATAGAAAATGCCCCAACTGTTTGTGTGGGGAGAGCCTTTATCATCAACAGTTTAAAAGCCCTGTATCAGTTCTCAGGTGTAGTCAATGCCACAAATTTTATGGGTTGTCATTGAATGCGTGTTTTGGGACCATATCCAGGGCAATTTTCACTGAGACCACAGTGGATGAAGTGGAGGGGCGGAATTCTTTTCTCCGCAGTCTTCCATACCCAGTTATTACCCCTAGGAAGAAACTTTGCATTGGCATCAGGGAAAGATTTCCCTCCCAAAATGAAGCTGGCAGCAGGGATCTGGATAGCGTACTACATAAATCAGTCACCAGTTGTCCAGTTGCTTTGGACTTGATGGAGATAAGTAAAACTAAAGCCTTACACAACAGCATTGCAGCTTGCGGTGGAGTGTGCTTGATTTTCTCCAGAACCACCCTGCAGACCTGATCAAAACTGGAAATGCTGCTCTCTATACTATTATTTTTTTGGAAAAGGGATAGAATTCCAAGTGACACATTTTGTGCCAAGCCACAGATGAGGAACAAGGTCTCTTCTTTGTCTTCTATGTCAATATATTCACTCATCCCTCATCTGCTAGCTGTGGCATTGAGTGGGTTGCCAGCCCCCGGGGCAAGGAAAAATTTTGTGCCTCTGCATAGTGAAGGGAAGGGGGACAGATGATGGATGGACTGAAGCCTTTCTCTTAGGACCCACACATCCACCTTGCCCCAGCCCTTTCGCCATCTCTATCCCAGAGGAGAAGCTGCAGCAGGGGGGCAGCAACGGAATAGTTAGGGCCCTCTTTCCCCACCCTCCTCTCCTCCTTTCTCCTGCCACCAAACACCCCCTCAGTTCCCTTCCCCTCCTCGGGCTGCCAGCCTCTCCTCTCCCCAACCTGGAGAGCACTCTTCCTTAACACCATGCCTGTCTGCCGGTACATGTGCATGTCTGCATGAATCTAGAGCTAGGGGAAGGGGGGAGTGTCTCCCTGGCCTCATCTGGTGCATGACATGAGGCCCCAGCCAGGGGCTTTTCAGGCCACAGTGTTGTGAGACGGACCTGCCCATGGGGGTTGTGGGGCTTCCCGTCCCCTGAGTGACTCCCCAGTTCAGCCACAGCACCTGCCCACACTTCCATTCCTGGAATGATGCTAGTTTCCCATCAAGAAGGGAGCCAGGCCCCAGAGGCTGCCCTGAATGCCCACTCTCACTTCTGCTGGACTCTGCCCCAATCATGGCTAGGAGGCTTTGGCGTTCCTGAAGCGAAGTCTTAGGGGGAGGTGAGAAGAAGGCTCTTTTAGGGAGGGGTCTTGGTGACGGAGGGAAGAGGAGTTGGAGGAAGGGAGCCTTTTCTCTTGGGCAGCATCCCCAGGGTGGGAGGAAGGGAGGGAGGGAGGGGAGAAGGATGCTTGGACCCTACAGGGTCTTAAGGATAAGGGCCCTGGAGTCTTGATGTCTCCAGGCTTGGTGGTTCTGGGAATGCCAGGGCTGACTGTAGCCCTTCCCTGCTGTTGCTGCTTGTAGGTCAGACCCCAAACAGAAGCCTCCCGTGGGGCTTCTGTAATGGATTCTGTGGGAGTGGAATGTGAGGCTGGAGAAGGCTTTTGGGTGATCCTCTTTTTGGATCTGTCTGTTGTTCCAGCACCTGCTTTCTGGGTTCCAGGAGGAGAAGTTGTTGGTTCTGGGCTTTGGGGCCTTAATTCTGGAGGTGGGGAAGGCAGCCCAGGGTCCGCTACCTGAATCAGAGTTAGGGAATAGCTCCAACTCACCTGCACCAAGTCATTGGGGAAGGGAAGCTGGGGAAAAGGGAAAGATGAGAGATCTTCAGGGGGCCCTCCCCGCTTCAGCTGTTAAATCAGTGTGCAGGGTTGTTCATGCTGCAGTGCCCTCTCAGGGAAGTCAGGGAAGCATGATAAAAAATGTTTTAGCTTCAGCTTTCTGGAACTTTATGTGTGAAGTGGGAGCAGATTGTGAGGTTGCTCATTGGGTCTTTAGGTTCTTAAATCAACTGAAGAATAGATCCAGGACTCTAGATATTAGGTCTGGAGTCACCCTGAGTCACTACGCCTGTCAATATTAATCAGCTGAACAATGGTAAGGAATTATGGGAGTTGCCATTCAGCAACATCAGAAGATCCATAAATTGGCCATTCCTGAATTAAAGAAAATCCAAAATAGTTGTGGCTTTTGAGCAGGTGCAATGTTCATAGTCAACCTGGCCTACTTATCCATTGAATGCATATACAGTGGTGCCTCACAAGACGATTTTAATTCATTCTGCAAAAATCATCGTCTTGTGAAAAAATTGTCTTGCAAGGTTCCTATGCATCGGTCTAAAAAAAAGTCTTGCAAAGCATTGATCTAAAAAAAAAAAGTATTGCGGAGCACAATCATAGAAAAAAAGTCTTGCGAGGCACCATAGTGATTGCAAAAACCAATCGTGTTGTGGGTTTTTCGTCCCACAAGGCAATCGCCTAGCGAGGCACCACTGTAGAATTATTTGGTAGCAAATTAGAGACAAGATGGAAATTTCTCATGCCTTTGGCCAAACAGACTGGGAGATTTTTGGAAATGTAGTACAAATTAGAGTAAGTCACCAAACTCTGGAAACAACTAACTTGTAGTTGCAGGATGTTGATGCCTCTCTCGTCCCATGGCTTCCAAGTTGACTCAGTAAATGGTGTAATAAAGCAAGATGAACATGCAACCAGATGGGCAACTGTTAAAGCAACACTCTTCTCATGCTCTTCCTGTCCACAACCCCTTTCGCTCCTTCTGAAAATTTTAACTGTACCTGAGTGACTTGCTGTAGGCAAGACTGGCAGGTAAAAATGTGCTCACCGCCAAATTATAGCAGTGGGTAGACAGCAGCCTCAAAAATAGACTAGGCGATGCTTTCTGAGAAAACACAGTTCCCCTTGCTTTATAATAGAGTGAAATTTATATCTGAATTACTGCTTTAGAATATCTTGAGATGCATGGCAGAGCTACATGAATATGACAAAAAAACCCTTCCCTCATTTTAAGACATTTTCTATTTAATGTATGATATTTGGAAGCCAGCAGGCAAGTATTCTTTGCTGCATTTTAAAGTTAATTATGTACAGATTCTTACCTCCATGGAATAAAGTTTTCTTTTTAAACACATCACTGAATCACAACGCTTCATGTTGGTGGGGAGGAGGAGGACCTGACGGTGCCTTATGACCAGTGGTGAGGCAGTGCTGAGAATGTCACATCAGGGTGACTGATATCAAAATCTGTTGGTGCTGTGTTTTAGATGAACTCCATCATTCTCAGCTGATGACATGCTATTGGAGTAGGTTCAATACATTTTGGGCTGCTTTTGTTCACATCCCACTTTGTGAACTGAAGGTGTCTTGATACTGTTAAAGAAATGGCATATCCTATCAGAAGCATTCTTGGGTGGGGAAGTTCATCTTGCTTCCTTTCACAAAAAGTCCATCAGTAGGATCCTGCAGAGTAGTGTCTTGAAGTTTCTGGAGTTGGCGGGTCAACAACACATAGTTCCTAGCCCACAATTATGCTTTTATGGGCTGTCACTAAGGCCTAGCTACCACTGAGATAATACATTTCCTGTGTTCCAAACCATATTCCTTGTTGGTGGGTGTTGGCCGCTTCATTGGTTCAATACTTCATACAGAAAACTAACATTAAGGAGGAAACTTCTCTTCTGTCTTCCTTCTGATCGGATGATTTAATTTGTGCAAGATTTAAAAATAAATACACATATCTTGATGTGGCTGAGCATTTGTACAAGCCTTGGCTTGGTGTTTGCAGGGGAACTGTACAGACACATGTGTACTATCTTAACAAAAGTCAGTCCTACTAGGGATGTTGAATGGAGCCACGATAAAAATATAAATGTCATCTCACGCTAGGACTGCGAGCATTTAGAATGAAGAGATCTACTAAGCCTTCAACACCAGGAGGGCAAGAAAAACAGGAGGGCAAGAGAGTACATAAGCCAAGTTCCACACTTCTCCCCAAAGCCATTTATGGAGCCACTCCTTCTAAAAATAACCACCACCACTATGATGAAAATCCCCCATCCCAACCAAACCCTGTGGTCTCATACCACAAACACTGTCTGTGGATGCAGTTGCTGCTGAAATGTGATGGAAGCAATGATGGCAGTGGTACAGTCTGTAAAGATTCTGGAAATGTAGGTCTAGTCTGTTCCCCCAATTCCAGGATGCTGCTTGTAGGCATCAACTCAATGGGGAACCTTGAACTAGTCACACTGTCTTTGCCTGTCTGAAAGGATTTTGTTGTAGTTAAATGGAAGATACCCACCATGGCAGAATGGTCAGGATGAACATGTAATTACAAATAAATAAGCACAGCACCAAATTGCCATCTCCTTCTGCACTTTGGTATATAATATGCTATAGGTTTTTTAAATGTGTCACTTTAGACCTATGTTGCTTTATGTTCGTACCATAATAATATGGGCAAATACTGTATGAAGACACTGGTCTTTTCTTCTCTCACAAAGTTCAGTGCTCTTCTAATGTCAGAAAATGCTCAGGTTTTTCCCTTGCTGTCCCTGGGAGAGCTTATTTGCTACTGTCTTGTTTAATGCTAAAGGCAATATGCCCAATTATTACTAATGACCCTTGTAACCGGCATGCCTTTGACAAATTATAACTAAACCATGTAGAGTTTTGACCAGGAGGGGTGGCCTCTGTTCTTTGAAGGTCCCAGGATCACATTTCTTGAATACTGAATGATATAACTTGCTACAAAGGTCTGTGGCTTTGCGCACACCCATGCACACACCCACATACACACACCCAGCAGATTTTTATGCCCACACCAATTAATATGAAGTAGGATTAATTTGATGAACATAGAATATATTGCACCTTTGAAAATCCATCTCCCATTTGCCTGGGCAGGAAGGACAGAAAATCAACAGAAATATGAATATTGATTGCATAATTGCGAGAGTTCTTTGACAGGCTGCATAGTAATTGCTGAATTAGTTGCTATGCAAATAAAAGCATAACTATTGACTCTACAAACTACAGATTATTTCTACAGTAGGTGAACAGTAAAAGTAGGTGCTTTGCACCAGGTTGAAAAGGCTGATCCCACGTGATAAAAAGAGTCGACATCTCTGTTTGTAGATCTCTCCACAATGGAAATTTCAGGAGCCCTGCAGCTTGTAAGGCAGCAAAAATTATAATGCCTTGGAATGTAAAATTATTATTGTTGGTACTATACAAATGCTATCCTAATAGTACCACTAATAATGCTATAGTTTATAGTGTTGTTGTGGGCTCTGTGCTCCCTTCCTATCACTCTGGAGCTTGTGGTCTGTGAGCCACTCCTGGCAGGAGGCGGGAGAATGAGCCTTGTTGCCAGGTCGAAGAGTGGCTCACAGACCACGAGATCCAGAGCAATAGGAAGGGAGCATGGAGCCCACAGCAACAGCAGAACGTGAGTTGATGGTCAGGCCCCAGGGGGCTGGACCCTCGTTATGTCCACCTGTGAGGGGATATTCGTGTACAAATACAAATATCCCATATCTACTCATGAGTAGTAAATATCTGGCAGTCTGCACTACCCTGAGTTCGAGTCTACTAGTTTTCTGTGGAATGGCTCATCTGACTCATCATGAGTAAATGGAGTTCTAAGATGGATGAGCAAATTAGTACAACAAGTTCAGAGGAAGTATGATATTTAGGGAGGTTGATTGATTATGCCTATATACAGATGCATTCATTTTTACAATCCTGTAATAATTAAATTCAGTTATGATGGATAGGCATCAGCCACTGTGGTCGCTTTCACAATCATTACAAATTTCCTGCCATCTTGCAACTAAAACATTTCTTCTCTCTTCTACAATATCTGGGCTGACATCATCTGGGTAAGGTTTTATCCTCTTGTCTTGAAATTCCTCTTGAAAAGAAACATTCTGAATAGGATGCCAATGGCTTTTTCAAGATCTGAAGCTCTTACACATTTTTATATTACTGGGTGCAATATCTCAGAATGGCAGAGCTGGAAGGAACCCTACAGATCATCGAGTCCAGCCCCTGCCAAGGAGGCACAGTGAGGAATCAAACTCCCAACCTCTGGCTCCACAGCCAGATACTTAAACTGCTGAGCTATCAATCAGTTCACATTTTCCCTCACTTATGTGAAGCAATGAGATAGAGCTGGGGAACATATGGCTATCTGAGAGTTCAGCTCTCCAGCTTCACTTGGAGACAGCATGTGAGTAGAAGCAGGGAATTTTTTTTTACTTTTCTAAGATTACAGCCCTCAGAAGCCCTCAGCCAGCATGGCCAGTGGTGACCCAGCTGGTCAGGGCATTTCGTGAGTTGTACTCCCAAAAAGTACAACCTGTGCAATGAAGTATGAGGAAGCAGCCTTACCTAGTCTGGTATTCTACAACTGCCATCATCCCTATGACTCTCAACAGTGAAGAACAATGGGTCTCCAGGGAATCAGATGGGAGTGCTACAGGGATCCAGACAGGGGCTGGAGATGCTGAGTTAAGGGTTTCAGATTCTGTAGTTACTACACATTGATCTCAAGATGGAACTTGAGTGGGCTAATGTACATCCATGAAAAAGCCATTCTTGTTGGAAAAGACTTCTGGGCCCATTTGCCACAAGCATGACATTGGATTATTTTGGAACCCCTGTTTCCATCTTTTCAGAAACTGCCTTCTCACATGCTTGCCAGTATTATTAAGTGCTGAGAAATTTAAGCCTTCTCCTCAGAGAGCTCCAGGGGCAGGGGTGGAGATGGGCTGCTGCATGAGATCCTCTTGATAGCAGTTTGGGTTTTCCTTGGAATAGCGCCCAACCAGTTTCACTCTTCTACAAACCATGCAAAATGATTTCAATTTCAAACTTGTCTTTCATAATGCCATGAAAAAACCATTTAGAAGCAAAGCTTTGCCTTTTCAAAATGAAACTGGGTGATATGAGTTGGAAAATTATGGCAAAAGCAGAGATGTGTTGGTACCGAATACATTCCAAATTTCATATTGAGGTGATGTATTTCTTGGCCATAGCAAAGATGCAAAAGTATGTGGAGGCACACAAGAATGCGCAAGCATGCAGCAACATTCTCCCTTCTTCAGGTGAGATGTTAAAAATGAGCAGAAGTGTTTTTGTTGGGGTGTGCGTGGAGGAGAGGGTGATCCTAAGTGCTCACATTCTACCAGTTGTCTCATGATGGAGGCAGCATGTGGCAGACAAATCAGGCAATGCAGTCATATTACATTTTACCGAAGGCAATATTGACTAAGGACAGGAAAGATGGAAACATCAGGTCTTCCAACTTAAACAGTCCAAGTCTTCCATCAGTAAACTATAAAACCCCAGACTGTATCCATCTAGCCTCAGACACTTTAACTTGGTTAAAACAAACAAACAAAAAATAATGGTTCTGTTTACTGACATTAGCTAGACTGTTAGATTCTTGCCATAATTCTGAAAGATCCAGCACAATATATGTGGCTGACTGAAGCAGAATAGCAAATAGCATCCTTCTCCACAAGAAGATGCATAGTACTCGGGCCCTTAGCTGCCCACAAACAGGATCTACGCTACCCATTGTCTAAATAACTAAGTATCTGCTATCTTCCATGACATCATAAATTGGTTGCTTAAGGCAGTTACCTCAAAATTCCTAATGGAAGAAACAACCCTTCAATATATGGTGAAATGTTTCTGTCTATTGTAAATACATAAACTCACCAATAGCTGAAATCTTGTTGCTTTATTACTAGAGATGGGGGTATTCGTATATGAATACAACTACCCCCGCACAGCTGTACATAACGAGGGTCCAGCCCCCTAGGATCAGACCATCCACTCAAACATCCACTGCTGCTGCCAGCTCTGCTCTCCTTCCAATCACTCCGGAGCTCGCGTTTGACTATCCACTCCTGGCAGAAGGAGGGAAGGCAAGTCTCCTTGCAAGGCTGATGAATGGATAGCTGACTGCAAGCTCCAGAGCATTTGGAAGGAGAGTGGAGCCGGTAGCAGCAGTGGACACATGAGTGGACAATCCAGTCCCAAGGGATAGGACCCTCGTTACGTCCAGCTGTGCAGGGGTATAACACCCCCATCTCTACTTATAACACATGGAGAAAACTAATGGCATAACTTTCAGTGCCTTCTAGCTAGCAATTCATGAGTCACCCCTAAGGATCTTCAAGACCCCACACACCTCCAAATCCCAGTGGGCACTCATTAATTGCTGGCTAGAAGACACTGGAGGTATTGTTTGTCCTCTGCACTCAGAACAAAGCAACAGGAATTCTATCCAAAAATTGTTCTGGTATGAACTTTTGTGGACTGGGATTCACATCACACCAAAGTATTTTACACATTTGGTGGATGTATGCATTTTCTCCTTCTCTCCCCCAATTAGGAGTTTATGTGAATTGGATGGCAAATATGCATAAAAACTAGCTATTATTATTATTATTATTATTATTATTATTATTATTATTATTATTATTATTATTATTATTATTATTATTATTATTATTATTATTATCATCATCATTATCATTATCATTATTATTATTATCATTATTATCATTATTATCATTATTATCATTATCATTATCATTATCATTATCATTATCATTATCATTATCATTATCATTTATTTATTTATTTATTTATTTATTTATTTATTTATTTATTTATTTAATATCCCGCCTATCTAGTTGGTTAAGACCACTCTAGGCGGCTTACAAAAAACAAGTAGCAATATATATAAAAACAATACTACATAAAAACTACATTCTCCATGCGTCACAGATAACTTATACATCATCTGTAAATGAAAAAAAAGTTATGTGTTGTCAAGTTGCCTCTGACCCATGGTGACCCTATGAATCAGTGAGCTCCAGAATGGCTGTCATTAACAGTTCTACTCACCTCCTGCAAACTCAGGACCATGGCTTCCTTTATGGAATCAATCCATCTCATATTTGGTCCTCCTCTTCTCCTGCCACCTCCAACATTTCCTAGTATTGTCTTTTTTAACAAGGCTTATCTTCTCATGATGTGTCTCAGTTTCATCATTTTTGCATCTAAAGAAAATGCAAGTTCTCTAGGAAAGATACTTATGCACATTTCCCACTTAATATGCATATTTTCCAACAGTCCTCAAGTAATGCACATATCTCAGCAGTGTTGAGTTTTTTTTAAAAAAAAACATATTGTCTCGTGTGTATGCATTATCTTCAAGGAACATCAGAGAATATGCATACACTGGCCAAAATCCTGTTGTTTAGCTTAAACCAAACAGTAACATTTGGTCTGTTCATCCCCAATAAACAGCATTTCCCTACACACTGGCTTGGTGTGTGTGCATATGCATCCTGAGAATCATGTTGGAGATGCTTGATTTATCAGGGAGAACTGGACCAAAAGCTACCACTTGGCATCTACCAAGCAACAGGATTTCAGCCATTGTCAGTCAGGTATACAAACACAGTCTATGGAATCTCAGATCCTTGTTCCTCTTCTAGGCTCAAGTGGTGTCAAATCTTAGGTATCTGTTCATGCTTGCAAATATGTCTAATTTTCTTCTGCCTGGGCTGAGAATTTGGTGGCTTTTTGGAGAATTAGCAATATTTACAATACTTGCCAATGAAAGTCCAAAAAGTCAAAGCTATGGTTTTTCCTGTAGTGATGTACGGAAGTGAGAGCTGGACCATAAAGAAAGCAGACCGCCGAAGAATTGATGCCTTTGAATTGTGGTGCTGGAGGAGGCTCTTGAGAGTCCCCTGGACTGCAAGGAGAACAAACCTATCCATTCTAAAGGAAATCAAGCCTGAGTGCTCACTGGAAGGACAGATCCTGAAACTGAGGCTCCAATACTTTGGCCATCCCATGAGAAGAGAAGACTAACTGGAAAAGACCCTGATGTTAGGAAAGTGTGCAGGCAAGAGGAGAAGGGGACGACAGAGGATGAGATGGTTGGGCAGTGTCATTGAAGCTACCAACATGAATTTGATCCAACTCTGGGAGGCAGTGGAAGACAGGAGGGCCTGGTGTACTCTGGTCCATGGGGTCACAAAGAGTCGGACATGACTAAATGACTAAGCAAAAACAAAGAATGAAAATGAGATCATTTGAGGAGACAATGTGTCTAAGAAGCAGAAGAACCAAAACATTGAGCACAAAATTTTCAATTGATGTAATTTCTTAGCATACACTATAGCATAAGTCCAAATTAGCACTTGCTATGTATATCCAGCCTTTACCATCAATTCTCTCCTGACTTCGGAGACTGAGATAATATTTTAGATAGTGTCTTGGTTTTTGGCTGAGGTCTCCCATCACCCAGCCATAAGAATCACATAGAAATTCTACTCCAAACACTTGCAATTTAAAAGTAAATGTTCAACAATAAAGTATAGAGAATAGTTAGTATTTCCATATCTCTGTTTAAAGCTGTTCATCCAACATCAGAATAGTCATCATGTGGTCCAATGTCTGGAAGGACAGGAATCAGAAGGAAAAAATACAGCAAATTGACACTTTACAGTCCTGTGGTGGGAACAGAAGTGGGGAACAAGTTGAAAAACAGAATGCTAGACTCCAGAAAACAGTAAGAAAACACTGGCTGAACCCCTTAGTGTAGTAGGATGTAACTAGATTAGGCCAGTTTCAATCAATAGAATTTATGGAGGAGTTGACTTACCAAGTCCCCACTGATCCAGAGGGCCTACTCTGCTGCACCTTATGATGCAAAGCAACAGGATTTCAGCCAAGAGAGGTCAGTTGTTCTCGATTCAGACATGGGGCAGTAGGAGGGAAGAATTCCATGTTCTTTCAAGTAGGACATCTGAAAATCCTCAGCCCCTTGTTTCAAGTGTAGACAGATGGTGATGTCATGTTTTGTTACCCCAAACAAATTCAGAATTACAAAATTGCATCATCCTCTGCTTTTGCTCATGCCACTGTTTTAAGTATTTCCTGTTTTACTATTTGTTATGTTTTGTTCCCATAGCTAGGGTTCTGGGGAAATTAAGCAGCTTAGTCTTTAATACATGTTGCTTTCACCTGGGTTTCTGGAGAGTGGATTAAAATTTGCAGTCCATTTTCAAAATGGATTATGAAAAACCTGCCAAGTTCTTTTTGGGTTTGTATTTAGTGGCTGGAATTGTTAGCTCAAAACGTTACTAGGTTTTAGGGGAGCACATTTTGTCCTTCTTCTCAAAGACGTAATCTTCTACTAAAAAAAAGAAGCAGAAATCTCAAGGAAGCTGCCACATCTTCATAGACACCATTCTTAACTGGGGAAGAGGTGCAGCCAGACAACTGGGGAGGGTGGGGGAAAACTAGGTCCCTCTACTATAGTGCATTTTCTAAAAGTGTTTTGGGTATTTTCCTTTGCAGACAAACCAGAAAAAGTGTTTCCAAAAGCAACAAATCTGTACCTGAACAAATGTGCTACAATTCATGAAAACATATGCTGCGTGTTAGTTTTAAAGGTGCCATAAAAATTGTGTTGCTTTTGCAGCAACAGACTAATGCTCTGGAAGTTTCCACAGTGTTTGTAACTGTTGCTTGTTGCACTGGAATGCAGCTGCAATCTGATACATCCTTCTATCTAAGATCCACTGTGCACCATGTTTTCCTTCCTTCAAATTTGCACTGCCATTGTCTGTTCTATTTTGGACGTCTCACTGTGTATTTGCATGCATGTAAAATCCTGCTGTTTGCTACGATGCAAAGTAATCCTTTAAGATCAAAATGCTGAGTGATTATTTTCATTAGGAATCAAGTGCCTGTTTTCATAAATAGGCTTAGCCTAGTATTATAAGTACTGGAACAGCGATGTCTACATTGGCTTGGGCATGTTGTGAGAACGGTTGTTGGTCGGATTCCAAAAGATCTCCTGTATGGAGAATTAATTCAGGGAAATTGTCCCAGAAGGAGACCACAGCTTAGATACAAGGAAATGTGCAAGCGGGATCTGAAGGTCTTAGGAATGGACCTCGACAGATGGGAAACCTTGACATCTGAGTGTTAAGCCTGGAGGCAGGTGGTGTGTCATGGCCTCTCCCAATTTGAAGAGCCCCTTGTCGAGCAGGCTGAGGCGAAGAGGCAGACGCAAAACCACCCAAATCAGGGAAATGGACAGGGGACAGATTGTATTTGTCTTCAGTGTGGAAGGGATTATCACTCTTGAATTGGCCTCCTCCTTGCTGTTCCAAGTCCTCCATACAGAGCAGAAACAACTTGTAGAGGCCCTAAGAGGTCTTTCAAGGTAAGTGACATATTTAAAGAGTGAATTTACCAGTTCCACACTCCCAGTGATATTCCATGAGTGAGTGGGGATTTCAACCCAGGCCTCCTGAGTCCTAATCTATCACTTTGTGTATGACTATACATTGAAATTTACTGTGCTGGGTTGCGTAACTTCAAGAGGCCCCAGAATCAGAATGTTTTCTCTGTTTCCCTGCAGTGTTACACATTTTAAAAAATCAAGAAGTTTTGGTGCCAA
The DNA here is from genome assembly GCF_051106095.1 of Pogona vitticeps. NCBI lineage: Eukaryota > Metazoa > Chordata > Lepidosauria > Squamata > Agamidae > Pogona > Pogona vitticeps. Next base: position 155,742,548 of record NC_135783.1, read on the forward strand.
TAATTCTTCCCCATTATATAATATCTACCTATACCTCAAATAGGTAATGAATGCATTTGAAGGCAGAACTAGTTTCCTTCCCCCTCCCCCCTCAAATATCCACCCACTCTCCAAAGAGTTTCAAGGCACTCCTACAAAAATTAGTCATGATTAATTTCTATTAGGGGGGGAATTAAGGTTAAATATTGAACTATGCATTCTAATTGGTCATGATAATCCTTGCTGTCCATGACTAGTGGGAATTGAACATGTCTTTGTCTTCAGTATGTTCATTGGAGGTACAAATTTTGCATGAATCTATCTGTGGTACTGAAATTCTGTGCAAAAAACATATCAGAGTTAGCATCTGAAGTGGAGTCACAATCGGCATCTGTTGCATCTTTCCTCTAGGTCCAATCCTTCAGACAATGTGTTGGTAAAAGAAATAGAAATATCTGGATGATGCTGACATTTCCAGTTACCTCACTGCATATGCTAACTTTCAGTATTCCTTGAAATATATAAAACATTCAAATTCTGGGTATTTTCTGACAATCATCAATTTGCATTGAAGAGCCTTTAATTTGATTTCTATAGTAGCAGTAAGTTTCTAGCGGTCTAAAAGATGTGAGCAGAAGTAAGGAAGTAGGGCAACATATTAGAAGCAAAAACCTGCTGCCATTCCTGTTTCAGGGTCTATTTTATGCTGGTGCGGTTTGCTGCCTGTGAAGTGGGAAAGTTGGTGTCCTCCATTCCATTTCCCATACAGGAACAGGCCTGAGCAGCAACTTACCTCCACACTGGTAATAAGGAGCATCCTCTATGGCCCCTCAAGGCAACAAGCTAGTTTAAGAGGTTCAGGATTAGTTTCTGTGGCACTAAAGACAATTATGTCCTCTTGCAAAGAAGAATTGCCAGGGACCTTAGGAAGGACAGTCACAGGGCATCAATGGCACCTCTGCCACTCTAGCTAATAGTAGGACTAGCAGTGAAGGTAGTGAACGATTTCTCAGTTTCATGTGCATCTATAAAACATGATGGCAGAGGTGGTGATGACCACATTTATTTATTTATTTATTTATTTATTTATTTATTTATTTATTTATTTATTTATTTATTTAATACCCCGCCTGTTTGGGGGACTCATCCACTCTAGGCGGCTTACAATATAGGATAAAACAATAAAATGCAGGAAAGTACATAATCGCTCAATAACAATTGTAATAAAATAGAGGGATAATAAAATAAGGAAAAATAAAAAAAGAGATCAGGTATTGATTGGAGGGAAGGCCTGGATGTATAACCATGTTTTTAATTGGGTTTTAAAGATTCCCAGTGTAGGGGTTGCACAAATCTCCAGAGGGAGGTTGTTCCATAGGCGAGGAGCCACCGCCGAGAAGGCCCAGTTTCGTGTTTTCTCCTTCTGGGCCTCTCTTGGTGTCAGGCTCCTCAGCCTCACCTCCTGACTCGCGTTGGGTGATCTGGGTAGATCTTGGTGGGAGCAGGCATTCCGCCAAATATCGAGGTCCTAAACCATTTAGGGCCTTATAAGTAAGCATTAAAACTTTGAAGTTGACGAGGAAATGAATGGGCAGACAATGCAGTGCGGCCAGAGTTGGAGAAATGTGTTGGTATTTTCTAACTCCAGTAAGGACTCTGGCCGCCGCATTCTGCACCACCTGAAGTTTCCGCATCAGCCTCAAAGGCAGCCCCACGTAGAGCGCATTACAGTGGTCTAATCTTGAGATTACGAGCGCATGCACCAAGGTAGTGAGTGCCCCCGTGTCTAGATAGGGCCGCAGCCGGGCAATCCACCAAAGGTGGGAAAAGGCGGTGCAGACTACCAATGCCACCTGCATCTCCATGGTGAGCATCAGCTCCAAATATATGCCCAAGCTGTGGACCCCATTCTTCGCGGCCAGGGTCACCCCCCCCAAACGTGAGAGAGTCACCCAAGCCGCCAGCCACGGGACCACCAACCCTAAGAACTTCTGTCTTGTCTGGGTTCAGCCTCAGCCCATTCTCCTGCATCCATTCCAGTACGGTCCCCAGGCAGCACTGAAGAGACAGGACAGCATCACCTGCAGTTGGTGAAAAGGAGATGTAGAGCTGGGTGCCATCGGCATATTGATGACACGATGCCCCACATCCCCTGATGACCCCTCCCAGCGGTCTCATATAGATGTTAAACAGCATTGGGGAGATGATCGACCCCTGTGGGACCCCACAATTGAGATTCCACAGGGCCGAGACACTCTCCCCAAGCTGAACTCTCTGGGGGCGGTCCTCCAAGAAGGAACGGAGCCAGGCCAGAGCCAAGCCACTGATTCCCAACTCAGAGAGCAGCAATGATTCTTTGCTAGAATGACTGTTTAGTCTATGCTCCAGCTTCTGTCTAATCAAACTGCTCCAGAGCTGGTCTTCTGCCACAAGAAGGAAACAAATCCTCACAACAGATGCTAGAGATGAAATATAAACAACCAAATGAGTCAAACTAAAAATACAAGGAAAGACAACCCCTCTTCCAGGATCCTGCAATTTCTCTGACCTAAGATACCTCCCAAGTTTATGTGATTGCTGGACTACATTAAAAGCTATAAAAAGACTTGCATAATCAGTGAAGCAATATGACTAAGGGAAGAATTCCTCACTATCCATTGAGACCTGGGACCTGTGTTCCTGTTACTGACATGAAGATTTCACATAAAAGGTAAGTAATGTGAATTTGGAATTATGTATGAGCATCACCTGTAGGTGTGTGGGGAAAAAAAGGAGATCTGCTTGGGGTACAACACCCCAGAGAGGTTGTGCTCCGGAGATGGTCTTGTTTTTCTAAATTAAAATGGAGCAAAACTGCACTCTCCAACCCCTTGGAAAAACTCATAGGAGAGGGGGAAGCCCTTCCAGATAGACCTGAGTAGAGGAAAGAGCATTTGATTTCAAAGGGGAGGAAAGCAGAGCCCCACACCCTAGAGGAACGGGATCTTGTCACCCACGGGCCACCAGCGTTCCAGGTGGTGGAGGAGGAACGTGGCCCATGTGTTGGTATCGCCTTGAGTTACATCAAACGATCACAAACCTGCTCCTGATTGGAGCGTCTCTCTCTCTCTGTCTCTCTCTCTGCCACCCCCCTCCTCCCCGCCTCGGGCTTTTCCCTTCCCTCCTTCCAAGCTTGAGCAATGGAGGAACTCTCCAGGGTGCTGAATCAGTAAGCCGCGGCAGAGGCGGCGGCGGCGGCGGCAGCAGCGCCTACCCAGGCTTGCCTCCCAGCTCAGCGCTAGCCCCCCAGCCAGCTGGAGCGCGTCCAACGAGGAGGCCGAGGGAGGATCGCACACCCTCTTGCCTCCCGATGATTGGCAGTCCTGCCTTCTCACCTCGCCCGGGTTGGTGCTTTCTTTTAGCCGCCGCTCGCTGTGTTATAGATGAGGAGGAGCTGAAAAATGCAGATCTGGCACCACACACACACATATACACACGCACACATATACACACATGCACGCAGGCAAGCATCAGAATAATTTCACGAGCTGCCAACCCATCGGATTTCCCTCTCCTGGAGGCAGATAGATGCTAAGCCAGAGCGCCGGCTGATTTGCTGCCTTCCTTTGCTCTCCCCGTTCTGATCTACATAATTCATATGCTCCTTGGCTCATCCTTTATTTAATTTTGTTTCTGTTCTCATCCCCCTCATCCCCATTCCCTTGCACTCGCTGTCCTAAAGAGCCATGAAGGCAGACACTGTTCCACACTGGAAGACAGCTGGCCTGTTTTTCATGGGGCTGCTTGGTTTTGCCTCTGCGTCCGAAAGAACTATCTACACGAATCATTTTTTGGTTGAGTTTCACAAAGGGGGAGAAGCGGACGCTAAGCAACTTGCCGCGGAACATGGCTTTCATGGGGCACGGAAGGTAAGGTCCTCACCCTTTTTAAAAATGACAACACCCGGGCTGTTTATTCCTGCAAAGTTCGGGAGATCAGTGCATGCATTTTGCAGCGGAGGAAGGATTTGAGAAAAGAGTTCGCTGAAACTCTTCCCCAGCGGAGGATGGTTCCTTTGCTGAATGCCCCACCTAGATATTTTTAGCACGGTCTTTTGGAAGATGGTTAGATGTTCGTGTGTATGTGCACACACTCACACATACATACACATCCAGTCAGGGCATCTTTTGCAGCATAAGGTTCTGTGATGTCCACCAAGTTAGGAAAAATAAGGAGATCCTCACGGATATTTCTTTCATCGCTAAAATACACTCTGGTTCAGAATGCTTCTACCAGGAGCAGAGCATGACCCTCTGGGGTTTAGATAAATACCAAGTGGATCGAAAACAAAGGTATTTTCTCTGGTTGTTCAGTTTGCAACCTTTTAATTGCTGGGACAACATAAACGTTCTCCACTTTTATTTTCCTGCTGAAATATTGGCAGAAAGCTGCTGCTGCTGCTGCTTCCTCTTCCTCCTCCTCTTAAGTTTTAGTTTTTTTAGGGGGGACAAGAAGGATTGTCCATGTAAACCTGGAGATTGTTTAGAAAGATTTATGCAAATAAAAGCTGTATGCTAGGAGCTTGCCCTAGGATTAAAACAAAAATGTAATAACTTACGGTATTATACTGTAACCACAGTGCCTAGCTAATGGCAACAGTTTACTATGCTGCCCAGGAGCAGCAGGGGCTTTTAAGGTGAGACAACCTGCTTGGCGTACCTGTAGAATGATATTGCTACCCATGTTACTGAGGGCTATTCCAGGTAGCCCTCAGGAATTCTTTCTGGCTCCTTTGAAGCGGAAATCAAGCCAATGCTTTTTCCATATTAATCAAAAGACACTGTCCATTTGGTGAAACTAGAGGAACTGCTAAAAGGTACATATATAGTTGTATGAAATACTTGTAGTCCGTGCAGTTCCTGGGACCTTCTAAGAAAACCAGAGCAAGTTTCCCTCTAAGACGTTCCCAATGTCAGGCAGCCTTGCTGCTCATTCTTTTCTCAGCAGTTATGCAAGAAGGACCTGATCCTCATTTTTATTACCAGCAATGCATGCCTCCCTACTGACCTCACTGAGCATTAGCTTCTGGAAGTGTTTTTGTGCTTTGAGTTGGGGAGGGTTTTTTTAAAATTTATTTTTAAAGATATCAGATGATAGGAGCTTTATGTGCCTTCCCTAACTTAGGACATAGGGACTAGCAATGTCTCAGGCTGACAGGGGAGTCGTTATAAGAATGAAGGCAAAACCAATTACCATTCTGCCTTAATTGCATGGCTGCTTTGTAGACACTGTGCCATTTGAGATTCCTGTGATTCCCCTTTTATGAGATAGTGACGTGACTGCATCATGAGGGATTTGGGGGAAGGAAACTAGAGGGAGATCTCTCTTTTGAAAAAGCCAAGCTCCTTTGCTTAAAATCCTCTGGATGTGGTCCTTTGTCTGACCTACCGTCCTCTTACTACTCAGATATTCCCTGCCCATTTTCTTCACTTATTGAGTTGGGGAACTGCCTCCTTGTATTGCTTACCTGTGGGTCCTTTTTATAGCCTGTTTCTGTTGTTTTGCATTTCTATCCTGCCTCTCCTTTCAGGGAGTCCAAGGCAGCATACATAGCTCTTCCTGCCACGAACCCTGCAAGGTAGGTCAGGATGAAATAGAGAAAGAGAGAAAATGGTCCAAGGTCTACCAATGCATTTCTTGGCTGATGGGGATTTTGAACCCAGGTCTTTTGAGACAAACACTCTAAAACTGGCCTTTCTATATGCAGAAGTGACACCCAAATTTACCATGATTAGTCAAAAATGCTGAGCAATTGTGGGGATCAGACAGAAGTATTCATGTGAAGCATACTTTGAAATAGACTACCTGCCTTCTCATGTGTTCTCCAGAACCACAAAGTTACCCTTGCACAAAATCACAAGGGTGTAACCTGAAATGAAGGCTGGTTTCTTTCCACATACTTTGCTACAAGGAGCAGGAAGTGGGCGTTAATTTCCTTCTATTGTGATCAGCAGTAACTTGCTTGATCATTATTTCCTCTTCGTCAAAGGAACTATGACTGTAAGATTCGTTAATTTCTACTTAAAACTTTGGCTGCTATCACACTCTCTGTTACCTATGCATAAGCCCTAATGAGCTCGCTGAAATTTACTTCAGAGCAGACATGTATAAGAGTGCATCCTTAACCTCTTTAAAAAAATTAAGAAGTTAACCACTAGAATTTCAGTAGTGTTGTCTGGTACCCTATAAAGCTTATTATCTGGAGGCAAGTATGGCGAGGTCAGTAGAATTTTCTCTCTTGTAAGCAAGCACAGAACTGCAGAATTAGTCTCTAACCATTTCCATATAGGAGGCCCAGGGTATTTAAAAGGATCCCTCCCTCTTCCCTTCCCAGCCTTGTGCAGTTCTATTTAAGGAAAAGGGGGGGAGAGCAGTCATATGCATTATTTACAAGAGAAGCATTTGTTTTCCCCATCCTCTGGCTCTGTATGAGGTTACATTCAGCATCAAGTCCTTGGTTTCTCCTTTCAGGGAGAAGTAGCTTAGATACTTTGACAAATCTGCTCCATTTGAGCCAAAAGCGGGTAGTAAAAATGACCCATAACCAGGCAGTGCACAGGGTGAAAGTGACTTTCTGTGTCACTTAATTTTTGTGATTGTCTTGAAGACCAATCCCCAAACAAAGCAAACTAATCTGCATAATCCCAGTGATGAGAGAAACTTCTACTGTGACAATCAGAGACTCACATTGGTTAAGAATTTCCCTCTTCTGGTAAGCTACCTCTAACTCTATTTCTGACACCCTAAAAAATCCCTTAATGGGAGAAGTGGTTCTCTCCTCCTCCCCCCCCCCCCCGAAACTCCAGCAGTCAACTGGATTCTTATTAGGGAGAAGTCCTGGATTTGATGGTTTTCACTTATGAGGGTCATCTTAAATTGTTAATTTCCCATAACTGTGCAAGGATGGGGAGCATTCCAGGGAGGAAACAGGCCATTTGAAAAGGCAGTTAGCTGGTGATTTATAAATGCTCTTTGTCACTGTACATTGTATTGATTTTAATGAGAGCTAGTGAAAAATGGATACATGATTCTTTAATAATAAGATTTTTCAGCTCCCTAGGAAAAGGGAATGGTTTTGTCTTTGTTTCAGTTAATGTTTAACTTCAGGAAACACCCTTCTGGCTCAGTCATTTGCAGATTTTGTTTGGATTCTGTCAAATGGATGTTTGTTTGGAATAAAAAATTGAGGTAATGTGTCAGTCTTAATTGTAGCTTCTGGCATAGTGTTTTATATAAATGAGGGGCTAATATATGTTTTCTGTTTATTTTTAACATGTACAGTCTACATACAAAGACTCTACCGCTTAATTTTTAGCCCAGAGGGCTTCTGTATGACTTAGCCCCCAAATGAAAATTTCCAAAGCTAACTAGTGTTTTTCGTCAGTGTGGCATTTTCCAAAGTTTTGTTGGGAACCGTATTTCAGATGAATTCCTCCTATGTGAAAACAAGGTGTCCCAGCAATCAAAGGTTAGCCCATTAGATGCTTAACTATTGAATGCTTTATTTTTACATTTCTCTGTTAGCTATCTGTCTCCATTTGAGACTAGTTTACCTCAAGAACTCAGGGAGGGTTTATTTATAAACCAGATTGATACTGGCCCATTTTTTTTTAAAAGCAAGTTCTTATAGTTCGAATTATCTGAGATGAATGAAGCCCAAGGAGGAGCAAAGAGGCAAAGGTGAAAACAAGGCATCTGTGTTGGCCTTGGACAAATGTGCAAAGATGAACTGAATCAGGACTGTTGTGGGGCAATTCCAAGGTGACTACAGGGTGGATCAAGAAGCCTTTGCTTACCTTCAGGGTGGGGCAAGACCACAATGTTGTAAGTCTAAAAAGATGTTAAGCAATTTGAACTGAGTTGAAGGAATTGAAAATAATGCGGTAGATGGAGCTGCTACAATCGGAGGAGGAGGTGAGTGACCGGTGAACACCCCAATAAAGCCCAAGGACTGCCCCACCCGGATAACCCATCCACAGAGATACTAAGAGATGCTAAAACCATAATTTAACTTCTTCCATGCCATCTGGCATTTTACAGAATTATAGGTCAAGGGGAAATCTTGTGTTGCTGTTCAGACACCTTTTTATATTCTGGAATAGTATTCTTTTTCTTTGTTATCTCACTCAGCTCAGTTTATTCAGCTTTACAAAAAGTGATTATATTATTTGGATTTAGTGTATGTGTGTGTGTGTGTTCATGTGATGGTGGAAGGATGATTGTTGTGGGTGCTTTGAGTGGGTAGGTCACACAATTAGAGCTGTCTGTACCCTCCAAGGTTACAGATATTTATGTCCCACCCCTTTTCCCCCAGGATTTTGTGGTTTTAAAATGAGAGATCTGGAAATGCACAGATAATGTTGCAAACCTGGACATGGACAGGGTTGAAATGTCCACTAAAGCAGTGGTCCCCAACCTTGGGCCTTCAGATGTTCTTGGACTACAACTCCCAGAAGCCTTCACCACCACCTCTGCTGGCCAGGATTTCTGGGAGTTGAAGTCCAAGAACATCTGGAGGCCCAAGGTTGGGGACCACTGCACTAAAGGGTACACCATGGGTCAGCCCCAATCTGCATGCCCTTTAAGCAAGTGTAGAATCAGTCTTAGTGCTTCTGCATACAATAGTAAAAACCCACAAGATAGATCCGTATTAACTTATAAGAATAGGCCAATTGAAACTAGTGGGACTATCAGTCATGAGCAATGTATTCCATTAATGAGTCTATTCTAGGCATGAAAAAGTCAGAATTCAATCCAACATTCCAGAACTTTTATATAACATGACAGAGTCATGAAATCTTAACTGCTGTCTATCTAGATTCCTTACTCCAAAAATCTAATCAATGTTCGCTTTTCTCAAGGAGACAGTTTTTCTCATAGTGCAAAAAATATGTAATAGCTATTTGTGTATCTTGCAAACCAGCACATTACAACACTTTCTACTGGCACAAACCCTATAGATATATGTATGTGCATACATATACTTCCGCCCATTACATGTTCTTTGTCCAATGCACAACAACCCTCCCTTTTTGATAAAAATAATTTTTAAAACAGTGTTACTAGTAACACTAAAAACTCTGTTTGAAGAAGGGCTTTATGTGGCCTTTCCCACAAACTCAACACAGAGGTTAGTAGCTGTTTGGTGTGGAAGAGCCAGTTTCAATGGAAATAGAAATGATGACTTTGCAATCCATATTAGGTTAATGTAAGGTTGAGCCTGTCCTTAAGAAACAAAGGATAGGGAACAATAGATCGTATTCCATTGCAGAGAGGAAAGTAAACAGCAGGTGGCCAAAGGATCTGGTACTGGGAGCAAATAAGCAAAAGGAAATATGAAATGTCCCAAATGTACACATGTTATGCAATTTAGAGGACAATCACCAGAATGAAAGAGTTCTGACATATCAGAGCAATGGGGCCTCTAATCCAAACTCTTGCTTTCCAAAGTAGCCACCCAGATGTCCTGGTTCTTGCTTATTGTGATGGTATCTAACTACAGTACTGTTATAATACAACTCTCAGAATCCCTAATGGCCATGCTGGTTGGAGTTCCTGGGAACTGATGCCCAACAACATCCGGAGTCTCAAGGTTGAGAATCCAGGCCCTAGAACATTTCTATGGCATCTCAAGTTGAGAGATACACATGGAATCTCTGTTGACAACCTCTGGTTCATGGGTTGCAGTCCTATGCTTTCCAACCTGGAAGCAACCAGCATCAACCTATTCTACATGAACTGGTTTGACAGTCCTAGTCTCAAAACCATCCAAGATAGGAAGTACTTAAGAGGATTATTTGTCAGCAGTTCCTTATGCATTCAGAGTCTCAAAGCAAAATGTAACTGGTAAGAGCTTAATTAGTAGTTAATGTTTTCATGTTCCTGTATCCCAAAATGAGCTCTAACATACTCTGCATCATACATAGCCATGATTAGACAATTGACCTTTTTGAGATTCGCTGTAATTCTCTCTAGTCATATCCCTTGTTTCTGCACAATATTTTTAATATGTGATTATGCGTCCAGATAACCACTAGAAAGAACTGCGTGTACATCTCTCATACTAAGCTTTAAGTCCACTGCCCAAGCATATAGCAAAATGCCCCCCTATGAATTTTATCTAGTTTAAGACTTGCATCTAAGACAAAACCGTTGTATGGCAGACATTTTCCTGGAAATGACCTGGCATAGACCAAAACTGCACACATTGTAGTTTTCAGTTATCTCTGTATAGGTGGGGTTCTACAGATGACATCTCTTTATTTTAGCAACTTCAGTGAATAGCACCTAAGCATGTATTTCCATCATGCCAAGTATTAGGCAGCACTTAATTAATCCAATCACTGAAAAAGTGAGCAGTTCTGTGTGAAAGCCAAGGAGCTATGTGGAGACTTGGGGGAAGCAAATCATTTCTAAATCCTCTCTGAGCTTGGGCAGCAACAAAGTTGGCCCCTGCTAGAGGCCAAAGGCAAAAGATTCTGACTGTGCTTTATTATGGTGCGCAGAACACTTGGGGGGTAGCCATTGTCATTGGCCATTGTGGAAAGCACGAGAAAACCATAGCAGCATGTCTCTCAAGCACATTCCTCATGGTGAGACAGAAACAGAAAAAAGGGTTTTTGTTGTTGTTGTTGTTGTTGTTGTTGTTGTTGTTGTTGTTCTTGACAGTATTTAGGTGGACAGAGGTAGCTAAGAATCTCTGGAGTGAAAGACATGTACTGTATTTGGAATGCACATGGTGGGAAAAGCCACAATAGAGTAAAATAAATAATTAAATGGATCCTTGGGGTAATTGATGTTTGTTGGCCTAGGTCTGGGCAAGTATAGATAATTGGGATAGTAGGCAGTAATGATACACATGAAGCTTCTATTATACAAACAACAACAAGTGAGTGCAACTTCATTGTATACCCAGACTGGGTAATGCTTACCGACCTAAAAGCAAAGTCTACAGACATCAGCTTCCTAAGTCTCAACTGCTGATAAAGATAAAGAAAACAGAAAATATAGGAAACATAACATGATTATGTGACCTATTATAAAGTACCTCTATTATAAAGTATATGAAAGGCAACACCTGAATTTCACAATAAGAGATTTTAATGCTAATGTATAGAATCATAAGACTTACAGAAGGTCCATAGCTCTTTTAACATATATGTATAAACAATGAATACAGTAGCAGAAACATTACAAAACACTCACAAATGTACACCACCAGCCATTCCAAAGGGATAGTAATAATTCTCTGATACCTGATGTCAAGAAAAAATCATAGTGTGGAGTCAGTACATTAACGAGCTGCTTGAAAATAACTGAGCAACAGACTTTATTGTACCAGAGTAACACACCAGACTGGAAAGACAGAAATTAGAAAAAGGTATACAGCTTCAACAAAAAAAGGCAAAAAGCTCCTGGACCTAATGATAATTTTGCAGATCTATTAAAACTTAAAGAAGATAAAAGCTTAGATTGTTTAGTAAATCTTTTTAAATCTACAGAACAGGACCCATTTTTAAAATTTGGCTATCGGCCTTTATTATACTAGGTAAAGGTTCCCCTCGACATTTAGTCAGTCATGTCCAACTCTAGGGTGCGGTGCTCATCGCCGTTTCCGAGCCGTAGAGCCAGCGTTTGTTCAAAGACTGTTTCTGTTGTTACGTGGCCAGCGCAATTTAGGCACGGAACGCTGTTACTTTCCCACTGAGGTGGTATCTATTTATCTACTTGCATTTGCATGCTTTCAAACTGCTACAGTAGGTTGGCAGGAGCTGGGACAAGTGACGGGAGCTCACTCCGTTGCGTGGATTCGATCTTACGACTGCTGGTCTTCTGACTCTGCAGCATAGGCTTCTGCAGTTTAGCCCACAGTGCCACCACGTCCTGTGGTGACTGCAGGTAGATAAACGCTATTTCCTGTGGCCTTTTAAGGCTGTTGAACTGCCGCTCTCTTCAGCGCTGGCTAACATAGCCAATGGGGATTGCTGATAGGAGTTGCAGTCCACTGACTTGCGCTATTATCCTTCCTCCTTCTATGATCACTAAGAAAGGACTTAAGTCTTGGATTATGGCATCTATGCAGCCAAAATGGGGCTACCCAAGAAACAAGAAGTGGGCTTGGAGGAGCCCCTAATATGCAAAAATAGAAAATGATTATTTTATTATTTTGTTCTTAGTGTTGTGCTGTTTTAAGTTGGGTCTGTGACTGGATAATAAAGAGAGAAGAGAAGAAAAAGATATTTGGGGCTTGAATTCTAGAGGGGGGAGACTGTAAATGATCATGTAGGTGACCATGGAATATTGATTCATAAAGGCTGAAAAACCAGACAGAACATGGAATGGAATATCCTAAAAAGGTGTGCCAGCCTAGCTGGAACACGCTACAGAATGTGTTCTAACTATAAGGTTTTGTTGACAGTCCCAAATTATCTGACGAGCCACATATACTTATCATCAGGAGCTTCACGCTTGTGGTCATGTTGAAAGCAACCACCCAAGTAGGAGGCTGCAAATGGCAAGCATGAATTTCAGTGGAAGAACGGCAGAAAACATTTTATTTGACTGAAAGTTGCATGAGTTATTGGAATTCATGACTTTTCTTCACTTAGATATGAAACCGCTATGAGGGTATTCAAGACTTGTAGACAAGACTTGTAGAAACTTCAGGTGGTGCAGAATGCTGCAGCCAGACTCCTTACTGGAGTGAGAAAACACCATCATATTTCTCCTACGCTGGCCGCATTGCATTGGCTGCCCATCTGTTTCCGCGTCAACTTCAAAGTTCTAATGCTTTACTTATAAGGCCCTAAATGGTTTAGGACCTTGATACTTGGCGGAATGCCTACTTCCACCATGGTCTACCCGGATCACCCGCACGAGTCAGGAGGTGAGGCTGAGGAGCCTGACGCCGAGAGAGGCCCGGAAGGAGAAGACACGAAACCGGGCCTTCTCGGCGGTGGCTCCTCGCCTTTGGAACAATCTCCCTCCAGGAATTTGAGTGGCCCCTACACTGGGCATCTTCAAAACCCAATTAAAAACATGGTTATTTATTCAGGCCTTCCCTCCAGCCAATTCTTGATTTTCTTCTTCTTATTTTCCTATTTTTTTTAGTTTATTCTAGTTGTTTTGTATTAGCCATGTATCTGTTGTATTTTATTGTTTAATTTTATATTGGAAGCCGCCTAGAGTGGTCCATCGGTCCAGATAGGCGGGGTATAAATAAATAAATAAATAAATAAGTCCCACCAAGACAACGCTCATGAAATGAATTCATTCATTTATTTAAATACATTTAAATATATAGAGCACAGAAATCCCTGGAGGAGTAGATTAGGAACAGATTTAAAAGGGCATGTAATATTGCACTAAAGCAGAACAAAATTAATGCACTCTGAAATGTATTTTGATTAGATTTATTATTTTGACCCAGTTTTTCTATCTGCGGATTCACAAAGCAGCTTGCAAGGTTGAAAGGAATAAAATGTAAATAACAATCACTGTAACAACAAATAGTTAAGAGAGCTGGCAAGACAAGGGGATCACCTATGTCCCATTTATTTTGGATGTTAAGCCTTGGCTGGCAGATCCCAAGGACATGCTACAAAGCTGATTTCCCTCAAAAATGGGATAGTGAGTCAGATTGCTTGGGAAGACCACCTCTCAATAAAACAGCTCTTTGATTGAAGTCACAAGCTTTAGGTTTTCCCTTTGTGCAGAGCAGTAATGCCCTGTGATCAGCATTACTAACACCCAAAACCATCTTCTGGTTTTGTACTTGCAGCTTTCCCAGGCTATCCCCCTTCTGGATCTCCATTTTGCGATAGTCAAAAAGCATAGCACTATCCTTCATTTTGGAGACAGGCCATCAAGGTAGCGCTATAATTTATCCTCTCTTTTTTTTAAGGAAAGAAAAACAAGTCACGGATTGCAAAGTTTTGTCAGTCGTTAGGGGCTTATAATATTTTTACCTCACCTTTCTGCTTAAAAAGGATGCAAGGTGGCTTACGTGGCTAAATACATTCAAAGCAGTAAGGCACAACAGTCCTTTGAAAAAGCACACTCAGGCAGAGGGAGGTATTTCACTCAGAGGAAAAGCTTGCCAGAATAGAAAGGTCTTCACCTGTTTGCACAAGGGCAGCAAAGATGGAGTCAACCTGGCCTCCTTTGAGAGGGAATTCCAAAGTCTGGGAGTGGCAGCAGGGAAGGCCCTCTCCCATGTGTCCATCAAATACACCTGTGAGGGTGGTGGGACTGAGAGAAAGGCCTCTCCTGATGATCTTAACACCCAAGAAGGCTGATAAAGGGAAACATGGTCCTTGAGATAGGTCAGAACCAAGTTGTTTAGGGCCTTATATGTTAGAAACAGCACCTTGAATTGTGCCCAGAAGGAATGGCAGCCAGTGGAGCTACTCTAGCAGGAGGGTATGTAACCCCTGTGATCAGCCCCAGTTAGCATTGCAATGTGGCTGCCATGCTTTGGACTTGCTGTAGTTTCCAAACACTTTCCAGCTCCACATAGAGCATGTCACATTAATCTAGCTGGGATGTAACTAATGCATGTGTCATCAAGTGATAGGATCACTCCCTCTCTGCCCTTCAGTGGATCCCACTGGTCTCAGTGCTTTCCTCAGGGTGGGAGAAGTTCCCAGGAAGCTGCTAATGGCTTGGGTTTACTTCTCTACACTCAAGAGAAGGGTCCTGTCTTTGAATTCTTTTCCTACCTGCCACAATTCCCCTTGAACTCAATGTACACAAAGAACACTCTTAACATGCTCTCAGAACCAATATGGTAGTCATGGTCAAAATGGCCAGACACAAGATTCAGAATCTGGATTCTTCTAAAAGAATCTCCAAACCAAAATTATTTTAAAAGTTTATTGAAAACAGAATAAAAAGGAATAAAACAAATTATAGAATAAATTTGACTTAAAGCCAGGTACAGAACTACAGTATATGTATGCGGACTCACACTTTTCTGATTCCAAACCTCTCGCAAATCCAAATTCTGCTTGTGCTTTACATTTCTTGCAAATTCAGCCCTGAGTTTTAAAACAGCAAATCTCATGCAGCTGGCCCAATAGGTTTATAATACTGTTGTCAGTATAAGTTTCAGCATTTTTGATGTGGGCTAGTATAATAAATGAGACGTGGTGGCACTGTGGATTAAACCGCAGAAGCCTCTGTGCTGCAGGATCAGAAGACCAGAAGCTGTAAGATTGAATCCATGCGACGGAGTGAGCTCCCGTCACTTGTCCCAGCTCCTGCCAACCTAGCAGTTTGAAAGCATGCAAATGCGAGTAGATAAATAGGTACCATCTTGGTGGGAAGGTAAAACGGCGTTCCCTAGTCATGCTGGCCACATGACAACGGAAACTGTCTTTGGATAGGTGCTGGCTCTATGGCTTGAAAAGCGGGATGAGCGCTGCCCCCTAGAGTCGGACACAACTGGACTAAAAATGTCAAGGGGAACCTTTACCTTTACCTGCAGTCATACCTTACCTGAACTCACTGGCCCAGTGGATGGAGGACAATGACGGAGGAAAACAAATGATCCATGAAACTTATCTCTGTAAATCTGACAGGATATAGCCACAGACATTCCCCTCATTGATACTGTTCCCCAGTCTATCCAATAAGACAAAGAAGGGATTTGTTTATTTAGTGCAGGTTTTTTTTAATAGTTTTTAAAACTTCTCCTCTTCTTAGAAAGGTACTGGGGTGGCTTACAATACAATTAAAAAGAAAGTTAAAGCCTCTCTATATGAGTAAATAAAGGCAGTGTTCAACATTATTTGAATTTTGCTGAGAGGACGGAGCATGACATTGTTCTTGGAGTCTGGGAAGCTGGCTGTAGTGCTTAGTCCGTGGTGAATTCAGGCACTCTGCATATCTATGCCCCATGTCTCTGTCATCAAGCCTATAATTTGTGTCCCTTTGCCATTCTTTTGACCAGTGCTACAATGAGCTGATTTTAGACTCTCTCTCTCTCTCTCTCTCTCTCTCTCTCTCTCTCTGTGTGTGTGTGTGTGTGTATGTGTGTGTGTGTGTAAAGGTGCTCTTTGGATTGAAATACCTGCTACTTTACTTACCTGCAGAGCTTTAACTACCTACATTTGCACCCGAGGCGAGATTTCAAAGCTGCGATCAGCCCACTTTGTGTGCTTCCTGCTCTTTGCTGCTGCTCTCCAGAATTACTGGAGAGGGTGGTGCGGGAGGCAGCACAGGGTCATGAACATATATGGGACATGTGTAAAGTGCTCGCTTTTGTCATTGTTATAAAAGAGAACTCTGCCATTTCTGTCATCTCAAATTAACAACTAGCCGTCAAGGCATGAATTTAGTTTTTGCTGAAATTGCTGTGCCAAGTCAAAAGGAAAAAAATTAAGTAGCCTTCTCAGGTCTGTTTCTATTGATTTCATCCAAGACACAGTATTTCTGGTGACACACTAATTCTATTTCAAGTGGTTTCCCCCTCTCCTGAATACTATTTCATGCATTTTCAACACAGAGAGCTGGTCTTAGAAACAAGTACTGAAGCAAACATGAGGTGTGTAGGCAGCTTCCAAGAACAACTTCTTCTCATCCACAGGGCCCAAGATGACAAGCATATTTCTGAAGCCCCTTCTTTAGGCTTTTATCAGAAAAAAACAACAAACCTGGTTTCTCCCAAGGTATCTTTTGTTTAGGGAAATCACAGGCTGTGATTCCATGGATGTATAAATAAATCCAACCTCAACGATTTCCTTTATGCCTCGGTAATTTTTAATTCATCTGGGATATTCCACCGTGGAGTAGAATATTCAAGAAATTTATATGAAATCTTCTGTCTGTACGCATACCTTCAACATGATGGAGAATTTCAAGGTATTTCTTCAGAAGCCTGCAAAGTATAGGCCACCTGTGGTCTCACCAGAAGGGACTAGGAGTCTGGGAAGAGCCCTCTCTCTTTGGAAGACAGCCTGCTCTCATCTCACAGTCCTCATGTGTATCCGCAGACAAGGACTTTGGGAAATTTAGAGCCAGATATGGGTTAGGAACAGTGGGAGTTAGATCCTGGCCTGCTAATACCTCCCACTTCGCTGGAGGTGCTATTGCTTTGACTACATAAGCAAATGGTACCCTCAGTTTGAACACTGGAAGTAAAAACTGAGAAGTCCATTTTTCTGGAAAGAAATAGATAACAGAAATGCCAGGTAATGTTAACTGATGGGAGAAGTTGGACTGTAAACATATAAGAACTTGAAACAAGGTGTCCAATTCCTTATATATATAAGGGATTGGACACCTTGTATATACAGTGGGGTCTTGACTTGAGAACTTAATCCGTATTGGAAGGCGGTTCTCAAGTCAAAAAGTTCTCAGGTCAAATCTGCATTTCCCAAAGGAATGCATTGAAAACTATTTGATTCGTATCTGCTCTTTTCTGTCCATAGAAACTAATGGGAAGCTGCTATTCCGCCTTCGACCACTGTTTCTTTTTTTCTTAGGTCAAGAAAGGTTCAGGGAAGGCAGGGAAAATACAGTCCAGGCAGTACAGTACCAGGCAGTCTGAAGACTGTCTCCCAATCCACTCTCTAAACGCTGGGAGGAGTGAGGAAACAGACAGGCACCCTTTTCACTGGCCAACAGTTAACTGAAAGTTCACATTTTGCACTTTCCCTGCCTCCCACGTGGTCTTTTTTCAGTTCTTAACTCAAATCTAAGTATGTAAGTCAAGTCAATATTTTCCTATGAGAGTGGGTTCTTAAGTCAAAATGTTCTTAACTCGAGCCGTTCTTAAGTCAAGACCCCACTGTAAAAAACAGGCAGGATATGAAATATACTAGAACATCTTTTGTTTGTTTCTTTGTTCCATTAATTTGTTTCGATTCTAGCTGCCTTTTCCTTTTCCTGGATTATTTTCTAGAAAGAAAATGGGAACTGATATTTCTTAACACCAATGTCTCTCAGTCATAGGATGGCAGTTAGGAATTATGGGAATTGTAAAATAGGGCCTGCTTAATCTTAGAACCTTAAAGCTGGAAGGGACTTTACGGATTATTGAGTCCATCCCCTGTCAAGGGGGCACACAAAGGAATCTAAATCCTGACCTCTGGCTCTGCAGCCATATGGTTGTAGAGGAAGGGAAAACTGACTGAGTGGAATGTTAAATGAGAGTGTCCTGCACTGTAACACTTTGTTGCAGATCCCAGTCTAAGACATTATGAGGGCTTTCAGGTTGTGCAATGTTACTTACAGTATGCGCTGATCTCACTGATTACTATAGGGCCTGGGCTGGAGGCTTTGCCATGGGCCTGAGCGACTGCATTTTGATGCCTAGCTAGCTACCTGAGTTGGAGAAACTTGATTATTACTGCAGCCCTTCTTTTAATTCACCCCCAGTGAGCCATAAGATGAAGCCTTATTTTGTTCCCCAGAGAAATAACTTGCTTTCTGACTACCACTGGAAGAGATTCATTAAGTTTTCTTTCTCCTTGTTTTCACACTGATGTAGTCATCACACAACTTATATTGTTTCGGGGGAAAATATTTAGGCTTCTTAATGTGAAAAAGAAGAAAAACAATATCTGCAAGATGGTTGTTGTGGGTTTTCCGGGCTGTTTGGCCATGTTTTTAAGGTTTTTCTTTCTAACGTTTTGCTAGTCTAGAAAAACTAAAAATATAAGTAGCAAATGATTTGGCATGATTCATTTTGTTCCATTAAAAAAAATCACCTAGAAGAAAAGCACACAGACACTTGTGTCCACGCTAACTGTAAAATGATGTTTTGCTAATTTGCTAAAGGAATCTCAGTTGTTAAAACAGATTGCTATGTGTTAATATGCATATGCTTTACTTCCACCGACATATAGCTGCCAATAAACAGAATTTCTTTCCATGCATCTTTAGTTGTACAAAATCAAGGCTTTAGGCCTTCAGTGATGCACCCAGGCAGAAGTCCAATCCCTCATTCAGCAGAACTAGCAGGAGATCCCAAAACATAGCAGGGCTATCTTACTACACTATGAAGTAAGCAACATCATTCACACAACTAGGTACTGTACTGCTCCTGCACATATGAGGTTTGGGCCCTCAGTACATGTAGAACACCTCCTTCCAAGAGAGACTGCACATCCTACCCACACATCCCAGGCTGGGTAGCTGAGGATGCTAACCCCAAGAAATAGACTTTCTTGGGGTTAGCATCCTCAGCTACCCAGCCTGGGATGTGTGGGTAGGATGTGCAGTCTCTCTTGGAAGGAGGTGTTCTACATGTACTGAGGGCCCAAACCTCGCGGAGAAGACAAGAAATTTCTATGGGGTTGCTTCCCTTCCATGGAATGAACTGCCACCTGAAATCCACCTGGCCCCTTCTCTGGAAATTTTTAAAGAAATTGCTGAAAATGTTTCCATTTTGGCAAGCCTTCCAAACTATACCGTCTCAATAGCCCGCTGAGTTTATATATTCAACATCTACCTGATCAGCCACTGCCTGATTTTAAGTCAATTCTAACTGTAAATGTAAGCTTTGTTTTTATGTTTGTTGTCATATATTTATTTGTTATGTATTTATATTGTATTCTGCTATGCACTGCACAGAGTGCCATTGGTCAGTTAGGCGTTATAAAAATATATATAAACAAACAAGAAAACTAGCTAGCTAGCTAGCTAGCTAGCCAGCCAGCCAGCCAGCCAGCCAGCCAGCCAGCCAGCCGGCCAGCCAGCCAACCAGCCAGCGAGCCAGCCAGCCAGCCAGCCAGCCAGCCAACCGGCCAGCCAGCCAGCCAGCCAGCCAGCCAGCCAGCCAACCAGCCAGCCAACCAGCCAGCGAGCCAGCCAGCCAGCCAGCCAACCAGCCAGCCAGCCAGCCAGCCAACCAGCCAGCGAGCCAGCCAGCCAGCCAGCCAGCCAACCAGCCAGCCAGCCAGCCAGCCTGCCAGCGAGCCAGCCAGCCAGCCAGCCAGCCAGCCAACCAACCAACCAACCAACCAACCAACCAACCAACCAACCAACCAACCAACCAACCAACCAATCAACTAACTAACTATTGGGGTGGGGGACTGCTCTCCAGGACTATTGAGTCCAAAAGCATTGTTAGAGATGCCTAGACATGTGCTTGGTATCAAGCAAGCACCTTTGACAACATGCATTGAAGACGGGTGACTACAGCCTGTTGCTGGAAAAGAGAGAGAGTTGCATTGTTTCAGGCACGTTTGTGGCTGCAGTCAGAGAAACAAAGAGAAGAGTGTCAGGTTAGAATTCTATTTCAGCAGTGGGGATGTAACGCTTAGTATGAAACCTATTCCTTCATACATCTTTGTTGCTGGAAGTCCAGATGACCTCAATGGCTTGGAGTGCCTTGTATGAAGACTGATTGATATGTTGGCTATGACCTCCTTAGGTTGGGATAGCGTAGACATGGTTCTCCAGATGGTGGTACTTCAAGGGTAGAATTTTGCAAAGGGCTCAAGATTGAGTCAACCTTATGTTTGTCCATTAGCACAGCTGGTGCAGACTGCTTTGGCTAGGTGACTGAGTCAGGCCAACCTGCCAGGAACACACAACATATCTGCTGAAAGAACCAAACATACTCAGACTTCATGCCCCTCATTGTTGCTTTGGCACCTGCAACAGAGGAAGAAGAAAGCACAGAAGGTGTAGAGTAAGTCTGCATATGAACCAGGAGATTCTTCATCCACCACCATTTAGTAAGGCCATCCCTTCATCTCTCTAAAAACAACTAAGAAGTTAGAGCTACACCACAAAAAGAGCGGAAGTATCCCTCATCAAGTTATAGTCACAATATGAGAGAGTCTTACATTAGATTTTGAGAAAAGGAAGTCATTCTGAATAACTAGTTATTATGAACTATTTGGTTCCGAATTCTGCTCTGAATATGGTATTCCTGTACTCCATATCCAGCTTGTGGGTTTCTCACACACTACTGTGGGAAGCTGAACGCTGGACTA
Source organism: Pogona vitticeps (assembly GCF_051106095.1). Classification (NCBI taxonomy): domain Eukaryota; kingdom Metazoa; phylum Chordata; class Lepidosauria; order Squamata; family Agamidae; genus Pogona; species Pogona vitticeps. The sequence continues at coordinate 155,763,514 of NC_135783.1, forward strand.
GATAGACCTTTGGTCTGACCCACTAGACCAAACATCCTTACATTCTCATAGGAGCTATACATAAGATACAGGTTACTGCCCCACTCCCACAAAAACCAATAACAATCAATGAATGTTCACATCACCTATCAGTTTCTTCATCCTTTCACCTTTACATTTGTCGGTCCTTTAAAAAGGATATTCCAAATGCAGGGATATTAATACACCCAAGTGTATAGGTTCTTGGCAGACAAAGTACTTTTTAAGAGTTAATGCCTGCAAAGTTGCTCAGAAACTAATTAAAAAGACATGTTTATTTTACTTGATTGATGTAATAAAGGGTCCATAGCTTATCAGCACACAGAAGATTAACCCCAATTTAGATGGGCAGTAAACAGTAATGCCATTTATTAATTGACATGGAAAAACAATAGATGGCTTTATTTAGCAATGACATGAATGGTCAAAGCAACAAACTACGGACTCCTCCCAAGGGAAGTGGAGTCTTTTAAATACATCTCCAAAAGCATTTGTTGCAAATGGTGAAAGATTCTGTCAACTACCCCAGTTTCCCTGAAAATAAGCCCTAGTATGATTTTTCAGGATGCTTCTAATATAAGCCCTACCCCCAAAATAAGCCCCAGTTAAATGAAACCCCACCCTCCACCATTGTGCAGCAACCAGAAGATGACATGACTATATTTGAATAAACTTAGATGGTTGTATATGAAAAAAATAATCATCCCCTGAAAATAAGCCCTAGTGCATTTTTGGAGCAAAAATTAACATAAGACCCTGTCTTATTTTTGGGGAAACATGGTAGGAACAAACTGAAGGTCGAATCCCCCAGTTTTTGCTTGTTTTAAATTTCTGAGATTTTCTCCTGTTCTGTGAGGAAATCACTCCTACTTGTGCCCTTCCATTCACAGGGGCGATTTTCTCAAGGGGCAGGAGAAAATCAAGAGGCAGATTAACAGGAAAGCAGCAGCATGATACACACACATGTCCATTGTTAAATGCTGCTGCTGTGGTAGCACAGGAGGTGATAAAGCATCCACATTAACAGCAAATGTGACTCTTGAGTAAGGGGTGCCATTTTCCATACCCTTCCCCAACATCTTGCTCACATAGGCATCTTTCTAATAAGTTCTTGTTGTGGAGGAGAACTGATGCCCTGTGGTTACTTGTCATGGATTGTAGGTCCACACAACTTGATTTAAGTAGTATTTCTGGGGTCAGGGGAAGTAGGCAGCCATGCCACGGCTACTTTTCTGTTCGGAATTCTCTTATAATTTAGAAAATGTCATTGTCTCTCTACCACCACCCTCATGTTCAATCTTTCTTCTGAACTGTCTTCCTAATCCACTAATTTGCTTCCAGGATAACATCTCTCTTGGAATGTACTTGTTCAACACGAGGCAAAATAGTCAGATCCTCCCCCACTCCAAAAATAGAGAACAAGAAACCCAGCTTTCTTCTGCAAATCCTTCTTGAAATCTCTTGCTTCCTTACATAGAAATGTGAAACTTGCAGTCTCTCTATGTGAGAAACTGAGGAGGAGGTAAACCTCTTTTCTCTTTGCAGAGAGATTTCTCTATGTGAATGTCACCCTCTCCCCAACCAAGAAATGTCATGGGATTTCTCAGGTGTTTCATGTTCACTTTTTTTCGCCAGGAATAAATAGCAATATGCGTAAAATGATCACAATTCACAGGCAAAAATCCATATTTTCCATTCATTCAAGATGCCCTGGAAAAGCGCATTGAGCTGCACAAAATTTTGCATTTTCTTGCACACATACAAAAAAGGGGAAAAAATCAAGGAAGGAGGAAGGGAGGTATAACAATGGTGTTTCATTTGTCTAGGAAGCTAGGAATTATTGCTGGTGCAGGGAAAAGTCTTAGTAGCAAGGAGGAATTTTGGAAAATCATTAACAATGACAATTTTTTTTTAAAAAAAGTCTCTTCTGATCTCTATCACTGAATCTTTCTCAGTCTCGTCCCTTCTTGGACTACCCTTCCAATCATTCTGAGTCAGCGCCTTACACTTAAGATGGGAAATATAGTCTATTGCCTCTGGATAGCACCAAGGAGCAAAAATCTGGGCTAGATTTCTTCCATTCTAGTCCTGTACAGATGTTTTCTTTTTAAACTTGGGGGGGGTAGGGAAACCCAATCAACAACTCAACAATGTGCCATAAGACACTTATACCATCTTCTGAACTTTTTAGATATTCTAGCTGCTTAAAAAGAGCCACCAAGACATGGTGGGAGTTTTCTTTTCCCTTTGAAAAATTACATTTTGTTTCCTTTAAAAGCACACTAATCTTTTATTTTTTACATTTGATGTCTTTTTTTTCCACAGAGGCACAGAAATATAAAGGAACAAGTGCCAGGGCATTGGTAACAAAATGTTTTGGATCAGTTGGCAGAGTAATACCATGGAGCAAAAACAGAATCGTGTTGTGCGGTGGGAGCACTGTATCTCATTGTCATTAACTTTCATGGTTTGTGTGCTTGAGGGACTAATGGTGGCTCTCTTTGTGTGTGAGGTCATTGGAAATGGCTGTCCAGCCTACACCACTTCTCCATCTCCTGCAGTTGCTAGGAAATGGTCTGCCTTAGGTTTGCTCCTACTCTGTTGCAGACAGATTTTAATACTTGTGAAGGAAAGATGAGTGAAGAGAAGAGCTTTTCCACTTAATTATTCCAGGGGTACTGAACACTTATGCCAGTGAAGGTAATGGAGGTTAGATAAACCACCTTGAAGTGTTAAACTGTATGTGAGACAAAGCAATTACAGTTCAGCCGAGCGAGGATCTGCTCTTACATTACTAGGACGGCCTGGGGTGCGGCAACAAGATCAACCTGCTGTAGGATCAGGCAAATGGAAGATCATCCTGATGATTACACATCTAGACCTTGAGTGAGACTGTCAGATTCTGGACAAGACAAGAGCATCAGTTATCATGAATATTCAGATGCTTTTTGTCTCAGTGTTGCAGGGGGGGGGGGAAATAGCAACCAGCAGATGACCTCTTGCTTCAGAGCAAGACGGCACATCCTGGCCAGAAAATGAAACCTCTGAAGTATCTTTATGACATCTTTCCAGCTTCTGCAGCAGTACAACAGTGATGGTTTACTGTTCTTTTAAATTCCTGAAAGGTTTTATTTTAGCTGATTATGCTTACATGCTATCAAGTCGATTCCAGTTTATGGTGACCCTTTCCCTGGTTTTCCGGGTATAGATGACACAGAAGTGTTCTGCCATTCTTTTTCTTCAAGGGGTGTTCTGGGGCTGTGCAGCTTGCCCAAGACTACACAGGCTGGGAGACACCGTAGGGAATGGAACTCGTGACCTCTAGCTCTGAAGCCAGATTACCCCAGCTCACTGAGCTAGCTATTTACTCCCCCCCCCCAGTAGTTCTCACAGAACAACAGAGAAGACACAGGGATTGGCAGCATTAACCATGATCTTTTATATCACTCTGGTTCATCACTCAAGGATTTGGCAGCTGATTGCAAGGACTACCTCCCTGGAAGATGATACTGGCGATGGGATGGGGCGTGCGCTATATGGCATGTGCTCCAGGATGGGTTTTCTCCATTTACAGAAGCCATCAGCCCATCATCAAGTGATAAAAATTACGTTTGAACTCATATGTAATCTTTTGTACCTCTATGCTGGATGCCTTTGATGCTTGCTGGGAGAATGCATACAGCAAATAAAAATAGCAGTCTCCTTCTTGGCAAGAACAGGGAGGTTGTCATCTGCTGATAGAATTATATTTACTTTTAGTTATCTAAATAATTAAGCATATTCTGGGTGCAGCATGGTTGGGATAGAGCCATGCAATGAAGGAGTGTGATGGATGGCATTTCGTTTTTCTTTGGAGCCATATGCTACTCTTGCTAAAAACAGCTTCTTCGTATGTTGCTAAGAATGTTCCTTGTTTTGTGTGTGTGTGTGTGTGTGTGTGTGTGTGTGTGTGTGCGCGCGCGCACGTGCTCTTTTACTCTCAGAGATGGTGCACAATCCTCTGCAAGTAGGGATCTTTATATACAGTGCTTGGAAATTTCTTTTAAGAAGAACAAGTATAACAACAGACTGAAGCCATGCATAACTGAACCACAGTGGGATGATGCTGTAAATTCTAGAACATCATTCTACCACTGTTCAGGTATGGATGGCTGCATCAGGTCATTATACATATATTTTTTAAAATGACTTCCCATGCTGTATGTAGATGCCAGTGCTGGTGGGCTCTAAGGATCAGTGATACTTCTTGATCCATGTATACTCATGCAGTTATGGGTTTGAGACGCTATCTCTGCGGTGTGTATGGTGGTCAGGTCTCTTATTTTACAGAGGATAGTCCTTGGAGGTTTCCTTGATTTAAAAAGCTGTCCAGGCTAACTCTGATGTAAAAATAAAGTAGCATCAGAAGAGAGAGGGAACAAGCATAGGCCCTGCAACTGCTCAACAACAGTTTGCATCTAGGCAAACCGATCTCTTCAGATCATATAAATCTTTCGCCTTTTACTAACTAAATCTGGGCAACAGACTGGTTATCTGCTAATCTTCCTCACTCTGACAAGATGCATTTTATTTCTATTTTAATGTTAGTCTTTTTTTCCAGTCACACATCTGCAATATCAATTAGCATATTTTTTTAAATAGAGATCGGTGTTTTCTTTTCATTGACCTGTTTCCCTTTTTTTAGGCAAGGGAAGGACACAGGCAAAATGAGCGATGCAGAGACATTCACTCATGAATCCACCACAAGAGACAGTGTGGCATGATGTAATGTGGCATAGCTACTAAACAGTGTGGTGCATGAGTCAAATTGTTAGAGCAGGATTTCGGAGATCCAGGCTATAATTAAGGCTGTGTTAATCTCTCTCTCTCTCTCCCACACACACACACATTCCCAAAATTTTCCAACAATTTCCTAGACAGAATTCTGGGAGTTCCTGCTCAGAGTGCAGAACTTGCAATTCTAGAGTGATTTCTGGAATCCAGGATTACAGCCAAGAAGAGATACCAGAATGTGGTGTTTTTGGATGGTTTGTGCCTTGTTCATTAACTGTCATTGATCCCTGTATGGCTGGTGAATGAGGTTGCTTCTCCTGATCAGAAGTTACTGCTCCAACCTATTTTCTTGAATATAGATTTTGGGATACAATGGGTGCTGGAATATAGTTCCTGGAGATGATTTGAGCCCTACCATATCAAACCCCTCTAGTCAAATGAACTAGCAGACAGTTCTTATTATGTTTGTTTATTATACTTGTTAATATAATTCAATTGAATTTATTTCCCTTATTAAACAAAGAATGCTAGCATTTAGCAGTTCTGCCACTACGAAAACATAAAGCCATAATCTGTGTTTCACAAGATAGTGGCTCCTGAACAAGATTAGTGGTTTGATGTGATTTGACCCAGTTATAAGTGACTGAAGAATTAGCTGAAGCTGCTTTTCATGGGGCATTTCCAAAAGATAGAATCTGGGCCCAAAGTGTGCCCAGGAATGTGGGTTCTGGAGTTCTATGATACATCAATCCCTTCTAGTCCAATGAGAGGGTGAATCTTGTCCTAATTGAAACTCGCTGTTCCATGCTGTCTTGCACAATGTTGGTTTCTTGTCTGCAATGCATATTGGAATGTGGTCCCTGAGGATGTTTTCTGGCTTGTTACAGCACTCCCCTCTCATTTGATGAATATAGCTATTCTATATCATTTTTATGTAATATCAATTTTCTGCCCAGAACATATACAGGAATATTGTGGCCAGGGACATTTTGTGGCTGGTTGTGTCTGTCCCCTCTAGCCTGATGGGACAAGTGAATTTCATTGGGGTTTCCTACCTGGAAACTCACAGTTCTGGGCTGGTTTTTGCACTATGATTTTCTGTCTGGAACAAGTAGTGGAATGCTGATCCCAGGGATGTTTTGTGACTGTTTGCATCAGTTCCCAATAGCTGGATGGGGCAGGTAAATTCGGTTGGGCTGTCCTACTCAGAAGTCACCATTCTGGGCTGTTGTTCACAATATCAATTTTCTGCCCAGTATAGGTACTGGAATGTTGTTCTTGTCTGTGTTTTGTAGCTGGTTCCATTTTCCCCTCTAGTTGGATGGTTCTGATGAATTTGGTCAGGATGGCCTACTCAGAATTCTTTGTACTACAAATATTTGTTTTGCAGTACCAATTTTATGCCTGGATTGGGTATCAGAATGTTGTTGCTGCTGCTGATTTGTGTCTGGCTGCATCCATCTCATCTAGTCACATGTGTGTTGTGAATTTGGTTGGGTTATCCTCAGAAGTTGCTGTTCCAGGTCATTGTGTTCCATTGTAGCAGGTCTGGAGAGGGATAAAGAATTCATGAAACAATAATTCATTGGGTTTGAGCTCTTAAATCTTAGTTTGGGTGTTTGTCCAGCACATCCCACTGTTTTTGGCATCAATTTTTATTAAGAAATTCCCATTCCAGCTTTTACCTACCCCCAACAGCATTGATAGTTGGGACCAAAAAGGGGGAAGGTCATCCTGGCAGCTGCAGCTTCTTTGGATTTTGTGCGATGTTAATTTTAAGGTCCTCAAATGTCCACATCTACCAGATCTGCATATGTGGACCTTCTCCTTTCCACATCTTGACTTCCAGTTTGTCCCACCTCTTGATTGAGTTTGTTGTCCTAATATGAGGAACATTTGAGTTTTCTCCTAAACTACCATCCAAGATATATTCATCTGAAATACTTTGAGAGGCTGCTAGGGAGTCTGAGAAAGAATCATATTAATTTAATATTTTATTCTGCTAAAGGCCCATGGGAAACATTAGCAAACAAAGTGTGGTTAAAATCTTTTAATATCTTTCCTAAGAGAGGCATCATCGGCTCCTCTACCCCAATTTGAGTTCCTTGAGGCTAGGAAACAAACACAGAAGAAAACGGTATCCTTTGCAAATACACAAAAGCAGAAAAAATTGCATATTGCATCTAATAATGAAAACAACACAGCTGATGCTGGAGTGCTAAAAAACCCAAGGGTAGTTAGAAGGGTCAGGAAAGGCAAGAGTAGCACCAAATTATATAAGCTGATGAAGGAGGTTGTAAAATGTCCTTATTCACTTCTAACAGACAACCAATTGGATGCCACAGACACAAGTTTATTTAAAAAAATTGCATACTGCCAAGGGAGGAACAAGATAATATTATTAAACGTTTTGAGAAGTTTCAGGAGAACCTCCAATAAATTAAAACAAAAACTAATGAACAAAGGGAAATAAAAACCTTGAGATTGGCAGTGAAGGCTAATGAGGAGGAAAAAAGAGGAGGAAAATAGCCTCCTATATAAATCATTGGGTAGCAGCATCCCTTTCTTGGTTAAAAATTATCAAGAGCATCCAACTGATGTTCCTCCTGCCCATATAGAACCAAGGGTTGATATAATCTATGGAGGATTACCATCGACCTTTGCTGTAGAAAGCCCATGAATACCTGAGCAAATTGGGAACTGGCTGACCAAGATATCAGGTATTGTGGGTAATCACTGAACAAAGGAAGGCTAATTGCCTTAGAGAAAGAACAAAGGAGTCGATAATGGATGTCTGAGCCAGCAGAGCCTACAGGCAATGCCCTGAGAGCTCTTTTATTTACTTAGCATGATTGCATCATATGTTGTTAGAATTCAGAGAGGATACTAGCTACCTAATCGTAACCAGGATTGGCTGAAATAACCCTTTGATCTTATGCTCTACCTCTAAGTGAAAGGGCAGAATAAGGGGTTACCCGGGCTGCTGGCAGCTCCCGTTTCCTGCCAGGAGTGTATGCACGTCACTGGAACAGAATGCAGCTACAACCTTCAAGCAGATGTGTCCCACAAGGTATAAAAATTATAAGCAGGAACATTATAGATTGTCAGCTAGAATTACATCTGATAAGACTAAAAACTTCCTACTTGATTATGATCTTATTCTTTTGCAAGAACCCTGGAAATAGGAGGACAATTTGTCTCTCTGGTTATATTTCTTATTTCCAGAAAGGAAAAATTGGACCCTGTTCGGTGGGGAGACTTAGAGTAGGTCTAAGCTGGCCTGGTTTCTCCTGTCATTGCCACTATAACCTGTTTGTTACTAAAGTCTGATGAAGTTCTGTTAGCAGTTGTGGTCTACTCAGTAGCACACTCTATTTATCTCCCCTCAACTAAGTTTAGTCAAATGATTCAGAACTTGTCAGTCATAGGAAAAACTATTGATGAGGTCAGATTGAACTTGTCATCAGCACTTCTTTTGGGAGGTGATGTCAATGGTAAAAGTGTCAATAGCAATATCATGTCATTTACAAAGCTGATTGGATCAGATAGCCCAGAGGATGGATGGATGGATGGATGGATGGATGAATTTGTTTGTTTGTTTGTTTGTTTTTCCCTGCCTATCTGATCAGATGACCATTCTAGGTCCATTTAGATCCAGCACGGTTTATTAGGAATTCTAAAGACCATACAGTCAATGTATAAGGGGTTGAAATAGGAAGATTTATGGTCTCCAGACATATTATCCCCATGAATGGACACTTGGTTTAGGAGAGTTCACATATTTTTAACAAATGGGCCATGTTGTGGACTATTTTTTTCTTAAATTTCTGCCCTCAGCTTGGATTCTGTTTCCTATTTGCAAATATAAGATTATATGGGAGGAGATCACTTTCCTTTAACACTTGAGCTTGCACTTAAAGGAATGTGACAGTTAAGTACAAAAAAAGGCAGATCTTAACCTGCAATATAAATTTAGACTTGGCTGCTTAAAATGGAGGGAGAAATTTGATGAAAAGGCTTGCTATATTTTAAAAACTTTACAAGGCTTTTACTGTTATCACAAAAGCTCATTGGAGGGAATGGGCTAGAGCAGGGGTGTCCAACCTTTCACCTTCTCTGGGCCAAATTAGAAGATGAAAATTTGGTTTGGGCCACATGGGGGGGGGCAGCCCTAGCCATCCTCCGCAGCCCCACTCCAAGTGTGCTTACCGGCAGCTGCGATCTGAGACAGCAGAGGCTGCCAATTTCAACTCCGGTGGCTTTATGGGGCTGAAGGGGGTCCACCTATTGACGGGTACAGCACAATGTAGTCACACAGCCCCCCTGTCCCCTCCCCTCCCACTCCTTCCTTCCTTCCCTCTCTCCCCCTCTGTTGTGACATGCCCTGGCCACATTCCGGCCGCAAGCGGCAGCAGTGCAACTTGAAACTTTGGAATTTCTTTAAAAATAAAAAATTGCACTGGGCTGCATTACGAGGTGACCTGGGCTGCACGAGGCCCTTGGGCCACGGTTTGGACAAGCCTGGGCTAGAGCAGTGCTTATTTCTACTGTTTCAAGTGCTTCATTTGTTCAGACTTTTATTTGCAAAAGAAATGACTCAGGAAGATTTTGTGGAAAGACCCAGGAATAATTTGTTTAATTGCAAATGCAAACATCTTAAAAAAATTATCCACCATGAATTTATGCATTATAATACAATTTCAACCTTAAGGGACTTGTTGACTTTAAAAGCAGTCTATAAAGAGGAATGGGGCAGAATTAGTCAGCCCTTGACATAAGAACTTAATCTGTTCTGGAAGGATGTTCATAAGTTGAAAAGTTCGTAACTTGAATCAGCATTTCCCATAGGAATCCACTGAAAAGCACCTTTTAATCTAAATTTTACATTAAAAAATGACAATACCAGGCAGTCCCAGGTCTCTCTTCCCACTCTCTAACTGCTTGGAAGAGTGAGGAAGCAGACAAGAAGCCTCCTCGCTAATGAAAGTTCAAATTTCCTGTTTTCCCTGCCTTCCCCGCACTTTTTTTCCATTTGTAACTCGAATTGAAGATTACAAATCAAGTCCATATTTTCCTATCAGAGCGGTTCGTAAGTAGAAATGTTTGTAACTAGGGCCGTTCATAAGTCGAGGGTTGACTGTATATAAAGTTTGGAAATATTTGATAACAGCTATTAATGATGTAAATTATACTCTATTTTGTTCTGTAGTAAATTCCTCAGTTCCATTTTATAGCTCACCTGAATCCTAAGAAAGATACTACAAGAAATTATCTTCTGAAAACCAAGCAAGAGCAAAATTAATCTCTCTCTCTCTCTCTCTCTCTCTCTCTCTCTCTCTCTCTCTCTCTCTCTCTCTCTCTCTCTCTCTCACACACACACACACACACACACACACACACACACACACACACACACACACACACACACACACACACACACACACACACACACACACACACACACACACACACACACACACACACACACACACACACACACACACCTCTGGGACCCAGTGAACCTGCAAGAGATTGAAACCCATATAAAATCATTACACTAAGATGAAGCACCAGGTTCAGACCTGGTTCCAAATAAATTATTTAGGGTTAATCATCAGTAGTGGGCATCAGTTTTAGTCTCAGCATTCAGTTGGGTTAATGACACAGGATCCATATGGGATATATGGAAATGTGCCATAACAGTATGGATATTTTTAAAAGGTCAGAGATCCGATCCTGAGTGCTATCAACGAATTAGTCTCCTCTCTTCTTTAGGCAAACTATATACTCATGACCAACTGAAGGAATGGCTAGAGGCCAAGAATACTATAGGCCAAGAATAAAATGACTTTCAGGGGGGAAATGCTCTGTTGTTGAGCACTGCTTTGTATTGAACCATTTAGCAGAAAACTATATGGCCATTCCAGGTGAATGCCTTTTTGTGGCCTTTATAGACATGAAAGGGGCCTTTGATTCAATTAATCATGATAAACTATGAGACACGTCAGAGAACTTTACGATTGTTCTCTAACAATTTTAGCTTGTTAGAGCTGATTCAAAGGCATTATGTTGGTTGCACAGGTCAAGTCTGCTGTGGTTTAAAGGGGGGGGTGACAAGCTCACTGGATTTCGATAAAAAGAGTACAATAAGGGTGTTTACTCTCTCCTTTGTTTCTTTTTTTTTTTCTAAATGATCTTGGCCTCTCCTTTGATGAACCTTGTTAGCCACCAAAATTGGCCTAATGGAATAAAGCAGTTCTTCTTTCCACAGACAATGTAACACTTTTGTCCCAGTCCAGAATTAGTCTTAAACCATCTTTAAAGGCATTTTCTAAATATTGTAACCATAATAACCAAGGGACATGGTGGCGCTGTGGGTTAAACCACAGAAGCCTCTGTGCTGCAAGGTCAGAAGACCAGCAGTCGTAAGATCGAATCCACGCAACAGGTTAAGCCATCCAAAATAGAGACCAAAATAGAGTATAATTTACATCATTAATGGCTGTCCCAGCTCCTGCCAACCTAGCAGTTCAAAAGCAAATGAAAATGCAAGTAGATAAATAGCTACCACCTCAGTGGGAAGGCAATGGTGTTCCATGTCTAGTTGCGCCGGCCATGTGACTACGGAAACTGTCTTCAGACAAACGCTGGCTCTATGGCTTGGAGACGGGGATGAGCACCACGCCCTAGAGTCAGACACAACTGGATTAACTGTCAAGGGGAACCTTTACCTAGAGATAAACTATTAGAAACGGAAAATTTTACTTTTCTCTAAAAACAATCAATGATGTAAATCTAGCTGGCTATAAGATGGTAGGGAGCTTGAACAGCTAAAGTGCTTTTCCAACTGAGGAGTGATTTTTTAATTCTAATTTATTTTGGAGAAACAAGCAAGATAGTATTTTGTGTAAAGTAAAAGTGCTGGAACAAGCAATTATTGAATTCTACAACATGAAAGGAGACCATTATGTTCCAGAAGCATTTATAGTATTAAATGCAAAAGTAATTCCCATGATTTTATGTGGCATTATAGTATGGATAACTGAGGTTTCAGAGATACTTGATAATTCCATCTTTTCCTTCTAAGGAGGCTAATGAATATCCCACATCGCATGGTGAATGTTGTTTTGTAGGTGGACTTTGTGCAGTCTTCTCTTGAGGTGAGAACATGGAAACAGGCCTTTCAATTAAACTTGAAAGTCATCTTTTCAAGTCAGTTCTAAGTTAGGGCCATCTTTTTCTAGGGTTTCTTTAAGTATAGAGTACCCAGAAGTGTGTTACCATTCCCTGTTTTGGGGGGTTATCTAGAATGGGGCAGCTTCCTAAGTCAGGTTGAATTAGATTGGACCTTACTTGCCAGAGAGATACTTTTTAAAAAGTAAACTGTGAGATCTGTTCCTTATTAGAACCCTACTGAGACATCATCCCTGAACAGGCTCTATAAACTATAGACATGCCCCCAGCACTCTCATCCTTGCCTTCTTCTTTCCTGACTGTGCTGAGTTGATTTTTAGTGTAATGTCTGAAGGAAGATTCTATGTGTCGTCATTTGGGTGCAAGTAGAAGTGTCAATACAGTTGGGGACACCCTGAGATGTAAAATTTCTGAAAACATTCATTTTTTTCCAAAAAACCTTTTCCCCCTATTTTTTTCAGAAAAAAAGGGAAATTTCCAGAAAAAAAGGGAAAAAACATTTTTTTCTAGAAAAAAATGGAAATTTTCAGAAATTTTATATCTTTAGGGACACCAGGCTTTGAGCGCAACCTTTGCCTGGTCAGACGTGTACCAGTACAGCAGCTGTGTCCCTGGGCTGTAGTTTTTTTTTTTAATTTCACTTAATTCGACTCCTCCCTCCAATCCCTTGCTTTTTTATTCTGCTGGTAGGAGATCTTAGGCAGCAAAGGAATTCTGATGACACATCCCTCTTGTGGCAGAATTTAGAGATCAGGCAACAGTCAGTTGACTAGATGGGCAGGGTATAAATTCAATAAATAAATAAATAAATAAATAAGAAGGGGAGTTGGTTAGCAGGTGGACCTTTCTTCCAGCATAAAGAGATTTCTACTTCCATCTAATCCAAACCCCAAGAGCCAAAACATCTTTAAGTTAGGATTGCATTATTAGCTAATTTTTACTGATGGGATGGCAGTACCTTCTTCATTTAAGCAGCGTTATCATCTGATAATTTCCAAAGATAATTTTAGGTGGTTCTCCACTTTTTAGGCTTTGAGAGATCAAAGCTATATTTTTGTCTTTGGCCTCTAAAATTGTCTTCGAAGAGTTTTGCCAGCTAATTAATTAGTTGGTTAATTAGTCACATTTCTCCCTACAGGGGACTCACAGCAGCTCACAATCAGTTAAAATAGTTCTTAACGCTGCTTTCAATATATTTTAAAGAATGCACTCTAACATGCTTCATTGCAGATTGCTGATAAATATTTTAACAAATAAATACATTGGCCAGTGTCCTGTTCAGTATTTATTTGCACATGTTGCTCCACACGTGGAAGCTGCCACAGCAATTTGATGATGTGTTGGTCACACACAACCAGGCATTTAGCCAGCATTGCCACAGCAGTTTCTGTAGTTAGAGGTCTACCTGAATAAACACCGAAGAGGATTATGTCCACAGTAGAATAAATGTTACAATTCAGCTTGTTTAAATTATTCATTGGCTTGGTTCTAAGGCAGTAATATGTAGCATTCAAGCCAATCAAACATCATCCATTTTCCTTGTAGTGTTGCTTGTGCTTAAAATGTGAACTTATTTAAAGGATGAGAACATTGGCTTTAGAAGGAACTAGAAGGCCTCACCAAAGGCTGGTGAAGTAAACAAACAAATGGTTCATGCAACTTTTCAGACAGGATTAAAGGCTGCGCCAATGCACTATTCAAAAATAATCATTGTGCAAAATGATGCTACCTTCTGTTCTCCTACATTTCTCAGTGTGTAGCAAAGATGTGTAGTGTTCCACTAGCAACTAGGCAAATAGGTCAGACTTCTTTTTCAAAACTGTTGTAATTGAAAAGAAGCTGGTTGGATAACACGGATATACAGTGGTGCCCTGCTTGACAATGATAATGTGTTCCAGCAAAATCGCTGTACAGCGAAATCATCATCAAGCGAAAAAAACCCCATTGAAATGCATTGAAAACCGGTCAATGCATTCTAATGGGGGAAATACCTGCTCGGCCAGCGAAGATCCTCCATAGGGGAAGCCATTTTGCATTGCTGTCTTCCGGAAATAGGTCCAGAAAACAGTGGGGAGCCATTTTGAGAACAGCTGTTTAAAAATCATCGTTAAGTGAAAAATCGGTTCCTGAAGCAGGGAACCGATTGTCGTAAAGCGAAAAACCCCATTGGAATCATCGTTTTGCAATCACTATAGCGATTGCAAAAAACTCATCGTCAAGCGATTTCAGCATAAAGTGGGGTAATCATTAAGCAGGGCACCACCGTAAATGGAGTTTCAAATGCAGATGAGTAATGAACCAGATGGTTGTGAATTATTATGCAGAAGAAAAGAACCGAAGTGCCATGCAACACAATTGAAAGTGTTCCATAAGAGCAGCCTCATGGAGGCTTTCTTTCCCAGGTGTTTCAGGTCTTTCTGAAACATTTAGTTCAGCAAGGGCCTCCTTTTAAAACTGCCTATCTCAAATTTAAAATCCCAAAGAGACCAAATTAGAATAGTTGACAAGCACAAGAAAGACACATGTCAGCATTAACATATTATAGAGTAAAACCCCACAGCCTTGAGTTTGGAAGAGCTGATAGGACATTTTGGAGGTCACTCATTCACTCAGCCACAATAAGTTGGAGGGAACCTGACACACATAACAATAACAACACTCTCCTGCATGGAAAACTAATTTCTTAGAGAAAAGACTTCCAGGTTGGCATTTTAATACAATGGCTCATTAAGCAAGCATGACACTGATAAGATCCAAAAGTGTTGAAAGCTAAGTTTGTCTGAGACTCAAACATGAAGTTACACTGTTATGATTACATACATACAGAAACCTTTATTGGCATTACAGGGTACAGGGAGTACACAGGATAGTTACATTCCAATTCCGGGTGGGGGGAAGGGTGAGGTTGGGATTATAGTAGGCTAGGTTCAAAGAGATTTATAGGGTTTAGGGTAGGGGGTGGGGGGGAGGGGAGGTCTTCATGACAGTTAGAAGAAAGTTAGCAACTTGACTGGTGATAAAAGGCGAGAAATCACTCAGGAGTATGGGGGTAGGGTCAAGGAAGAAAGGGGAGAGGGAAGAGAGGAGTGGGCCTAGTAGCCGCTTACGGGGGATGTTGTGGGATGGGCACCGGAGTTATGATTTAGGGGATTCAGTGCTTTTGGAGGATACCTCTGGAGGCCACACTGAGGCAACAGGACAACTGCCTTATACTAAATCTCCAGAGAGAGAGAGAACCTGTATTCCCAGTGCTTTTAAAGCTTTCAGTACTCAACACTCCGCTCTTTTATTCCTGTTCTTTTCCATTTCAAAGAGCTCCTCTTTGTCTCCTTCTACAAATATTTGGAGATGGGGACAAATAGAAAAAAAATGGTGCTTTGTCAGGGTTCGTCAAAGTTGATGAACAGACAAAGTGACAAAGCACCAAATTTTAGTGATGAATCAATGAATATTTATTGACTCCTCATTAAAACACAATTTTCCACTGAACAGCTGTTTGGTGGGACATTGGCAAGCAGGCGGCTTGTGGGAAGGTAAACCCCAGGTTCCCACAGCCAGCTCGCTTGTCAATGACCTGACAATCAGCTGATGGTCAGGATATTGACAAGCAGGCTGGCTGCCAGAACTGAACCAAGGGTATGCTTTCCCCACAGCCCTCCTGCTTGTCAATGACCAGTGGAACATCAGCTGATCAGCAGGACATTGACAAGCAGGCTGGCTGCGGTAAGGCAAATCCGGTTTAAGTCCCTAAGCCGGCCTTCACGAAGGGACAAATAAAAATGGATAAATATTCATCCCTTTGTATTTGTCAGGGTCTCCAGACCTGTTGCCTATGAAGGGATGAATATCCCATGAATCAGCAATATTTCACAAATATCGTGATTCTTTTTAAAATTCATTCCCATGTCTTATTTAGATTACACATCTTTAGGTTGGGCAGTAGGGCAAAGAGGCATGTATAGCAACTATTCAGCTGAGTTTCCTAATCTTTCTTGGGTCTTTCTCAAGAACTGAACAATAGATAAAAGTATTCTTTGCCCTGGTCTATTAAGAAGCAAAAATCAGACTGCCTGGGCCCATTATCCTGCCCAAACCAGTAAGTTTAAAATCTGAGAAGTTCTGTCCAAGGCAGATAAATTCAGAAGTTAATCTCATGAAATACATTTAATGTGAAATGTGAGCAAACAGGTTTCATAGATCTATAATTCTAATGTTCTCAGCGTGAGGACTCTTCAAGACGAGGGGAAAATTCCATTTGACTTTCTTCTAATTGTTACGGTAGCTTGGAAGCCACCTGTCCGTCATTGCTGTAGAGGCATGTCATCTGCCAATAGCGTGACGGAAGGTGGGACATAAGGGGTGGAGCCAGTGTATATAAGGGGAGTGAATGGGTGTGAGTGCTTTAGATAGGGACTAGATAGGGACTGGTTAGGGACCGGTTAGGGTGTTAGGGTTTGTTCCTATTGTGAAGAACTGTGCTATATAGTGAGGGTCTGTGAGAGTGTGTGTGAGTGAGTGATATTTTATTACATTCATTGCCTTATTATTTGAGTTATTAAAGTGATTTACCATTCCTTTTGTTATAACCAATAAACACAAGTTTTTATTTTCAAAATCATTTATTAGTCTGAAGAGTCATTTGAGGGAATGGTTGGTGGCAGCGTGAATAGAGTGAGTGTGTGAGAGTGACGTGGCACCTCCTTTGTGATGTGTGAGGAGGCTGTCACACTAATTCTTCCTCATTCACTGGAGAGGGCACAGGGCTTACCAGGAGTTGGGTCCAAAACTCATTAGATAAAAGCTTCTTCCAAGTAGGCTCATATCTGCATGAAATACTTCAGACCCTTTAATAATGTACTGTTGAAACAGTAGTTGCTTATTTCTGATTCTCAGAACTGTTTCAAATGGGGTGTTTGTTCTCCCAAAGGTATCTGTCCGAGTTATTTTGCCTGCCATTCAGGCAATGTAAGACTACAAAATCCATGTCTTTGCATATTTTCTGTTCCTTCCTCTGAAGGCTAGTATATTTTGTTCTGGGGCAGAGATTAGCACTGTGGTGGTGCCAAACAAATTTCATCGCTGTGATTTCATCCCTCCCTTGCTAGAATTTGCAATTAGGTAATACTGAAAACAAAACAAAACAAAACAAAAGCTCTCAGAATATTCTGGAGAGGGATGGGTGTTTTGCACATTTCTATGAATGTTGTGACATTTGGTCCGGTGCCATTCTTCTACAGATGCCAGGAATATACACCAGTCACTAATACGTTATGTTCAGAGTTTTCCAGAGTTGACTGTATTAGTCTGTTGAAAGAAAAAAAAATGAAAAGAAGTTTTTTAACATTTTAGTGGTTGGTATCCTGTTGGAACAAGAAGGATTTTCAAACATCACCAGCCATGGCTTTTTATCTTTAATTCAAAGTTTTCTATTCCTCCTCTCCTCATGTTCTGAGGAGAAGGATCCCTTTTCATCTGGAGAAGGCTTGGGGACCTAGGACACGGAGAACAGGAGGGGATTTAACATCTGAAAGTCACTGCTGCCAGTCCCTGTCCTGCTGGTACATTAAAACATTAATGTTTTAATGTTTTACATTAAAACATTGAACATTAAAAGCTTCTTCTCACAATCCCGAGGCCCACAAAAGCTCATCCAGGTCAGAAGGGATTCCGAGGGAGCCTCAGAGCCTGAGGAAAGGGGGAAATAGGAAAAATTTAATTAAAGATAAAAGGCCACCGTTGACATTGCAATTGCCTTGCATGTGCAGAGCTGCACCACCATTCTGGCCAAAGATTAACAAAGTTCTCATGGAGTACATCCTACTTCATTAGGCAAAGCCCTGCTGAGACACAATATGTGCACCTGCCCCCTCCACAAAGACAATCATGCAAAATGAAGTGTTTACAATATATTGACTGTGGGCAAAGAGGCTTTCTTCTCAGCCTCTCACTATGTAGAGGTAAAGTCTCTGCCAGTGTTCCATTTCACAGGCATTTTGGAGTGTGGGATAAGTGGGGTACAAAAAAGGTGCCAGACGTATCTTGCACACCAGGGTGACTTTACCCTAAAGAAGCAGTAATAAGCAAGATACCTTGTGGGTTTGGTATACCACTTGTTTATTACAAAAAGAGAGAGATTTTGAGGGAAGAGTTGAACAGCCAATGGTAGGGAAAACTATGTGTTACCATACTTCTAGCCTACTCAAATTGGAAAGATTGGGTTAATGGGATTAATTTAAATATTGCATTGAGAATTATTTACATTTGGCATTAGAAACTGTACAGGCAGACTTTCCCTTAATAACTGGTTG
Source organism: Pogona vitticeps (assembly GCF_051106095.1). NCBI lineage: Eukaryota > Metazoa > Chordata > Lepidosauria > Squamata > Agamidae > Pogona > Pogona vitticeps. The sequence continues at coordinate 155,781,807 of NC_135783.1, forward strand.
TCTGAGAGGGTTTTTTTAAAAAATTAATGGTTGTGCTCTGTTGTATTAAATGTGTTTTAGTACTGAATTGGTTATTGTTTTTAATGTAACATTAATTCTTCTTTAGTATTTGTATACCTACTGATTTTAGCTTCTACGTATTGTCTTTTTAATGATGTAAGCCTCCTTGGATTCTTTTAAAGAGAAAAGCAGGATAAAAGTATTTTAAATAAATAAATAAACAAAAATAAATAAATATTTTCCTAGTTTTTCGAAGGCTTTCACAGCCGGGATCTGATGGTTGTTGTGGGTTTTTCAGGTTCTTTGGCCGTGTTCTGAAGGTTGTTCTTCCTGATGTGCCGGCATCTCCAGGATTTCAGTCACTGAATACCACTTATGTATCAATTATATGTGCAAACTCTGAATATTAAACTGATACAGCTGCATGTGTCAAGGCTACTGTGCACAGAACATCCATTATCCTCTTGATGCAGCATTGGGAAGGCACAAGGACAATGTTGCATTGAAATGGATTGGTAGGACAAGGGCAGGACTAAAGAAGATTAACTTAATTAAAGTGGGGGAGTGGCCACCAGACAATCAGCAATGTCAGCATAAGCATACACACTTACTGTACGGGGTTCTTATTAGTGGCAACTGATGAGTAGAATGGATGGGCCAAGACTGCCTCTGGACTAAAGAAGTTTAATTGAACTCCCCTGTTTACATTCACTTTTGGCTTCCCTGACTGGATTACAATGCAAGCTCCCATGGGAAAAGACTTGACCTCTTGTGCTTCACCAGAACCACATTTTTGGCACTACAAAAGTATCAGTTATTTACGGTGGATACATGGGGTGCAAGCTATTGTATGTGGCGTGTCATCCCTGTATGCATCAGCAGAAATGGGAGACTGAAATTTGATCTTAGCAACATTTACTTTCTTTCATTGCACCCTACTTCATAAATTTATTGGATCTTTTTAATGAAAGGATGTTTTACTTACTGTTAAACATCAATTGCATGTTTTACCCATTACGTCTTCAACTGTTGGTTTGATATAATTAAATAGCCGTATGACAGTCAGTGTGAGCTTTCTCACTAACACATTTTATGTTCGATATCTTCCTCAGCTTCCCTTTATAGAGGATGCATACCACTTTTTTCATAACGGCTTGCCCAAAGGCCGGAGTCGACGTAGCCTTCAGCACCAACTTCGCTTGGAAAAAGACCCCAGGGTAAGTCACTGCTTGCTGGCTTTCGGTCTTCTCATCTATCTATCTATCTATCTATAAACCTTTATTGGCATTATAAAATACAAGTGAGTGCACAGCGTAGTTACATTCCAGTTCCAGGTAGAGGGGGGAGCAGGCTAGGGATTATAGTAGGTTAGGTTCGAGAAAATTTGTGGGGATATGGGGAGGGGGGAGGTCTTTGTAACAATGAGGAGGAATTCGGCTACTTGATTGGTAATAGAAGTCGAGAAATCACTCAGTAGTATGGGGAAAGGGTCAGGGAAGGAGAGGGAGAGGGAAGAGAGAAGTGGTCCTAGCAGTCACTTGCGAGGGGTATTGTGAATTGGGCACCGGAGTAGAATGTGATCCAGGGAGTCAGGTTCAAGTGCACAGAAGTGGCACAGTCTATTGGAACGAGGAGTTCTTGTGAATCTTCCGAAGTGGGCTGCGGATGGGAAAATATTCAGCCTGGCGAGCATGAAAGCTCGTCTTTTTTGAGGATTGGACAGTTGGTTAAAGTAGTTAGAGGGACGGCCGAGGGAGGGGGATAGGCCAAAAGCGAGAGGGGAACAGGTAGGGTTCATTTGGGAAAATAAGGTTCCATATTCGAGATCATAAAGGCTGGACCTAATGGTTTGATGTGCTGAGTGGAGGTTCATGTCGGCTAAGGTTTCGACAGAAAGAGATAGTGAGGATAATTTGGCTTCAATGAAATGAAGCCACCTGGGAATACAAGGGTCCTTTAATAGGTCTTGTAAGATTGAATTAGAAGGGGTTAGGAGATGAATTCTGAGCCAGAACTTGAAGGTAATCGTCCAGGCTAGGGTAGAGGGTAAGTGGATACCCACTTCTAGGATGATGGTGGAGAGTCTGATAAGATTGGGGATCCCAAGAATTTTCCTGAGAAAGGAGGCGGCCACCTTGTCAATTTCAGAGTTTGCTGCCTCGATCCAAATAGGGACTCCATAGAGTAATTGGGAGAATGTCTTGGAATATAGGATTTTAATGGCAGCAGGGACATACTGGTTGCCAGAGTGGAAATGAAAACGGGAGATTGCATTGAGGGAAAGGGAGGAGGATGCAATTGCAGAATTGCGGTGTGGGCTCCATGAGTGCCGGAAGTGGAAAAGGATCCCCAGATACCTGAAGGTCTGAACCTGTTGGTATATCTTTAAAGTTCCATCTTGCATTTGTTATTTGAAATTGGAGAAGCCACCAACATGGGTGGCTTTGAAAGGGGATTTGGCAAATCCATGGAAGATAAGATTGTACCTCCTTGTTGGTCACAGTGGTTGTCTGTGTTGGCCTTAGGATCCAGAGGCCTGTCAATTTCTCTGCTCAGTGGGACACTGAGCAGTGTTGCTATCATAGCCTGCTTGTGGGATTTAGAAGCATCAGATTGGTCACAGGGATGAGACAAGCCCTTGATCTGATCTAACACAACTTGTCATAAGTTCTTAGGTTGTTCTTATGTGTTGAGTGTGATATCAGAACTGGTAAAGATTCCTTGTTGCAAGAAATCTAGGTGAGAGATTGCTAGTCTCAGTAGCTGGACTAGATCCTAAACAACGATCAACCCATGGGTCAATAAGAACAAGGAGTCTCCGTATGTTGATATGTAAAATCTAACCTCGCTTCTACATGGAAGAAAGATATGAGTGCAAGAGGGCATCAGCGGCAAGTCTTCTCTCTTATTAGTTTATTATATGTGTATATATTCTGCCTTTCTTCTAAGGAGCTAAAGATAGCCGTCATAGTTCTACCTTCTCCCATTTCATCCTCATGATAATCCCATGTCATAGGTTTTAGGCTGAAATACAGTGACAGGCCCAAATTCACCAAAGAGCTTCATGACTAAGTGGGGAAGTGAACCTGATGTTCGCCAGGTTTGGGCTGTAGCTAATTTTACTGAGAAATGTAAAGTTCTTTCAGGCAACATGTTCTTGTACCATAGATAAATGTGATGATAGAGGGGCAAGATAGTTTCCTTCTTGGCTGTTCCTGGAGCTTTGTGAATCTGTTGTGTTTAAACGTGGAAGCAAAAGTACATAGGCACACTGCCAAATTATTCTGTGTTGCCACATTTTACCATAGCTCGTCATCAACACTATTTCTTACCCAGTTTTAAGAATAACGAGGACAGCTTCAAGATCTCTCTCTCTCTCTCTCTCTCTCTCTCTCTCTCTGTGTGTGTGTGTGTGTATACACAAATACTTAAAGATTCCTATTTGTGCCAAAATAGCAAGTATATATTACTGGATACCTCCTTGAATGTATGATGACAATATTGAAGTGCTTGTGCCACACTCTTGTGTGAATCATTCCACTCCAGGGGATTCTGGTCTTAGTAGTTTTTCTATTTCTGAATTTCTTTGAATGCCTATAGTTGGAGAAGAAGCAAGCATGGTATATATCTATAAAGGATATATAGAGTACTCGCCCACCAGGCCATGATACTAATTCTAATTTGTACACAATGCCTTCATGACAGAAAGATCCTGAAGCAGGGATGGAAAACAAAAAGAAGGAAAGCAATTCACACTATCATACTTCTCCAGTAGTGAGGCACAATGGGATTGCAACCTGTATAGCACTGAGTTATACAACTTTAATACTGAACTAGAAAGACAAAGAGAATTCCATTCCTTTTGCAATAACTAAAAAGCCATTATTGAAAGCAAAGAGCTGAACTTCAGCCAGTGTTTCTATTCCTGAGAGGAGTTACAGAACATGGAGATAAAACATAAGACAATCAGAACCACAGAGTACTGTGAGATTTCTTAACAAGCGGGAACTTTTCTGTGTCCTGAAGCCATTTGCTCTCATATGTTTCAGGGTCAATTCTTGTTCATTTTGCGCCATAACTGTCCATTACCATGGTTATTTCCTCTCTCTTTTCTTTATATTTCATTTCCCAAAAAGATATAAAGTATTGTGCTTTTCTGCAGTGACCCTGAGCCTAAAATCTAGATATCTGAGGATGTAGTCCTTTGGTACCAGGAAGGGCTTCCTGGAGACCAGGCACCAGATGTAGGAAATGTCTGTTTCTGAATTACAGCTTCTGGAATCACACAAGCCATACCGGTTGTGGAATGCTGGGAGCTGAATTCCCCCCCCCAAAAAAGGACTCCCCATATCTGTCAGGCCTTGTATAGCTTTGTGGACTTCTCCCTCTACCTGAAGAGAAGAAAAAGGTTCAGCTTCTGAAGCTTTTTCGAAGTGGTGGCAGAAAATTTTGTCACCTCCACTGTTGGCAGTCTGATTGTACAGAGGGCATACTAGGAGAGAAGCGATGGATACCCTATTTATTTATTTATTTATTTATTGGATTTATATACCGCCCCATAGCGCTACAAGCACTCTCCGGGCGGTTTACAATTTTAATTATAAAGGCTACACATTGCCCCCCCAGCAAGCTGGGTACTCATTTTACCGACCTCGGAAGGATGGAAGGCTGAGTCAACCTTGAGCCGGCTACCTGGGATTTGAACCCCAGGTCGTGAGCACAGTTTTAGCTGCAGTACAGCGTTTTAACCACTGCGCCACGAGGCTCTTAATGATGAAGAATCTGTGTCTGATATTCTTTATTTTCCTCTCCCTTTTTTTTGTATGTGTCTTTTTTTACCAGATTGTGAGTTTTTTTAAGCGAATGTGGTAAAAGCAAAAAAGCAAGGTGTGTTGCCATAGCACTTCCATCCCATAGCGCTTAAATCACTCTTTGGGTGGTTTAGAAATCAGTTACCCAGGCTATACACTGTCCCACCAGTGAGCTGGGTACTCATTTTACCGACCTCAGAAGGATAGAAGGCTGAGTGAACCTTGAGCCGGCTACCTGGGATTGAACCCCAGGTTGTGAACACAGTTTTGGCTGCAGTACAGTGGTTTAACCATTGTGCAACGAGGCTCATGTGAAAGCTCTTTTAAGGGCTTTTCCAACTACAATGTTGAGTGAAGTACATATGATATATAGTAGGACCCCCATATCAGCTTGATCAGTATCTCTGGTTTCATTTATCCTTGATCTGAAAATATTAAAAATACTAAAAGAAAAAAATACTAATTGCATGATGTATTTACTAGAACTAGCCACTAGAGGAAACCAGAGACCATGCAATGTATTCTTGTTTTGGATTTCATAGCATGGTCTGGCTCCTTCTCGTGCCCAGTTCTCTGGATTCCACCCCCCCCCCTTTTACCATGCTATATAGATAAAAGGGAAAAAATCCATGCTATATATATACTATATAGCATTCACTATTATCCACAGTTTTCAGTATGTATGGGTGGGAAGGGCCTTGGAACCCATCCTCTGCGTATATGGCAATCCTACTGTAAACAAATCTGGCAAATTCAAAACTTTCACAATAACTTGGAGGTGTTCTTGTTTTGCCCCCCCCCTCCAAAAAAAGTATCTTAAAACATTGAAATAATCAAACTGGCCTGCTGCTGTGGATTTTTTCAGACCTGTATAACAGAGAAAAGACTTTTGTAGGAGGGTATTTTTTTTGCAGCAGCAGCAGTATGAACTAAAGTGCTGTAATACAGAAGAGTTTCCCACAAGAAGGGGGAAAGTATGCCCAGTTCTGCAACTGATGTATTTCTTTTCCTTCTGGGACTTCTGTATGTGGGAGTATGGGCATGCACATCACACATTCTCCTTTCTTGAACCCACTGTATTGATCTGCTGTTGCGCCAATAATAGCTATGTCTCTCCTCAAATTTTGAGTGTTTCCTTGCAGTTCAGTGAGTTAGGCAGAGGTCAGGAGTCTGATTCCCCACTGTATCTCCCAGGAAGCAGCCAGCCTGTGTGGTCTTGGGCAAGCTGCACAGTCCCTGGGTATTCCCAGAAGAGGGGAAGGGCAAACCACTTCTGAGTATTCTTTACCTAGAAAATTCTTAAAGGGGTTGCCATGAGTCACAATTGACTTGATAGCACACAATTAGTATTAATTCAGGCTGTCTTTTAAGTGTATTTCTAAAAACTGGTCTGAATAGTGTATTCAAAAGTGGACAAAGTTAACCAAAATTAGTCAGAGGAAGACTCCAACAGCCCGCCTAGCTAGACTAGAGGTTAAGTGCTAGCTGTGTCATATACCTCATTCTGTTGTGCCTATGGTGGGTTGAAATGCAGATTTTTCAGTGAACACAAAGGCATGATGTTTAAGTCAGTGTAGGTTGGCTAATTTGTTTTACAGGGACACAGAGTTGTTCCAATTATTTTTGAATCCCACTATGTGTCTTTGGTGCATAATGTTTTTGTTCTGATTCCTATGGCTTGACTTGCACCTGTTGGCACAGATTGGCTGCTTCCTTTGAACGATGGCTGAAATCACACTACTTGGCATAGTAAGTCACAACTAGAGTAAACCCATTGAATCGGTGAGGATTGGGTGGCTAAACTCCTCTGTAAGTTCCACTGATTCAAATGTGCCTACTATAATTGTGACTTACTTTACTAAGCCACTGGATTTTAGTTAGTATTTGTTTGATTCCTGGTTATGTCAACAGTAGGAGCCCCATATCCACAGGATCAGTATTTTCAGTTTCACTTATCTATGGCATGAAAATATTAAAAAGAAAAACACAAACATATGCATTTCTTCTATGTAATTACCAGAAATGGCCACTAGAGGGAGCCAAGGACCATTCGATGCATAAGGTTCTCTATTATCCACAGTTTTCAGCATCTGCTGGGAGGCATGGGATACGGGGTAATACTGTACAGGAATTATTTGCATGAGAAGATGGGGATTGTGAGTAGTAGCACATCAGGAAGACTAATGAGAATGCAATTGGAATTCCACCCTCAACCCCTGAATTAGCAGCTAACATTTGCTAAAATAATTGTAAGACACTTGCAAAGAGTTGTTAAAACAATTTAGCAAGTTCTGTGTGTGACAGACAAGAGTTGAGAGGAAATAATCTGAAGGAGAACAATGGCCATAGACAGATTGCTAGGCAGCACATGGATATTAAGATAAGAATTCCAGTAACACTTCATCTTCTTGACATTCCCTTGTCATTTTGCAATATTCTGGGATGTTTTAAGTGTTGGTGCATAATTTATATCGAGAGAGAAAGAATTTAGAAGTTAATAGCAGAAAAGCATTTCTGGCAAAGCAACCCGTGCTCTTCTGGCCTGTTAAGGGTAAAAGTGAAAACACGTGTCTTTTCAATGCATGTTTTTAAGCTATTTCAAAAGCAGTCTCCTGCAAAGATGTACTCCATTTTCTTTTTTGCTGTTCAGTGACTGCAATACTTATGAAAGTGTTAACAATGTGTAAACACATCCAGTGTGTTTTGATGATTTGGTGCTGTGTGCTGTTAGAAAGCAAAATTTACAGGAAACAAATGAGGAAGAAAGGTTGATTTGAAAGATATTTCTTACCTCAATGATCATTCTAGTTTATTTCCAGTTCAAGTTGGATGATGGTGGTCTCCCCTATGTACAATTTTTCCTATCAGTTAAAAAAAAAGTTTTGTTAAAAGATTTAAAGTCACATGCACTTTTGTATGTATGTGTGTTGAGGCTGTGCCGTGCTAGGCAGGGGATCCTGGAGCTGAAGTCCAAAAATGTAACTTCTTCTAGTTTGGGGTCCAAGTAGTTTAATCCTAACTATAAGACCTCACTTCCATATATATATATATATCAGTGCACTCAGTACTAAAATCAATCCCAGTATTTTGAAAGTTACTTTTTAAAATGACGTATTTATAATTCAAAGACCTTCAAAGTTATTCACTACTTTCATAATTATAATAGCTGAAATCCTGTTGCTTAGCTTAGTAAATTGCAAGGAGAGTAGGCCTATTGAATCAGTGAGTATTTGGTGAGTCAACTTCTCCATATGTTCAATTGATTCAGGTTCTAATTCTAATTGTGATTTACTAGATCAATCCTAAGCAACAGGATTTCAGCCACTATTTGAAAAGAAACTCTTTACATACCTAGTCTCCCTAAATAGTTATATTTAAGTTACTCAAAACACACACACACACATGCAAATGGTATAAACTGCTCGCTGGATTCAATACCTGCAACACATGAGATGGAAACTTCAAGGCAGTACTTGAACTAAGTGACGCTCTTCCTCTTCCATTTGGTGAGGCCACAACCTACATAATTCTAACTGAAAGAGTTACAACTATACCTCAAGATGAGTTGTTGTCTCTCATTAAGTCATACAGTGGTGCCCCGCATGATGACAATAATCCGTCCCATTGAAATCACTGTTTAGGAAAATCATTGTCATGCAAAATCCATTTTCCCATTGGAATGCATTGAAACCTGTTTAATGCGTTCCAATGGGAAAAATACCTCATTGTCCAGTGAAGATTGCCCATAGGGAAGCAATTTTGTGAGCGCTGATCAGCTGTAAAAATGGCTGTTCTGTGAAGCATGGGTCCGGAAAACACAGGGCATCCATTTTGCGAAGCCGACGATCAGCTGTAGAAATAGTCGTCTTGTGAACAAATGGTTCACAAAGCACGGACCAAATCGTCGTTAAGTGAAAATCGCCCATTGGAATGACTGCTTTGCGAATCGCTATAGCGATCGCAAAAAGTCATCATTATGCGGATTTGTCATTTAGCGGGGTCGTCGTCTTGCGAAGTACCACTGTAATTGTAATGTAACAGACTTTTCTTATTTTAAAAAATGAGTTAATAACAAGTAGTTCACAGGATAGAGATTCTAACTCAATAAGATGGTAGGTTCTTTGCAGTAAGTGACTTGGTTTGCCCTCCATCAAAAAGAGAAGACTGCAGAGCAAGACACTGAAGTGAACAGATCTACAAATCTGAAGCATTAAATGGTTTCTCCTCACTGGCTGGCATTCAGTATTCAAAACTACAGATGGCATTGAACCAGGGAAACAGCAGTTTGTGAGGGTTCATTGTTTGTTGCTACTCAAAAACCATGAACTTACATGAACTGTCTGACAAACTGTTTTGTGGTTTGTGCAGTTTGGAGCTTCTGAGAGTGATCGAACACCCTTTGTGTGAGTTGAAGATGCCAAACTCACAGCTGATCCTCCTCTCCACCCCCTCCAAGTTTCACAAAGATTGGATTTGAGAGATCCAAGTTATAGCCCACTAAATCAGGTGCCCCCCTCCAGGACAGTGCTCTTTAGTAGCTGGCTTGGGGAAAATAAAAAGGAATGATTCATGCAAGCAAACTTGAGACAGAGTGTTGCTCATCATGAGACAGAGAAGGGAAGAAAAAGGGGGACAGGGTGAACAGATTAGTTAGCTAAGCATCTTCTCATGCCTGCTGCTGCAAAAGTGAAACCAGCAGTGGAGCTGCCCAGGATGGGGCTCCTGTAACCAGCTCCTCCCAGAGAATGGACTTGGAGCTGCCTGACCCGACCATCAATCCTAAACAAAGTTTTCTCTAGGCCCACCCCAGGGCTGCCTAGGAACCAGTTTGAGTGGCATCAGGCTGTCAGGCCAGGGACAATGTAACCCAAGATGAAGCGTACAAATCGCCAACACCTTCAGTGTTTCATTTCATTCTGGGCAGGATCATTCCTCCAAAGTGCCCCAAAATGAACCATGAAACAGCCCAATTCATGGTCTTGTTTTGTTTTGTTTCTTGGTTTGTTTGTTTGTTTGTTTTTTGTTTCGTGATTCATTTCATGCCTGTCCCCATTCAACATCCAGGTTCAGAATCAAGCCAGACAAGTTATGATCCCACATACAACTGCTCTCACCTGATTTTGAAAGCTAGGCAGAGCAAGCCTGATTAGTACTTGTTATGGGAGACTCACCAATCAGGTCTAGGTGGTACAGCTAGGAAAGAATCCTGCCTGAAACTTTGGAGGGCTGTTTCCAGTCAGAGTTGACCATACTGGCCTAGACGATGTGACTCAGTATGAGGCAGATCCCTATTTTTCTAAATATCTGGGAAGGCATCTGCTTTAGAACCTGCTATATCTTAAAGGTGGCGCTGTGGGCTAAACCGCAGAAGCCTGTGCTGCAGGGTCAGAAGACCAAGCAGTAATAAGATCGAATCCACGCGACGGAGTGAGCGCTCGTCACTTGTCCCAGCTCCCGCCAACTTAGCAGTTCAAAAGCATGCAAATGTGAGTAGATAAATAGGGACCACCTCGGTGGGAAGGTAACAGCATTCCGTGTCTAAGTCGCACTGGCCATGTGACCACGGAAGATCGTCTTCAGACAAAAATGCTGGCTCTATGGCTTGGAAACGGGGATGAGCACCGCCCCCTAGAGCCGAACACGACTGGACAAAAATTGTCAAGGGGAACCTATATCTTGAAGGGCTATCTTTAAGTTTGCTGACTAAAAATGTGATGTAGACACTGTAATAGGTAATATTTATTTATTTATTTAGTTCATTTAATTTGCTGTTGAATTCCTCTTGGTGAAAATCATGCATGTAAAGGCAATTACATAAGTGGTTTCTCCCCTCTCTTGTGCCAAGTTTCATTTAGCTGATTCATATGCTCTTCCAAGGGAACAGTTGAGGGGTGGCCTGCTAGCAAGATAGATCCACTTGAGTAATTGACCTTACACAGTTACATAGGATTCTATCCATAATAAAAATATTCAAACACTGGACAAATAAATAAAAGATGTTTCATACATGTTGGAAGTCACCATACTCTTCCAGGATATTGGCTGTCAGAAAAAATGTCCCTGTGTTTAATTTTGTTGCTTCCCAACACATTCTGATGTACTCTCATGATCTCCCATCTCATATCATTCTGTCTCTCTGTCTCTTTCATCTACATCCCCTTTTCTTGTCTTATAAACAGCTATATTTTGGGAATCCAGCTCTACTGCTCATCAGACATACCTCATAGCTGGGGCAGGGAAGGCACCTCCTGACGGCATCCCACCAACTTGAGGGTCAGGTTGAGGGCCTCTCTTGCTTGGTCAGTAAGCCACCCCTGCCAGTTGTGCAAGGACAGATTCAGTTTTGACAGCCAAGTCACAGTGATCACAGTGAAGCCAGGCTTAAAAATTGTAGGTTTAGAGGGACTGATCATGGTTAAAAACTGTACACTGGGACTATCATATAAAGAGAGAATTAAACTGTAAAGTAATTGAAATGAATAATGAATAAGGAAACAATCAAAAAAAAATTTTTTTTGAGAAGTCTCATTTGCCTACTTATCAGAAAACCATGCCTTCTGCCAGGGGATAACATTTCCCGTTGCTTTCTTATCAAACTGAAATTTGCTTCATTGTCTCAGTGGTGATGTTGACAATACATGGTGCATTCAGAAAGAAACAAGTCATGTTTTGTTACCAGTGGAGAATCTGCTGTTTCTTCATGTTTCCCCCCTTTATGGAAAATTCTGTTAGGTACCTTATCTAAGGAAACGGCTGTTAGCAACATGTTCCAGCTGTAGTATTGGAAGCTGTGGTTCAAGCTTTTGGGGGATTTCGCTCTTAAAATAGCATTTATTTTCCCACAAACCTTGAACGGAGGAGAGCTGTTTGGTACATTTTGGAAATGCAAATTCTCAAAGCATGCATAAAATGATGTAGTTTCATTTGAATCAAGTATTGTTTTTACACAAAAGGTGTATTTACTACCACAGTTATCTTTGATTTAAATAAAACTTGATTTTTTTCTGTAACTCATGGATAGTAACACAAACAATCAAGCTGGCTATGGCTTGTCTGTTTTGTTTTTGTCCTTTTTGACAGCTCCCATTTCACAAGTAAGAGGGCACAAACCAGTTGTGGCTTCATAAATAACAACAAACTGCAATTTAAATAAGTCCAAGTTCATAACCTATCCCTTCTCCACCAAAAAGGGTTCAGAGAGTGATTTGTTAGCAGAAGTGTACAGCAAGCCATATTTTAACAAAACACACCATAGTTCATCAAGCCTTATGAATGCAATTACTAGGTCTATCGTAAGCTGTTGTTATGTGCTGTCCAGTTGTGTCTAATTTATGAAAACTCTCTTAAGGTTTTTGAGATATGTGAGGTGTTCAATGAGTATTTCAACATGGCCACACACCCCAAGAATTTCCATGGCCACATGAGGATTTGAACTCAGCTCTGACATTTTATCCCCTACACTACACTGGCTCACATTATATATTTTACTTTTCATAAAAGAAACTGAAATATACTGCATTTCTTACAATTGAGGGCACAAGATTTCTTCCTTACAGCTTTTAAAAATTATAAATGCAAACAGAAGAAAAGATACGAGGCATTCTCTGTTATAGGATGGAATGAACATAGCCTATAATTTAAGAAGTCATCCTTTCAGAGAATAAAGATAAAGCAAATATTAAGAATTTCTTACAGACATATACCATAGCTCAATGTATATCCCACAAATCAGCTTTCCAAAGCACACCCTTCTTCTGTTTTGTAAGCTGTAAGTATGTGTTGCAACCCTCTCTTGATCTACAGATCATGTTTCCTTAAATCAAGTGTTGCATTCATACTATTACTAGAGTGTGACAGTTTGGCCCTGGGTTTAGGCTAAATTGGATTAATTATGCTCTTCCATTATAACCAGCAACATTGGAGGCAGTAGGAGCACGTGATGTCGCTTATATTTAGGAAATGGCCCTGTGGATTGGCCTGGAATTTGATAGTATTGGAGTGGTAGAGTTGAAGATAGTCCAAGACAATTTTGATGCAGAAAGGCTAAAAACTGGATTATGTGTAGAAGTGAAAATTTGAAGAGTGACTTTTCTGCTGTTCGAAAGGTCTTTTCCATTCCTTTTGTTTTCCTTTCCTTTTCCTGCACATGGACTTTGTTAAAGATAGATTTTGTCAGCTCATGTATCCACTGCTGCTTTGTAGAAAATGTTTAGCCTATGTCAACAGGAATGTCTAGTATACACTTTACCCTACTATAAGTGTAAAATGCTTCCAGTTTTCTTTTTAAAAAATTTTAAAATGTACTTGTTGATCTATTTTCAGCCACAGATGCTATAAGATGTTCAGAAGGAGGATTCCTGTGCGAGAGATGACAATGCTAGCTTTATTTACTAATTATGCAAAAAAAAGTTTATTGCATTCAACCTTTTCAACACATGACTTCCTTTTATCTTTTTTATGTTAATAAGAATAACCAGCTTCCCATGTCTATCTTTGGTGCAATATTTTAGTCTGATACAGATTACAATGTCATGAAGGAATTATATCAGGTTAGGTATTTCTTGTGAAAGACCTGTTAGTACTATTTTGTTGTTATTGTTGTTTCCATGTTCATTCAATAAATATTTTTAAAGGGAAAAGGAAGAAAAACCCTCAAAAAATAACAATATCGCGATTCTTTATTAAAGAAGAAAGTAGTTACCAGTGTTATTTTAACTTGTTACTTTAAACTCTGATCAATTGTCCAGTAAAATGTAATTCCCAGCAAGTATCTATAATTCACAGTGGAGAATCTTTATGCAAAGTATTGAGAATAAATTTGTTTCAGCTCAGTTGCCCTTTGTCTGCAGAGAGAAGCTTCAATAATACAAAGTATTATTGAAGAACAATCGTTACTTCTCTCATTCTCTCTCCACTGTTCCAATAGTGCATTTTCTCCAAACATTTCTGACTTTATCACAAGAGAAAGGGGGAGAAAAGTATATTTACTGCTCAGCTATAGCACGTCCTGATTTAACATTCACTAAGGCCCTAAAACAGGCAGAAGTTCAGCCTGAACATCAAAAACCCTAAGCAGGCATTCATCCTGAAAGCATGTAGGATGAAAGCATGGTGTGGTTGTAAACCTGAATGTAATCCTTGACTTCCATATTCTCACTCCACCTGGATGTCCTACAGCTTTGGCATGCCCAGGGCAAGTGTGTTCATCTGGACACGATTACACCATTTCCATGACGGGCAGCCTTATTAAGGAAAGTCTTCATGCTAAACATCCAATGGTTTGCAGTACTTGCATATGGGGTGGGAGATATGGGAGAAGACTTTCTTGCATTTCCCCCATCACTACCATCCTATGAACTTCCAGCCTGAACGTCTACATAGGGCTAGTAAGATGTAGACCAAATAATTATGCATCACAGATGTGTGCCCAATGGCCTAACAACTGAGAAACATGGCAACACAATCTTAACATCTAACTACTCTCAAACTGAATAATCTATTTGATTTACCATATTGAATGTTTAAAAGCTTTTTATATGGAATAGGAATGCCTTATGCAGGGAGTGTCTTGCTTCTGCTTAATATTAAACTGATGATTGAAGAAAGAATGAAATAAACTGGTGGAACTACATGCATAACCAGAATTTAAAATTTTGCTGACCACGCCGAAATAATCACTCACTGTGAATTCGTGTTTTTTTCTTCTCCAAAAATGTAAACCTAGCATATTGTGTACACAGGTTATTTCAATCCAGAAATCTCTAGAGAGAGGAATATAACTGGATATAGTTATATCTGGATGCTATACATCTCCTAATACAATAGAAAAGCTGATGACTGTTTGATTGGTGTGTTATGTAACACTGCAGTGTTCTGCTGAAGAGAAACTAGATACCTCCCACTTTATTCTTTCAGTTCAGTCTCTTTTTTTGAAGAAGGCTAACACTTTATTTTCTCCCTCTTTCTTCTGCTATTGTCATTAATTAATGGCTTTATCCAGTGACTCGTCACACCAGAGAACAGGGGCTTTGGTTGCTGTGTAGCAAAGGCTGTCACAGATGAATCTTACAAGCAATGATGTACGCCGGATTTGCAGGAAGACTGCAATAGATAGATGTGCCAAAACAAAGGTTAAGCATTGAGATAGCAAGGGTTGTTTTCAGACATTCCTGGATATTTGTTTTCTGAATTTTAAAACAGATGGGACAGGGAAATTGTGGTAGATCTGCCTATGAATGAAATAGCACAGTGACATGCAGTAATGATGTCAGCTGAGATGTCCCTAGTCTTGATGCTCACTTGTACCATATTGATAAGCTTCTGTTCTTTCAGGCCCATCTATGATAACAAAAGAAAAAGTGTGCCACTGTGTATATTTACCATAGTTGCAAGGCAGTCACACCTAGACCTTAGGGATATACAGTGGTGCCTCGCAAGATGATTGCCTCGCAGGACGATTAATCCCCAAGATGATGGGGTTTTGCGATCGCTGTTGCGCTTCACAAGACTGTTTTTCCTATGGATGATTTTTGCAAGACGATGTTTGGGTCTATGCTTCACAAAACAGTTTTTTTTTAGCTGATGCTTCGCAAGATGGTCCCCCCCCATTGGAACACATTAAATAGATTTCAATGCATTCCAATGGGGAACTGCATTCTGCAAGACGATGTTTTCGCAAGACAGCTATTTTCGTGGAACGAATTAACATCGTCTTGCGAAACACCACTGTACAGCTTTGTTTTCAATATGGATTGTTTAATTTCAAATAATAATTAATACCTGGTGGTAAATTGGAGGACTGTTTTTATTCACTAAGTCCCTAGACTTCTCTAGAAGCAAAGCTGAAGGCTTTGGAATATTTTTTTTCTTTACAGAGACTCTAGGAAGATATATGTAATCCTGTTTTCAGGGCCTCTGAACTTGTTGAACACTTTTGTAGGGTGGGGTAGGGAGGAAAATTTCTGCTGCCTTGTAAGGTGGTGGGAAAGTCTTGGCTGCCAGCTTGATAGGATATGAGTACACTTTACTGGGTCCCAAAAGTCTAGAGGAGCCAGACATCTAGCAAAAGAGTCTACAAATGAAACTGTAGCCAGGCATGCCCAGGATATTTATTTCTCCAGAAGGCCTGTAGGCAAGTCCATGTTCTGTTTCTTTCTACGGGACCCTGGATTCGTCAAACAATTGCAAGATAGTGGCTGAAATCCTGTTGCATAGTTTGGTAAGTTACAACTATAGTAGGCCTATTGAATCAACAGAATTTACAGAAGAGTTGACTCACCAAATCCTATTGATTTAATGGGCCTTCTCTGGTTGTGACTTACTACACTAAGCAATAGTGTGGAAAGAGGGAGGGTGAAGACAAACAAAAGGTGGTGCTGTCTTGTATGGGGGGGGAAAGAGAAAGACAATCTGAACAGACACCACGGTAAAAGGCAAAAGATTTATATGATTTGAAGTGAAACCAGAGTATTTGGAACAATTTTGTATTGCTCTCATTATGCACTGAGAGTACGAAAATTTATCTGAAAAAGAGTTGGGGGAGATCCTTGTAGAGGCTGCGAGAACTGAAATTGCCTGAGCTTGGAAATATTGCTCAAGCCCTTTCTCTTTTGAAGATATTTGGACAGGATCTCAAGGTAGTAGCACTAATGGAAGATTTGACTACTTACATTAGACAGCTTAGAAAAGAAACAGAAGAACATAATTTCATTAAAACTGGGTATCCTTTGTTGGCCTTTGGTTTGGAATTCAGTGGAGAGGATGACGGAGAAAATAAAGAAAATATAAATGTCAGTTCTTAGGATTACTAAAATAATATGAAGTACACTGTGCAGTGGGAAGGGCTATATAAATGCTTTTTGTTGTTGTCATTTAGATTTCAAATTATTAACTAATGGAAATGTAATAGAAGGACTTGCCAGTCTATTCTACATCTAGTTATAATTGGCAGAACAATATAATCTCATACCTTGTAAAGGTCTAGTCCAAATGATTTCCTGCTTCAAGTGAACTGGATATTTATAGCTATAATATTCTGTTTCTTCAAGTGACCCAACTCAGGATTCACAGTATCTTAGGACTGCCAGATAAGAGTGTATTCAGTGCCTGGTTGAAAGTACTCCTTAGACAAATCACATAGCATCAAAGCAAATTAGGATGGCATGTATTAACTAATCCCAGTTTTTTTGTTTTTAATCACTTAGATAAGCAGTTTCGAATGATAGCAAAATGCAGTCAGGGATGATTTTATTTTTTTTCCTAGGAAATTGCCAACATTTAACAATGTCTTCATATACAGGATGGAAAGAAAGTCAAGGTTCTTCTCTTTTTTTTTAACTTGAATATGAAAGAAACCAGACCTGACAGATTTGTCCATTCAGGCTTTTTTTGTACTGAATACATAACAGTCCAGGTTTGAATCTCTCAGTGTGCAACCATGCTAGCACCAAATTGGATTTGCCATCTGATTTTTCCTGAGAGGGTCTTCTACAGTACTTTAATACAGTTGTGGCATACATGGACCTTTGTCTTGAGAACAGTTGTATCTCCTGATTTTGGGAGGTGCAGGCGGCGGCAGAATTTTGTTTCAGTATATTTTCTAAGAATTTGCAAACATTCACCAACTTCTTCATATTCAGGATGGAAAGAGTTTGAAGTCTGAAAAATTTGCATGAGGGCAAAAGGGAAGTGACAGATTTTTCCATGGCCTTGTCCACATTTGGCAAGAAGACCAAAAAGACGGCTGACTGGTTCGAAGCCCATTCGGAGGAGCTGATTCCAGCCATCGAGGATAAGAGGAGAGCTCTAGCAGCATACAAAGCCTGTCCTAGTGAGTACAACTTGCAGGCTCTTCGAGCTGCTCGTAGCCAAGTCCAACAGACTGCCAGGAGATGTTCCAATGATTATTGGCTTCAGCTCTGCTCTCAGATACAGATAGCAGCGGACACAGGTAACATCAAAGGAATCTATGATGGTATCAAGCAGGCTTTAGGTCCAATACAGAAGAAATCTGCTCTCTTGAAGTCTACTACAGGCGTGATCATTCAGGACCGAGCACAGCAGATGGAACGCTGGGTGCAGCACTACTCTGAGCTATATTCTAAAGAGAATGTAGTAACGGAAGAGGCACTAAATAACATTGAGTGCCTGCCTCTCTTGGAAGAGCTGGACAGTGAACCAACTTTAGCAGAAATAAAAGCGGCCTTGGATTCCCTTGCCTCTGGCAAGGCACCTGGAAAGGACAACATCCCCGTTGAAGTTTTGAAGTGCTGTAAAGAGATCATCACCACTGAGCTGTATGAACTCTTTTGTCTTTGCTGGAGAGAAGGTGGAGTACCACAGGACATGAAGGACGCAAACATCATCACATTGTATAAGAACAAAGGCGACAGGGGCGACTGCAATAACTACCGTGGTATCTCTCTTCTCAGCATTGTAGGGAAGCTGCTGGCCCGTGTTGTGCTGAAGAGACTTCAGGTGCTTGCAGACAGAGTGTATCCAGAATCACAGTGTGGTTTTCGAGCTAATAGATCCACCACCGACATGATATTTTCCCTCAGACAGTTGCAGGAGAAATGCAGGGAACAACAACAGCCACTCTTTGTGGCCTTCATAGATCTCACAAAGGCCTTTGACTTGGTTAGCAGGGATGGACTTTTTAAAATACTTCCCAAGATCGGCTGTCCACCTCAACTCCTTAATATCATCAGGTCCTTTCATGAGGAAATGAAGGGCACTGTAGTTTTTGATGGCTCAACATCAGATCCCTTTGACATCCGAAGCGGAGTAAAACAAGGCTGTGTCCTTGCGCCGACCCTGTTTGGGATCTTCTTTGCTGTCATGCTGAAGCAGGCCTTTGGAACTGCAACAGAAGGTGTCTATCTGTGGACTAGATCAGATGGAAAGCTCTTTAATCTCACTAGATTGAGAGCGAAGACCAAAGTCCAACTGAAATGCATGCGGGACTTCCTCTTTGCTGATGATGCAGCCATTGTTGCCCACTCTGCTGAAGACCTCCAACAACTCATAAATCATTTTAGCAAGGCCTGCAAAGACTTTGGACTAACTATCAGCCTGAAGAAAACACAAGTTATGTGCCAGGGCGTGGACTCACCTCCCTCTATTACTATCTCCATGCAAGAACTGGAGATTGTTCATGAATTTGTGTACCTTGGCTCAACAATCTCTGACACTCTCTCCCTAGATGTCGAGTTGGATAAACCCATTGGGAAAGCAGCTACCATGTTCTCTAGACTCACAAAGAGAGTGTGGCTTAATAAGAAGTTGACGGCATACACCAAAATACAGGCCTATAGAGCCTGTGTCCTGAGCACACTCCTATACTGCAGCGAGTCCTGGACCCTTTGTGCATGGCAGGAGAGGAAGCTGAACACCTTCCATATGTGTTGTCTCTGACGCATTCTTGGTATCACCTGGCAGGACAAAGTTCCAAATAGAGTAGTCCTAGAACGAGCTGGAATTTTCAGCATGTATACAATATTGAAACAGCGCCATCTACGTTGGCTTGGGCACGTCGTGAGAATGGCTGATGGTCGGATTCCAAAAGAACTCCTGTATGGAGAATTAGTGAAGGGAAGCCGCCCCCGAGGGAGACCACAACTGCGTTACAAGGACATCTGCAAGCGGGATCTGAAGGCCTTAGGAATGGACCTCAACAGATGGGAAACCTTGACGTCTGAGCGTTCAGCCTGGAGGCAGGCGGTGCATCATGGCCTCTCCCAATTTGAAGAGACACTTGTACAGCAGACCGAGGCAAAGAGGCAGTCCCGAAACAAGCAAAACCAGGGAGCTGGACAGGGGACAGATTGGATTTGTCTCCAGTGTGGAAGGGATTGTCACTCTCGAATTGGCCTTCTCAGGCACACAAGACACTGTTCCAAGACCTCCATACAGAGCACGATACCATAGTCTCTCGAGACTGAAGGATGCCTACACACATATTGTGGCATAGTTGGTAGAGTGAGGGACTAGGATTCTGGAGACTCGGGTTTCAGCCATGGAAACTCACTGGGAGAGTAGAACTGGTAAAATTATTTATTAAGTATTCCATTTACCTTGAAAGTCCTACTACAATTGCTATGACAGTTCTAACTTGACAGCACATAACAACAAGAAATGTATTATAGGTAGGGATGTAAACCCTCACTTCAGTCATCCTTGCATTCAGTGACATAGAACCACAACATTATTTTTTTCATGTTATAACAGAGTGAGGTATTGTGCAGCCCTCTTGGAAGGAGAAAAAGAGCATAAGTTTTATTTTAATTTTAATTTTAATTATTTTTTGCACAAATGAAGCAAAAGAGCACAAATAACATTATCAAGATGAATGGATATCTAAGTCTTTGAAGCATTCCTGGCTCAAATCTTGCAGCACTCATGGGAGTGGCCTCACCATCACAAGCATGTTGCCACGGATTAATAGCTTCCTTTTCCCTGCCCCCAGGATGTACATGGTTTTTCCTCATTGGCCAAAATCTATTGCTTAACATAGGAAGTTGTACTAGAGTAGGCCCACTGAATCAATGGGGTTTAGTGAGTAAACTCCTCTGTACGTTCCATTGATTCAAATGGGCTTACTGTCGTTGCAGCTTACTGTAATAAAGTAAGTCAGAACTAGAGTAGGCCTGTTTGAATCAAGGGAACATAACAGAAGAGTTGACTCACCAAATCCCCACTGATTCAATGGGCCTACTCTAGTATGATTTACTACCTCAAGCAACAGAATAACAGCTATAGTGTGCAAGCCACGTGCAGTCCAAAATTGAAAAAGAAAGTCATTGATCAATAGCAGTATGTTATGGATGAAGGCTTCATTCCCATTGTGCAACAGGGGCTATGCAACAGGATTTCAGCCAGTTCTTCTCTGTGTTCCCTTTGGACAAGTTCATCATCTGTTGACATCAAACACAGCCTTTCTCAGGATCTGAGATTACAATAGGTACACCACCTATCAGATCTTTCTAAGGATCTGACTCCACTGTGTTGGATAACATTTGCCTATGCTGTGTTTCTATTGCTGACATTTTGTCGATGAATATACTACATCATGAAGTGGAACAGACAGCTGGGTGATAAACTGCACCTTGCACTTTTCTTGGTGCTGAACTGAACACGCTGCCCAGTCTGTGTAGCCCCATTTCATGCAACCAAAGTGGAATGGTGTTTGTCAGGGAATATACAGCATATTTTGAAAGCCTGAGGGCATACCAGGACAACTGGCAGCAACATCTGCATTTCTATTTTCCCTGTCCATTTTACGAACGTCATTTGGCTACCAGGCAGGTAGCTATGTTCCCTTACATCACTCAAAGCATGGCATTATATAGGAACAGGGCAGCCTGCCAATCTGCCAAGGGGAGAACTGCTGTTCACTGTGATTACCAAATAATAATCTTGAAAATGACAAGACAGGCATGAGGTTGCTAAAACATGTCCTACTAAGTCCCCTATTTCCCCCAAATAGAGTAGAATTGATCTCCACACTGAAATTTTCTTTCCCTTTCACTCTGGAAACTCCCAAATTGTTCAGGGAAAAGAGCTGCAAACTCAACTTCAACTCAATTATACAGATTTAATATTTTTCCCCTTAGATCTTGTGGAACATTTTTGAAAAATACTCCATCTTTCATGCTTAAGCTTCCATAACATTCCACCCAAGAAGGATGCCATGTTGCACTTTCGTGTGTTTGTGAGTGAGATTTACAATATGCTGTCATTAGGGATAGGTGTCTGAATAGTTTGGAAATGTTACCACAGAAATGAACATGTTAGCATGAATTATTTTTAAAAGGTAATGTTTTGCCAATTTTTCATGGGAAGCAAATAACTTACCTCCTAAACATAAAAAAGTCTCACATATCCCCAAGTTATCTCAAATAATTAACATTTCTCATGGCACACAAAAAATTGACATTAGCAGTCACTGAATTACTTTTTTTTCCTAAGTAATGTGATTGCCCTCTCATTACACACCCAAAGTATTAAAAATAACATAATTATTTTTAAGATGTTACTTTCAAACTCTGAAGGAAAATTTATCCTCTGCCTAATGCCACATTTACAATTGAAGGCCATTCCCATTACTGTATGTGTCTTTGGCAGTCCTTGCACTTTAGGGTTTTTGGGACCAGTCTTTTAGGATTTTTTTTAAATACTGTTTTTCTGTGGGGCCCCTTTTCCTAATTTGAATGTTGTTCAGTGACTTTCATTGCCCTTGGTCAGGGTGAACTACTTCCAGAGGTCCGGACTCTGCACATATCCATCTTATTCCTGCCTCAAAGCCAACCCCTATTTTTTTCTTGTAAAAATCTAGGAAGTTTTTGACCTGCAAACATGGCCCAATTCCCTATATACTCTCTAGAGGTCACAAGGGGACTTCCTGAGTTTTATTTTGTTTTTCAAATAAGAGTCAGCCTGTGTAGCACAGTTCCAGAGTGCCCTCAGAATAAGGGAAGAATAAGCCACTTCTGACCACTCTGTACCTAGAAACCCCTGACAAGGGTTGCTATAAGTCAGAATTGATTTGATGGTACATTATTATTCTTATAGTGGTACTCGGGGCCCAGGTCTATTAGGGGCGTTTTTTGTTGTTTTTATGTCATGTTAAGTTGCTTCTGACTTATGGTTAACTCTGGTAAGTTTTTCAAGATATGTGAGATGTTCAAAGAACAATTTGCCATTGCCATCCCAAAGTGAGTTTCCATGCAAATAGATTTGAACCCAAGTCTCCCGATTCTTAGTCTGACACACTGTCCTCTACACCAGTGGTCCCCAACCTTGGGCCTCCAGATGTTCTTGGACTAAAGCTCCCAGAAACCTTCACCACCACCTCTGCTGGCCAGGATTTCTGGGAGTTGAAGTCCAAGAACATCTGGAGGCCCAAGGTTGGGGACCACTGCTCTACACCATGCTGGCTTTCCAGTGTACATGTTTTTACTGAGCCTAATACCACAGGGAAGAACACCTTTCTGATGGATTTGAGAGATTTGTTTGGATTTTGAACTTGTTAAGCAACAACGCAACTGAACACAGCTTTTAACTCTCACACCAGTAACATACCCTTATAATACAAAGACATGCCAGAACACTGGCATCACAATTTCTGTCTGGCCAAACCTGAGTTTTTTCTTTTTGTCCTTTTTTTTTAATTAGAGGAACTCTCCTTTGTCTATGACTCATAAAACTAGTGAGGTGTGACTTGAAGGAGGACAAAGAAAGGTCTCAGGAACATTTTGACAAAGATTCTTGTACCTTTGATGTGTATGATCAGAACTGGATGCTATGCAATGGAAAAATATATAGGCAGTTTAACTGAAACTGTGTGAAGGAGGAAGCAAAAACAAGGCAGCTTTTTGAAAGGATAGTGAGAAGAGGTTTTCTCAGTACGAAACAATGCTTGAGGGGTATAACAGAAACTCTTTCCCCTCAAGATTTACGTGAATATCAATTATGAATAGGACAGTTCCCATACAGATTCATTTTGCCACGTTAGGATATATGAGAAAATGAAACAAGGTCCAGATTTACCTCTACTGACTCATTTGTCTTTTCTAATAACATAAAAGCCAAATGGAAACCCAAATCCCAGAGGTAAAATGGCAGACTATCCCCATTGAAAAAGCTTGCAAACTAATTACTGCCAAAAGCATGTCTTGGAGAACATTTCTGCATACTTGAAATCTTAGAAACATCTGATCTCTGCTTTGAAAGCTTTCCTCCAAGGTTTTTTATTTACATGGAGCCTAACTTATCAGACAGCAAAATCCACTAATAAGGATGAAAATGGTCAACTTATTTTTCAGCAAGAAGACATACTTCATGAGGGGGAAAGGGAATACTTCTGTCGTGGGCATTTACTATAGGCCCTTCTTTTTCTTCTTCTTTTTCTTCTTCTTCATGAAAAGGTGACTATTTTTTCTCAGACTATCTGTACAAATTAGAAACATGCAGAAAAATCAACATTTGAACAGTTTTTGGGATTTGGACATGACAACATTCTTTATTCACTTTTCTGTTCCAGAGAAAGAGATTTTTGTCCACTACCTCCATTTTGTCCTGCTTTTTCAGGCCATAGACAGATGTTAGAGACAGTTCATGCCTTGAAGCATCTGAGTGTCACAGCACAAGTTACTCTCACATCTGGGATTACAAAAATTAACTTGCTCAGTTTGGTGGTCAGTCTTGAGGTTTAAAGCATGGGGTTCCTTAGAAAGTCAGATTTCACAAACTCTGAAAGACTGTCTCTGTCCCCTCTCTCTGAATCATTAAGGTGCATTCTACTCTTCTATAATCTTTTTATGGCCACAGTCTCTGTATTGTACTGTTCTTTACATTTATATTGCATTTGGTTGCAATTTATTTTAGCTGTACCAGAAGGGTGAAGTAAAAAATTACATTAAAAAACCAGGACTGTCTATCAACAGGGCCAACGTCTCTGTGCAGTGGCCAAAAGCACAGAGCAAATGTGACAGCAAAAAAACCAGTCTAAAACATCTTTATTCACAGTAGCATTATGAGGATAAGAAGTGAATTTTATTCTTCCACTGTGCCTTGCTAAGCATGGCGACCTTAGATAATAGATGGCATGCGCCTGCATTTTTATTGCCTTTAGCACAGATTGATTGCTTCCATAACATTCTCTGTTTTCTTGTTTGTGAAAATCAAACACATTGAAGCAAGTCCAAGGCCCAGGTGTTTTGTGTTGTTGTTTTTTTAAAGCCTAAAGCCTTCTCTGTCTGTATTTAGGTGCAGCTGCTTCCGCCTGCACAAGGTGTGCAATCCAGAGAATTAGATTCTGCCACTAACTAAATTAAAAAGAAGCAAGAAATCTGTAATGAGCAGCTCATTAGAGAGGACACTTTCACGCTTGCACAGAAGCAGCCACTTCCTATTAATACATAACTGTTTCTCATTATCCAGAGCCAGCACCAGAGCTGAGCAAACGTGGGCATCACTCCGAAAAATCTCTTGCCCCATCTATATGGCAGAGCCCCATGAAAGAGTACAGTTGCCGACTATACTACTTTTCAGTTTGTGCTCCGGGTTGGAAGTTCAGGAAGTCAGTTTAGACTGAAACAATTTAACTCCTGCCTGCGGGGTTAACTTGGGGATCTCCATATATACATAAAACTTCAAATGCCCCCAAGCACCTAGAAGCATACAAGCATGTTTGGCTGAATGCACTTATAGAGCTCCCATTACCAGGTATCTTCACTGAGGCTGGGCTACTGATCCCAGGATTATGTATACATACATTTGAATGTATTTATAGATGCCACAGGTGACATTACAAAAGCACTGTAATTATCCCTTCATCAGTAATAATAATAATGGCCGAAGGTCTGTTGCTGGAACAGCCTGCAGAATCATGATATCATCAGCTGGGGACATTTGTGATATTAAAGGCTTTGCCCTTCTTTCCTGTGGCTTGTCCAACTTGCAAATCTGTTTCATTGTGTAGAAGTTATGGGAGCGACAGGATGGAAGAAGGAAGTTTTCCATTACTAAACTCTCCCCTTGCCACTAATTTCATAGGGAGGCAGCCATTTTCAGTAATAAAAGGCTTTCTACTTCCTTCCCAAAGCTCCCACACGAGACAGAGTTTTCACAAACTGAACAAGCCCCACAGACAAGGAGGTATCCTTAGTTACGGAAATCTCCCTCTAGTGATAACATCACCATGTTCCTTAGGCGCAGTTACACTGAGAGGATTTCAAGCAATATAATGCTAGTTAATATCTTAGTTATTTGAGGAAGTAGCTAATTACAGATAGCTAGTTGTTCATAATTAATAAATTCTAAGCTATATACACACCTGAAACACACTCCCAGGTGCTTCAAGAGGATGTGAACTGCTGGAAAATGAGCTTTTCTCCACTAGGATTGTCAGGTCTTAAAATAGTGGCTGAAGTTTAAAGGAATTGTGCTTTTCTGGATTCTCTGCTAGAGAGACAAATCTCAGTGTGAGTAGTGGTAGAAAAGCTGAAAGTGTGTGTTTTTTTGTTTGTTTTTTGAGGGAATGGTTTTAAAGACTGGGCATCTATATCCACTCCTTCCCAGCTGGCACCAGTTTTAACTGGCTCAGTGCATAAGTACTTGTATGTGTATTGCTCTAGTACACACCAGCATAATAAAAAAGCCAGAAGTGAAGGGAAACCACCATGGAGAAATTTCAGACCCATCATACCATCTGAAGCAAGACAATGAGAAAAGTACCAGTGTTGCAGCTCATGATCCTTCTTGTTACACAAGCCCTGCTAACTCTGATGCAAAGCCTGGGAAGAAACCTACTCAGTGGCTGTGGTGAGCCTTCCCCAGTGTCAGGACTGGGCTGAATGGGAAAAATTCCCAATTTGTCTCATGCAATGTAAGTCATCCTTCATGCAGAATATAAGCCCTAGTAGGAGTGGCAAAAACTGCTGCAGCTGTCAGATCCATTTTGTTGCAAGCAAGCAAGCAAGCAAGCAACCAGCCAACCAGCCAACCAACCAACCAACCAGCCAGCCAACCAAAGGCTCTCTATTGCCCTATTATCTGATTGGCCAGCTTTCAAACATATTCTAGGATCATTTACACAGATTGCCCTTATGCCCATTTCTGCAGTCAGCTGTTGTGGAAAAGTTCTGCTCCCTCCAACTCTTGCCTGCCCTGCCTCTATGGCTTCACAAGGCCCCACATGCTGGTTTTGCCCAAAAAATTTCAGGAGTGGCATGCTGTTGATTTGGAAATACTATTCTCCAAGACAGATCTCACCAGTTTCCAGCTGCCTCAGCTACATCAGCAGAGCAGAAGAGCAAGGAATTGTGAGCTTATTTGACCTGTCTTATTCTTAATGCTTTTGAAGTGTTTGGTTTTAAAAAAAATCTAAGGAAACATGCTGTCCAATACTGTTTATGGTTAGATTTCTTCCCATAGCACAGAGTACCCACCAGAGGAACATTTTGCTTAGAAATATGTACAGGCTTTTAAGCCTAGCTAGACAATCAGAAACGAGCTCCTCTACCACAATTTACTTCTATTGTGATCTTTTATGTCAGCTACATAAAAGCATTTGCTGCTTTTGATGAGGGACCATTTGAGAAAGGTACACACATTTTGAAACACCCGTTATGTAGTACTCAATTATGGCAGAGCAAGAAAAACCTCAGAAAAGGACCATAGGATGTAGATGCTTAATGAAAGCAGCAGTGCTGCACCATCCATGTATATATAAATATATATATATTTCAGACGGTCATTCAGCGGGCAACATATTTTTATTCAGTGTATGTTTCAGAAGGAATTATAGGCCATTAAAGGACAGTGGAGTAGGAAAGATTGTGTACAGAGCAAAATGTAATAAAATGAGAATGTCCTGGGTGACTAGAAATCAAGGGTATGGGAAAAGAGGCAAGTTGGTATGCCATTTTTTTTTTTAAAAAAAATCTTCTCCTGAAATTGTTTTATTGTTGTATCCTTCATTTTAAGATTGCTGTGCCTTAGTTTGTCTTAGGGCACAGTTAAACTATTAAAATACATCAGGAGCTGGACCAGGGGTTTTGAAGTTGGTTTAAAATCACATGGTAGCCATGTGGTTTTTGAGCTAGTGCGTGAGTTCTGTTGGGACAACTTTTAATCTGCGTGTAAGGTGTGTAGTATATCATTTGAGGGGGCTACATAGGCTTTTAAAATTGTTTAAAAGTTAGCACCGCCGTGCTCCAGCTTCCGTGTTTCACCATCCTGAGACTATGCACTCTTGGAGTGAAATGTCTGCACACACACAAAAAATAAACAGCCATAGCTATGGGCAGATCCTTTGGTTGCTGGCACATCATCTTGGAACTGCTTTTGAGGTTTTTGTCTTGTGCCCACCCACCCTTGTGCTTGGCTGCCTCTCACAGCCACTCGCCACAACCACTGCTGCCACCAACTCACTTCTGTGTTGAAGTAACATGAGTGGCAGGGACAAAAGCTAATTTTTTTCTGCTGTAGTTTGATTTTTAATATTTGTGTTTTTTTCCCTTCAAACTGGCATAGTGCTAGATCAATATTATACATAGAATAAAGTATATCAATAGATTAGATCACAAGGTTATCCTGCAGCCCAAAATCTGTGATTCTGGTGTCCACTACTTGACAAAACCCACAGACGAAATTTACTCTAATATAGACAAACACATGTGCAAAAATGACTCAGAATAAATCACGTTCATAATCTAGTTAAAATAAACAAGCTCCCAGTGGATATTTTTTTTTTAAAAAAAAACTTGCTCTCTGAACATGAAAAAGCTTCCCAGCCAAAAAATGTGCACTTAGCTATATGTGAACAGATATTTTCAAATTGATTTCAAGCATGCTAAACTAAATCCAGTGAAAATCCAGGAGTATTTTGATATGTAACTGCATCCTTAGTTGGTAAATTATACTTCACCAGAAAGAGGACAAAAAAGAGAGAGATACTGGTTGGCATGAAATATGCATATGCTAATTTACATATAGATGCAAATTTTGAAATAAGACCAACAATTTAAGAAGAAGAATACATCTCAGCTTTTAACATGTTCACACTCAACGTGGATTGGATAACCAAGGTACATTTGGTGAGGACATAGCAGTGGGCCTTCTCTGCTGCTGCTCCCAGACTATGGAAGTCCTTCCCATGGGACGCCAGGCTGGCCCAATCTTTGTTTTCCTTCTGTAAACAGACAAAGTCCTTTCTCTTCAGGCAGGCTTTCCTTTAAGTCAGTGGTTCTTAACCTTGGGTTACTCAAGTGTTTTTGAACTGCAACTCCCAGAAACCCCAGCCAGCACAGCTGGTGGTGAAGGCTTCTGGGAGTTGCAGTCCAAAAACACCTGAGTAACCCAATGTTAAGAACCATTGCTTTAAGTGACTGGTTGACTAAGAGGATTTTTTAAAAAGGGATTATTTTATTATGTTGTGGGTTCTTCCACTCAGAAGACTGTCCTTTCTAAAGAATGGCATCTATCATGTTTCCCTTCCCACCATAAACCCTTGCAGTGGGATCCAAATCCTGTGAGAAATGGAGATGAATTATTGCCTGCCTTTGTGACACACCAATCTACAGCCTCCTTCTTCTGTGACAGATGTCCCTTGAATGGTGCAATATGGACAGCCAACAAAACAGAGGGTGGTTCTGAGTCAGACAGGAAAACAAACAAGATTCATTCTGATGCACGGGAAAGAAGATTGAATGACGTCCTTTCAGGGGTGGCAGAGAAAGATGAAAAATAAAGAGAGACAAACTTTTGGCAAGCCACCATCACTAAAGGAGGAAAGACTATGAGACCATTATTGGTGATGACCATCGGTCTTCACATGCTTGGCTTCTATCTTTGCTCTCCTAAAAGAAGAAGCCCCCTCCTCCCTCAGTTAGAGAGAGAGAGAGAGAGACCACTTTGGAAAACTTCAATCCTGAGTGAGAAATCCACATGGAATCAATCTCTCTTTTTTAGGTCGAAGATGTCCTATCCTCTCTACTTTATGGAGCGGAGATCCGGTCTGTTTATCAACACAATGCAAGAAAATCCATTCAGTTTCACTGAAGAATTCTCAAAATCAAGTGGCAGGACAAAGTATCTGACACTGAAGTTCTGGAACAAACACAGGTGGCAATTTAGAAACAGCGACAAATTTAGTGGGCCTGCTATATTTTATTTATTTATTTATTTATATCATCAGAATGTCAAATTACTGTCTCCTGAAGTGTACCTTCTACATAGATCTTACTATTATGTATTTATTTGTTTCATTTAAAATATTTTTGCCCTGCCTTCCTCCTTAAAATGAGCCTAGGCAGCTTACATAATTAAAAAAACAATATTTAATGCTAAAAACAGTAAATATACAAACACTAAAAAAGATCAAACAAATATACTAAAAAATGGTAAACAAAAGCAACACTAAAAACACATTCAAAAAAGTAAATCACAACTATCCAATTAAAACCCCCACACAGGCAGCAAGTCACTCAGGGAAAGCTTACCTGAAGAGAAAGGTCTTTGTTTGCTTGTGGAAGGACAGTGAAGATGAGGCCAGTCTGCCTACAGTGGGAGGGAGTTCCAAAGTCTGGGAGCAGCAACACAGAAGGCCCTCTCCTGTGTCCCCACCAAATGCACCTGTGAAGGTGTTGTGACTATGAGAAAGGCTGATGACCTTAGCATCCAAGCAAGCTCATTTAAAAAACACAGTCCTTGAGTTATTTTATGCCCAAGCTGTTTAGGGCCTTATAAATTACTTTGAATTGTGCCCAGAAACAGATTGGCAGCCAGTTGAGCTACTGTAGCAGGGGGCGGGGTATGTGATGCCTGTGACCAGCCCCAATTATCATGGCAATCTGGCTACTGAGCTTTGGACCTGCTGAAGTTTCAGAACACTTTCCAGCAGCAATCCCATGTAGAGTGTGTCAGAAATCCAGCCGGGATGTGACTAAAGTGTGTGTTATCAGGAATGGGCATGGCTGCTGCACTAATTTCAATTGTGCAAATGTACTCCAGGCCACTGCCAAAACCTGAGCATCATTTTAAAGATGCAGACCATTCCTTACAGCTTCTAGTACTGAAGATCCCATGCCATAAAGCGGCAGCCATTGTTATTTTGTGCAATCTGCATAATTAGGGTTACAGTGCTATTTGTACCGTTTTACTCAATTTTTCAAAGAAATCTCACTTTCATTCTGTTATGTTGTGAAGAGCACCACAAAATACCCTACTTTCTTGCAGAATAAGGAGACTGGTTTTGAAGATCCTCCTTCTCAAAGTGAGCATGAGACAAGCAAGAATTTGCAACCAAATTTATTTATTTATTTATTTATTTATTTATTTATTTATTTATTTATTTATTTATTTATTTATTTATTTATTTATTTATATCCTGCCTATCTGGTTGGTGAAGACCACTCTAGGCGGCTTACAGCATAAAAATACACAATAAGTATATATATAAAACAGTTTTTACATAGTAGAACACATTTCAACAAGATGGGGGCAAACAATGGGGGGGAGGAGAAAAGGGGGACATCAGGAATTGACTAGAGGGAAGGCCTGCTGAAACATCCATGTTTTAAGTTGATTTTTAAAGATACTCAGCGAGGGAGCCACACGAATCTCAGGAGGTAGGTTGTTCCAGAGGTGAAGAGCCACCGCCAAGAAGGCCCGATTTCTTGTCTTCTCCTTCCAGGCCTCCCTCGGCGTTAGGCTCCTCAGCTTCATCTCCTGGCTCGCATGAGTGACACGGGTAGATCTTGGTGGGAGTAGGCGTTCCACCAGGTATCGAATGTGGAAGTATCGACATTTTATTGTGTGGATGTAGGTAGATCAACATAGGTAACATTAGAGATACAAATAGGTAACATACAGAAATAAGTCGGAGATGTTTGCAGCGTTGAATGATGCCCTGCGGTAACAATGAACAGTCTTACTGCAAGTAGAAAATTAACAAGAAAATGAAGACTAAGCTAGAATGTTTCTTCATAATGTGTGCCATGAATAATTGGCCATGGATTTTTTTAATTAGAAGAGGAAGGGAAGGGGGGTTGGAAGTATATTCATTCTCTGAGTTTCCAGTTTACAGTATTTACCTACAAAATAACTTTACCATCAGCTAAGCACGATGTTCAGCTGTAGGCTTGTCATTTGGATCAGTAAGCATTTCATTTATGTAATGTACAGCATGTAGCTAGTTGAAGGGCAACACAATCCGAAAAGTGACCTTATGCCACTTCATTATGATAAATCTCACCTTACTTCAGATTATGTGGCTATCAGCAGTCCTGTTAAACCCAGAAATTAAATACTATCATCTTTATGACATGGCACCATGTTACATTTACTGATCACCATAGTGAACAATGGTAGAAAAGACAAGATAGCGAGGGACAAGGTCGTTAATGAGACCAAGATGAAGAAAAGAAATGTCATAACTTCAGCAGAGGAGTCTTCCAATTAAGACAAGCCTGAGAACTAGACATTAAAAAGCCCGCTGGATTGACCCTGGAAGTCCTGGATCTTTGGAGAACCAGGAGCCTGAACTACACATGGGGACAAATAAAAAAACAGATTGCGATATTTGTCAGAAATTGCTGATTCGTTAAATAATTGTCCCTTCATATTTGTGGGTTCCAGAAACTGCGGCAAATATGAAGGGACGAATATTGCCCCATTTTTATTTATCTCCCATACAAAGAGAGGGAAGGCTAGCCTTCCCTCTCTTCCTATGGCTTTCCCATTCTGCCTACCAGCCCACTGATCAGCTGATTGGTGGGCCGATAGGCAGTCCCCTACCCCCACAGCTTATCCCCTGCCCCCTTCTTCTCCCTACGTTAGCTGCTGGGGCCCCCACCACCACCACCGCCCACTGTAATTGCCGCCATCTCCAGCAGACCTCTGCACCCATGGGCTGTAGAAAGCAATACTGGCTGCCCTTTGCAAAGATGGCGGCTCCAGCTTCATTTAGGGCAGGGAAGCTGCAGCTGCCATCTTGGCAAAAGGCAGCCATTGTCCCTTTCTGCAGACTGTCGCTGCAGAGGCCAGCTGGAGACAGCGGTGATGTTGCTGGCGATGTGTCGGTGAGGGAGGTGGGGGTGGTGGCAGCATGGGGGGCATGGGGGCAGAGACACGGCGGAGGGTCAGGGTTTTTTTTTAGTAACCCTCCCATGAATCAACAAATACCTTCGTGCTTCGTTGGTTCATGGGGGCAGCTTTGTGCTTCGTGAGCTGTCAACTTTTGGCGACTCACGAACCAGAATGACTCACCAAAATGGTGAGTTGTCCCCATCTCTAGCCTGAACCTGCAAATCCCAGAGCCTCAGGAAACCACAAGCCTGAGCCTATGGATGATGAACGGAATCTGAGAAGGAGGTGTAACAACCTCTTAGCCGTCAGGAGTAAAGAAGGTTGAAGGCACAAGCCCAATGGGAAGCTCAGCTGTAGGGGGAATGGAACTGATAAAACCACTCCTTAAATATCTAACTTACCTTGAAAGCCCTATTAATGTTTCTATAAGTCAGTTCTGACTTGACACGGAAACAGGAAAAAAATCAGAAGCCCTTTTTTCATAGCTGGCATTTACCCCAGAAATAAGGCACAAGTGCTTAAAAATATGTGAAAACTAAACTTAAGTTGCAGGCAAATACTTAAGTCATAATTCAGTCCAAAGCATAGAAGCATAAAAACTTCAATACAATACTAAAAATAATATTTTAATTACAAAAAATGCAAGAGCTTATAGCATTAAAGTTTTTAAAAGTAAGAAAATGTTAAGATAAAATTCAGTTTTAAGGCTTTAAGCATATTAAAAGATAAACAGAAAATTGTTCAAAGCGCTCATCTAACCAAATCAGTTTGAATCTGTGGAGGAAAATCCACTTTGTCCTTGTCTGCTTCTGTTGCTACAGGATGCCTCCTTTGCATCTGTGTTGATGGTATCTGATGTGTGTGGAGTGGCATGTTGTGTTGCATTGTATTGTGTTGTGGTGTGTGTCTCCTGTCTCTCTACAGTTATACTTCTATTGCTCACCAATTATTCTGAAAGGAAGTAATTTTGCTCAGACCATGGGCTGTCCCTGATTCTTGTGATTCTTTTTCCACCAACCTCACTTTTACACAGTTTTTACACAGTTTTCATGGGAGATGCCTAGTTTTATGTGATGCAATATTGATGAAGTAGGCCTCCCTCTGCACTTCCCATGGGCTGTTGTTGTTGTTTAGTCATTTAGTCATGTCCGATTTTCGTGACCCCATAGACCAGAGCACACCAGGCCCTCCTGTCTTCCACTGCTTCCCAGAGTTGGGTCAAAGTCATGTTGGTTGCTTCAATGACACTGTCCAACCATCTCATCCTCTGTTGTCCCCTTCTCCTCCTGCCTTCACACTTTCCCAACATCAGTGTCTTTTCCAGGGAGTCTTCTCTTCTCATGAGACGGCCAAAGTATTGGAGCCTCAGCTTCAGGATCTGTCCTTCCAATGAGCACTCAGGGTTCCCACAGGCTGTACCAAGCCCATAAATGGCCAAAATCAGAAAATGAAACAAAACAATATTATGGCAGGAAGTGACTAAACATCCTTCTCCAGTTTTGAATGTTTTGATTTGGGAGGCTTACTTGGGCTTGGAGGTCGCTGTGATACCCAAGTGGAACACTGCTCCTGGAAAAAAACCACAAAGTTTTGAAAAATAAAAATAAAGATAAAAGAAATAAAAAGTAGGAGGCCTTTGGAGTGGTCTGTTGAGGTCTGGGAACACAAAAATGGCCTTCTAGGGCGCATGTGTCCAACAGCCTGCATTTGCCCTGCCCTTGAACTAGATAATGCTGCTAACGTGTTTAAAAGAGGTGCTCCCTCAAATAGCAAATGATATACATCCATCGCATGTACATTTTCTTCAGCTATGAATCTTGCATTTAACATGCTTTCATTGTGTAATTCGTCACTGGAATATACAAGCAATTGTAGCTAATGAGACATGTATCTCCGAGGAAATCCTATTGTAAAAGTTTGAAAATAGGGAATACACATTCCCCTTAAGTGTCTAATTTGACCCTATGGGAAGATTCTTTTTTGATAGCCCTTCAGATAAAGAAATGTATAGGTGTCCGAGAAAGCTATGCCATGAGTGATATGTTAGCATAAATTCTTTCCAAGGAGTAATTAGATAAGGCAGTTGTATGCCCCTTCCTCTTTCGGTTGCCCTTTTTCAAACATGATAGAAATTACAACATTTCCCAGAGTATTTCAGCTAGCATATCTAGAATGCTGGAAAAAGAGTAACTTTTCTCATTCAATTTTATGAAATGTTCTAATTTCCTAGTAACCTGAAATGTGTGCTTTTTCTGTTGATCCACTCAGACGTTTTCAGCATAACCAGTTCTTTTGGATTTTAAATGTATGATTAGATATACACTATTGATTGGCTCGACCGCATGGGTTTCTGCTTCATTGTTAACGCCGACTCCACGGATCTGTGCTCAACACAGTAAGAGGCCCACTAAGTGGAGAAAAATATTGATTCCTTTCCTGGAATTTTGGATTTTTTTCCTCTCTCTCTCCCACCCCCCCCATCCCCTTTAACGCTATTCTATCAAGGTTTTGAGAAGTCACAAAGAAACATTGGAGCCAAGCCTGTGTGTGATGTTTTACTAAAAAATGAACTTGTGGCATTTTCATCCCACCAAATTTTTATAATTAACATTGCGGGTACTGCCATGAGGGAAAATCCATTGAGAGAAGAGAAAATGGATTTCTTTTGAAAGCATAGTTATCTGATTGCCAAGAACTTTAATGTGGTGGTTCAGATCCATAGAAGGGGAGGGCGCAGGAGGTTGGCAGGCAAATAAAACCAATTTAAGCTGCAATGTCACGGCACTGAATTGTCTTACAGCTATGAGAGGCAGAGCTTCCTTGTGCCAGTGAATGAAACTTCAGCTATTTCCTTTCTAATGATCACAGAAACCCATTCTGAGGAATTGTAGCAGCACCACCTGAATGGATGAGGAGCCATTTTACAGAACTGAGGGGAGTTTTTAACTCTGGGGATTATTTATCTGGTTGCTGTTGCATTTGTCCACTCCAGATGGTGCCAGCACTGTATGAGGATTTATTGAGTCAGGGTCTCAATAGATGGTGAACTATACCCAAGACTAGTTCAAGTCACATACTGCAATGCATCCCTTTTATTTGGCACTGGTTAAGCCTCATCTTGAGAAATGTTCAGTTTTGGACACCACACTTTAAAAAGGATGCAGACAAACTGGAATAAGTTCAGAGGAGACCAACAAGGATGATCAGAGGATTGGAAACCAAGCCCTACGAGGAAAGGAGGAAAGAACTGGGCATGTTAGCATGAGAAGACTGAGGGAAGATATGACAGCATTCTTCAAATACTTGAAAGATTGTCATACATATGAGGGGCAGGAGCTGTTCTCAATTATCCAAGAGTGAAGGACACATAAAAATGGGTTCAGGTCAGAGGAAGCCAGATTTTGGTTGAATATTAGGAAAAACAGCCTAACTCTTAGAGCAGTATGAGAATGGAACTGATTGCCTCAAGAGGTGGTGAGTGCTCCAACACTGGAGGGATTCAAGAGGAAATTAGACAACCATGTATCAGATATACTTTGATTTGGATTCCTGCACTGAGCCAGATTTAATGGATTTATAGGCCACTTCCAACTCCATCATACTATGATTCTGCAACCCAAAATATTTAAACTCTCATGAGATGCCTCATTAGACATCAAATTATTGGATTTTATCTTTAGGGAAATACACTGCACCCCGATTTTGATACAGTTTAGACAACAGCTAAAAACATATCGTTTCACCCAGTGTAATCTGGCCTTGTGACTTTATTGTTCTAAGATGACATATGTTGTGCTGTGTTGTTAAGTTACTTATCTTACTGTCTTTAATTTTGGGGAAATAATATTTCATTATTTATGTTGTTGTTTTTAATTATGCAATATATCTCCCTAGACTCCCTTGAGAACAAGGGTGACATATAGAGCCAACAAATCAACAAACTAGTAAATAAATTAACTATTGTAAATAAAATATTGCATTGGGAAACCTAATGGGGCGGTTATGGATGGACTAGAAACAGTTCTTCTCTCACCACCTTATAAAGTTTGTTATGCAGCTTATATGGAGCTGAGTAGGCCTTTCTTTCATATAGTGTTTATGGCTATGGACACCCACACACACACCCAAAAAGGATGAGAATGGCTGATGTAGTGAAAAAAGTAATGAGTTAGGACACAGAAGGCTTTGGTTCAAGTCCTTGCTCAGCCAAGAAAGCTCACTGGGGGTGTGGAACTGGTAAAACCAGTGCTCATTTATCTCACTTACCTTTAAAGCTCTATTAGGGTCACTGTAAGTCAGTTCTGACTTGACAACACATAATAAAGTAAATATTAACCCCTTTCCCATATTAAGAGCTACCTTTGCCTCTTCTGTTCATGGCCATGTGCAGGCAAAAAGTGATACATGAACTATGAAGACAATGCACATTTTTGCAGTTAACCCACACCCATATTCCCCAGAGGTGGAGGAGTTTTGCTAACCTACTGTATATGAAAATGGCTGCTTCTCAAAACTTCCAGAACTTCCATAAAGCATGTTTTAAAATGCCTCTGTGGAACATGGGTGTGGGTCAACTGCAAAAATGTCCATTGTGTTCATAGTTCATGGATATATGTACTGCAGTCAAATCTCTGCTCATGACTCGAACTCAGTCCCAAGAACGTAGCCAGCTCAAGGTTGGCTCAGATTTTGATTCTTCTGAGATTGGTCAAATGAGTGCCCAGCTCACTAGGGAGCAAAGTGTTATTTGCAAAATTATGTTGTAAACTCTCCAGAGAGTGTTCTAGCATTATGGGGCAGTATATAAGTCAAAAGCAGCAGCAAAAATAATTCAATCTATAGCTTTTGTGCAGACTGTGGAAAAGTGATATTGTGCGGAACAAAAGAATATGTCAGCATATTTAAAAAAGACCCACCAACCATGACAGTCATAACCTTATTATTTCTTCCGGTATTCTTCTGATTAGGTTATGATGATTACTCTGACAATTTCTCATTCTCAACAAGCATCTGACTCTCAATTTGCTGAAACCTCCTGATGAGACTTACTCTGCATAAGCAAGATTTCTTGGCTTCCTGCAAAATTAAGACCTAGTTTTATTTTCCCCTCCCCTTCCCCTCCCCTGCTCATTCTACAGCGGGAACTACCACATTCTGTACAGCTTAATTTCCTTTTTGTTGAATCCTTCACAAGAGAGAAGTCACACTGCATAAACTGACTTGTACTGTAGAAACTGTAACAGTCCTCCACAGTGTGATGTTTCTTCTGTCCTTTCTATGTGAAGTTTGTGTGGGAAATATCCAGTTCTCTGCAGGAATTGTAACAATTTTGGTCAATTTGGTCTCTCAAGGTGACTTATGATAGGATGGTTTTGGTGGGGGTGGATGGAGAATGTCATCCAAAGAAATCTCACTGTGGGGAGAAAAGAGGTCTTGGTTTCTTTCTCAGAGTGAGACACTACAAGATTCATATCCTTACTTCCGGTACACTTCATTGTCTGCATTCTCTGGGCAGCATAGTCTAGCTAATGCAGAATTAGGGCAGCAGTGCAGTTATTGGGTTAACAATTTTTCCCCGTGCTTTGTACATGGTAGCTCTCCAATAATAGCCTGCTGCTTTATCTTTGCTCTTCCAGCATCCTCCTCTCTAAGGACTGTATTGATCTTCACAGACTTGCAGGCTCGGTAGCCCCACTCAAAGAAAATTACAAGAGATTGTACCAATACACTACTGAAAATTAAAACTGAAGCTTTTACCAAGCTTTTAACAAAGTAAAAATTGACTAGGGAGGATGGTTGCTTTATAAAAACAATTGGACCTTTTATAGCCCCGTGTACATGCTTGCTATATTGCAGAGAACTATAGGGATCTAAATGCTCCCTTCTCTCTTCCTTGTCTGCCAAATAAGGAGTTTGTAGATGTTTCTCACTTGCAAAGATGGTTATTTTTTATCCGTTTTTGCGCATCTGCAGTACCTATTCTTGCATATTTGTGTATATTTTATACATTTCTTTATTGCCTTATAATATTTTTTTTTTTTAGAAATAGAAGCACTGAATGGGTTGTTTGCACCATGGTAAGCAATTAGCCTGTGCTTTTGTGCGTACTGTGTGCATATTTGGGTTTAGTTTTAGGAAAAATAAAGAGCCTAGAAGCACTTCATGAAAGCTGTGCAAAGTCCATCAATACTCACCCTCCCCCATATTGAAGCATCCTTCTCAGCTGAAAAATTGAGATGTTGATGAGAATTTTTGACATGCCTAGAATTCTTTTGGAATGTTCTAGATGATGGCAGTAAGCAGCTCAGAGCCTGGCCTCCACTATAGCATGCAACAGAAACAAGGTGGAAGAAGATTGAACTGGCCAGCATTCTCCATTATTTTTGAGGGCAGTATGTTATCTTGGGGGGCACAGGGCAGACCTTGGGACACAGGTATGACCACCATCATTTCCCTGTTCCCTTTTGCTCCCTACCCACTGACCACTGAGGTAGCCGCCTCACTGTCTAATAGTAGGGCTGTTCCTGGTGTCATTAGGCAGTTTCATCTGTTCCCTAGAAACTCTTGGTTTTCCTCCCTCGTAATGTCCTGCCAATGCCCATCCATTCTCTGTGTGACTTGTAGAAACATACTGCCAAGTCTTTACAGCAGATGCAGTGGCACATACAAATCGGGGCAGGGATATATTCGTGTGCAAAGACATGAACCTAGGTTCCTGAAAAACAGGAATAAACAACCAATTCATACATATCCCAGACGATCTGTGCAGACAATGATCTTCTGTTCCTCCATTAGTTGCCATAAATTGAACGTGCAGATAGTATCGAGGTAAAAGGACACCTAGGGGAATGATCTAGATAAAATGCACCCTTGGTTAACTTCAGCAGGCTCATCCTGGTGTGGCACATTGAAGCCAGCAAGTCCAATCCTCTTAGCCACACTAGTCTTGTTGACTGTGTTGCATTAAAATGCAGCGATAATTTTCTTGGTGTTCCTTAGAATGCACAGCATGTTTTCAGTTTACAATATTATGATGCCTTTCCCCCTCCCCTGGGGGGTAGTCATGTAGCCGATTGATGAATTTGTTAATTTGTTCTGCCTAGCTCTCCTGCCGCTTTATTAGCATTCCAGTTACTTTGTGCACTATGCCTAAGTGGAAGCATATTAAAGCTCAATGCCTAAGTGTCATTTTTTTCCTCTGATATTTTATAAGTATGAGGCCACCTTCTGGAGTGTGTAGATTCTTGTCTCAAATGGGGACCCAGCAAGTGATTTGTTAATAATCTTGTAATGCATTAGATGGCAGGAGGAGGGCAGTAAACATGTGGATTTTGTGATGAAATAGAGGAAAGAACTATTAATAACCCTCTCCCCCTTTCAGCCACAGACCTGACTGGAACTCCCCAAATGCATAATGAGTGGCCATTCCAGTTGGGGATACTGGAACCTATAGTTGAAAAAAGTAACTTTTTCAAGCTCTGTGTCTGACTTCATTTAATGGGAAACCTGCAAGAAGATGTCCAAAGATGGCATAAGAATCCAGGCAGGTATACATGGAGGGATATGCTTTTTTAAATACACTGGCTTCAAGCTAATTAGGAGATCAATTGTTACCATTAATACTTTAAAAATATATTAATACTTTTATTGTTACTAAATTTGTTTTTATATATTGTAACATCATATATATATATATATATATATATATATATATATATATATATATATATATATATATATATATATATATATATATATATATATATACACATATATATACACATATACATATACATATACATATACATATACATATATATATATATATATATATATATATATATATATATATACATATACATATACATATATATATATATACAGTATATATATGATAAACCTTTCCTATGGTAGCAGTGCAGAATTTTGCTTTCCCTTCAGTAACAGCAGTGGAAACCACTTCTGTTTTCATAGTATTTGCTCTATCTCCCACCCCAAATATGAGCAGGGCAAACTGTTGAGCAAATGTTGTTATGTGCTGTCGAGTTGATTCTGACTATTGCAGTCCGCTAGTAGGATTGCCAACATGTGTGAGATGTTCAGCGAGGTTCCATTCCTCAGTGGGGATTGGAACCCAGCTCTCCAAGTCGGACACTCTATCTCCCACAACATGCTTACTCTCAATAACCGGGCAAATGTATTCCTACAAAAATACAGTGGGGTCTTGACTTAAGAACGGCTTGAGTTAAGAACATTTTGACTTAAGAACCGCTCTCATAGGAAAATATTGACTTGACTTAAGTACTTAGATTTGAGTTAAGAACTGAAAAAAACCCACGTGGGAGGCAGGGAAAGTGCAAAATTTGAACTTTCAGTTAACTGTTGGCCAGTGAAAGGGGTGCCTGTCTGCTTCCTCACTCCTCCCAGCGTTTAGAGAGTGGATTGGGAGTCTTCAGACTGCCTGGTACTGCCTGGACTATATTTTCCCTGCCTTCCCTGAACCTTTCTTGACCTAAGAAAAAAAGAAACAAAATATACCCCTCTAGTGGTCGAAGGCAGAATAGCAGCTTCCCATTAGTTTCTATGGACGGAAAAGAGCAGATACGGATCAAATGGTTTTCAGTGCATTCCTATGGGAAATGCAGATTTGACTTGAGAACTTTTTGACTTGAGAACCGCCTTCCAATACGGATTAAGTTCTCAAGTCAAGACCCCACTGTACACCAAAGTGGCTAAGCCGGCATCCTAACCTCAAAGAGAGCATGGAAAACCAAAGATGTGTTACTGAGCTCACAGGTCACATTCTGCTTAAATTCAAACCACAAACAGAATCTGGGCTGTTTTGCACTTCGCGCCCGTAAGCAATTGGCCTCTTCTCCAGCCTCTGATGGTTATTATCAAAGACCAAGATGCCGGTGAAAGATATTTTTAGCTATAAGAGACTTTCTCTTACCATGAGTTCCCACTGATGAAATACAGTACCAACCAATCATCCTGGGTTTATTAACAAGCCCTTGGCCTAATTCAGCCAATACAGGTCTGCTTCCAAAATTCATAACAATACTTACTTAAATGACTAGTTTAATCTGAGTGCTTCTTGGAGAATCCCCAAGGCTGGAGGCGTGCAGAGTGGTTGGGAAGGGGCTCTCTTGTCTCACTTGGCAAGTATCTTCCTGTATTACATTTCACAGAATGGTG
Organism: Pogona vitticeps; assembly: GCF_051106095.1. NCBI lineage: Eukaryota > Metazoa > Chordata > Lepidosauria > Squamata > Agamidae > Pogona > Pogona vitticeps. The sequence goes on from NC_135783.1 coordinate 155,823,407, forward strand.
CAAAAATAAAAGACTATCTGAAGCATGAGAAGTAATGTATGCACAGCAGGAAAAAACAGTCCAGGGATTGAGTCCAAGTGCTCTTGACAAGGGGCAACAGACAACAGGTCCATTAATGTCATATTGAATTTGAATATAAACATTTGGACTATAGCCAAAGGGTTGGAGTAACACAAAGAATTCTTAGCAAGCTGATTGCTTAGGGCAGGGGAGATGCGGGGAAGGGGGCCACCAGTTACAGCATTATGTGAGAGAGAAGGGCAAAGGGGTCTTGGTTGCCCCTAAGCTGTCCCCACATTTAAATAGTTTGGGTAGCCTTGGTGCCAGGCCCCTTGGGTTGAAAATACTGCTGCTACATTCTAAATGGGAAAACAACAGCCATCCAGCTGACCTGATCCTTGATGAGCATACCCATCTGGCTTGCATCTGGATGAGGCTGGGAGTGTCAATCTCACTCAGCTTTGTCCAGCAGGGTTTTTTCTGTGCAGCCGCCGCCAGCAAGACGTGGGGACAGGGAGGTGGAGTGGCAGTGGACTATCATGATCCTGTGTTCCACAGATTCCCCAGTTTTGGGAGTTTGGATGTGTGTATCTGAAAGTGTCCCCTCCTTTTTTTTTTTTTTACTCTGCTAGTTTTTCAGATGGATTACTGTGTGCGTCTATGCATGTCTCTGCATATGTATACATATAACTACATGCAGGTATATGTTTAGTAATTCATTTAAAAATCTTTCTCAACATATTTTCATCCTGCTCTTCAGCCAGAAAGCCTCCTGTCTTCATGCAGACAATAAAAATGAAAGACTCCCTGCTAGGCTTACCTTCTGAAAAGTCATGACCCAAAAAAAGGGGGGTGGAGGAGAGACAGAGAGCAAAAGAAGAAAAAAAAACCAAGTCGTTTTTCAACTGGTCTGGTGGATTCTCTCCCTCCACTGCAGCCTGCTGGATTGGCTGTTATTGGTTGTCGGGTTTAAAGAAGATTTAAGAGAAAAGGGTTATCTTCCTCTCTCTTTCTGCTGCTCAAACTCTCTCTTCTTCTTCCCTTTCCACCAGCATACGTGGCCTCACTGTTGTCTGAAAATAAGAGCTAAAACTGAGATGTAGAACTAGGCTGATCATCTTTAATACACCTCAGTCATCACATTCCATAATTGTGTAAACATATATCCATCGCTCTTCATCTTCCATCTGATGTCCAATGTGCTGTATCACCAGATTGTGAGGTTGTGTGGGCCTACAACCATTTCAAGTTTCTCTCTCTCTCTCTTATACACAGAACAAGAGAGAATTCCTTTGAAGCGCAGCATGTGTCTGATCTCTCTACTTTTAATTATTTTCCACAATTGTTCAAACCCTGGAGGCACAAAACAATACCGAGACAGCGTAGGAGCTACTAACAGCGGCAATATCTGAACCATTTTTCCATTATATCCATGTATTTTAGTTCTAAGGCTTTTAAAAACATCTGACATACCCCCACCTCCCCAAATTTCATACACTCAGTGTAAGGTTTTAATGATAGCCTCTGTCTAAATTACAGAAGGAATCAGAGTCTAATGTCTTTGAAGATGAATTTCAAAATGTATCCTAAGTGGTGACTAAAAATGTTTCAGTCAACTGTGACAGTCACAAAATGCCAGTGGCCTAAAAGGAACAGATGTGCTGATGGATGACCACCAGCACAGCTGGACTCCCCCCCTCCTCTACAGCTCTCCATGCCACTCAGAATCTGGCTCCAGTCCCTTGCCTTCCAGAGCACCGTTTCAAGGGATATTTAGAACTGGAGATAAGAGGGAGAGAATCACTCATTTCCTAGTTTTGCCAGCCAAAGGAGATCTGCCAGCTGGTATTTTAGCTGAAATCTGCAGCACAATAAAAAAACTCGATCTCTAGATAAAAAGAAAAAGTAAAAACAGGTCAGTTGCTATCCTTAAAAGCCTGCCAGAATTGTTTTGGCTAATTCTGATAGGCAACTTCGAAAATAATCATAAGCAGAAAGGTGACGGAACTAAAAAATACTTCTGAAAATCCTTGTCAAACTTACTGTTAAAATGCCCTTTAAATCTAACTGATTCAGAGTTACGTGTTGCTCCTAAATGCCGGTGTTGTAACTAAAACATATATAACTCATCACTCTAAAATTAACAATCTACAAGTAACTATGCTGCTTATAACTAATTCCCTTCAATCTCTAAGGATTTCCCATGGTATTGTGTATGTTTGTCTTGTCCTACATCAGCCTTTTCAATGTCCTGCACCATTATAGCCAATTATGATTATGGGAAATGGAGTCCAGACATCAGGAGAGCACTGGGGTCAGGGAGGCTCAGCTCATTAAATTCTTAACAAATACAGAAAACAATATAGAATGTCTACACAAGATAGAAGACAACCGCTGAAGGCAATTTAGTTAGCAATGTCTATAGTAAACTTGGCAGGCTCCAGTCATTGTACTGACATTTGGTGAACACAGTTAACACATGACTGGTAATTTAATGAGCAGGTTAATTTTTTTTCTAGCTACTTAGGGCGTGGTAGGAAAAGAACGGCATTCAAAGTGTATTGGTTCATACTTCCATGTTGTCACTTCAACAGTTAGGTGTGGACAGCTTCAGCCTTCCTGTTTAATAATTTTGCTGACAGTCCCAGGGTTATCTTTGTCCCAAACTGTTAAAAAATCTCTTACTTCACTTTCAGTCCCTATTCATGCTTAATTTGTTTTCATAGGCTTGCTCCAAACCTGTAGTTCTCCCTCTCTCTCAATCTAGTCTGTCCACACTGTCTTCTTTAGAGATGGGTTATTCATATCCATCTCCCGAGGGAGATGAATATGAATATTGCCACCACAGGTGGCCAAGCCCTTTGGACCCACTCCCAAGAACCGGCCAGTCCACTTACCGCTCGCAGTCTGTTGTGTGGGGATGTCATCGTTCATGCTGTGCCAATCACAGAGGCTTGGACACCTGTGGTGGCGATGTTCGTATCTTTCTCCCCCGGGAGATAAATACAAATATCCCATCTCTAACCTTCTTCATGACAAGACTCTGTTAGGCACTGGGAAAAAAAGGATTAATTCAAAAGTGTGAGAAGGGGCAATTTTAGTTCCCTGCCCTGCCTTTTACTGCCTCCACTGTCTATGTGGATGAGATGGTGTGCTATGGGTGGAACCTTCCTACAGAAACAGGAAGTCCATTTTTAAAGGGTCCCAAACCGTGAGAAGAGACTGGCCATGTAGTAGAAAGTTTCCTCTGCAACTGCCCTTCTTGGCAGGTGAGAGACAGGAGGATGGGCCCAGAAATCTCTTCCTGTTCACACATTTAGATTAAACTTCTTCTGAACACCTGAGATGGCCTAAAGAAAGGCTTAGAGAGTCAAAGCAGATGATAACAACCCTGCAATAGATATTTGTTCCTTAGCAATGGTACTTGCAAATTTAGCCTCTGTTTACATTCTAATGAGCAATCATAAAATAAAGCATGCTAAATTCATAATCTATGTCATATAAGGACTGCTGGGAAATGTACTGCCAAACTTTGACAGACCATTACAATAACTTTTTATGGACAGCATGAACCCTATTTAGTAATGTATTTTCCAATTGTCTAACATTTTAGTGTTGACTGACCCTTTGGTATTAAACCCCATAGGACAGGAATGAGAGACATCTGAGTGAACACATGGATACAAACTTCATGAATATGTTTTACCACTCTAATCTCGCCTGGTCTTGTATGATTTCAGAAGCTAAACAGTTCTGGATGCATTTGCTACTTAGGAGACACTCCGCTGAAGGAATAGCTGGCATCTTCAGGTACAGCTAGGAAAGAATACTGACTGAAATCGTCGAGAGCACCTACCAGTCAGAGTTGACAATACCAGGCTAGATAGGTCAATGGTCTGACTCAATATAAGGCAGGTTCTTATGTTTCTAGTGTGCACCTTTTTGTAACTGGAAATGGATTGATTTTCTGGCTATTATCCCTTGGCTTATGGCCAAGTACTGGTTGCACTTTCATTTCCTCTGTAGCTTGTTATCCTAGTCTTGAAATTCTCATTCATTTAAACCTTTAATCCTTCTCTGAATCCTCCTTTAGTGCTCTACCTCAATAATGCCTTGTGACATGGCGATGTTCCCTGGTTAATTATCTGCTTTTTGTAAGCACTATTTTTTGGTCACTAGCTGTAGGCTTTCCATTTTAACAACTGAATATTCTTTTATAAAAGAGCAAAACCAGAGGCTTGTGATTCACTTCCGCTGAACGATTCCGTGTTCAGTTTATCTGTGTCATTCCACTTCTTGTACTTGTGCATGCACGTGTGTGTGTGTGTGTGTGTGTGTGTGTGTGTGCGCACACGCACACACAAACACACACATTATATTTTGTCAAGTCAGAATTGACTTGTAGCAACCCTATTAGGGCTGAAAATGTAAATGAGATATTTAAGGAATGGTTTTACCAGTTTCACACCCCACTGAATTTCCATGGTCAAGTGGGAATTCAAACCTAGTCCATCACTCAATTCACTACACCACACTGGGTATATATACATATAAACAGACATATACATATAGACACCCACCCACCCACACAATTTTAAGTTTCATATTTTTATATGGTTATATGGCCACAGGGATTCTTAAATGTTCCATAGTCTAAGGCTGCTGCAGCACATTTTAATCTGACCCTAAGCATTCCTCTGCTTGGTACACAAGGACTAGTAAAAGATGGTGGGAGCCAGGGTTTGTTTAATAGGGTGCACTAAATATCTCTCTGAGCAGGTCTTCATAAATATCTCAGCTGCAACCTTGCCCTGCTGCTGGAACTATCCTGAACCATGATCCCATTCTGAACATGACTAATCCACAAATTTTGAAAACTAGAGTTGCCTTTGTTAGTACCTAGGTGGAAGGGCCCCAGGGAATAACAGAGGTCTGCAAGTAGGGGTAGGAGAACATCTTGTCTGAAATTGGAGACTCAGTGCTGGTCAAAGTGGGCAAAGCTGAATTTTGTGGACTTAGGGTTTGGTTGAATATAAGGCCATTTCCTGTGCTTGCTTCTCAAAGATTGTCCTTTTTTCTTACACTTTTCCCTGATCATGTTCCTTTGGCCTTTGTGCTTTGGCATGAAGGACTAGGTCCCGTCTTCCCTCACAAGGCTACTCGTTGTATCCTCCTTCTTAGATAGTAGACTTTTTACTTCGTAAGACAAAGAGGAATGGGAAGTCTCCTGACATTAGCAACCATTCAATTAGCTAAGTGGAGAAGTTGGTTCTACTTGGGCTTCCTTCCTCCCTCGCTCGCTCCCTTCCTTCCTAACAACTTGATACAATTCATAGCCTCCCCAAAAGAGACAAACAGAATAGAAAGAAAAGTAAATGCAAGAAAAAGCAAAACTGACAAAATTGCTGATTCAAGATGAATACTTATCTCTTTAAAGTATGATTTTATATAATACACTCTTTAGAGCTGAATTTATTATAATTGTTAATACTGCCATGTACTGCTAGGAAGATAAAAAGGCCCTTGTGAAATTTTCTGCCTCAGATGCTGAAATAAATTGATCCCTCCCAACATAATTTGACTGTGCAGAGAAAGCATCAGCCTGAATACAACAGTTGGCCCCCAACTACAGTTGGTCCAGTAAATCAGTGGGGACGTAGTCAACACCTATGTGAATTTCATGGATTCTATAGTCCTCACTAATTTAGACTAACATTAGATTTAGGGCATCATTTCCTGATATAATGCAGGTTGCAAAATGTCTTGGAATGGAGCCATGTGAGTAAGGATGTCATTTCCTTCTTTTTTTGAAAACAAAATAAGAACCTACACAAAGTGCCATATTTTAAACAAATAAATAAAGAGGAAATAAATGTTTTGAGGCTTTAAAAATTATAATGTATGACAAAGTGACACTGGTTACAGGAAGAACTGAAATTTCTTGCTACAACAAATTTGTCACCCACCATTTCAAAGCACAATTAAAAATTCTGCATGACTTATAGATCCAGGCTATCTGAAAGAAGGCATCTCCTCATATAAGAGTGTCCAGATTATAAGATCTTCAGGGGACACCTTTCCCTCATTACCACCACTGCCACAGTCACGCCTAGTGAGGACACAAGCGAGGGTCCTTTTGGTCACTGCTCCCAGGTTGTGGAACTCTCTGCCATTGGAGGCCAGGTCTTCCTGCTGTCCTTCTGCTGGAGAGCAAAAGCTTTTCTCTTCACTTTTGATGAGTTAAGGAAATGACTTTGATACAGAATAGCATGCTTTTTATCTGTTTAACACTGTACTTTAAAATGAATTTAATCTGTTTTCATTTAATAATTTTAGTACGTAATGGCCAAAATTCCAAAATGGAAATGATGTAGCAGCAGCAGAATGCCACTGATTAAAGACTTCCATTTGCAATTTTGGTATGCACACGGCTCATACACAAGTCAACAATGCATCCCAACATTGCAAAAGAAAGCCTTTAATCAATGGCAATCAATCTGCCACTATTGATGATATCATTCCCTTTGCACAGGAGTTACTGAACAACAATATTTTGGCCAATATATTTAACTGTGTTTTTTTTAACATTGTAATTTATTGTATTTTAACTGCCTTAATATTAGTCTTTTGAATATTTTGCACGCTGCATTGGGCCCTTTGTTGATAGAAAGGTGGGGTGTAATTAAAACGAGTGAATTAACGAATCTTACAATACTCTTGGGGTGTCTATGTACCTGCCCTGCCTTTGAGATCACCATATGCACTTCCAATTGCAATTTTCATGTATCTGAAAAGAGATTCTTATCATATTTATGTGAAAATATATCAGAAATCCTCTCAGGCCTTCATCTTTAATACAGGAAAGTCAGGAGAAGTCAAGAGTGAAGGGGAATAGGTATATATGAGGTTGGTAGGGGGAATGGCTGGTACACAAGAGCCCTCAACCACATATGCTACTTCAGATCCTGACTGGCAGAAATTACAATTAGAATTTCATATAAGGATTTTTCGTCATGTGTTCAATTTGTTTTTCTTAAAAGTACAATATGGTAAGTTTTAAAGAAATGCTGCTCCTTTTTTTTACATACTATAACAGTATTTCATTATGCTGTAAACCGTTTTATGTAGTGAACGCACTATGTCAGCAGTATGCAAGTCCACAAAATAATCCTTTTTAAAAATCATTGCAGGTGAAGAAAGCTGTACAGCAAGAAGGCTTTGGGAGGAAGAAGAGAGGATACAGAGACATCAATGAAATTGACATCAACATGAATGATCCATTGTTTGCAAAGCAGTGGTATTTGGTAAGCAAACTAGAGCATTTTAAACATTTTTGTCCCCTCAAGAACAATGATCCCTGATTTTCCTAACAAGGAAATTCTCAGGCTGGTCTTTGAATCAGAAAAATTTGTAATCCTGATCTATTATTTCCAAGTGATTTTTGCCATTGCCTTTCTTCTAAAGGGATAATTCATATGTCTTCCAATCATTTTTTAAATGTCTACTAATGCCGAACAAGGGCTGCCAAAATGGAGCACAATAAAGCAGACCCAAAAATGTCCAGAAGACTTCACCACTAGCTGTGCTGGCCAGGATTTCTGGGAGTTTTTCATCCTTCAACATCTGGGGACCCAGGGTTGGGAACCACTAGCCTAAGTGGTTCCTGCATCCGGACACCAGCAAAAACTTCAAGAGAGAAGCAGCTGTTCCACTGCTGGGATAATGTACAAATGAGCCTGAATTCTCAATTTTGTTTCAGCAGGGCTAAGAATGTGCTTAAATCTTTCCACACAATAAAATAACACATACTACTTTAAATAAAATTCACAAACATAATAACAATACAAGAGATCAAATTAAGCATATCAATCAACTTAAAACTAGGAGAAAGACAAGATGAAAATATAAAAACAATTCTAAAAGACAAGGTGGTGGAGCAATTAACTTAAGTCCTGAAAGCGCCACTGTGCTCTGCCGATATAATATTCAGGAAAGTCTGTCTAAACAACCATATTTTCAAAGATTTCTTTAAAATTCCCAGCGAAGGGGTCAGGTGTATTTCAAGTGGAAGTTTATTGCAAAGGCCCAATTTCTCTTTTTGGGCCTCTCTCAGGATCAATGTTCTCAACTGTCTGGCCTGAGAAAATCGAGTAGGTTGGACAGATCTTACTGGAAGAAGGGGTTCTGCCAGGTATTGAGGACGAAACTGTTTAGGGCTTTGTATGTCAGCATCATCACCTTGAAGCTGGCATGGGAACAAACAGGTAACCAGTGCAAGACAGCCAAAGCAGGGGAGATATGATACAATTTATTTACTCAATAATCTGGCTGCCATATGCAAGACCTGCTGAAGTTTCCATAGCAGCTTCATGGGCAGCCCTACATAGAGAGTGTTACATCAGTCTAATTTCAAGACTACCATTGCCTGGAGCACCCTGGAGAGGGATCCGGTGTCAAGGCAAGGATGCAGCTGGGAAATCCACTTCAAGTGGAAAAAGGCAGAATGGACCACAAACTCTACCTGGGACTCCATTGAAAGTGCAGGGTCCAGAAGTATGTCCAGACTGCCAACCTCATCCTTAGTAGAGAGAGTAGCCCCTCCAAAGGAGAGAAAGGCCCTCAAACCACAGACACCTGCAGGACTCCCATCTTGTCCCAGTTCAGCCTCCGTCTATAATCCCTCATCCATCCTAGCACAGCATCCAGGCAGCACTCAACGGACGGGACAGCATCCTCTGCAGAGAGGTGGAAGGAAAGATAGAGCTGGGTGTTGCCCACATATTGGTGACATGAAGCTCCAAAACTCTTGATGGCCTATCCAGGGGCCTCATTAAAAATATTGAACAACAATGAGGAGATGACATAGATTATAAGATTTGTCATAAAAACATTAATAAATAAAACCAGGCTCTTTGTTTCCAATTTCTTTGTAATTAAAATGAGAAGCAGACAGAATAACTGCAGCTTTAGTCATTGCTGGATGTATAGCAAGTACAAACACACTCGTGGACCTAATGGGCTTAGATTTTTGAGAGTGTCAACTGTATTTGATAGAGAAAAGGAGACTGGCTGTGCTTTATTTCTTTTCAAAGAGAGGCGCTAAGGCTCAAGGCTATCTTTTTCCTACATCCTCTAATGCAGATGTCTTTCTCCTGCTGTCAGAGGCACAAATGGGGTTGCTAGTTACTAGCACAAGTACACAACTTTGAAATTGCTGAAAACCTATTGGTCCCTGCAAATACCGGTGATGTTTCTTTTTCCCTCTATTTTTCTCTCTCCACACTTTTGTTCTTTCTCACTGGTAATTCTCTTCCTCCACTCTCATTCAGCCTCTTTCTCTACTTGCCCTTTCTTCTTCCACCCTACTCACTTAACTAGCCAGCAGGACCTTTCCTCCTTTTAATCATTTGATGAGAGTTTGGGGCAAAGGGAGTTGCAGAGAAAAGCCTGGCTGGAGCTCCCAATTGACCTTATGGAGACACCAACATTCTGTCTGTATAATTTCTCTGTGCCAGTTAGGGAAGGGGAAAGAAGTCTGGCACCTAGTGACTGGAGGTAGTACTGCGAGCTAGAAACATTTTTTTTAATTAACTCAAATCAATTGATTCCGTTCATGAACTGATTCAAAATAGTCCTCAAGTATATAGCACTAGAGCTTTTCCAAGACCCCTCCCAAGTTTCAGGTCTTTATCTTAAACAGCTTTGGTTGTATGGTGGAGAGAGTGGCACACAGAGAGACAATCTCCATTAATTATTACATATGTATGTGGGCACAGAGGAATTATGCCAGAAAGATCTGGACATCCCAGACAACCCAGATAGTGTGGTTGCTGACCCTGAGCCAGACATCCTGGAGAGTGAAGTCAAGTGGGCCTTAGAAAGCATGGCTAAAAACATGTCCAGTGGAGGTGATGGCATTCCAGTGGAACTTTTTAAAATCTTAAAAGATGCTGCTGCTAAGGTGCTAAACTCAATATGCCAGCAAGTTTGGAAAATTCAGCAGTGGCCAGAGGATGGAATCTACATCCCAATCCCAAAGAAGGGCAGTGCCAAAGAATGCTCCAACTACCATACAATTGCACTCATTTCACACGCTAGCAAGGTTATGCTCAAAATTCTCCAAGGTAGGCTTCATCAGTATGTGGACCGAGAACTGCCAGAAGTACAAGTTGGATTCCGAAGGGGCAGAGGAACTAGAGACCAAATTGCTAACATGCGCTGGATTATGGAGAAAGCCAGAGAGTTCCAGAAAAACATCTACTTCTGCTTCATTGACTATGCAAAAGCCTTTGACTGTGTGGACCACAGCAAATTATGCCTCACCACCTTATCTATCTCCTGAGAAACTTATATGTGGGACAGGAAGCAACAGTTAGAACTGGATATGGAACAATTGATTGGTTCAAAATTGGGAAAGGAGTACGATAAGTCTGTATATTGTCCCCCTGCTTATTTAACTTATATGCAGAATACATCATGCGAAAGACAGGACTGGAGGAATCCCAAGCCAGCATTAAGATTGCCGGAAGAAATATCAACAACCTCCAATATGCAGATGATACCATTCTAATGGCAGAAAGTGAGGAGGAATTAAAGAACCTCTTAATGAGGGTGAAAGAGGAGAGTGCAAAAAATGGTCTGAAGCTCAGCATCAAAAAAAACCTAAGATCATGGCCACTGGTCCCGTCACCTCGGGTAAATAGAAGGGGAAGATATGGAGGCAGTGACAGATTTTTCCTTTCTTGGGCTCCATGATTACTGCAGATGGTGACAGCAGCCACAAAATTAAAATACACCTGCTTCTTGGGAGGAAAGCAACAAGAAACCTCAACAGCATCTTAAAAAGCAGAGACATCACCTTGCCAACAAAGGTCCGCATAGTCAAAGCTATGGTTTTTCCAGTAGCGATGTATGGAAGTGAGAGATGGACCATAAAGAAGGCGGACCGCCAAAGAATTGATGCTTTTGAGTTGTGGTGCTGGAGGAGACTCTTGAGAGTCCCCTGGACTGCAAAGAGAACAAACCTATCCATTCTGAAGGAAATCAACCCTGAGTGTTCACTGGAAGGACAGATCCTGAAGCTGAAGCTCCAATACTTAGGCCATCTCATGAGAAGAGAAGACTCCCTGGAAAAGATCCGGATGTTGGAAAAGTGTGAAGGCAAGAGGTGAATGGGATGTCAGAGGATGAGATGGTTGGACAGTGTCATCAAAGCGACCAACATGAATTTAACCCAGCTCCAGGAGGCAATGGAAGACAGGAGGGCCTGACATGCTCTCTTCCATGGGGTCACGAAGAGTCGGACATGACTTAACGATTAAACAACAACATTGTGGACCTCAAATAGCTATGGAGGAGACATGTGCACATACGTGCACTGTTTTGCTATTATAGATGAGTAATACCCGGCATATTTTTAATAACAAGATTTTGGTATTCCAGCAACATGACAGAGATGAAGCAGCATCCCTCTTGAGATGAGATTTCTTAATCCTGGTGCACTTTGCCTTAAATACAGTCTGTATTTTCTAGCAGTGTTTATGGATATTGTACGGCTCCTTCTGAGCTGTGTTCCTGAGGACATGAAAGCTGTAAACAGTCTGTTTTATGCCAGGCAAATCAGTCTCTTGCTTTTTTTTTTTTTTTTTTTGGTACTTTGATGCATTAGATGAATACCGGGCAAGCAGATGGGACTCCTGGCCTTGATTTGAATGTGGCAGAAGCCTGGGAGCTCGGCTACACAGGGAAAGGAGTAACTATAGGAATTATGGATGATGGTAAGTGAGAATTAATAAAGCATGACTCTCTGAGTAAATTTTCACTTCTTTCTGTAACTTATGAGAAATATGATCTAAATAAGACCTCAATAGCATGACTCACTCCCTTCAAAACATTGTGCTTCTAATGACAACACTGTAAGTTGGGGTTTTTTTAAAAATAAGAAATCATCCACGAAAGCTTCCCCTAGGGTGTAGTCAATGGATATTTACGATTCCTTTAAAGTTGCTGTGGGTAGAGCTTTCTTTCATGTATGCCTTATTTTGCAAATTTAATAAGCACCCAGTGGAACAGAAACTGAATTTCAGCTCTTTAGTGAGGGGGGGGGGGAAGCACAACAATCCTGTGCTATACAGATGAAAACTGTCCTAAAATTTTAGGACAATATGGAAGTATATTTTTAAAAAATAAGTTGGCATTATTTTTTAAAAAAATAAAAATTTTATGGTATTTTAATGCTTGTCTCAGTTTCCATTTGATGAAATTTCCCATTTGCACAGTTCAGATTTCCACTGCAGTGCTAAAAATAAGCCACAGAGTGGCTGTGCTAAAACTGATCCACAGGGACTTACCCCTGCTTGTTATAGATATAGCACAGTGGGAAAGATGCTGCTTGCCTACACACAAGCACCATCCATTTGCACATGTCATGACGCATCGCTGCCTGTCTTCTTATATTTAGATTCACAGAATGATACGTTGTATTTCTGTGTGACTGGACACAGCTGGGACCTTCTGGGCTGCAAAAATCTATGTAATCCTTAACGGGGTGGTGGGTTATTTCAGTGGTTCTTAACCTTTGTTACTCAGATGCTTTTGAACTGCAACTCCCAGAAACCCCAGTCAGGACAGCTGGTGATGAAGGCTTCTGGGAGTTGCAGTCCAAAACTCCTGAGAAACCCAAGGTTTAGAACCAGTGGGCTATTTGACTAAAGCAGTGGTTCCCAATCTTGGGTCCCCAGATGTTCTTGGACTAAAACTCCCAGAAGCCTTCACCACCAGCTGTGCTGGCCAGGATTTCTGTGAGTTGTAGCCCAAGAACATCTGGGAACCCAAGGTTGGGAACCACTGGACTAGAGCAAGAAAACAGAAAGTTGTATAGGACAGAGTTTGGAAAGGTTATTCTTCAGAACGACACCTCCTAGAATTTTTCTAGCGAGCATAGGTTTCTGGGAGAATCACAGTTCCCAAATTTTATTTTTCTATGCTCGGAGAAAGAAGCAATCTCTCATGCTCATAATCATCAGGCCACTGAATAAACCCAAAATACAAAGTGGATCCTGAACATGGCAGCTCTTCAATTTATCCCTGAATTTCACTTATTTCACAAATCAATGTTGTTTTCTAGATTTTTGCAGTAAGTTACTGACTGAACCCTCCCTCCGGAAAGGGGAGGAATTTGCAAAGGTTGAGTTGATATTTGCAGCCAGTCCCTTCTTTTTGCTGCTGTTTCTCCTGCAAAGCAGCCTTCAGCTTATAACAGTTGTGAGGCTAAAGCATTATACACTGGAACTCCCAGGCGCCTTCCCCAGCCAACCTGGCCAATGTCCTGAGTGGGGGATTCTAGGAGTTGCAGTACAAGGCCTAAACCCAATTCCTGGCCCCAACTACAGTAGATCCCTTGGGAGTGACTTCAGAGGGATTTATGTAAGTGTTGACTTACACAGAGTGTAGAGCACAGAGTGCTGTCCTCTGAAGATGCCGGCCACAGAGACTGGCGAAACATTAGGAAGAACAACCTTCAGAACACGGCCAAAGAGCCCGGAAAACCCACAAGAACCATGCTGACTTACCATTCAGCAGTTGTTTCCACATGTATGCTCTAATCAGGGCTATCAGTTGGATTTAGGCCCACAAAATCTGCTTTTTTTAAAGCTCTGTGTTAGCTGATTGTTAGCTTGAGAGTCAAGTTGGGCACAAACTGCTGGTTTGGCAGTTTATGCCAGTTCAGCAGAGGACCAAAGAGGTGTTCCATGATTCAGCACCCCAACCCCTCTGGCGGGTGCCCATTTGGAAGCAGCACCACTGCTTCCCTGCTTTGCCTCCTCTGTGGGCTGCCTCTGAGTGGGCATCCACTGGAGGCAGCGGTGCACCAAGAAGCTAAACAACTGTTTGGCCATCTGCCGAGTCGGCACCAACTGACGAACCGATGGTTCGTGCCCATCTTTACTTGAGAGTATAATAGCAACATTTTGGTGTGGTGCCTGCTCCAGATGAAAGGAGAGAGAGAGAGAGAGAGAGAGAGAGAGAGAGAGAGAGAGAGAGAGAGAGAGATGTGATTCTGCCCCCCCCCCAAAAAACCCCGTCTCCCTCTCTTATGCAGAAGTGGCTAGATGCCAATCTCAAGTTTTTCAGACCAGCCTTCTGGGAGCTCTGGAACAAGAGACCAAAGGGTGATTATCCCCAAGGTAGAGTTGCTCTCTGGGCTGCCAGTTGTCAAGAACCATTCAACAGTTCTGTAGAAATAAAAGAATAGCCCTGGAATTGCTATACATGGCATTTTATGGATTGAAAATGATGACTCGGTGGTGAAGTGTCCAAGCGACCAACCCGTTCCCAGCCACTAGCTTCTTACTTGCTCCTTGCTTCTTTGCAATAAACACAAGAACATAAATCTACGATTAGAGTAGCTGACAGGACAGAGAAGAAATACCCTGGGGAAAAGAAAGTAGCTTTCATCCTAAGCAAAGGATTTGTGTAATCCCCAAAAGGCCTTGCTATATTGATATTGATATTGATTGCTCATGCCACTCTGTCAGAACTGCTGTGATGAGGAGCCATATGAGGCGGACGATAAGTGAATGGGAAAGTGAAAGTGTGATTTGATCTGGGAGTGTTGTTTGTTTGTTTGTTTTTTGCAACATTCCACTCTGTTAGCTGTAGGAAATATTACATTTGTGGTGCAGAGATGCAATTAGCTTTTATCCCACCCTTCACGCTGTTCAGAAATACTTATTTTCTCCTCTCTCACTGTTCTAGCCAGCTGGAGTCCAGCTGTATAAGCCCCTCTTAATGTACAGTGGTGCTGAGCTGCAGCACTATGACTAGCTATCCAATACTATTACAGCCCTAATGCGTGCCACCACACCCTAACCGTTGTGAAAAATAGAAGCATTCTGAAGTATCAACAGAATTTTGGTTGAATATTCTCCTGTTCTCATTAGTCTTTTTTTTTAATCCTGCAGTTTTGTGTTGTGTTGTGTTGTGTTGTGTTTTGTGTGTGTGTGTGCCTGTATAGAATCCTGGGCTTGTTGGAAACTGATTAGGAAGGCCTAATAAGATAATATACAGTCCAGACCTCTCTGTGCCTGGCTTTCACCAGGTATGACAGTTTAGACCCTGAGAACTTTGGTTCTCAAGCCAATAATAGATCGTAACTGATTTTACCCTAAGCAGGAGTGGGCAGCTTCCAGACATCTGTGAGCAAACATTCCCCTGCCCCCATATTCTTCTCAAATATTATTTCATTTCCTTCATTAAAACCTCCCCCATGCTACCCTCTAGTGGCTGCAGGGAGCAATTTTCAGCATCTGTTTAAGCTGTCCTGAGCTATTTTAAGGGCCTGTCTACATTTCTCAAAGAAACCTCGCAATGCTGTATGTAGCATTTTAATTTTATCCAACTCAAGCCACTTGGTTTTTGAATCATTTCCTGCATTCTTACTTAGTAACTGAAATGCATATCTTCTGTTAATGTACCAGTTTGGCAGCCTGCACACACACACACACACACACACAGAGAGAGAGAGAGAGAGAGAGAGAGAGAGAGAGAGAGAGAATATATATCCTGTGTTTCTCCTTAGAAAAGGACCCAAGGCAGCTTACAGCATTTCAAGACAATATTTAAGAACAAAACAATGAATATACAAAGGTGGCGCACAATCATTAAAAAGAAATATTTAAAGAGAAAAACACTAAGTACAGAAATATTAATAAGGAACAAAAAATCTTAGAAATGGGAAACACAAGCAATACTAAAAACACAGCCATCTGAAAAGTTCATGTTCAGGTAGCCAGTAATTGAGGGAAAGCTTGCCTGAAAAAAAGGTCTTCACTTGCTTGTGGAAAGACAACGAAGATGAGTCCAGGCTGGCCTCCTGTGGGAAGGAGTTCCAAGGTCTGGGAGCAGCAACAGAGAAGGCTCTCTCCCGTGTGCCCATCAAATGCACCTGTAAAGGTGGTGGGACTGAGAGAAAGGCCTCCCTTGATGAGCTTAACATCAGAGCCGGATCATATTGAGAGACACAGTCTTTGAGGTAGCTTGAGCCCAAGCCATTTAGGGTTTTATAGGTTAAAAGCAGCACTTTGAATTGTGCCTGGAAATGGATCAGCAGCCAGTAGAGTTGTTGTAACAGAGGGTTTATGTGATCCCTGTAACCCACCCCAGTCAGCAGTCTGGCTGCTCCCTTTTGTACCCTCAGCTTGTGTTCTTAAATTGGGTATGCATGGAGAGGCTCCCTTTTAAAACTGGTTATAATGTTCACAAGAGGCATAAGGCAATTAAGAAAACTGTATGTGGAAATAAATTACCTTCTGGTGGCTGTTTATTCTAACTTGCTTCCTAAGAAAATAAACTGAGTCAGAGAAAAATAAATATACACTTTGTAATTTATTATGTGAATGATGTGAAACTCAGCACAGTTTTTAACACAGGGCAAATCTCAGTTTTTTTAGGCTGTGTGACCAGGCTCTAAGAGACCCCCAGTTTGAAAAAAAACTTGAAAAGCCTGGGCCTAAAGCGATAGTGGTGGCAGGAAGGATGCCTTTGGCTTCTTTTATGCTCCCAGATGTAACCATATAAATAGAGCAGGGGCTTTTCAAGAAAACATATATGTAATTATAACAATATTGCTGCCATATCTTTGAGGATTAAATGTCTGTAAATACTGAAGTCAGTTCCATTTTGAGCATCGAGAGGCTGAAACTGTTGGCATTGTTCGTTTTTTAGGCATATCCAAGGTTAGCACATTTTATGGAATAAATCTGTCTTCTGAGCGATGTCGCTCATCTATATTTTATAGCTGCAGGTTAAAAGATAGATGTCTTGGAACATAATGCTGCAGCTCAGAATAAAGTCTTGGTTAATGACTTTGCTTCAAAGCACAAACTGACAAAACATTGGCCAGGATCGTTCCACCAAATAAAGGCAGGACATGCAAGCTTATTCTGAATATCAGTTGTGTTGCAGTTGTCCTCTACCTTGCTGCACACATCTCTGAGATTGTCCTTGCCACACATAACTTTGTTATTAGGGCATACAGTCCACGATGAATTTATAGTTGGCTCATGTGCCACCCATAGGGCCAGACCAAGACATTTTGATGCCCCTGAGGAAAAACAAGATGGTGCTCCATTCTTCCCAAACCAACCAGACCAAGCAGTTGAATTTTACATCCATTACAACAATGTGGCAATGTCTCCCTTTGCATCTGAGGGTAGCAGTCTAATTTAGGGAGAATAAAAAAGGCCACATGGCACATTCAAAGGTGTTATGTGATGTTTGCTCCCTCCCCCTCCAATAACTGTCTGAGGCTGCCACTGCAGTCTGTGTAATGGCAAGACTCTGCAGTTCAAGCAGACTGGAAGCCGAGGAATCAAAGGAAACGCTGGGATTCATGAGTGCTAGAAACATCCTTATGAACTTCCAAGTCAGTTGTAGGTGCAGGTGAAGGGAAAATGGAAAAGCTTGAATTTGAGGAAACAGGAGAAGCATTTCTGGAAAAAGAGCAGCAGGAGCAAGTTAATTATATGAAGAATTATGTGGGCCTCTGCAATGGAGGACCGACAGAGTAGCTTCTGTATCTTAATGCTGTGAGCAGTGTAATGTTGTCAGTGTCATTCAAACCAAGGGGTTTTTTTAACCGTCATGATGTTATATTTTTCAGTGTACCTAGCTTTGATTAAATTGTTTGATTTGTAAGAGTATCTGCATGATGGATTATGAGCATTTGTGAGCCTAAGCTTTCAAAGCAATAAATCTTTCGGGTTTTTTCTTTTTGTCTCTGTCTTCAATTCCGAACACATTTCTGAACCGACATTGAAAAACAAACAGACAACAGAGCTGTAATATTTTAATATTTATAATTCCCAGGCAATACAAAACTCAAGGATTAAAAGCTTGAATTTAAAGTGACAGCGGGCTCTAAAGTCAGTATCCCTTGTAATAGGCTTACAAAATAATTGGGTTTAGTGGCTCTTGACAATACCATGACTTCTGCATCATCATCATCATCATCATCATCATGACTTCTGGAAGTGTTCATTATGGTCCATGTATTGTTTTTGATTTTTGCAGGAATTGATTATCTTCATCCAGACTTGGCCTCCAACTATGTGAGTACAGAATTCTATATTGTTCTCACAATTTTTAAAAAGCGAAGCTCTACTGGCTGAGAGTGTAAACAGCATAACTATGCTCTTGATATCCGAGACAAACAAAACTGACATGCAGCTACAGACAAATTTATCCCTCTAACTGCTAATATAAGAAACAAAACATTACATATACTCTCAAGGGGAGTTACATAGTCGTGATGCTCTGAATGAGTTTTTATTACCAATACCAGAAATTAATACAGTCTCAGTAGTTCCCTTTGAAATACTGGAATTTACCATCCGTGAGAAGTTCTACCCAGATGGCATCACTTCTTTTCCTCTTCTCTCCCCTCCCCTTTTCTTCCTCTTTTCTGTCTTTTCATTTTCTCCATCCTCCAGGATTGGGGACGTTGGCAATGCTAGAAGGACCAAAACAAAAGAGACAAAGTCAAACCTCTACCTTAGGTGAAATCGAAACTGTTCAGTTATTAAGGAAATATGTGGAGCCCATATGCAGCAAGGGAACTGCTAGCCCCACCCCTCCATCTTCCTGTTGAACACAGAAACGTGATTGTGGGAAGAGAAGAAGGCTGCAGTCATGAGAGAACCTCTCCATGTGAGGCACAACTCTGAGGGGAGCTCAGGTGGAAAGACCATCCGGGCGCAGCAACCTCCCTTTCTTTTGGAGTGACACGTTTCTGTGTTTAGCATGATGACAGATGGGACATGGCTAGTATGCGCCACTCAACACATGTGGATGCAACACATTTTTAAATGATTGAATAAGACTCTAGTCTTAATTACAAGTGTATACACATTGAAATGAATGTGAGTTATTGTCCATCATGTATGCAAGTCTTATTGATTTGAATGGGTCTACTCTATTGAGAGTATTCCCTTCTTTCACTGGGGCAAAGATATACATACATGATTTAATGACCCTCACCCCAATAAAAATTGTGCATCTGAGAAAGAATTCAAATGGTTGACTTGAATAACTATGTGTAAGATAGCAATAATGTATCTTTCTCCTTGGAAGACACCATCACTTGCTCAAAGCCATATAGTAAGGCAATGCACATACTTTAGCACACTAACATAGCAGGTACTGCAGTGGTGTTGAAGCTGTAACTGCTTGATGATGGTCCCCGTTGTATGCTCACGTTCAAGCAAACATGAGTAGAGGTGCTCTTTCTTGTCTTGTTTGTTTTTGACACGGAATGAAACAGGAAGGTTGCGGGGGCATTTGAAAAGAGGCTTACATGAATGACATTGCTCACCAAACCTTATTAGCCCTCACAAGCGCTATGTGCATATTTTTGTAGGTTTTAGATCCTTGCTCCTGTAAACCTGGTAGTCCAGTTGTTTGCACATTTGCAAATTTTCACAGATGTACCTTCACAATTTGACCCCAATTGCACATCAGGTTAGCTCTTCTTGGTATGAGTCACACCGAGAGTGTCATGCTTTCCATGATTTAACACATCTCTCAAATCTTCCCATGAGAAACCTTCTGTTGAGTGGGAAGAAAAGACACACGCAGCCAAGAGAAGAAAATTGGAAATGGAGCTGATGAAATATTGTACAGGATGGGTGACATTTAGAATTGTCCTTTCGAATTCCCTCTGACAACAAAATGTATACTTTTTGTGACAGATAATATAGTGGGCTCTTTTAAATAAATGCAGAAAGGGAATACAGTGATGCAGAAGTGGCCTTCAAGTCGACTCATGAGATGTACAGCAAAGAGTTTCTACAAAATATGCCAACGGCTGAGAAAGTCCAGTAGCCACAAGGGCGATTAGCCCACTCTTAGTGGTATTCCAAGGTCTTGCATTACAGGCCCTTCTTTAGGTGCCCAAGACATTTAATTAAAAACACTTGGGATCTCACCAACAACCTTCTAAATACAAAGAATAGATCTGGCCATCTTTGATTGAATAAATCACAACTGACCATGCTGGCTTACAAGTTTTGGGAGCTGTGATCAGAAATGCAACTTTTCCAACCTCTGCTTTCACTGGGCCCAAATTGCCTTCTGCTTTGTACTAGCTAGTTTATTTTCCTTTAGGGAAGAAGGGAAAACTATATGAAATGAAGTTGTACCTGATGATTTAAAGACTGTGCTGCAGCTTGCCTTTGGCATGTGGCATTGATATCCTTAGGTGGATATGCTCTGAAGAAGTTGTCTTTTAAAAAAAGAATGCAACATGTACAAAACAATGGTCCTGAGGTTTTAATGAATTGATATTGCCTTTTCCCCAGTGGCATCCAGGCCATTAATATTTAAATCCACAAATTAATGTTATTTAGTTTGGGTGATTCTCTCCATTTTTGACTGCATATGAAGGAACCTATACTAATGGGACTTAATAATATTTTAAATGGTCCCCATATCTTAGTAGCCACATTCCTCTTCCTTTCTAATGGAAGACGAACACTTCAATATCTTCCGGGTGACATCCTGCTATACATATTGGGCCTGTAAAATTGTATTGCTTCATCAAGCTTATGATGAAAACTTCATTGTTTTTGACATCAGGAGAGAAGCATTTTCTTTCTTTTGAAGTGTAAAAGCCTTTTGAAATCATATATTGTAGTCAGCAGTGGGTATTTTCCTTTGTTTTAAAATGCATAATTGAGCATCTGGTACAGAGCTTAAAGCTCAAAGACTGGGAAAATACTTTCCAATTGTGTATCTTTTAGAATGTCAAAATTGCTTCTGGAAACCATTGAGGTCACCTTGATATTTTTTTTCCCCTCAAGTTTTGTGGCAGTGTCAGCTTACATTAGATTCATAAAATTGCAGACAAACAAAGAAATCTGCTTGCCCCAGCTCTTGTTTTGTGATAAAAATGAAGTAGAGGAAATGTTAACCTTCCAGAGTCTTCAGTTCCAGGAAGCCCCAGCTAGCGTAGCCAATGGTAAGGGACTGTTACAATGGTAATGGTAGCAGGTTAAACATCTGGAGGCCCAAGTTCCTCAGTGTTGTGCTGGACATCCATACTGAGATAATGGGTTGTTTCTGGCTGTCCCTAAATGATTACGTTTTTCTTTGAGAGGTTTTTCCAATGGTGAAGACATTCTTTATTCAATTTAAATTATTACTCATTTAACTTTAATTGCTGTATCAGCTTCTTAAAATGATGTGAGTGGATAACACAACTACCAGCTGTACTTGTTAGGGATTTAATGAATACTCCTGAAATCCCTCATTTTCATTAAGTCAACTTATCCTGACACAATAAGACTCTTAGATGCTTTCAGCACAAGAGAGAGACAAGTGGTGCCTCTTTTTTTCCCTGTCAAGGTTTATATAAAATGCTTATAGGGCTGTCTGTACAAAAAGGGCATCTTTTCCCTTTAATATGTAAAGCAAACATACAGCAAGTACAGAAGAATAACCTAATTTTTTTAAGATGCAAAAACCCCATCCAGTGCTTCAGGTTTCTTAAAAAACAGGAAACAAAACAACCGGTATTGCAATTTTGCATACAATTTGAGCAAGTTATGTATTTTGCTTAAAACCATTGAATTGATAGCACCACAAAATATTTCCAGTGGGGTACTTTAACGTTAGGGGGAAAGGCTAGGGAATAAAAGTTCAGTGGGGTGGCTGACATAGGCAGATGAAGCTAAGCAGCAAGGGAAGGTCCCCATGGAGCAACAGCTCACATTGTTGGCTAAAGTTGGAAGACTTTACCACAAGGTGTGAAAAATATTTGCAACTGATCATACATTTCTGTGCTACAAACAGCATCTCCTGACATGCAAAGAACAAACAAGGCATTTAAAGTAACTTCAGAACCATGAGAACACAGCAAGGTGTATATGTGGTGGGAGTCCTTGACTGAAGAAACATCATAAATTTATTCCTTTGCATCTACCCCCAAACCAAGAAAAGCAAGCAAGCAATAAAGGCAAAAATATGATGGAGCTCTCAAACCAAAATTACTAGAAAATATGGAGATTTATTTTCCCATTACTACTTGATGCCTTCTCTTCTTCGGTGTCTTGTGGTGATAATTAAACTGACCTTAATATGAATTTTCTGAACAGAACCTATGGATTAAAATTTCAACACTCATTCATTGACTTGAACATGACATAAAGAACACAGAGTGCAATCCTCCATCACAGGTTCTTTAAAACTATTATTGTTATTATTTGTTACATTTTATCCTACATTCCAGTAAGTCCTGGATAGAATATATGACCATTCCCCATCCACCCCATATTACTTTACAACAACCCTGTGAGATAGGTCAGGACGAAACCACCTGAGAGCCATTCCAGTTGAATCCTATGTGGAAAAGAAGCTCTTCTACACAGAAATTGTAATACTCTTGCAAAGCTTGGCATTATTTCAATTATTTTATTTTATTTAAATGACCATAAAACGTGGAGGAATCTCATGAGATTTCTCAGGGAAATATGGTACAGAGAAAATTTACCAAGAGATGAAAACTGTGGTTTTCTTTGTCCTCAATTTCTCTCTTAGAAAAGAAGGTTAACAAATTCATACCCCAACTCTGAGCAGGGTGTGACTCATCCTAACATCCTGGCGTATGTGCTCATGCACTAAAAGCTAGCCGGTCCTATTAAAGGTATCTTCCTTTTATACTCCTGATAAAAGGTAAAGAACTGTCAGAAAGGAGAGGCTGGAGCAGGAATGGGAGGTTCAGAGCTGAACAAGAGCAAAAGGAGAATTGCTTCTTCTGAAATTCCCCTACTCAGGAAAGCTGGGTGGTAAGGGAATATTTGTGGAACCATTATTTCAAAGTGCTCCTTAAGTCAGTGGCTAGAAATGGGATTTTTGTATTTTAATAGAACAGGGGAGGCTCTTTTTTCTTCTTCCCATTTTCATGTTCTTTCATTGATAGGAAATATGAATGGTTCCTATTAACAAATGAGGGTTCATAAAGGTTTCTTGGTCTTTTTCATGCTTCATCTTTCATTTCACCTTTCTTTTACCCTTTATATGTGAACCCTTTCTTTCATTCTTTGTGTCTGATCTTTCTTTCACTTTTTGTATGTTAAATAGCCTGATAAATTTTTCATCCAATAACACTGCAAGGGTTATAATAAAGACAGAGTGGTAGGACCAACCTGGGCTGTCAGCAGCCAATCAGAAGGTCCAGAGTGAGAGGGGTGTTGAATATACAGAAGGTCCTGAAACCCAGTGAGGAGTGGGCTGGTTTCCTTCCTTCCTTCCTTCCTTCCTTCCTTCCTTCCTTCCTTCCTTCCTTCCTTCCTTCATTCATTCATTCATTCATTCATTCATTTATATCCCACCCATCTAGTCAACTGACTACTTTGGGCGGCTTCCAACACATATAATAACAATAGTAAAATATAACAACATTTAAACATCAGTAATAGAGTTATTCAAGATGAAAAGAAATAGGGGAAAAATCAAATAATAGCCGAGGGGAAGGCCTGCCTAAACATTCAAGTTTTCAATTGGTTTTTAAAGATGCCCAGCGAAGGGGCCGCACTTGTTTTGCTTCATAGGCTTTTGCTGGCTGTGGCTCCATGGTGGATGCTCTCATTGTTTGCTTTGTTCCCTTGGATTTTGGGAGGATTTTCTCCTGTTTCTTTGGATTATTTTCGCTACTGCTTTAGGATTATTTTCTGGATTCCCATTTCCCCCAAGATTTGTTTGAAGATTTTCTCTCTCTTAGTTTTTTTTTGGGGGGGGGGAGCAGGATCATTTATCTTCTTTGAATTATTTTTGCTGCTGGCTACTGGAGAAGACAAGAGAAGGCATCAAATGATTGTCTAATTTGGTGGAAGGTGCTTTGATTAGGAAGATTGTACAGTGGAGTGAGAAAGGAACTCTTTTTTTCTTCTAAGGTCTCAGTAATTCAAGCAAAATGTCTCTGCACAAAACTATTGCATTTCCCTTAGATAAGCAAATAATACATGCACATAAACAAATAGATACACATTAAACACAGAAATATAGGTCAATTGTTCAAATAGCCTATCTTTTATGGTGGAAGTCATGTTCATAGGAAACCTCCAGTGTGGTGCTCGGCAAAGAATGTTACCAATTGATATATATATATGTGTGTGTGTTCAAATTAGACCAGATGAATCAAAGATCTGATCAATTACATAAGAATATTTCATGCAGTTAGATCATGTATTTCAATCAGATACGAGCACAGCGTACAGGATAGAGTCTAGGAGAGAGGCCCAGGACCCTGATCAGTAGGATAAGCAGACAACTTCCTCCATGGAGCAGGGCTGACTTGCCACATTTTAAAGTAAGAAAAACAATAATTTGTTATTGAGAGAGCTCCCTCCAAGCTTCTATCAAGTGAGATAAATAATATATCCAGATAAGTGTAAGGGAAGGAGGACTAAGATCATTAAATCCAGAGTCTAAAATTACCTAAATACATTTGTATTAGCTACTACAATAATACAGATGCCGTCATAAAATAAAAATAAAATAATCAACCAAGTTTCCAGGATCTTTATGGAAGCTAGCCAGATGCAGCTTTCAAAATGATGTTCCAGTGGATAGATACCATACATCTTAGGTTAAGGTGTTCTCAAAGGTTATGTGCCAAATATGTCTGCAAAGTTCTGTTATTTGTTATAAGAATGAGATTTCTTTGAGTTAGAAATAGATCTAATTTCCTCTAGTCATCTTAAAATCTTTGCTATGAATAGCACTTGGGGTTCTTTTTAATTCCATGTTCAGAAACACTTCATCCTCTTAAGAAATTCAGTGCAGAAATTTAATTACCTACATTTGTTTTCTCCTGCATTGTCTGTGTTCCTCACAACCTCACTCAGAGAGCAGCTGGACTTATTCTTACTGAATACACCCTAGCATACGTTAATAATAAAGGGGAAAGGCTGGGTCCTCATTTGACCTGGTTACTTCTCAAGAGCATTGCAAGGGGAAGGCAAACATCAGCATCTTCTCAGCTCAGGGCACAAGTAAGCATCAGCATCGGATCTGAATGGCAGCTGACCTCTTCTGTACCCTAGACCCACGGAACAGCAGAACGGATTTACATCTGGAGCTACTTTACTAGCCACAGAGGGCTTTTTCTTTTTTTTGGACTACTTCTCTGAGATTTTCCCCCACCATCATGGTCACCAATAGCTCAGTGTTATTTGCTCTGTCTCTGTTTGGTGGTAGTTCTTCAGGGTCTTAGACAAAGAGGTTCCTGATCATATAAAGTCCAAAAATCATCCCGGTCATCTTGGGACTTCATATTTCATGACTTTAGCATCTGGCCAGGATTTGTTGTTATTGTTGTTGTTACTACTCCTGTTCCTATTATTATTACTACTTTTCTGTTTCTCTTTTACATCTCAAGTTTGTGACACCTAACCAGAGTTCTGAAGGACTCAAAAGGCGTTAACCAATTCTGATTTTTGTATTCAATTTAACATGGCAGACAGACTTTTCCTGAATGTCCTGC